>NC_054467.1:214265055-214945555 GCF_017639515.1 Carcharodon carcharias | reverse complement strand
GAATGCTGCTGAAATGGTGCGACCGATAGCAGATCAGGAAGCTATTGACATCAGCGGGCTTTACTGAGGCTCCATAGCTGAGCCATGCCAAGATTAACCTGCCTCCAATTTTCCCATGTCGATTCCATCATTAGAAGAAGTTCTAATTAAAGGGACCCAAATAATGGTCCGGATGGCTGAACTGGACATGGATTCCTAAGGCTGCAGCAACCACAGCAATGGTGAGGAAACCTGGGAAGGCTGAATTCCAGGTCTATAATTCTTACCTGGAGGTCCTCCTGTCAGCCCTGATGGACTGAATTGAGGTGAACTCTCCCAAGGAAAGGAAGAAGAAGCCAACCTCTCAAGCCAATCAGTCCTGGATGAAAGAGGCCAAGGAAGTCAGCAGCAGAAATGTGGCCCCTACAGGCAGTACAGCAAGAGGAAAGGTGAATTGTATAACCCTTCCAGGTGTCAAGCCCCACACTCAGACTTTCCTAGCATTCACCTGCACAGCATTCTTCAGGACAACACACCTTTCAGCTCCACACATCCCTCTCTCCAGGTACTTCACTTCCCCCTTTGGACAGCCAATACTCACACTCACCATCATTGCCCTCTTGCAGCTATGCCTCACAATCACCCTCCTCTATTTCTGGCCTCTTGAGCATCCCCAATTTTAATTGCTCCATCATTGGAACTATATAAATTAAAGCAATTGTTGTTTTTGGAAGCCAATCATCTCAGCCCCAGAACATTGCTGCATGAATTCTTCAGGACAATGTCTTAGGCTCACCCATCTTCACTACTTCACCAATGACCTTCCCTCCAACGTAACGTCAGAGCGGGGTTGCTTGCTGATTGTACAGGGTTCAGTACTATTTGCATCTCCTCATATGCTGTGCCTGCATGCACAAGACCTGGACAATATTCAGACTTTGGCTGATAAGTAGCAAGTAACATATTTGTGCGACACAAGTGCCAGGCAATGACCATTGGAAGAATTTCTAATTAAAGGAACATGCACGCTCCAGCTGTCGTCTAACCAGGTTTTTGTATAGCTGATGTATGACCTCTACTAAATTGTATTCTGTTCTTCTCAATATAAATGCCAGCAATCCATTAGGCTTTTTGATTACTTTCTGTATTTTTTCATGACATTCTAATGATCTCTGCAGCTGAGCCTTCACGTGCCTTTGGATCTCTACTGTTTCTAACTTTTCACCACATAGCCTTTTTTGGTCCATATTGGATAGTTTCACATTTGCCTATATCAAAATTTATTTGCCACAGCTTTGCCCATTCATTTAATCAACAGTCGCTCTTGTAATTTTATGCTTCCATCTACATTGCTTACAGCGCCGCCTATCTTTGTGCCATCAACAAATCTGGATATGTGACTTTCTATCCCATCATCTAAGGTATTAATGAATATAGTAAATAGTTGAGGACCCAACACAGATCCTTGTGGGACTCTACTAGAACATCCTCCCAATTAAAGTACTTGCCCATTTTCCCTACTGTCTGTCTCTTGCTGTTCAGGCAATTTCCTACCAACGTCAATGAATTGTGTTCAATTCCATGAGCTTCAGTGTAAAGTAGCAGTCTCTCATGAGGGACTTTACCAAATGCCTTCTGGAAGTCCATATAAATAACATCCCAGTCCACTCTTTTAGTGACCTCTTCAAATAATTCAGCCAGGCTCATCAAGTGTGACCTGTTCTTTACAAATCCATGCTGGCGCTCTCTTATCTATCGGCTGAAAATTTTCAAGGTCTCAGTCACCTTATCCTTAATTACAGACCATACCAATTTCCCAACAACAGACAACTAGCTGATCTATAATTCTCAGTCACCTTTCTTAAATAGCAGAGTGACATCACAATTTTTCAATCTAAAGAAATGATTCCCAAATCATTTGAAGGTTATAGTCAGGGAATCTACAATGTTCTCACCTATGTCTTTTAAGACCCTGGGATGGAAATCATCTGGGGAATTTTGGGGTCATTAATGTTTTTATTACAATTATTTTGCTTACATTCATTTTGTTGAGCCCCTATTCATAATTCAATAATAGTTTCCTTGGATGTCTTGAGTACTGACCTCTTCCGCCTTCCTCTGTAAATACTATGTAAAGTAAATATTCAGTATGTCCACCATGTTTTCAACGGGTCCACATTGCTTCTGACCACCCACTTTTTCCTAATGTAATTGTAAAAGTATTTTTTGTGT
The DNA here is from genome assembly GCF_017639515.1 of Carcharodon carcharias. Classification (NCBI taxonomy): domain Eukaryota; kingdom Metazoa; phylum Chordata; class Chondrichthyes; order Lamniformes; family Lamnidae; genus Carcharodon; species Carcharodon carcharias. Next base: position 214,943,344 of record NC_054467.1, on the reverse strand, counting down.
TGATTTTGATATCAATTGCAAGTTTCTTTTCATGCTCCCTTTTTTGTAGCTCCTCTTGTCTGATTTGTCACCCTTTGCTGTTCTTTGTATTTTTCCCATTCACCAAGACCTGTGTTTCTTTTTTTGCATTTCTCTATGCTTTTTCTTTTAATCTTACATTGTCCCTTACCTCTTTAGTTGTCTATGGCTGTCTTTCTTGGCGAGTGGAACTCTTGCTCTTTAAAGGCATTTGAATACCTCCGGGAACAGATCTTCCATAAGTAATATCATTCTTCATTTTCATTACTGTAATTCATTTTCCCGGATTTTTCTTTCTCCGGCATGTCTTCCACATCACCCTGCTTAAGTCTATACGACTTCCCGAGGCTGCTCTCCTCTCTCCATCTGGTTTACGTTCTAATAAAAGTCCTTATCGCTTCAACAGCTCAACTCTTATATGGGGTTGAATCTACTTTCTTTATTACTGGTGATTGCTAGAAGCTTTTGCATATTTTTTAAACAAGATCTGCTGGAAATTTAGGCAATTTGAGAAAACAGGAAATAAAAATGCAGTTCATATAATAAGGGAACCTCACAGTTACCAACCCTACTGAACAGACAGATTCTTGTAACTTGAAGCCCAATTGTGCGTATGTGTGTTGGCATGGAGAGAACAATCTGTACCAGAACTTGTAACTTGCTACACTGTTACTATAATTCTTGTAACGACATTGTACTATTCAGTGCTGAGGGACAAAGCAGTAGGAGTCAGCTGGAGAGAATTTAATAAACCTACAATGCAATGAGTCTTGGGAGATAATACAAGCACACAGATCAAATTTTAAGTATGATGCATTGTTAGAAATAAGCGGACACTAGCAGGCAAATGCTTAACGCTGTTTGTATGCCATTCTTCCAACCATTATTTTAACAAAGGTGTTAGATGGTTTAAAGTAAATCATTACAGCGCAGAAACGGACTATTTGGTCTGTTTTTAAGCTCCGCGCAAGCCTCCTCCCACCTTCATCTGACAGCTCTATTAAAATAGCAACAGAGGAATACCATAGGAACATGTCAAATTTTCATCCATTAATATTCTCAACAATAATTTCCATTTAAAGGTTTTAAAAGAGCAATTTCCAGGGGGATCACTATTATGGAATAACTTCTACCATAAAGAAGTGGTGTGTCAATGATACTCATATTTTAGTGGTGCTATAACAATTTTGAAAACAAATATTATTATTGTGAAGCTTGGCTTTTGAAAATAATATTATAGATAGAAAGTGTTATACTTCATTGAGAGGGCACAGAGACAAGTAATAGAGATAACCCAGTTAGCAAAAAGTTACAGGAAAGGTTCAATAAGTTGATCTGTTTCCAAAAAAACCCATGATTATTGGGACCAGAAAAATTGAGTCATCTTATATGTCAAGTCGACTTATACACAACAATTTACAGTATATTTTAAGGTATATTCTCCCCTTCCCCTTTTTGGGACTACAGTATCACATTAATAAGGTGACCAGAATTCCCTCCAGTACCCTGACAGTGATCTAACCAAGATTTGATACCAGGTTCAGCATAACTTCGCTACTTTGCAATTCTATAACTGTATGTTCCCGCTCTTCCATTAACACTCTCTGTAACCACCTCTAGGAGGTGTGTGAAATGACCCTGGGTGATTTTTAAAATAATATCACCTATTGTTCTATTGACATAAGGTTAAAAATTACAGTTGGCAATATTAGAGATGCATTATTACCTAGTCTGCTTGCATACCATTTCTCTGTCTGCTATTTTATCAGACATGTCCTTCGACAGCACCTTCCAAACCCATGACCACTACCATCTAGAAGGACAAGGGCAGCAGATACATGGGAACACCACCACCTGGGAGTTCCCCTCCAAGCCACACACCATCCTGACTTGGAAATATACTGCTGTTCCTTCACTATCACTGGGTCAAAATCCTGGAACTCTCTTTATAACAGCACTGTGGGTGTACCTATACCACGTGGACTGCAACGGTTCAAGCAGGCGGCTCACCACCAATTAGGAATGGGCAATAAATGCCAAACTAGCCATGTCTAGGGACATGGATTCGAATCCCACCATGGCAGCTGATGGAATTTTAATTCAATGAATAAAATCTAGAATTAAACACTAATCTCAGTAACAGTAACCATGAAATTATTATCGATTGTTGTAAAAACCCATCTGGTTCTTTAATGTCCTTTAGGGGAGGCAATCTGCCATCCTTCCCTAGTCTGTCCTACATGTGACTCCAGACCCAAGCAATGTGGTTGGCTCTTAACTGCTCTCAAGGGCAATTAGGGATGGGCAACAAATGCTGACATCACCAGTGACACCCACATCCCATGAACAAATTTTTAAAAATTGTTTTTTAGGCTATATGCGCTTTTAGCTTAAGCTCACACACTGAATGAGGAGAGATTGTAGATTTTCTTCAGATCAGTCTTTCAAATATAATTAAATAAATTTTAAAAATTGAGGTTGAACTGATGCTATTTACTCTTTTAAGTTTGACTTTTACAGCCAGTCATTTGGCTCCTGACATAAGATGAAGTTGAACAAGGCTGTTCTCCTGTTGAAGAGCATCACTCAAGAGCAGCATGATCACAAATACATCACTTTATACTTTGAGTCGAACTGGGTCTGCACTCCCACCTGGTGTGGCTCCGCATGATGGAGTGGGGTCTTGCTGAAAGTACCATCCGGTGAGCTGCTCAAATGAAATTTTGTTGAGACATTAATAGCAAATACATATTTTTCAGTAAATTCAGGTCAATTAACAAGGCTATTAGTTTAATAGCCATTAACACCATTGGTTTCAACCCAGCCTCTTCCGCTGTGCAGGCATGTTCTTGACTTATTTTTTATTCTTTCTTTTGTTTTGGTCAGCACTCTTAGCTGATCCACCAGTTCTCTTAGAGGATGCAGTGAAAATCCTTATCTTTTCAGGTGCTAACAGACCTAGTTTGCATTTACAGCATGCCCTGTTTTTTTTATATTTCTGATTTCAAGTGTTCAGACTTTTTGTTTGTATCTTTCTGTGGACGAATTTCACTAGTTTATGCCTGAGCTGGAAGGAGTGGGGGAGGGGTGGGGAGGAAAGAAAAAACAGCTACACTGGCCCCATCCCACAGAGGCACATCTTCTGTCAGCTGATGGTGGAGACTCAAAACACGAAGACTGATCTCAAACATGAAGAACACTGCAGCCTAATCATTCCAGGTCTCCCAACTGAGACAAACCTAGCAGTGGGAGGCTTCAAAAAAAAAACTCACATCACATTTAATTAGAAAATGACACAAAAGTCCTGTAGGCTTGCACTGAACTGTAAACAGTTTTGGAGATACCTTTAAAAAACAGCAGTAGAAACCCTTACACCTTGTTTCCAGAAAGGATAGATTACAGTCTGCCATCATCGTCACTGCACTTGTAAGTTTAATAAAAAGACAGGTTTTGTAAAAAAAAACTTTAAAACAACAAATATATTGTAATTTGAGAAAAAGCAAAAAAAAAGATTTTTTAATGTAAAGGAGAATACAAAGACACATTTTTTATATATTCATCTCATTAAATGCGTTGCAGCAGGAGGTATCCATTCTCAAATGAGATGTCTGAACAACATTGCTAACTTTAAGCACTAGGTTAATGGGGAGGGACCTGTCCTCCCAGAGATTTACAAAGCAATATTTATTCATGTTTAAACTATCACTGATACCGACCTTTATTTTAGTATGTTTTGGGGCTATTTCAGAACCTATTTAATGAATTGCCTTCCTGCTCACTATTGGAAGTCAGTGATTGATACTGGTCAGTTGATCACGTGACAAAAATTGATCAGAGCAAGCAGCAATTTAGAGAAAGCTCTCTAGACAGTTGGTTGCTAGGCAACTGTAGCCTTTGGTCAGTAGTGGTCAGTTAGTACGTGCAATAGCCTTTATCCCAGAGTGGCCAGTTGGGCACTGACCTCTAATCTATATATATGTATATATATATTTATTTATATATATGGAGAGAGATCGGTTAAGTGCTTAAGGCATTCACTTTCCTTTTCTTATCTTTACCAATTTTTCCAAAAGAACTGCTTAACCTTTTAAGCAAAGAATTTTCAGCTCTTCTCAGAAGACAAAATGGATTTAGCCCTTCAAAATACCGTAAGCATCTTCAACCATGATAAAATGAGCAAGTATTATTGGCTTTGGTGGGATATAAAGATTAGTCTTCAGGTTGGTGTACTGTGTGAAAACTGTATAGAATAATAAACGTTGGCAGCAAGATGTAAGATAGTAACTGAACAAAGAGATTCAAAAGACACAAAGGGGAACTTTGTGAAATTCATAACATCATAATTTCTAGCTCTGGAGTCATTATTCTTTAAAATATACATGCTACTAACTATTTCTGAAGAAAAGAAAGTACACAAGTTGTGTAAATCTCAAATAAAAACAGAAAATTCTAAAAACAAACAGATTGGTTGAAATTTGATAAAGAAAACATGTCATAAGATAAATATAGATAAAAAAGGCCATTCAACCAATCACTGTTAATTCTGCAAAAAATAACTTACCTCCCCATTTTCCCCCCCAACCCAATTAAACAGCATCTAATTGTCTTTTATATGACTCCAGGTTACTGTCCCAGGTGAGGCCTTTCAGCAGAATTGATTTTACTATTTCTACTTGGTTAGAAGTGATTTGGTCTGCATTGCTGTTTGTGTTACTGATCCTGCTAAACTAGGGTACTTAAGATAAATGAAACTTCAAATGATGTATTGAAAGGATAATTAAGATAAGATTGTCATCAAAGTAGCAGATATGTAGCATCGTTAGGTTTCTTCCTGAGTTGTCTGCCCAGAGACAGGTCCAACCCAGGGTGTCACAATCTCCACCATGGGTAGGACAATGAGACAGGTGGTAAATTCACCCCAGCCAGTGCTCAGATCGAACCCCATGTTATTGGCACCAATCTGATCCACACCAGCCATCCAGCCAACTGGCTCCCCAAGAAGCCGGTGTTTCTGTGATAACATACAGTTTTCGATGCATGTTGTAGCCTGGAACTATGGATAATGATTGTAGAGCATCAAATTTCTTTCCATCACATGGATGACCAGGAAACTCTCCTGCTCTTACCACCTGCCATTGGCAAATATTGGAAGAATTTACAAGTTGATACTCAGCCTGTTTGGCCACATTATGAGCTCACCTTCCATGATCATCAAGTCCTGGAGTGGAACTTGAACCCAGTGCTTCTAGCTCAGTGGCAGGGATGCTACCCATTGTGCCAGAATACCACCCTATTGTTAAACTAGTAATCACAATTTATATTTATATGGATTTCTAATCACCTTTTAACCTGTGTTGGAGCCCTTAGTTATTTATCTACATAAAACACCACACTTTTTGTAGTCGTGCACAAGCTTTTAGAGACTAAGTACATAAAACACCTAAATCCCTTTGCACCGCCATAGCTCCTTGTCCCTCACCATTAAGAAAACATTGCAGTTTGTTTTTCTCAGATCCAAAATGGATGTCATGATTTTCCTTGGACCCCCTCCAGTTGGTAAGGTTACAAGGCAGGGTACTATGCCCTGTCTTCTGTTTGTCCCGCACGGTGATCACCCGAACCTTGATCATAAGAATGAGGTGTGAATCTAGAAACCCCACCTCTCACTCCAATTTCACTAATCTGCCCCTGCCCATCCCCTGGGGAAACCCACAGATATGGTACAGTGATATAGGTCAGGAGAAAAGCCAATGCAAATAACAATGCAAAACAAAAATGTGGGCATTCCAGGCTAGGTGTACATGGCGCATTGTGGGCTTCACACCAGTCAATTGAGTTGCAGGTGGTCTACTTTCAGACTTCTATAGCATAAGTTATTAATATTAATGAACTGAGCTCCTGAAATGCGCAAAGAGCAAGGAAGAAACTGAAGAGCAACATATGCTTTTTGGATGCTAACTTGGAGGTGCTGTTTGAGCAGATGTGGCTGAACAGGACTCCAGTATTTGGGAGAAAAAAAGGAAATGCATCACAGAGCAATCGTATAAAATGTCTGACAAGGATGGCAAATGTTTTCATTCTGAGAATAACACTAATCAAACATGATTACAAACCCAGAGGTTATAATCTCATAAGGTTTGCAAAGGTAAGCACTCCACTGGGGTGGGTGGGTGGTGGTGGTGGTGGGGGTGGGAGGGGGGGGAGGGGGGGTTGTCAGTGGGGGGTCTATATTAACTTTGGACAATGGTATTCCAAGTACTGCTGACAGAGGGGAACCTCGCCTGTTGGAAGTAATGAAAACATTGAAAATTCATCGGTTGGATTTTACAGTCCCCCACTGGTGTATTTGAAGGAGGGGGTCTCGTAAAATACAGTGCGTGGCCTTCTCACCACCTTCCCGCCCGCCCCAGACCTCTCTCCCGTTTTACAATAGGCGGGAGAGATGTTAGGCAGCCCACATGCCCTTGGGCCTATTCAGGTCCTTGTGGCAAATTAATGACTACTTAAGTGCCTCATTCCACCTCCACCACTGTTTTACCCACAGCAGGAGGAGGCCCATGCCAGTGAGAGCCCAACAGCTTATACTGTGCAGGATTGTGTTGGGCAAGAGGAGAAGGAACCTACTTTGAGCGGTGTCTATCAGAGGCATTCCCTATGCCTAGGTTATACCCTACTTTTAATCCTTCCGCTGGGCCTCAGACCCAAGCCCCCCCACCCCCTCATCCATCTTGTTGGGGTCTAAAAACTAAGACCTACTGATACCCCAGGCTTACCTTGAAGTCCAGCTTCATATCTTCCTCTTATTTGGGACTGCTGATAGTCCCAAAAGTGGGCATGCTTATACCTGGTGCTGCTGGGTACGACAGAGCTGCCAGCCAATTAGATTGGCTGGCAGCTCTCTAAAGCAGGACTTCGTCCCAGATGAGGGCAAAAGTCTTGACCCTAGACAATTAACGCTGCTTCCAATGTAAAATGGCAGCAGGACAGCCGGCATTTTGTGTGTGGGCTGACAACCGACCTTTTAGTTGAGTGGTGGGGCACATGGAATATGGTGACCTGTAAAATCCAGCCCATGAGTGCAAGCAGGTAGAAGCAATTGCCTTTGCTGGATTGTGCCCATACCTCTGACCATACCCAGCATAAAGCAGTGGAAAATCTGGACCATTGTGCTCAACAGGTTCACAAACAAAGGTAGTTGAATGATAATGGCAATATAAACCGTTAGGCTAGTTGTCCCATTTGTAGTGCGGTATAGTTAATACAAAGGGGGACTGCAACAAAATACAGGAAGACATTAATAAACTCATGGAACGGGCATATGATTGGCAAACTTCAATATAGATAAGTGAAAGGTGGTACGGTTTGGTAGGAAGAATAATTGGGCCACTTACTCCTCAGAAAATAAGGGTGGAATTTTCCCATCCTGCCCACGGCGGGTTTCGTGGTGGGCAGGAGTGCAGAATCTAGCAGCAGGCAAAAAGTTGGTAATCCGCCAGCATAAAAATAGCTTGCAATTCTCCCAATGGTGTGTTTATGGCAGGTTGGTTATCCCACCGACTAGTGGCGTGAACGCCAACATGTCATGATTGCTCATTAAAACAGCTGCTCACCAGAATCTTGTCAAGCCTTCCAATCTTCACGCCAGTGGGAAATCAAGCATGTTTGAAAAGGGGTGGCTTGCACAGGTCGAACCTCAGTTCGCTCGCAACTTCGAGGCAAGTGGAACATACATTGTCTACCTGTCGTAGCGCTGCGCCGGTCTTGTTCAAATGAACACCACGTTGCTGGGACTGTATGGTTGGTCTGCTCCTGCTCTTTGCCTACATTGTCCCGAAGGACCCCACTGCTGTGGTACTCATACAGGCCTCCACTTTCAAAAACACTTCAATCGGGGGGTGAGCTGTGAGGCGACGATGGGGTTAATGAACACGACGGGGACAACAGGGACAGAAGGCTATGGAATGACAGGGAGAAGGGGGAACACAAGGGGATCAACGGGGAGGGAAGGCTGTGGAATGGTAGTCGGGGAAGGGTAAGCACGAGGGGGGGGCCTTTCTGGGGTCACCCTCTAGCCTCTTGTTGCCACAGGAGTGAGCAGGTGTCTGCTTAGAAAGAAAGGAGGAAGACCTCCTTGCAATGAAAGCCAATGGCTTCATTAGCACTGTTAAAGGGCTACTCAGAATTCAGTGGCTTCACATCACAGTCACTGCAACTTAAGAGTAACACAGGGCTGAATTTTCAGCTCGGCCTGCATGCACGAGTGTGAAATAGTGTGCGATGACGTTGGGCGAGTGTCCCAACATCATTGTGCACTCTCACGATATTTCGGTCAGTGGGCGCATGCGGGAATCGGCTGTGCGCCTGCTGACAATTAAGAGGGCTGTTAAGCCCATTAATAAATTAACTAAACTGAATTTTTCCCTGCCCATCCAACCTTTTGATTGGTGGTGAATCAGCCAAGCAGCCTTTGGATTTTTGAGGAAACCTCATCCACGGTTGGGGTGAGGTTTCCGATGTTAATTAAAAATAAAATTAAAAATTTTAAATCTTGTTTTTAACATGTCCCTGCTCATGTGACAGAGTCATATGAGGGGACATGTTTACCTTAATTTTAAAATCTTTTGAATGTTAGAAATCTTTAGCTCCCTGAGGCAGCTCTCTGCTTTCAGGGAGCTTTCACTGCGTGCTTCCCCGCGCCTGTGCTGACTTCTCCGCTCGCTCTCCTCCCCCACCCCATCCAGGCAGTGCTGAGCATTTCAGCGCACGATTCACACTGACTGGCCATTAATTGGCCAGCCAGCGTGAAATCGCGGTTGGGACCCGATTGCAGGTGGTCGGTTTCACGGCCGCTCCTGGGCCTGCCCACTGTGCCCCTCCGGTGAGGTAAAAATCTTGCCCGTAGGAATGTAGAATTTGTGAATGCAGACAGTGTGAAGGAGGCACAGCTGCATCATACATGGCATTCCATCAATGAAGGCCTGTCATATGCTCACCAGAAATGACACTCCTAATGGGCCAAAGGGCATCCACTCATTGACTTTGAGCAACTGATTGGTCATTAATATACCACATCAGAGATTGGGGCACAGAGCTAGGTTGAGTCACTCATCTCACTGAAACTTTAGGATCCCACACAGGGCTCAAGATATTACATATCTGTAATGCCATCTTGGTCACCTCGATGTGCGTGCTAGTGTCTCAGGGACAAGGCAGCATCAGCCACCATGCAAGTAGGGCAGGAAAAGGTATGGGTCCTTACAGTTTTCCAAACATGTCATCTTCTAAGCTTCGTTTACTTGCCCCTTGAATCATTAATGTCTTCAATGTTTCCTTTCAGAGAGAAGGCAAAAGCACATTTGGATCCAGGGCTCAATGCTGCCTTTGTCGAGGAGGAGGCGAAGAAGGGAGAGGCGACTCCGCATGCAGCTGCAGCAAAGTCAAGCGGAGCCAGAGCACGAACAGGAGGGTCAGGAGGAGAGATCTGAGGTGACTTGCCAGACCTAGGATTTATCATAGAAGAGTTTCCTATTTACAGATGAGTGAGAGGCAATGCCGAGCATGTCTGCACTTGTCCCAAACTCTGGTACATCATATATGCCACATTCTTTGTGAAGACCTGACGCCATGTGGAGTTGGAGGGTCTCCCCTGCAATGGCTTTGAAAGTGACCACAGCGCTCAATTTCTTGGCATCTGGTTCTTTCCAAGGATCCATAGGGGACCTGTGCAGCATGTCTCAGTCCACAACACGTTGATGCATAAAGAAGGTCACAGACGCCCTTTATAGGAAGGCCCATCATTATGTCAGGTTTGCTCTGGACAAAGATAACCAAGCTGTAAGATTCACCAGCTTCGCTGCCATCTCAGGCTTCCCAAGAGTGCAGGGTGCAATAGACTGCACCCATGTGGCTATACAGGCTCCATGGCAGCAGCCCCTAATGTTTATAAACCGCAAGGGCTATCATTCCATCAGTGTGCAACTGGTGTGTGATCATCAGAAGCACATGCTGCATGTTTGTGTATGGTACCCTAGGAGTTGCCATGACTTCTACAACCTTAGTCACTCCCAGGTACCTGAGATTTTCAAGGGGCCATTACATCTGCAGGGATGCTGCTTGGGGATAAGGGGTACCCACGGAAACACTGGCTGATGACACTAGTGCGCCACCCTCACAGTCCATCCGAGGAGTGTTACAACGCTGCTCACAGCTCCACATTCACCTGACAGGGTTTCCACACCATCATAGTGTGGTACACCCTTCACAATCTGGCAATGAAAAGAGGTGAACCCCTACCAGAGGATGAACTGGAGGAGGATGAAGATTCGGTGGCCCAGGAACCTCAGGAAGCACCTGAGGGTCAGTATGAGTGTGATCATGCCCGTGATATGTTAATTGCTGAGAGGTTCCAGGAAGAGTAAAGTTAAGTGAGGGAATATGGCCGCATCTCTCCTAGCCCTGAATGCAATTTTCTTTCAACTCACGGGATGTCCATTCACTTGATGCAAGAATGAGTCGCTCATTCACACATCCGTGTTCTGGCCTCATGAATCGCCAGGCCATGATCTTTGCTTTGGTCCGTGGTGCCCTATTAGTGAGCTCACTCTGGGAACTAAGAGTGTGCTTAGAGATGCGGGCGATTCAAGGCAAGACTTGAAGCCTTAGCTGCCATCTAATATTACAAACGGTGCTGCAACTGAGATGTGGACATGCCTAGGGATCTCCTCCTCCCGTGCATGCTTTTCTTCTGCCACTGCCACTGAGGAGACACAAATGCCACGAGAATATCAATGCTGATGAGCTGTCCTCACTCAACGGTGTTCCTTGAGGAAGCAGGGTTAGAAACACTTACATCACACCCTTCAAATAAAGATTTAAACATATCTCCCTGACATCACACAAGGGTGCAGAGACTGGTCTAATTGAGGTTGTCATCAAAGGAATGTTAATCTCGCAGTGGGACACTATCACTGAGTGGGAGGAAGGCTAAACCTCGAAATAAGAGGATTCGAAAGTACAAAATCACAATACCTTCAGTTGGCAAGAACATTTACATAACCATAAAATGCATTTCACAGAAGTGAAATTCCTTTACAATTCTTTACACCCATGGCCCAAAAGTGACATCAATTTTTATTAACTTTCCTAATTTTACTGCTATGTCTGAGTGCAGCACCGACATCCGCATCAAAGTGTCTCCAAGGTGGTCTTCAGCCTTCCCATGGTGACCTCAATGCACTCAATGCCACAGCATCAGAAAGAATGTTGACGGACTCCTCCATCATTCACTCTAGTCTACTGAGGTTCTGTCAAACCTCTGCCTGAAATTCCACCACCTGTCGTCGCATCTCCAGCATTGAGTTGGCAGCCACTTCTAGTGGCTCATCATCTGACTCAGAGTGAGCAGGTCGCTGGTCTCCAGCAGCCTTCTGAGTGCCAGTGACCTGGGCTGGACTGCTGCGGGGGCATGTTCAGTGTGTGAGCCTAAGCCTAATCTACAGCTGTGCCCCGCCGACATGTGTGTCTCTGAGCTGGTGAAGGGTGCATGTGAGCGCCATGATGGTTGTTCTGGAGCTTCCTTCTCTAATGAAGTCTGTGGGCTCGCACTGGTGCTGGACTGGCTTGGGGGCTTCGATCTGCTGGTGCCCAGAAGATAGAAAATAGAGTTTCAGTTAATGAGCATGAGCTAGATAGGATTGCACTGTTTATCAGGACTGTGATTGTCAGGATTTGATGAAGTGATAGAGCTGTGATCCATAGTAGGTTGCTGGGAGAGGCCAATTTCCCCTTCCCCACAAGAGCGATCCCTGTCCTCCCCAGCCAGCTCGGCTGCAGCCTCCTCAAACTCAGTGAGGTCAATGATGTCGGCCATCCTTCCCCCAGTCCATGCTCTCTCTTGTACCTGTTGTGCACAAGTTGGGCCTGCATGAAGAAGAAAGGCATGTGATGAGAAGGGATGGAGCAGAGGTTGGGTGAGATGCATGTCCCCTGTGTGTGGTGAGCCCTCTCCAGAAGGGCCAGAGGATAGAGTGTGAGCAATATGATAGGTGGTATGGTGGTGATGTGAAAGTCTCAGTAAGAGAATGAGTGTTAATATGTGTCCCCCGCTAATGGTTGTGTGAAATCCCTGAAGAGAATAGCCGTTTGAGCGCATGATGACAGTTGATATTGGAGGGAGTTGAAGGATGAGTTAGCTTGGCGGAATGGATGAGATCATTCACTCTCTTCCTGCACTGGATGGCATTTCGGGCACAATTGCCAGCTGTGCTGACCTGCTCTGTGATGGCCTCCCAGGCCGGAAAGGTGAGGCTGCTGCATTTCATGCAACCATCCCTGTGATAGAGCACTTGCCTCTGCACCTGCACCCCTCTGATCAAGGCCTGGAGGCCTGGCAGGTGAAGCGGGGTGCTGCTTTCTTCTTGAGGCTCTCAACCTTCTTCTTCTGGCTGCAAGACGTCCCTGGTGGGCTAGATAGTGTGAGATTATGTGCTGGACTGGCCTTTAAATATGGCGCCTGGACCTTTGAGCCTGTCAGCTAATGGTGGGTGGATGAATAAGACCATTGAAAATTGAGAAAAGAAAATACAGGGGTACATTTCTAGAGGGAAAGAATTGAAAAACTGAATCCCGGCCCATCTATCATTTTTGAAAATGTTTTAAAAACACTTCAGTGGGTGCCTTGCCTAGCTACCTAATCCGGCAGATCCTACTTCTGACACTGGAGCTGCTGATGTATCAGTGCTGCAGGGCTTCTTATTAATTCTCCAGCCAAGGGAGTCTGCCCATCGTTCTTAATTGGATGATCAGAATCTAGTGTGTCTGCTAGAGAGAGCTCGCCAGATGAACCTAAAGCTGAACATGAAAAAACTGCAATTGAAGATGACTGAACTCAAGTAGGATCATAGAGTCATAGAGGTCTACAGCACAGAAAAAGGCCTTTCGGCCCATCGAGTCTGCACCAGTCGAACAAGTACCTAACTATTCCAATCCCATTTTCCAGCATTAGGCCCATAGCCTTGTATGCCTTAGCATCGCAAGTGCACATTCAAATACTTCTTAAATGTTATGAGGGTTTCTGCCTCTATCACCCTTTCAGGCAGTGAGTTCCAGATTCCCACCATGGAGCTGCCTCAGGGAGATTGAAGAGCTTTTGAAATGATTAAATAAAAGGTTGAAAAATGTATTTAGACTGTGTCACATGAGATGGGACATGTTTTTATATTTATGAATTTTTATTTATTTAATAAAAGCTTTAGGAAACCTCATCCCACTTGTGGATGAAGCTTCCCAAAAGACGCAAACTGCCAGCCCACCAACCTTAAGGTTGGATGGGCAGCATTTACAATTACCTTCATTAGTTCCTTAATGGCCTTAATAGTCTATTTACATATCAGCGGGCATACAGCTGAATCCGGCACATGCCCCTGAATGAAACATCACACGCCCTACGTCATCACGCATCATTTTACACATCGGCATGTTGGGCCAACCTCCGCATGCCAGCTGAAAAATCCTGCCCATCGAGTACAAAAGCAAGTAAGTTATGATCAACTTTTAAAAGGAGCAATGATTCAACATCAACTGAAGCATTGTACAAAAGAGATTTTTGAGAATGGTTCTAGGATTTCAATTGCATGGATAAATTGGAGAAGCTATGATTGTTCTCCTTAAAGAATAGAATGCTGAGAGGAGAATTTATAGAAGCGTTCAAGATCATGAGCAGTCATGATAGAGAGAAATTGTTGTTGAAATCCAGAAGACACTGATTTAAGGTAATTGGCAAAAGAACCAATGGTGACTTGAGGAAAATCTTCTTTATGCAGCAATTGGTTAGGATCAGGAATGCACTGCCTGAGATGGGGTGGAGACAGCTACAACTGAGGCTTTCAAAAGGGAATTGGATAAGCACCTGAAGATAAAAAAGTGATAGGACTATGAGTAAAGGGACACAGAGTGAAACTAGCCAATTTGTTCTTTCAAAGTGGGCGTAGGCCCAACCTGTTCAATCTTTCTTCATAGATAAGCCCTTCATCCCAGGAATGAGTCGAGTGAACCTTCTCTGTACCACTTCGAATGCAATTATATCTTTTTTTCAAATAAGGAGCCAAACCTGTACACAGTATCCCAGATGTGGTCTCAACAATGCCCTGTACAGCTGCAGTAAAACTATTCCATTCCCCTTGCAATAGATAGAAATATTCCATTTGCCTTCCTAATCACTTGTTGTACCTACATACTAACCTGTTGCGATTCATGTACCAGGACACCCAGATCCCTCTGTACTACCGAGTTCTGCAATCTCTTTCCATGACAAGTTCACATTTTCCCACCTTATACACTATATCTACCAAATTTTTGCCTATTCATTTAACCTGTCTATATCCCTTTACAGACTCTCTACCTCCTCTTGACAACTTACCTTCTTACCTATGTTGTCATCAGCAAATTTAGCTACCATAGATTTGGTATCTTCATCCAAATCATTTATATAGATTGTAAATAGTTGAGGCTCTGGCACTCATACCTGTGGCATTCCGCGAGTTATAGCTTGTCAACCCAAAAAAAAAAAATTTTTCCCTACTCTCTGCTTCCTGCTAGCTAACCAATGATTTATCTAACACCATGTTCTCTTATCTTGTGAGATAACTTTTGATGTGGCACCTTATCAAATGCTTTTTGGAAATCAAAGTACTCTACATCTACAGGCCCCCCTTTATCCACCCTTCTTGTTACTTCCTCGAAAAACTCTAATAAATTAATTAAACACGATTTCCCTTTCACAAGACCATGCTGACTCTGCCTGATCCCATTATGATTTTCTAAATATCCTGCTATAAATTCCTTATTAATGAATTCTATGGCAGATGTAATGCTAACTAGCCTGCAGTTTCCTGCTTTCTGTCTCCCTGCTGCAAGTCTTATTTACTTCAAGTTCCCATCCAATTTCCTTCTAAAAGCATTTATCATCTCCACTTCCTCCAACCTCAGAGGCAACAAGTTGCAGGTCGCTGTGTAAAAAAAGTACTTCCTCACAACCACTTTGCATCTCTTACCCAAAGGCCTAAATAATACAGTCCAAAATGCCAACATATTATCGGGCGCGAAGACATAGAGTCACATTCCTGCCATCATCACACGAGTCTGGGATAATAGCTATCAAGCGGGTCTGGAAATCGGGAGCCCGTCCACGCAATGCAAGTTGAAGGTAATAAGCTATTTGTGCTCATTAAAAAAGCAATTGTCTGCCATAATACATGCAGAATGAAATATAACGCTTTCAGAGTGGGATTTACACCAGCCGAATTTCCCGATTTTCATCCGGCAGGCTGTAATGGTGGGTTGTCTGAGGACAGAGTTAAATCTTGACTGTTCAGTGTTCTTTGGCCACTGGAAGTGCTTCGTGGAAGGAGTAGATGTAAACTGACTTAAATTCATGATTTAAGAACCTGAGACCTCATGCAGAGAGATCCATTTCTGCAGTATGTTGCTAAAGAGGCAAGAGTGGCTCTTCAAATTACAGGCTGTGACCTCGATCCGGGTCACGGCTGTTGAGCTCCAACACCAGATATCCTGACCTGCTGCTCTGATTGGGTACTCTCACTCTGTGGCCTGGAGCCTACCCAGCACACTTAATTGGCCCAACTGACACTTTACTTGACCTATTTGGGCGGCTGGTTTAGAAGTCTGAATGTCAGCTGCTTCCAGGTGCCACGTCGGAGTGTATTGTTCAGCCCAAAACCTTAAGTCTGTGCCCCTAATCCTTGTACTAGAAATTAATGGGAACAGCTTTTCTTTGTCTACCCTAATTAAACCTGTTATAATCTTGTACACCTCTATCAAATCTGTTCTGTTGGAGAGTCATACGGACTCGAAACGTTAACTGTATTCCTTTCCACAGATGCTGTCAGATCTGCTGAGTTTTACCAGGTATTTTTATTTTTGTTTCTATCAAATCTCCCTTCAGCCTCTTTTGCCCTAAGAAGAATGTCCCCAGCTTCTCCAACCTAACTTTGTAGCTAAACTCCCTCACCCCGGAACCATTCTGGTAAAACTCTTCTGCACCCTCTCAAGGACTCTTGCATCCTTCCTAAAGTGTGGTGACCAGAACTGGAATACTCCAGTTGTGGCCTAACCAAAGCTTTATAAAGGTTCAGCTTAACTTCCCTGCTTTAGTACTCAATATCTATATTTATGAAGCCCGAGATCCTACATGTTTTGCTAACTACTTTCAATATATCCTGCTATCTTCAAAGATGTATGCTGATGAATCCCAGATACTTCTGTTCCTGTACACTCTTTAGAGTGCCATTTAGCTCATATTGCCTCTCCCTATCCCTTTTCCCAAAATGCACAACTTCAAATTTCTCTGTTTTAAATTCCATCTGCCACATGCCTGCTCATTCTGCTAGCTTATCTATGTTCTATTACAATCAATTGGTATCATCTTCACTGCCTCCCACACCTCCAAGTTTGGAGTCATTGGCAATTTTTCAGATTTTACTCTGTACTCCAATATCCAAGTCATTTATATATATATCAAAAAAGCAATAGTCCTAGCACTGAGCCGTAGGGAAGACCATTGTCCCCTGATCTGAAAACCAATCATTTACCACAACTTGCTGTTTTCTGTCTTTAAGACAATAGTTTTGTCAATGGTGAACTCTGATCCTTTTATTTCATGAGCCTCAATTTTGTTAACCAACTTTTTATCTGATACTTTGTCAAAGGCTTTCATAAAATCCATATAGACAACATCCATTACTTTCCCTTCATCAACCTTCTCTGTTAATTCATTTTAAAAAATCAATTACAGTGGTCAAGCACAATCTGCATTTTACAAATCAGTGAAGGCTCTCCCTAATTAACTCAAAGCTCTATAAGTGCCTGCTGATTTTTCCCCTGATTATTGTTTCTAAAACATTGTCCATCACAGATGTTAAAATGACTAGCCTGTAATTCTTAGGAATGTCCTTATACCTTCTCTTGAATAAGGATGTCACATTTGCCTCTCCAATCCTCTGGCATCTCCCCTGGATCCAGGAAAGATTGGAAGATTATGACAAGCCCTTTCATTATCTCCATTCCAACTTCCTTGAGCAACCTGAATGGAAGTCATCCAGAGCTGGTGGCTTATCCGCTTTAAGCAGTGCCAGCCTTTCCAATGCATCCTTCCTATCAATTTTCACCACATCCAGTACCTCTACCAATGTTTTGTCAGCACCTCTTTGTTGGTAAACACTGATAAAAAGTACTTATTGGCCAGGATTTTCCAGTCGTCAGGCTGGCTTGGGGGGTGGGCTGGGAGTGGTAGGGAAGCCGACCGCTACCCGCAATCAGGCTCCGACTGTGATTTCACATTGGCTGGCCAGGAGTAGGGTGGGGCCAGGAGGAGTACAAGCTCTGAAGCTCGTGCATGCGCCCAGTGTGTGCAGTAAAAGCATCCTGTGGCACAGAACTGTCTCAGGGAGCTGAAGATTTTTAAAATTAAAAATTAAAAACTTTAGCAATGTTAAAAACATGTCCCCTCATGTTCCATTTTATTCTCTATCTCCCTCACCATCCAAGGAGCACAGGTTTAAATATTGGCTCAGACACCAGGGTTACTTCCCTGCTCTTCTTTGGGATCTTTTACGTCCAACCAAGCAGGCAGATGGGGTCTTGATTTAATGTCTCATCATAAAGATGGCACCTTCCTCAGTCATGCTTTGGAGTGTCAGTCTTGATTTTTGTGTGCCCGTCCTGGAGTGGTACATGAACCCAGAACCTTGTGATTTAGAAGCAAGAGTGCTACCAAATGAGTCACAACTGACATGATACGGACTCGAAACGTCAACTGTATCCCTCTCCGCAGATGCTGTCAGACCTGCTGAGTTTTTCCAGGCATTTTTGTTTTTGTTCTTGACATGATAACTTTCTGGTTTCTCCCGCATTTTTTAAATAATGGAGTTGAATTTACAGTTTGCCAATCTAAAAAGCGATAGTTCCTTCATCAAGAGAGTTTTGGAAAATTATGTCTAAAGCATCCGTAATTTCCTCATCCACTTCCCATTAAACCCTGGAGCAATTAGGTTCTCGGGGTTTGTGAGTTTATGGCGCCACTATTTTTTCTAATACAGTTTCCTCGCTAATGCTAACTTTTGTGAGTTCCAGTCTTTATTGCAATATTAGTTTCTTAGGAAAGTCAGGTTTATTATCCTCTTCCTCTACTGTGAAGACTGACACAAAAGTATTATTATTTTCATTTACAGTTTTACCCCATCTGTTTTGAAAGGGCCCATTATCACTCTTGACTACTCTTTCTCTTCTAATATAATTGCACAAACTTCTTGTGTTAAGATTGATATCCATTTCAAGTTTCTTTTCACATTCCCTTTTAGCAGCTCATTTTTGTCTTGCTCTGGTGACCCCCAACGGTCTATCCTTTTTCACATCTACATGTGGGACCTTGGTGACATCCAAAAACACAGCATCAGTTTCCATATGTACGCTGACAACACCTTGATAAAATCATTACTGAAGGAGGTCATTTGGCCTGTCATAGACAGAAAAGTGGAATTGAGCCCACAATCAGCTAGCCATGACCTTATTGAATGGTGGAGCAGGCTTGAAGGGCCAAATGGCCTCCTTCTGCTCCTAAGTCCTATGTTCCTATCTTCCAATGTACTTGAATGTGCTTTAGGGCAGCAATGGCGCAGTGGTATTGTCACTAGACTAGTAATTCCTGAGACCCAGGGTAATGTTCTGGGGACCTGGGTTCAAATTCCACAATGGCAAATGGTGGAGTTTAAATTCAATAAAAATCTGGAATTAAAAATCCAATGATGACCGTGAAATCATTGCAGATTGTTGTAAAAACCCATCTGGTTCACTAATGTCCCTTAGGGAATGAAATCTGCTGTACTTACCTGGTCTGGCCTACATGTGACTCCAGATTCACAGCAATGTGGTTGACTCTTAAATGCCCTCTGAACTAGGGCAACTAGGGATGGGTAATAAATGCTGGCCTAGCCAGTGACACCCACATCCCACGAAGGAATAAAAAAAATTGGAAGGAAGCGACTTGTGGTATTCCTCTATTCTGAGGCCTCAGTGATTCACGATGTTATTAAACTTAGATAATGCAATAGAGAGTCATATCCAGTTTGTTGATGACACAAAGATTGGTGGCATGGCAAGTAGTGTAGGCAGAAGCATAAAATGATAATGAGACATTGATAGATTAAGTGAGTGGATAAAACTGGCAGATGAATTTTGATGCAAGTAGGTATGAAGTCATCCATTTTGGACCAAAAATGGATAGATTGTTCCTAGTTTTTCATGATTTGAAAAAACTTGAATCTATCCATTTTTGGTCCAAAATGGATGACTTCATACCTACTTGCATCAAAATTCATCTGCCAATTTTATTCACTCACTTAATCTATCAATGTCTCATTAGTCACTCCAAATAGATTATGGGTTGCACGTGTACAGATCACTAAAATATAGTAGTCAGGTGCAAAAAAAAATCAAAAAGGCTAATAGAATGTTAGATTTTATAATTAGGTGACTATAATATAAAGCTGAAGAAGTTTTGCTAGAGCTATGCAAATTCCTGGTTAAACCTTATATGTAGTACAGTGTAGCATTCAGGCACTACACCTTAGAAACAATATATTGACATTGGAAGGAATGCATTGCAAATTCACGAGGATATTACCAGGGCTCCATTGGTTAGATTATGAGAAGAGATTACATTAATTTTAGGCTTGTATTCCTTGGCTAAAGGATGATTAGATTGAAGCTTTTGGATTTTGAAAGGAATTGGTACAGACTTTGGGCGGAATCGTCCCAGATTTGCCAGCAGGAAAAAGGACGTTTTACTCGTTGGCCGCAATGGCGGCTTTTTAAGCCATATTGTCACATTCTCAGCGCATCACACCTCATTAATAATTAATTCCTGGGAAACACGCCAGGTCGCTAGTGCGGCAGTCTCTGATTTGCCCAGCCACTGCAATGCGAGAGAGAAACGGGGCACCTCAACCTCCCTCCAGGTGCTCCTTCCCCTTGAGGAGTCAGGCTGGGACTCTCGGGCATTCGAAAGGAGGAGGAGCAGCAGCTGGACACCACTAGGTCATCCACTCAGGAATCTCAGAGATTGTCCTCTACCTCTGAGTCCCCTTTGCCTGTAACTCCCTCAGCCTCGTCCTCTGTCACTGCAGAGGGAGCAGCTGGCCCACAGGAGGACAGCCAAAGCAAGTTGGGGCCTTTAAGGCCTCAGCACCCCAGAGGACCCACGCCAAAGTCATCAGAGGCAACAGGGCCAACCATTGCACAGGCTGCCTCCACCCATCCTACCTGGAAGGTAGGCCTGGAAAAGTTAAGAATTTCTGATCACAAGTGGTCACTTTATAATCTAAAAATGTATTCACTTTCACTGAGTAATGTGTAATGGTGTCTTTCAGCTTAATTTACAGGCTTCACTAGTCCTCCCCCACTAGCAGTTCAGCTGCATGCAGCTGGCCCACGAATGATTTTGGAGAGAGAAGTGTGTGAGTGGCAGGGCCTTTCAGAGCTTCGTGCAAGCATTTTCCCACTCATGCGGAGACTTTCTGCATCACACTCACTTCAATGTCCTGAGCATTTTCAATGCTGCCTGCTGGGGTTCTCCTTCAGTTACCTATCTGAGCTGACCTGTATCTCCACCCACCCACTGATCGCACTCCCATGCAGCACCTGTTCCTGCCCAACATGAGGCTCCTCTCACTTTCGATTTCAGAAGCAGGATCGTCGTAAGGTTTGTTTTGAGCTCCCCCTGTCCTTTCCCCTCCCCCAGTCACCCATGTCTTTTCCCCCATCACTGTTGACCCCCTGGCATCACTTTCCACCTCCCCACAGTCACCTACCAACCAGAACCCCTTTCTTTCCAGGATGTCCAGGTGAACATGCACGTTCTCTATCTTCCCGGGAATCTCACCCCCATCTAGTTTGGCCTCCCCGACCTCCTCCTTCCCACTCCAGGGTCTGCCTCCGAATCCCCACCAACCACCCTCACTGTCTCTTCCATCACAACCACCGCACCCTCACCCTCCCACCCTACCGGCTCACTCTGCCCTCTCTCATACTCACGATTACCTCCTAACACACCCACCCTCAGTTCACTCCCCAGGAGGCAGTCAGTGCCTCCACAGGTCCCTCCCTTACACGTTCACCTGGACATTGCCACCCTTACTTCCTCCTCCACCCTTACTCCTTCCCACCTCTGGACTCCTTTTTCTCTCTGGACTCCTTTCTCCCCTCCCAACTCCTTCCCTTAAACCATCCTCTACCCTTACACCTACCTCCTCAGTTGCCGCATTCTCCCCATTACATCCTATCCCCCCTCCCCCCAACCCCCCCACCGCCACCACCCATGACCGTACTCCCTCAGGCTGCAGCACCTTCTGCTCCTCGAATGTCCACGATGCCCTAATGGTAAATTCCGACTTCAGCACATCACACTTGCCAAGACGTGTTCCAGGCCAGTGTGTTTTCCTGGCGATGTGGGCAGTAAATTTGATGTGGGGGGCTGAATTCTGGCAAGCAGAGCTTATGATAAGATGCAGATTTATTCGACGGCAGGAAATGCGGCCCACCATTGACGGGTGGAACGGACAATCACAAACTGGTTTCACAACCGCATGAAACTGATTTTTGGCTTTCTCACCATATTGTCTGTTCACGCCCGCCATGACACCCAACGCCAATGGGGATGGAAAACTTCAGCCATTTTCCCCTTGGTGGCAGATGCCTTAACCTGAAAATCAGAGCCAGGCCATTCAAGAGAGAAGTTCAGAAATATTTCTTTATGCAAAAGGTGGTAGAACTATGAAACTGTCCTCAACAAAAAACAGTGGATGCTAGATGAATTAATCATTTTAAATCTTAGATTGATAGATTTTTGCTAGTCAAGAGTAGTGGGGCTATGGAATCAAGGCTGATGGAAGGAGTTAGGATACAGAGCAGTTATGGTCTCTTTGAATGGTGGGTCAAACCCAAGGAGCTGATTACTCTATTCCTTCTCTGCCAGTTTCTGTGGGACAGTTGTCCAAGTATATGCTTGAAAGTTTGCAGAAACTTTGGAGCCAAAATTCTGTAAGCCTACACATGCAGTGGAATCACACTTGCCAGGACCGTTTGCCGTTACACTCCAGGACACTTCCAAGATCAGGTGGATTTTTCCTATTTAACGTGTTCTGCTAGGCATCCATGACACTGGAAGGTCCTCTCAGGTGCCTGGCTCCAAAATATGCTCTGGTTAAATTCACCAATGACATCTTATGTGACTTATTATCCATCCATCATCAGTCTCTCCATTCCTTCAAACCTGTTGATCACTCAATTTGAAAAAGATTGTTACATTTAGCTTGCTGAGCCACAATCCAGCTCCTGACAGGTCTGGTTTGATATGGAGCCCATCACTGCTACCTGCTCAGACCTTCAACTAAAATTGCAAATCTGGTTATGCAATAAGCAGTTAGGAAGGCAAATGGTATGTTGGCCATCATTGCAAGAGGATTTGAGTATAGGAGCAACAATGCCTTACTGCAGCTGTACAGGGCCTTGGTGAGACCACACCGAGAGTATTGTGTGCAGTTTTGGCCTCTTTACCTCAGAAAGAATATACTTGCCATGGAGGGATTGCAGCAAAGGTTCACCAGACTGATTGGCAGGATTGTCGTATGAGGAGAGATTGGGACGATTAGGCCTGTATTCACTGGAGTTTAATAGAATGAGAGGGGATCGCATTGAAACATATAAAATTCTGACAGGGCTGGACAGACTGGATGCAGAGATGATATTTCCCCTGGCTGGGTGAGTCTAGGACAAGAGGTCACAGTCTGAGGATATGGGGTAGGCCATTCAGGACTGAGATGAGGAGAAATGTCTTCACACAGAGTGGTGAACCTGTGTAATTCTCTACCACACAGGGCTAAGAAGGCTGAGTCATTAAATATATTTAAGAAGGAAATAGATAGATTTCTAGACACTAAAGTTGTCAAGGAGTATGGGAGTATGGCATTGAGATAGAGGATCAGCCATGATCATATTGAATGGTGGAGCAGGCTCAAAGGGCTGAATGACCTACTCCTGCTCCTATTTTCTATGTTTTATGTTTACCACTTCTATCTCCTCCATTAATGCTGTTACCAGGTGTTATACAGATGAAGCAACATAAAATAAAGGTGAGATACTGATAATTTATCTAAAAACATATGCAAGTTGTGCTAATATTCAATTAGTCATTTGGTAGTACAGAATTTGAGCATTGCTGAAAAAAGAGACATGTCTAAGCTTTTTGTCTTGCACTCATCAGGACACTCACAAGAATACCAATTTAAGGGAAAAAGCAACAATTTATACTGTATGTGGAGAGTGTTGATTAGTTGGCAAGTGGTATTGCCACTTGCACCACTCATGGTGACTGACAGCTAACTGCCAAGCATTGTTTGCATACACGGGGCTCTGTTCTTTGTAGACAGAAAGAACATGTACATACTTTTGCACCTGTTTCAGCTAAACAAAATAAGTGGCAGCCATTCACTGACTCACTCCTCAGGGCAATGCCTTGACCAATTAGGGCCAAGCTTCCAGGTTTAAAATTCAAACAATGCTTGGCAGTTAACTGTCAGTCACCATCAGTGATGCTTTCTCCATGGCAACACCACTTTCCAACCAGTCAGCACTGTCTACTCACAGTATAACTTGTCGTTTTCCCCCTTATTCTTGCAAGTATCCTGATGAATGCAAGACAAAAAGCTTAGACATGTCTCTTTTTTCAGCAATAATATTGAATTAGAGAACAAAATGCATATTCCAGCTCGAAGATTCAATGGTGCAAAGAAGCAGTATTTGGAGTTGAGAACCCAGCACAGGGGATTGTCAAAATGGTGTGCACATAATTAGAGGGAGGTGAGAGGTAATAGATGCAGTACATTGAGGAAAATTAGAATATCCTACTGTACATTTATTGTCTCCGTTACAAAGAAAACTGTTTTGCATGTTATTTTTGTAGCTATCTTCAGGTATACTGTGTAAATGGGATGCTTAGTTTTCCACTGGGGAAAGATCAGTATTGGTATCTCAATATTTGCCATTACACATCCTCTTTGTACTGAATGGTGACACTGATGAAACAAACATTAAATCATGATCCTCAGACCTACAGATACTTCTCAATAGGTCCCTTCAACAGAAATGATACATGATTAATAGTCCTATCTGAAATGTTAATGGGGGGCTATATCAATGTTTGTGGTATAATGGATTGTATTCATAGAGTTATACAGCACAGAAACAGGCTCTTTGGCCCATGATGTCCATGGGGCCATCAAGCACCTATCTATTACATTTTCTAGCACTTGGCCCATAATCTGTATGCTATGAAATTTCAAATGCTCATCTAAATACTTCTTAAACATTGTGAGGGTTTCTGCCTCTACCACCTTTGCTGAATGATATGTAGCTGGCTATCGCCTTGTTCCTGGATGCAGGTTATCCACATAATGGTCCTTGCAGAGCACAGTAGTGCTGGTGAAGTCACATTTCTCACTCTAGGGGTCTTCTGTGGGGGTATTAATTGTTTCTGTTATAGATACTGATTGCTGAAGGCATGACAGCCAATGGTTAGGCAAATGAACTGGGAGATGGGCAAGGGGTCAGAGTTGGAGGAATGCAAAGTTCTCACAGAACGGTAGAGCTGGGGAGGTCACAGAGGCAGTGAGGCCATGGAGAAATTTGAATAAAAAGAGGCAATTTAAAAATTGAGACATTGATGGACTGGGAGCCAATTCAAATCAGTAAGCACTAGGTGATGTGTGAATGGGACTCAGTCCGTGACAGGGTACACACAGCAGATTTTTGGATAAGGTTAAGTATATATAGGGTGAAAAATGGGTTACCAGCCAGATGGTCCTTGGAATAATTGAGTCTGAAGGTGACAAAAGCATGGACGAGGGATTCAATGGTAGATGGGCTGAGGCAGAGGCAGAGATGGGTGATAATAGTTAGGATCTGTCTTTTGTTCCATACCCCTCAACAAGTTGTCATTGAAGTATACACTCCCATTCACTGTTTTTCCTTATATGAATTAAATGACCTTCCACTTGCATTAAATTGCATCTGCCACCTGTCTGCCCAATTCTTTAAGCGTTGTCTTCTGGAAGATGTTTTTACAGGTCTTCTT
The DNA here is from genome assembly GCF_017639515.1 of Carcharodon carcharias. Classification (NCBI taxonomy): domain Eukaryota; kingdom Metazoa; phylum Chordata; class Chondrichthyes; order Lamniformes; family Lamnidae; genus Carcharodon; species Carcharodon carcharias. The sequence goes on along the minus strand of NC_054467.1, from coordinate 214,918,125 downwards.
GCTTCTTGCCAAATCCATTATTGTTATTAATTAGTTTCCCCCACCCCTATCCCTAGCAAAATATCTATCTCTTTCTTCTCTAAGTGGCAGGTATCATTTTTTCTGTTTTTTTTTTAAGTGCAGTCAGTTTAATTCAAGTAACAACACGCATTTCCCCAATGTTCTTTTTTTATTGAAACGCACCCAGGCATTTACTAAGGGTTCATTAATAAAAGCCTTAAGCTTGTCGGGTAAATAGAAGAGCACTATTCCAGTCACATTTAGCCTGCAGCCGGGGAATGGATGGAGGCAGCGCTGGTGCAGTGTGCATGTGGAGTGTGGGGGTATCATTGAGCTACGCGACGTATCACCAACGCAACCACCTACCATTTCTGCATTGCAGAATTTTGACTCCGTCCATTTTTATTTCACATATAAAGCAGAACAATAGATTGTCAATATAATCGACTTACTTTTCTTTCTTTTTCTCCCTCTCTTGTTAAGATAAACGAACAGATATGGGCCTGCTTTCGTTTTACTGTTGAGGTGTTTGCACTATGAGGATTTGCAGGATGGTTCGTATGGCGAGTGTGCTGGGTTTGGTGATGTTAAGCGTCGCACTGCTTATTCTATCATTGATCAGCTATGTTTCACTCAAAAAGGACAACCTCTTCGCCACCCCGAGATATCTAGGCTCAGCCGGCCCCAGACTGTACATGTTACACAGTGGATTTCGGTAAGTAAAGAATAATAATAACGATTTTAAAAATCCTTTTAAAAGAAGCCAACAGAATCTGTGCAAAATTAGACGTTCTGTCAGTTGGCAGCCCCGGTGCCCGCCTTGCTTCCCAATCGATTGACCATTGGTTCAGCCTTCAAACCAAAAAAAGGACCTGCGTTATTTCTTTTTTTCAGAAAGTAATAATCGTATTGTTTGAAAGAAGCACGCAGGCCCATGCATCATCGCAGGCGTACAGCATCTTTATGTGTTGTGATCCTGACATGTTCAGTCTTTCCCCCACCCCCAGCCCCCGAACTCCCCTCCCCCAACCCCTCTCCAGGCACCACTGTTGAATCGGCATATTTTAGATCCATACCCCGCCTCCGCGTCGTTTCATGGAAAATAACAGGTTGGGTTGGGGGTGGGGTGGGGGGGGGGGGGGGGGGTGGTGGTGGTGTGGGTGGGGGGGTGCTATACCAGATGTTTGTAACATAAACGGATCGTGGTCCTTTGCAGACTGATGTGCAGCTGGCTGTCGCCTTGCAGGGCCCAGCGCTGCTGCTGAAGCCGCATCGCTCACTGCCGGGGTCTCTGGGGTATTGATTCTTTTCCCACAGCACCGTCATCCCTAATTTGAGAGGGGGCTAAATGCTTCAGTCGGAAGTGTTGCTGTTGTTTATACATATATGTGTGTATGTGCATATAAAATTGTACTTGTCTAGGCTTCATTGTGATGTCGATTATGCCCAATATATCTGTAAAACAAATTACATTTGTGTTGTGCAAAGGCTGCAATATTGCTGGCATTAGCAGGCAGTACCCGCACACTTGGAAGAATTTATGCAAAACTAACCTGACATTCAAATTTCAAGACGAAAGGGAGAGCTTGATTGGGGAGCATCATAACCAAATGAGCATGTTCCTTCTAAAAAAAAACAAAGAATTTGATTTAGTGCCTTATTTTTGTAATGGCCATCCAGGAGTGTAATTAATTGCCTAGGCACAATTCCAAAACTCTATTATATGCCTTTCTTAACACCTACTATCACAATCAGATATTTTTAAAAGCATACTGATAGCGCAACTTATGCCAGCATTCTTCAGTTTACATGAATATCAAGGAAAATCTGTTCTAAATGATCTTGTAAATAATCCAGGTTTTGGGGCAGGGGTGGGTGGGGGTGGGTTGGTCGTTCTTACAATTGGTGGAATTGAGATGCTAAGATGAAACTTTTCAAACATGCTATGATTGTTTGTCCAATTCATATTGTCCATGATGCTGATTTATAGTGAAGGCTCCTTTGCACAGACAACAACTTGCATTTATATAGCACCTTTAATGTAGTAAAATGCCCTAAGGTGATTCACAGGAAAGTAATCAGACAAAAATTGACATGAAAAGAGAAAAATTGACAAAGGAGACACTAGAATGGGTATCTCAAAGTTTGGTCAAAGTGGTAGGATTTAAGAAGAGCCTTCAAAGGTAAGAAGTTTAGTGGAGGATTCCGGAGCTTGGGGCCTAAATGGCTGAAGGCATAGCAACTAATAGAGGGGCAAGGAAACCAGTATGCACAATGGGTCAGAATTATAACAACGAGCCTTACTGCACTCTAAGTAAAAAGGAGAAGATTCAACCAGGGATACATATTTTAACAAAGTCAGGAAAACAATCCAGTGTAAAATCAAGCAAATTTAAAATTAACAACTCAATTAACAAATCAGAAGTTGAGTTCTATTGGACATTGTCAAAAATAGAAGTGCAGTAGATATTATTGAATCCATTTTTATTGAGCTAACTAAATTAATGGAACCAGTTGGAGCACCGTGCAATTCAAAAGCTCTTCATAAGAAAGACTTGCATTTATATAACATATTTTACCATCTCAGGCCATCCCAAAGTGTTGACAGCCAATGAAGTACTGTACTTTTGTAATGTAGTCACTGTTGTACTGTAGGCCTGAAAAATAGATTCAGGGATCAACATATTGACACCCTCAAGAAGTTCTATATCTGCATAGTTACCACAAAGAGAGTAGACTGGAAAAAATAAATGTCAAAGAATGATTGCAATGAAAGAAGTTTCTGAATTAGAAGCTAGCAAATATACTATGCATATTGATAGAAAGGATCAAATCTGACCTGAACAGTGCAGGCCCACTATCCAAATATTCGAAAAGGACCAAATGAAGGAAGGTGGAGAAATGGCTATATAGCAGCAGGTGAATAAGAAACAGCCTAGATTTAGAAGGGGGAGATCCTAATTGATAAAGCTCCTGGATCCATCCTGACTAAGTTGCAAATCAAGTAGGTAGTGGAACTCTGGAAGATACTATTTATTTAGACTTTCAGAGAGCCACTAATCCACAATAAGGTGCCACATGAAATATTGCAAATAAAACTGAAAATCATGAGAATCCAGAATAGTACTGTAGTAAAACTGGGTAAAAAGCGGGGGAAGACGTATGAAACAGAAAATATTAATCAGAGAAAGAGTGTCAGCTATACAAAGGTTCTAAAGGAGGAGGGAAAGTTTCAATGATTCAACAATACAAAAAAGCAATTTAAATGACATCTTATTAACACTTCAGAATACTCAGCTGGCCTGTGAAATTCAAATTTGCCTAAGCTATATATATATATATACTGTATATAGACTATATATGCGACTGGTGAGTAGAATTTTGATCCGCCTGTTCAGATGGCGTGGGTGCAAAGGAAAATAACAAGATTGATCACAGATATCAACTGAAAGATTAAAGAGGTGTAGCCTGTACAGTATAGAAAGAATAAATACTAAGGGGGAAACTTTACTGAGTTTGAAAATGTATTACATGATGCAGAATGTTCCAGGTGAGATGACATGGATTAAAATTAGTGCATTTAAACCATGTTTATATCCTTAAAAGTTGGAAATGTTTGGGATAATCTAGTTAACTGATAGAGTCAAATATGTTAGGAACTTTCAAAATGCAAATAGGAACAAAGGTAAGTAATAACAGAAAGACAAGCTTGGCTCATCTGAGCAGCCTGTTCCATTCTTGACTTTCTTCTTGATCATAGAACAAGTATTTAGTTGTGAAAAGAGAGGGGTTCTCAGGATTAAACAGGAGCAAATTAGATAATGGAATCGCTAAAGTACATCCACCCTCTAGGAAAAGGCATTATTTCATGGAAACATTAACAACAGGGAATGTACAAGGGATATCTCTGAGGAAGAGACGGAGTTGAAAGTTACTGACAGAAAGAACCAAAATGCTAAAGTAGTAATTAAACCCAGTCTAGTGGTATATTTTAAGATATTAAGAATGATTTACTGGCATACCAGTAAATGATTTTGAGTATTTGAGGCCTCTGAGCAAAGCAATTTGTAGGATTCTCAGCCTTAATTTAGTTTTGATAAGTAACTTTATATGTGTGCTTGGATAGTTGTACAGGGATTGTAGGTGCTGCGCATATATATTTCTGGGCAAGTTAATACAACTGATCAAACAAATGCCATCAATAAATTGAAATAACACATATTTGTTATAGTCAGTGAAAGGTTAAGAGTGAGTTCAGATCTTTTGTCAACCGAGCCTTGTAAATTCACGAGTAATATAGTTAAACCGACAGGGCAATACTCCAATTAAACCTTGGTACTGATTTTTCCTACAGGTCACAGTTTTCTTTGAAGTTTCTGGATCCTTCTTTTTTGCCAGCTGGAAGTGGCCTTAACGACAATGTCCATGCCAAATCCGTAAAGTGGACTTTCAACACAACTTCTTTTTTAAAGCAAAGGCAAGTCACTCTGCAAAGTGTAAAGGTCCAAGGTGCTATACTGGAAGTGATTATCATTCTTTTCCTCTTTATTTCATATTTCCAGAGGTTGCAGGGGTTTTTGTGGCTTTTATCTCTGCAATGGGGAAGCCTTCAAATAAAATCAGAGTTCTGGTACAGTATTGGTTATGGAGGAGATGGTGGCATAGTGGTAATGTCATTGTACTAGTAATCCTGAGACCCAGGCCTCATGAACCCATGAGGGCAACAGTTCAAATCCCATCACCCATAGCAGCTGGTTGGATTTAAATTCAATTAATAAATCTGGAATGGAAAGCTAGTCTCAGTAATGATGACTGTGAAGCTATCATCAATTGTTGTAAAAACCCATCTGGTTCATGAATGTCCTTTTGGAAAGGAAATCTGCCATCCTTACCTGGCCTGGTCTACACCTGACTCCTGATCCATAGCAGTGTGGTTGACCCTTAATTGCCCTGTGAAATGGTGAGGCAAGCTGCTCAGTTGAAAGGCAATTAGGGATGGGCAACAAATGCTGACGTTGCCTGTGACGCCCACCTCCCATGTAAAAATAGATAAAAGTTATGTAGAACTAAAGATGTATCACTGTGAGAGATAAGTGAAATGAAGACCAACAAGTGTGAATGGGATGTTTCATTGTACTATCAGTAATAGGCATATTTCAAAGTTACAACTTCTCAAAAGAAACTTTTTAATAATTCCTTCTCAATGGCCCTTTTTGATTTGTTTTATTTCTCAATAGTTTAAACCTACTGAGAAAAACTTTCGCTGCACTCCTAGAAGTGTGTGTTCTGAATTCAAATTCATTGCCGAGAATGAACTGAACTAACTCGTTTTGTACCTCTCTTGTTTTTGTTTTAGGAAGGACATCAGTCGCTATGTTGACATTTATAAAAATTTCACCTTGGTTAAGAAAAACGTGCGAGTTGGACAATTGCTGCACTATGACTATTCTAACCACAAGTACGTTTTTTCTGTCAGCAATAGTTTTCGATCATTACTCCCCGACGTGCCCCCTATATTAAAGATGCACTACAACACATGTGCGGTGGTCGGGAACAGTGGGATCCTCATCGGAAGCCATTGTGGAGCTGACATTGATAAATCCGATTTCGTGTTCCGCTGCAATTTTGCGCCAACTGAATCTTTTGAAAAAGATGTTGGCAAAAAGACGAACCTCACGACCTTCAACCCAAGCATCCTCGAAAAGTACTACAACAATCTATTAACAATCCAAGATCGAAATAAGTTTTTCCTGAATCTTAAAAAGCTCGATGGAGCCATTCTTTGGATCCCTGCTTTTTTCTTCCACACTTCCGCTCCGGTGACAAGAACGTTGGTAGATTTTTTTATAGAGTATAGGGCGCAACTGAAGGTTCAGTTGGCTTGGCCTGGGAACATAATGCAACATATCAACAAGTAAGTATGTGAGGCTGAAGGATGCTTTTACACGTCACTTCTATAAGTATTCCTATGATAGTCCATGCTAGTTAACCCAGTTATAGTCTTCAATTGTATCTGTATTATAACACAAATGGTTGTGTGACTGTTTCTCAGTTTAACCTGCTGTTTTGTTTTTGTTTACCGACTGTCTTGTTCCTCATTGGTTCAGCTTCTGTACTTTCTTCAATCAAATTGATTGGTTACCTTCGCATGCTCCGAACAATTCTTCAAACCCTTACTTCCAAAGTCCCCTCCCATCCCAGATCGACCAAAAGTCCATTAATAAAACTGTCATGGTACTCTAAGATAAAAGCAAAAAACTTCCGATGCTAGAAATCCAAAACAAAAATAAAAATACCTGGAAAAACTCAGCAGGTCTGGCAGCATCTGCGGAGAGGAACACAGTTAACGTTTCGAGTCCGTATGTTCTGTTGAAGAATCATACGGACTCGAAATGTTAACTGTATTCCTCTCCGCAGATGCTGCCAGACCTGCTGAGTTTTTCCAGGTATTTTTTATTTTTGTCATGGTAACTCCTTGTTCGCCCCGCTGTTTATCCCGAAAACTGACATTTATATCATAGTAGACACCATTAAAAAAAATAAAAAGCTGGAAATAATCACAACCGTGCACATAAAAAGGCAATTTTACCTGCCAATTGCTTACATGTTCCAATACACCTCGATCACAGATCCATCCTCTCTCCACGCCATTGGTTGTCAGAGCCTGTACAGAACGGCTCCGAGGCCTGATTCCTGGGCCCTGCCCATCACCTTTCTAACCTTTTTTCTAGCCTCTATCTTGGACTACCTATAACATTCTCCCCACCCAGATCTTGTGCCCAAATACCCTGAGCATCTTATGACGTCCTGACATTTTACCTCCCCCGGACTCACCGACCATCCTCCATCTCAAGCTCTGTCACCTGGGAAATTCTGTTTTGTTTCCCGGTCACAAGACACCGACAGTCCAGAGGGCACCTGTGCCTCCCCATTCTCTCACAGAGAGTTTCAATTCTGAATATTGGATCATTTAATTATTAAGTATTTATCTAACAATGGTAGGACAGTCAAATCATTCACCTGATGGAAATTTGTAAAATCATGTGTAATGTTATATTCAGAATAATATGTTGATTTCTATGCAATGATATATTTACCTAGAGCGTCCTCTCTCCCCCCGCCTCCCCTCAGTCTGTAACCCTAGTCCTGAGCCCAGGTTCACACTCTGGTTTTCAACTCCTCCCCAAACCATGGCCGCATCAAGCCTGTTACATGCGAACAAGGATGGGTCATTCGGCCCCTCAAGCCTGCTCAGCCATTCAATAAGATCACGGCTGATCTGATAGTAACCTGACTCTGTTTCCACCGCATTTTTCCAGGAAGAGAGTGCCAAGGACTCGTTTTAAATGGGCGACCTCTTATTTCTAAACAATGAGCTCCCAGTTCTAGATTCTCCCACAAGAGGAAACCTCCTCTCCACATCCATCCTGTCAAGATCCCTCAGCATCTTGTATGTTTCAATTAAGTCACCTCTTACTCTTCTAAACTCCAGTAGATACAAGCCTAGCCTGTCCAACCTTTCCTCATAAGACAACCCACCCATTCCAGGGATTAGTCTGGTAAACCTTCTCTGAACTACTTTCAATTTATTTACATCTCTCCTTAAATAAGGAGACCAGTAATGTACACAGTACACCAGATGTGGTCTCATTGGTGCTCTATATTACTGAAGCATAACCTCCCTACTTTTGTATTCAATTCCCCTCGCAATAAATTATAACATTCTATTAGCTTTCCTAATTACTTGATGTATCACATGAAACCAAGATGGCATACGCCCAGAGAGAGCGCGCGAAAGAGAGAATATTATTAAAGGTTCGAAATTCCAATCTATCTCCAGGCGATAAGGAATTTTGTGAGTACCAGATAGAGAGTACCAGAAAGAGAGAAATGATTCGTGTAGAGAACCCCTTACAGAAGGCATACTGAGAATGTAAGAATGTAGAAGATAGGAGGCAGACTAGGAGAAACTCACTCAGAGGCAAAGCGGTAAAAAATAGTAGACACCGAGATAGACGAAGAGAAAGCAATAGAGAGGCATACAGAGAAAGAGTAGAAGATAAATTGAACAAAAACAGAAACGGTTCAGAAAACGAGAAATGTTCTTCATGAAAAATAAATCCACGGCAGATTATTTTTTTTATTTATTGAAAAATTATTTTATGAAATGTTTTATTGCTTTACCGTTGAACAGGTATTGGAAAACCAAACAACTGTCGCCAAAGCGGCTAAGTACAGGCATCCTGATGTATACATTGGCTTCTGCCATTTGCGAAGAGATTCATCTGTACGGATTTTGGCCTTTCGCTTGGGATCCCAACACAGGAAAAGAATTGCCATATCACTATTATGACAAAAAGGGGACAAAATTCACTACCAAATGGCAAGAGTCCCATCAGCTTCCAGCAGAATTCAAGCTGTTGTTCAAACTACACAATGAGGGCTTGACTAAACTGACTCTTTCACGTTGTGCCTCCTAATGGGATGCTTTTGAAGTGCCAAGCCATTCCTTGTTTTCATTCTTGTTCGGTTTATGTTTCAAAATGCATTTTGTACCCAATGCGTAAGCTCTCTATCGGCGACGCTTCCTGGAGCACATCTCAAAGTAATTCCAGCACTATGCCACTGACGTGTTCATGAGATTATGTGTACTGTGGTAGTAAACATTTATTTATTTTATATTGGGAAGTAGCCGGAAGCGCTTAGACGTGAACTTTGGGAGTTTCCTTTAAATAGGCGAATGAATGTATTGAACCACAGGAACCTGTTTATAGATATCAGCTCACAGACGCAAGTAGCTGCGTCGTGAGAGAAAATAGCCTGGCGATATCATGCCCTGTCAATTTATTGGAGACAATGTAGGCCTCAGAATTTTTAAAGCCTGGGATGTTGGATGTGGCACCCAATCAAATTAGGGAGAGGTAAGAAATGTTCCTCCACGTCCCGCCAATGAATAATTAAAATGAAATAAACCCTCATGTTGAACAGGTTCAATTTTTTTTAAAGTGGGAAAAAAATATTAAAGCGGGTGAAAGTACGTCCCAGTGATTTTGCTTAGGCGCTTTTGTTATCTGACCTTTGCTTGTTTCAATGGTGCCAACATAAAACACAGTCTGGATTTTCAATGTGCTCGGCACGCGAGTCACCAAAATCACCTTACTTCAGATCCTGCTTTTATTTTTGTTGAAGTTTGAGGTTAATTCCTTAGATTTTAACACGAATCAGCTAGTGAGCTCCATGTATGCTGGCTGATTTAAAATAGCGCGTAAAATAAAGGGAAACCCCGCAATAATTGATATCACCAATTACAACGGTTCAAGCGCAAAAGGTTCTCAACAAAACTCTTCTAATAGAGTTCAGTAGGACGAGGCACCACGTTAGACCTGGAAGAAACGGCCTAGCGTCGAAGAATGAAAGAGGGTCGCAAAGTAATTGTTCATTTAAACATATCCATAAATGGAAAACGTTTGATATTTCTCGAGTCCTGTTTATATAGAATATCTTACATGGTTGTCAAAGTGGACATGCGAGTCTTTTGTATGTACGTGGCACTTTTTTTATCATCCAATGAACGGTAAATGTACTACTTTTGTACCGGTACTTAAAAAAACGTTTTATTTCTTTCACAGCTTCAAAAGAAACAAATGAGTATTGAGTACGTTTTCTTTTGCTGGTTTAGCAATTGCAAGGTTGCTATATGTCCCTGCCGCCATGTTAAAGCAGGGCTTCCAAGAAGGTGATCTCGACTCTGTTGTATTGCGAAAGTGAAGAATTTTATTGATTCTTGTCTGTAAATATTTTTTCTCATGCCTGCTATTGTTCATCTATATTAAATTACTTATTAACTTCTGTGAGAATTTTTTTTCAGTGGCATGACCACAGTTGGTGCCCATATAAAGACATTTTAATTAATGCTTCGCACGCCCATTAACGGAAACATCGCAGAGAGCGCCACAAAAACATGACAGAAAGTTATTTGTTTTGAAAAAATTTTGCCTTTACAGTACCATGAACCATTCCACTTTGTTTAACGCATATGGCAGTAATTTTCATGGCTTTAGCCGTATGCAGCACCATGAAAATATGGGCAGAAAAGCCATGAGCAAAACGAGGTACCCTTGAATGTTCAAACACCATGAGCTTTAGCTGAAATAAATGTCGCGCTTCAGGATTTAAAAAAAATTCACTCCGCACCGGAATGTTTTCAATGAGTTAGAGCAGACTGAATCTGATTGATTTTGGTGCATAATTGGTTTAATATCTCGATGTCGATTTGAAGGAGGAAAAGTCTGGTTATATATTGAAGATAAATGCACTTAAAGATGTGTTTACTTCTTCCGATATAATGTTTTCATATGAATCAGGGAATTGGAGATCTGGGGGTTTAATATGGTAGCTGCATGTAACTATCAGGTAAACTAAGATGCAGTTTGTTATCTGTAAGGCAACATTAGCCCTAATCCTACGAATTACGCTGTCTCTCCCTGTATAAATGTGTAGATACAGTGTGCACGCGTACAAGAAATTATCTAGTTTTGTTACTGTGTCGGTCGCGCAATTCCGCTTCCCACATACCCAGGGTACCTGCTTGCATTTGATCTCCTCTCTGAAGTTGTTTAATGCTGTCCTGTAAAGTAACACGCCTTAATATGTTTTCTTTATTTCGCACTGCACTTCCACATCCTACTATTCTTGCTGAGAGGGGGGACAGGAGAATGCTGACTGTTGCTTTCCCTCAGCACAATCCGTGTTTTACCGAGTCAACCACGGTTATTTGATCAATATTTTAAAAATCCATAGCTTTAAGCATCCCATCAGCGTGTCGGCCTTTATAACGCACGACCTTTCACAATTAGACACACATACACGTGACAATTGTCAAAACCGAGATGCCGAGTTGGTTTTTTCCCTTTTCTGCTTTGATAAAAAAAATTACCAACTGTTCAAAATTGATTCTTATCATGGAAAGAATGAGACTTGTCCCGTCGCATAATCCATTCAGATACAAAATGAAGGGTATGAAATAACGTAAACAATTAGATCATTTCTATTTATCAAAACCTGAACATTTCACACACGCTTTATGGGTGTTATTTATGATTAGTGTCTGAAAGGTTTTAATTCAAGGAGAAATTTGCAAGTGTTATTTGTAAATTTGACGGCTCCAGTCTCTCTTCTATGCCATTCTTTAAATTATTCTTAATAGAAAGCTTCGTGATTACTTTCTACTAAAATTATCACACTATATAAACAGGTGTATTAGAAAATACCAATTGTGAAACTTGTTAATAATGACGTAGATAGGTGTATTCTGATTAGTTATACCTGAACTGTTTTAATAACAAGTATAGGAGACGGGCAAGTACCCCAATATTTCCACACTAAAGACAGTAAGGCTAATCCTAAACGTATCAACAAACTATATACTTTACATGTATTTTCAGATACGGCTGGGTTTGCATTTGACATATACTTCCCGTCATTTTCTGTCTGAAGAGCTCCGGCTTGTACCTGCAGACCATATACACCGGACGAGGAGGAGTAGAGTTAGTCCGCAGAATTTGGTTTCACTTTCATTGCGATGCATTAACAACGCTGAACGTGCGAACTAGCACTGCAAGGGTTTGAAGCTGCAGCATGGGAACAAGGATCAGGAAGGATCGCACTGTTTGTCAGTAGTTTATCTTTAATGTCCTGTCGACAGCAACTTAGAAAGAACGAGGGAGAACTACAGCACTTAGGAGAAATAGAGAAATTACGTTAGCCGAATAAACTGGAGGAAGTGTATATCATTTAGGGATAACACCGAGAAACAAGTGAGCAACTTATTCAGCATTGCTCGGCAAGTACCGGACGTGGTGTTAATTCGGTTTGAATGCTATTAAATCCTCAGCGCCCATCAATCCAAGCGAAAAAAATTCCTCAGCACTTACAAACATCCTAAATTACAGCATTATTTATCGCTCCTCACATATCCCTATATATAAAATATACCTAAATCTTGTAACTTCCAAGTTGTTGAAGAATTACGTTTTCTGTGGATGCATTGCCTTTATATCACAAATTAATATTCGCCTCTTGATTTACAGAAAATCGGTTAATGGAGAATACTTCTATATACTTGTGCAACACTTTCGCTTATGAATAAATGATGGGGTATCAGTCAAATCTAGGGTCAGGGTGTCTTTGTCTGTACCCCAGTCGGCGAACAGGTGAACGGGCCATCTGTAGAACTGTGCTCACTTCTTGCGCTTTCATGCGTTGTTTCTCGATTTTTTTTAAGGGTGCTATAATATATCTTATGCACTAAATAATATAAACTATTCATCAACTAAAAACGGCAACCAGGCCAGTGATATGTAAAATAGTATAGTTCACATCGAACAAACTTATTTGTTCAGAGGGTTTACCGATTGAAGAGTGTAAATCAAAAGATTATCTGCGCAGAGTGATAAAAGATACCGAAATCTTCAGATAAACTTGGGTGTGTTTTTCAACTATTCGCAAGGTACAAGTAAAATCATACAAGAGCCTCTTGTTTTTCATGTTACCTTTAGGAAATAATTTAGGATTAAAATAGTCGATAACATCAGATTTGAATTAGAATGTCTCAAATTATTACGGCATAATTTGATATTTCAAATTATTGTAATACAACTATTCAGTGCTCTAAGATTTGTTTTATATACTTTCAGTTGCTTGTTAATGATCCATTCATCAATATATTCCACTAAATATGGAGAGCGTAATTTCGTTGTCCAAATTCAGGTTGAAAAATTCATCATCCCTTCAACTAATTAAATTGTGCAGGTTTAAATAACTATATATTGAAATATAACCGCAGCACTGATATGTTAATATAAAAATCATGGCAATATGAAGGCCCTTTTAATAACTTAAATCTATAAACCTTTCATCCCGAAATAGGTTATTGTGGTTACTTGAGTGTACTATTTTCAAAACGAATCTTTTGGACCTCTGCACAGAACTGGATTATATTCTGTGTTGTGATTTGAAATATTAATCGTATATAGATAATTCCCCCAACAGGAAATCCTTATATTTGACAGTGTACCACGGTTCCTGTAAAATAAGCAGCCTGAACATTGCCAGACGATAGTAAATGCTCCCAAATGAAAATTGATGCAGGCGGGTCTGTTCCTTAGCATTTCACATATGGACATTACTTATCCCACAATTAGCGATTAAACCGAACCTCAACATAGATCAGGCAAAAATGGGAAAGAGCAAAGAACACTAGTTACTGCACCCAGTCGGAGAAAGCTTTAAAGTATGCCAAAATGCAAAGATATAAATGAGAATAATTAAGCACAGTACCGCAAAGTACAGGGTGGCAGTGGAACTGAGCTACCTTTCAAAACCTTCCTATTGGTACCTGGCAAAGGAAATTGGTCCAATTGGGGTTAGTCGAAGTTAAATGTCTTATTCTATATTTATTTAAAGGGAGCGTTTAAAACAAATTGGAAAACACTAAAAATTCAACCAGTGCTCTCCACAGAAGTTCGTCGCGTATTCATTGTAAATTAAGTTATTTTTTCTCCAGAGGTTTCAGTCAATTTTCATTAGTTGATTAAAAATGTATTTAAATAATATTTACCCCAAACCATTAAGCCGGATGAATCCAAGTTTTTAAAAAGTGCTGTGAAAAGAATGGAAATAAGGGAGACGCCGGTCGGTGCTCGGCAGCGCAAGAGCTGCAACTCCCCCGTATTTTGCAAATTGCATCTGTCTTACACGCTAATCGATAACATGAAATCAAAACATATGATTAAAACAGGCATTGCTTCAGGCGTTAGAAAATGAAACGAAATTAATAAGAGTTTTCATTCTACATAAAAGGCACAACTGTTAAAATAAAAAATGAATGAACAAGGTCAAAATCCTACAGTTTTCAAAGTTCAATTCTTAATTTTCTCTTCTTGCCCTTTCCCAACCAAGGGCGTCTTTCTCTATTAAAGAAAATGCGGTAAATGTCGAAATAGGAAATTTGCACAAAAGGTTTGCAATTATTTGTCATTGGGAAAGCTTCTGTAAATGTTTTTTTTTAAACAATCTTTTAATGTCTTTAACTCCAGTGTTAATGATTAGATAATAGCAGTACCATGTAGGAGCAAGCTGAAAGTTTAACACACGACAATGTGTTTCAGCTCCTCTAGGTCATTCCTCCCATCTACCAGTAACTATTTGTAATAGCAATTCGCTATCCGTCAAGTTTAGAATGCGAGACAACCGCAAGCTTCCCATTGGGCCTTCAAAATGCGTGGTGTTTATTCATTTTTCATGTGAGCGGTTCCCAGAAAATTGGGGGTTATGTCTGTAAGGGCCAACAAAGAGTAACCACTTCAGAAAGTCTCGAAGTTTAACTTGTCCTCCGAATCATTGCTTTCTTACCCACATCTGTTGAGTTACCACTCGGAGGGTGTCCGCCCACGGGACCACTGGACAGTTCTTTGTACCTAGGTCCCATTTGCTCTTTTTTCCTTATCTAGTTAATATAACAATCAAACATATTTAACAAAGAATGTCGTAGTTTAATTCTCTGCCTGGCTGCACTGGCTTCCTTGACGATAACGAATATTATTAAAAGTGCCATTGTTAATAATATTGTAATACTCCTGACAATACATTGAGTCAAGGCTGACAATATAATAATGTATATTTATCAGGTTTCATTGTGCCTGAGCAATGTTGCACAGTCTTAATGCAAACAAAAAACTCTCAGGTTTTTTCAAGTACTTGAAAGAATTAACATTATTTTAGTTATGCAAAGTATTTTTAGTCAATCTATATTTTGTAAACAGAGCTCTTTATCATATGGCTTGTGTAAATCCCCACACGCTTCCACGATTAAAAATGAAATTTCAAACAATTTGATAATTCTTTATTTTTAGTGCCAAAGCTATTGCTTAGATGGTGCAAGAGCTGTTGAGGGAGTTTTGAATACGTCCTGACAAGACTTGCGCACAACTTCCACGTATTAAAGTGAGAATAAATTGCGAAATATAAAATACAGGGATGGTAACTTCGCAGGCTATTTGTTAAAGAAGGTCAATTTAACACATTAACCCTGAATTTCATTTTTGCTTCATTTCCTTGATAATCACGTTTTATAACATTATATCTCAGGTGTACTGCATAAAATGTTATGTTGGGTTAAAAACTTTCCTGGAGTGTGTTATTAGCTGAAAAATAGTTTGTATCGTGTTTGTCGATCTTTTGTAAAACTTTATATAAGCTTCGTGACTTTGGCTGGAATGTCTTCATACTATCTATTTTTTAAATGATTACTCATTGCAATGATAATAACATACAAATAAACAATTGCAACGCTTAGATAATTTCAAAAAGAAATCAAAGGAACCAGACGAAATAGACTCTTTCCTTTACTTGTGGTCATTATAAGAATAAAGGTTAGTACAAAATAATCTTTTGAATTCTCAACTGTATGACTCTCCAGAAGCACAAACTCTGGCCGAAATTAAACTTTAATAGCACACATGGAAGGTTGCTCTCTGAACACTGCAGCTCCCAGATGTAAAACAGGTTTGCATTCAGAACGTCTTTTAAAATCAACTGCAACTTCTGCTTCCTTTTGTAAGGGACAATAAAAAAGATTTCATGCGTAGCTGCCTTTCAACAAAGGTACCTCACGCCAAAGGTTGTCTCCATTGCTTGGCTTCTTAACAATGGATTGTTAGGAAAGCTACTTGGGTTTCAGTTCTGGCAATGAAAAGTTCTGGCCTGCACTCGTTGAGGTCCCAGTTATCAGCCTTTGCAACAAATAAACAGGGAAGCAGACAGGACCATCTCCATTTATTTAACCAGCTTTAAAGTGCATTTGAAAAAAAATCCCCAAAAGGTTTAAAACCTTACACATTCCGAGGGTAGATTGGGTTTTCTTTGGTCAGCGTAAATCTACCAAGGCATTTGTAAATACCTTAGTATCAAATAATAAAATAGGTTACGGCCATGTTTACTTTATATTTGCCTCAACAATCTTGGAGCTGCGTCTCAACAGTTTAAGTAGAAACATGCTTAACTATAACTGATTCAGTTAAAAATAACGGAGCACCTTTTTAATAAGAAAAGGGTTAGACAGAATTCCGCTTGGCAAATGACAGAAGAGAATTTCCAAGAGTTTAATTGGTTCGAAACATTCTTTTTTTCTCTCTCTGTTGTCGTTTCCCCGTTAACTGATTAAAATGAAGGATAGAACGAAGAGCTGGGATTCCTGACTGCGAAAAGTTGGCCCGCGCTTTCAATGTTTGCTGAATTAAACACACATTTGATATCAACTTCACAACTGAACAATGCAGACAGGTTTGAGAACACAAATAAGATTGTAGACACATGTACAAATGGAGTATATGTTTTTATTTAAGAATACACGCGTGGTTGGATTAAATTTAGACAGATTGGAAAAGAATAGTTTATTTTATTGCATACACCAGTTAGACATTTTAAAATTCATTATTGCACATTTTACATAGTCCTCCCCCAGCCCCCACCCCGCCCTCAATCCACCCACCCTCCTCCTCTCGGCTTCCTGCGCAAATGTTTTCACTTCAGAAATATACACTTGGCATATACTGGGGGTTGGATTCTCTGGTGCGCTTATAGTAAATGATCAACACCGAGCGGTTCAATTGTAACGTTGGTCAATTAATAAAAACACAAGGTTTTACTTTACTGGAGGTCGCCAGTTCGGATGGGCGATGTTACAATTTAACGTAGGATTGCAAAGGAACACGGTGCACTTACCACAGGCCCCGTTCGTATAGTTTGAGCAGTCTTTTTTTTTAAGCTCTTCGTGGTGCTGCTAGCGCACAGATGCATACACGGGCTGACTATTTGCAAGTAACGCTGGCATGGGGTCTGCGGCAAACTGAGCTCAATCAATACCCATTGCACTCACATGCCAGATGGTTTGTGAGGGAACCAAATAAAACATTTCAGATCGACCCACAAGCACTCATCTTTTTTTTAACTGTAGGACATTCTGCGCTAACACAATTGTCAATCGTTGTGAACATGTCCAAAATGAAACAAATCTGTAAATGCGCATTTATGAATTGTAGTTAAAGCTTTTCTTCCTATTTAAAGAGAAACTGTTTAGTCAGCTTTTAAATGTGCTGCAAACGAGCTGGATTTCCAGTAGGGAATCTCCTCAAATTAAATATAGGCCTCAACTGAAGTGGAGAAGATTAATTGGGCTAATAGCGATTTTTATCAAGATGATTTATTCGTTTTATTTTAACCATGCAGCAAAAACGGATGAGAATTTGAGACTGGTCTATTCCTGATTTCCCTTTAACTATGTGATGCAATTTAGAACCGACGCTCAGTTTGCCAGTGTATATTTATTCAGCCAACACTCCTGCTATGTCTTGCCACTGAGTCACATGGGTGGAGCGACCCA
Source organism: Carcharodon carcharias (assembly GCF_017639515.1). Lineage (NCBI taxonomy): Eukaryota > Metazoa > Chordata > Chondrichthyes > Lamniformes > Lamnidae > Carcharodon > Carcharodon carcharias. Next base: position 214,900,685 of record NC_054467.1, on the reverse strand, counting down.
CCTGAAATATTAACCCATCTAGCTTTCACCCTTTCAGATGTTGGCTGAGACGCCGTGAACCCTGCCTTTATTTCAAATGACCAGGTTTATTGTTTGCGCTTTTCAATATTTACCGCAGTTTGGCAGCTTTCAATTAAGCAAAAAGATTGTATTCGAGGCCACTAAAACAGTTCAGACAAGCACTGGAAACAATTCGGGAGTGCTTGCACTTAATCGGTAAACCTAATGCCAACGTGCAGGAAACTCTTCATTGTATAGATTGATTATTTAAACAAATCGAATTTTATTGACCGCATGCTAATTTTTCACTTCATATCGAAGTAGGATTTAACTTGGAAGCTAACAAACTAAGCGATATAAAGTTTGGTTTCCACAATAAATGCAGCGAGATGAAAGCTAATGTTAAACGCGTTGGAAAACTACTCGATTTTAACAGCACGGAGGCATTTTTCTCTCTCTCGGCCTATAAATGGTCACGCTGTTTCAGATTGCCTCTCGTAAAATACTAGACCGAAAGAGGATCCTGCAGAGAGAACAGACGGGTGAGGTAGATCATCTGGAGAAAGCAAATGAGAGAATATGCCGAAAGAGCAAGATAGAAAATGTGAAAAGATGAGAATGAATAGTGGGGGGTGGGGGGGTGGGGTGGAGGGGGGGGAGCGGAGAATGTAAAGAGAGCGAGAAAGAGAATGTGGAGAGAAAAATATAAAGAAGGTGAGAATGTAGAGAAACGACGGTGGGATATAAAGAACGGGACCTTAATGGAGAATGACAGAAACAAGAAACAACTAGAGAGAGCAAGAAGCGGGGCCTGTGAATAAGAGGCGAGAATGTACAGAGTGTAGATCGGAAGGGGAGAACTGTGAAGAGTGTAAGGGGAAAATATATAGGAAGAGAGAGAGGGGAGAGAATATGGCGAGATAGGGAGAATATAGAGAAAGGAGCAGGGTATGAAGAGAGGAGAGAATAAATACAGAATAGAGAAAGGGAGAAGAAAAAGTGATGAGGGGGCTTCGGAGAAAGAAAAAGTCCTAACAAAAATAACAGTTTGTGAAGAAAGGTGGGAAGAGAAAGAATCTCGAGGCGAATGTGGGGTGAGTGGGAAAGCCCGCCACAGAGTCAGGTAAAGTGAGACAAACGCTAACTTGTAGAAAACTGGTATTTAAATCTTAGCAATCATATTACTTGAGCTGTAAAAGTAAACGCCAAAACTGACAAGCACAAGACCTCAATTATAATTTGGAAAAACTGTTTTTACTGAAATATGCAGATTAATGCCAGGTAATCTATCAAATGCTTTACCCTTACTTACAAAGTAAACCTGAACAAACATATGCGGACGCACCAGGCTGGTCGAGCTAATATACTGCTTTTGTGTTCATTACAAAAAGTTAGCCTGCCACAAGCTGTCTTCTCTTCTACACTACTTGACTTTTTGAAGTGTGACCAACACTGTGACTGACACACAACGAGCCGCCCTGAATTTTTTTTTCAGACACTGAAAATGTTCGATTGTTGCGAGTCAATCCTCTGAGCAGAACAGGTAGCTCCTGACAACTTCTCCGGTTTCTTACAAGTTTGCCAACAGCTGAAAGTCAGCGGAGGGATATTTATCCGTCAGACCCCGCTGCTCTTCCCTGACGGATGATCAAAAGAATCGAGGTCACGCATCTCAAACTCTTGCCCAGCCCCTGTCCTTAATTGCTGCCCCCTGAACAATGGGCACATCTGCGCAACCTCACCACATTCTCTGCAAAGTCAACATTTTGGGGGGTGGGGGGGCGGAGAGGAGAGCAGGTCAAATACTGGGGCTACCTTTTACATCTTGGCTCATCTTCTTAATCTTTCTTGCCCGCAGTGCCATCCGCCCCCCACCCTCCCAGCTCGCTGGTTGTAAAGGGGGATCCAATAATTTAACAAATTTGTATGAAAATAAATCTACTAATATATTTGATTCAAAAATCTATTCATTTTAAATAACGTTTTTAAAGTCTTGTTTCACTCTAATCAGCAGAAATAAAACGTCCCAAATTTAAAAATAGCAGGCCCTGTATCTCTTCCACTTCCTTTCAAGTCCAGTCTCTTTATGCACATCAATAAGATGCAACTGCGTGATTTACGATTTATCTACGGTCTACTTACAATTTGTATCATTTACATCCAGCCGAAATCTGACGACAGCAGATGTTATCCTCGTGTCAGAATTACACAAAGCAATAACACTTTCCAAGCGATAGGATTATGGCAATTATAGTACAGCCAAGTGTTCAGTCTGGCCTCTGTAGTTTTGCTTGAGGAGCCTCGTCAGTTAAATTTGGTTAACGTGTTGAGGTAAATTATTGTCAGGAGTTACCAGGCCGAAGGCTGGGAAGAAGCGATTACATTAAATGGATTCCTCGGTACCAACCTGCAATCATTATTAAAAACACAATAGAAATGGGGCATCTCGCCCAGGAAGAGTTTAAAACAAATGCAACGACATATTTTGGGAGAGCCGAAGGTAAGGTGCAACAAATTACAATCGACCTTTAAAGTTTTTTTAGGGTTTTTTTTCTCTAAAAATGAAAGCTTTGCATGAAATTGGATTAATTGCAATTTTCATGGTTTTAATTAAACATATCTTGGATATTTTCAAAAAGTAAGCTTTTGACTAATCCGCAGGGACGGAAACTATATGAAAAATATTTTTAAAAAGTAATTAATGTAGATTTTCAATTTAAAAACACATTATTAAAATGATATATAGACTCTGTGAAGTAATAAATACTTATCCTCCTCCGGCTTCCCTCTTGCATTCCAAGGGGTTAAATTAGCATGGCAAACTAATTAGGTGTTGTCAAATTGACGAAAATAGGCAGACTTTTAAAAACATAAATTATTAGACACCCAAAAATGACTCCGAATCAAATGTCCTGATGAGTAAGAAAATAATTATTGGGACAAAGTGGGAGAAAGACCTGACTTACTTGGAACCCGGAAGTTAATATTGTTTTGGAAAAAAAAATGCCAAGGCCGCTGGCGCTGTGTTGAACGCTGTTTGTGAAGGGAAGGAAGGGGGGGTGGGGGGGGGCGGTTTCGGATGGGAGGCAGATTGTACACAACCCGTCAATCTAACCTGATAACGGACATCCCGCCCCTCGCCGCCGCGACTGGACAACGCGCCTCCAGTTCTTTCTGCCCAAGCGGGTGGAAGGGAGAACGAGAGCCTGCGATAGGCTCCAGACTGCTGTCTGTTAGAGCCATCCCCCCCCTCCCCACCCTTAGGTTAGCAATTTAGGTTGAAGCAGGCGAAACGCGTCTCGGGCTGGCTCCAGCTGTCTAAACAGTCGACGTAGGAGGAGGACAGGTTCGGACATGGCGAGAACCGGCACTGGCCCGCCTGAGAGTTATCGGTGATCTTTGCAACCCGTGAGGCCTTAACATTTTTATCTTTCTTTTCATACATGTGTGCGTGCGTGTGTATATGGATGTGTGCATATAACATCTATACATGCATATATGTAGCAAAAAAAACCAAGCCAAAAGAAACAATTCCAATTTTTAATGGACTGAATGAACAACGCGTATAGATGTATAGCCAAAGAAGTATATACCATGAACCCGGAGATTACAATGGACAGCATTGGGAATCTGCATGGTGGAATAAGCCATGAGCAATCCACGGGCGATCTGATGAACAGTCACCAGCGGCAGGCCGTCTCAGCAGCTCACCGGGAACTGACGAGCAGATCTGCAATGGTCTCCAGCATGGCTTCGATCCTGGATGGGACTGGGGATTACCGTCCGGAGCTCTCTGTCCCTCTCCACCCGGCCATGAGCATGGCCTGCGAGTCTCCACCTGGAATGGGCATGAGCAGCACCTACACCACCCTGACCCCACTCCAGCCCCTGCCTCCCATCTCCACCGTGTCGGATAAGTTCCACCACCCTCACCACCATCACCACCACCATCACCATCACCACCACCAGCGTCTCGCAGGCAACGTGAGCGGGAGCTTCACCCTGATGCGGGATGAGAGGGGCTTGCCGGCCGCCATGAACAATCTCTACAGCCCGTACCACAAGGACATGTCCGGGATGACTCAAAACCTCTCCCCTCTGTCCAGCAACCCCCTGGGAAACGGCCTGGCTTCCATCCACAACAGTCACCAGGGTCTCCAGGGCTATGGCTCCAACGGCCACGACAAAATGCTGAGCCCAAACTTCGAAGCCCACACAGCCATGCTGGCCAGGGGCGAGCAGCACCTGTCCAGGGGGCTTGGAGCCCCATCGGCGGGCATGATGCCACATCTCAACGGCATGCATCACCACCACCACCACGGTCACTCAAGTCACCACCAATCTCACGGGCCCGTGCTGGCTTCCAGCCGGGATCGGCCTCCCTCCTCCTCGGGCTCGCAGGCGAACAGCTCGGCTCAGCTGGAAGAAATTAATACCAAAGAAGTAGCACAAAGAATCACGGCGGAACTCAAGCGCTACAGCATACCGCAGGCCATCTTCGCTCAGAGGGTGCTGTGCCGCTCACAGGGTACCCTCTCTGACCTTTTAAGGAACCCCAAACCTTGGAGTAAACTTAAATCGGGACGGGAGACCTTCAGGCGGATGTGGAAATGGCTGCAAGAACCTGAGTTCCAGAGAATGTCAGCCTTAAGGCTTGCAGGTAAGTCCGCCGAATAATGCACGCAGGTTGAGGTTGTGGAGCAAGGATTGCTCGTGTTACTGCTGTGTGATGGGGAAAGTAACAGTAAACGGTGCAGAGGAACCAAAAGTCGTTGCAGTTATTATTTGCTAGCTCTTATTACATCGACTAGGGATTATTGATTGGAACTGTCTTTCTTTGTGGTCAGCTGCAGCCGTTCCCAGGATTGAAGGAAGACCCGGGCACTGCTTTCCCATTACACCCACTGCAGGGCTCCTTTGAGGGCTCCTTGGTGCCATCTTCGCACAGTAGCTCTATAATAAGACAATTCAACATTCCCTCAATGAAAGGACACACCCACAACAGTAACGTGGAACAGCATCAACATCTGATTACCATTCAATTAACGTAATTTAAAAACCCACTTAAGGATCTAGTGTTCATTTTTTCTCTCTCTCTGCTTGATAAACATCTGTAGTTACACTATGCAAAATCGTAGGTGCTGCCGGCTTGTTCAACCCATGACAGAATCGGAACAGTTTCTCTCTCTCTTTCTCTGTCTCCTTTGTAACGCGGCAGCCTTTATTCCCGTTATTAACGTTATCTGTGGCCCCGCTCTAGAGATCTGGAAGGACTAAAATCAGACTATTGTTGTCTGCCCTTGCCCATGCCTCAGCTGTGCACTGGACTTAAGCGATTCAACCGGTTTATGTTAAGTCTGCAGCGCCCGGTTAGTTCTCAAACGCAATGGTATCTTCATCTACAACGCAGTTATCTTTGTGCTGAATTCTGCCACTGGTTTTGTTCTGTCTGAATAGGTAGAGCAAAGTGTAAAAGTCTAAATAATGTTTCACGTTTGCGAAGGTGCCCAGCGACTAACCTTTGAGCTCTTTTGCGTCTAATTAAACTAATAGCTAAGACAGTGCAGTGCGATAAGTAAACGATCGTTTTGTTGTGGTGGATCCCAACGATTTAGCACTGGACAAGATTCAGTGATTGACAATGTGATTGGGAAATAGGCGGCATTGCATCTCTGCCCTCTCGCGGCGGTGTCTGTCTCTCGAATCCGAGCTCATTCCTATTGTGTCTGTTCGAACGCAAAAAAAATGGTATTTGTCTGCAGTTAGGGAGTATTTAAAATAATATAATTAACATTCCTACCTTTAAAGGCCGGCCAAAGAATTGCCCTTCAAACCTTCCTTCACACCGTAGGCTCTGTTGTAGATATTTCCCTACAAAACAATTAAGTGAAAGCAACATTTGATCACATTGAGAGAGCATCCATCAAGAGAGCTAATTTTATTTCTATATATATATGTGGAAAATCACCTATATTAACTGATAAAATGTAACCATTCCGATCTATAGGTCTTAGAGACTCATCATTTAACCTTTGCACCTCAAAAGGACAATGGAAGGGACATTTATTACAGTGTCTAACTCGATTACATATCTTTATTTGACTACGTAACGTGATCGCACCCGTAAATATGTAGATTTTGAGGAGTTTTTTTGCGTTGGGACAATCAGTGATTCGTGGCTCTATTTCAATGAATTAGTTATCAGCATAGATTGGAGGGAAATGTACCTCAGGACTGTACGATATTTCGACTTAATTTTAATATACAAATATAAACTTTATGTTTTGTTTATTTGTGCGACAGTATTAACACCCATGTATTATATACAATGTTTTCATGCCGCTGCTGTCAGGGTCCGCTTAGACAAATCGGAGCCGATGTTGGATACCAAGGTCACGTGGTGTAATTGCTGTAATTACTTTTTCCAATTAAACTTGGCTTTACCCTGTATGTATTGAATAAACTATACCCTTCTACTGTAAGCCACAAAGCGGGTGCACGTTGTGTAGGTCTTACGTGGCTGCGTGCATTTCGCAAAAAATTTTGTCCCTACATTTATGCTTTAATTTATCGCATGATTTGCAGGAGGATTGGGAGGTCTTTTTGTTTGGCGGGGGAAGGGTAAGAAATTTGATCGCTTATTTCTGGGGTTGCAACAAATACGGAAAATAAGTCAATTATTTGAGACCTTTTAACATACCCTGTGAGATAAACATGTTGACATATTTGAGATGTCTGGGTGCTAAATTGACGGCATAACCCTACTGGAATTAAGTATATTCAATCCATATAGGTGATGAGCAGCGTGGGCCTGCCTGAATGATGCTGTAGCCATCAGTTTCTGAATCCTCCTGACCCGACAAGGTGGAAGAGACATTTTGAAAACTGCCTTAGAATAGCCACCCCGTCTATGGGTCTGGTTTGTTTACCTGTCAAATTATGTTCGCGTCTACATTTTCGGCAAAAGCTAACAATGTATGAATGCTAAACCAAAACAAAAATCAAGACCCAAAACAAAGCCACACAGTAGGCCTGACAGAAAAAAAGTAATGATATTGTAACTTGGTATTTTCATTGAATGCAGTTGATGCTGTTATCCAGGAGTTTCACTCCACATCCCTCAAGTTGGCGATCAATTCTGATTTGAGTAATTAAACTGCTTTTGCTCAGCTGATTTGGTATTTACAAACAGAGTGCAAAAATAAAAAAAAACAACTTTGGCAATAATACATTTTAAAATAATCTATTTTATATAAATCAACCCATCGTGGCGAGCTGCGTTCATTACCATATTGTTGCTGCAGAATAATGACTTCAGATGCTCCTGCCGCACACGCTGCAGCACGGCTCGCAATGTACATATCCTTACAACACTTTATTAACTCCGGACGAACGCAGATCAGGAGATTAAAAAGACCAGAGGGACAACAGCATTTTACCCAGCCATTTGAGGGGCGAATATAGTTTGAGTTTTACGTGGAGGTCTCCTCTGAACGATGTTGCTAATTTTTGAAACATTTAAAAGATGTATATTTAAAAAAAGTGCAGTAGCCGGGTTCTCTTATTTAAAATTTTATCTGAAGATATAAAATGCTTACTGACAGTGCTTTGAAAAGCAGCCCAGAAGCCGCAGTTATGAATTATTAATGAAAATCTCTGCATGACCGGTTGCTAGCTGCAACGTCACCCTTGGTTTTAACCAGGCAAAAATCTGGGCACTCATTCACCGCTGGAGCTGATAGCCTTGTCAACCAGTATCTTTCTCTCTGGCGACGGCTTCATAAATGATTTATACTTAGAACGCCTACTGTGGGAGAATGATAAACAAAAAAAAATGGGGTTGTTTCTGAAGTAAGGATATGCAAGAGAGTCTTAACGCCGAATACCATCCGAAAAAAAAACACAATAAATTCGCAGCAACACCGCCACCAGCGTGTTTCTGTTAAGCCCGTGGCTTTACTTCGTTGTTGGTGTTGCAATTGGCAAATTAATAATTGAAACTCTCCCGCTCCTGATGTTTGCCTCTGGCAGCCCCTTGTGTGAGAAAGTAACATCTTCCTAATGTAAGAGGATTCCTGGGAGCACTCAGGGCAAAAGATATATTGGGGAGGGGGTGGGGGTGGGGGTGGAAGGGGGGAGATGGAGGGAAAGAAATGGAACCGTGGTATTTATTTTTATCACAGAATTTCAATAATGTGGTTATGTCACTATATAAAAAAAATCTGTGTCTATGGACGTGGATCGATGAGGATAATCTTTAGAAGATTAAAAGGGCATTAATGCTGGCAACAATAACACAAACCTGAGGACCCGGTTAGACATTGATTTGGAACCTGATCCGGCGTTGTTCCAGTAAAGCTGCCATGGTCTTCCTGGCATTGTCGTCCACATTATATTCCCTTTGTCTCCTGATAGTTTTAACTCCCTCCTCGCTCCCATTTTAAAGACATTTCGTTTGCACAGCCAATGACAACGATGGCTAAAGTGTTTTTTTTAACTGTAGTACTATATTTTAGTATCGATTTTTTTTGTGTTGTTTTGTATTAGGACCAAAGGTGTAGGACCACAGTGTTACTGTGCACTTCGCTGATGTTGGTGGTTAGCGATTTAAAGGATCTCACTTAAACATTCCTAAAGCAAGATTGTTAGCATGCAACACACTAATAACACAGAAAATTGGTTTTTATTAAAAGCAAAAAGTCCTTGAATCATTCTACCTGATGATTTCTTTCTTTTGCAAGGCTAAATTGAGATTATCAAGAGTCGAGAATGATAATGACACGTGACCTCAGCTACAGTTTTGGGCTTTAACCTAAGTTAATTAAAGTTAGAATCAATAATCCAGGCAAACCAACCCAGCCAAGAAGACTATTTACTGGCTTTCCGTCTGACATTAATATACAAACATTTTAAAATAAAACCTTAGCTAGGTGGAAAACTTAGAATGCATGTCAGAGGATCCGTGTTAAGTGACAGGGACCCAATTAGCACAGCAAATTGCAATTCAGGGGGACAGCTGGTATATGGCTAGCTCGCTGGCAGGGCGTTTGGTTAAACGCTTCGGCGCGATGCAGATTGCATTCCAACACCTTGATTAAATGCAGCTTTCAGTATGTCTCTGATGCAGTCAGTTTAAATTTTTTTGCATTTCGGCATTAATTAGACACTTCTGGGATTCCGAAATATGTGCCATTAGGAACTAACGGCAATGTAAAAAGAGATTATGCCCCAGTAGGGGATGGGTCAGGCTGTCCTCTCATCACCGTGTAATTCTGAAGACAGTTAGTTTCAAATGCTGTTGAATATCAATATCATTTAACAATGGTGCAGAAATCTCAGCGAAGGCTTGAGTGCGTCTTTCTGATTACTTGACTGTCAGGTTCGAAATTTAAGAAAAGTGCATTATTTTGACTTGAATAGTATTTATTTTAGCAACCCATTTAATACAAACCGTATAGTACTTGACCGTCACAGATTCCCTGTCGGTTATTTTAGCTTTCTCTAGATTCTATTTATAGTTGCCATATCTGTAACCCCAAGTTTGGAAAATATAATCAATTGTTTCATGTTTGTCATATTTGCATCTGTTTAAAATAACCTTGTTCGAAATATGTATAGCTTGCATATTTCGTTGGCAACACAAAGGTAGATTTCCTGAACTAAGCTGCTGCTTCCCACCGCTGAACGGGCGCTGTGTTCATTTATAATTTTTTGAAGTTCTTTATGACCTTTAAAACCATCTCCTTCTATACCGATATATATTAAATTGCCATGAAATGTCAGTAATTGTTTTGTATATGCTTCGGAAATCCACAAAAACATTTAAAAACATGTACATAGGGACCACGTTTTAGAACATTACTTACATTTTCGAATCATACAGCTAAGGCTTAATTTGCAAACATATCTGTTCAGATGCAGAGCAGATTTCTCTTTTTACAAAGATTTTTCTTGCTGCAGCCTTTGATGTTATTTAAGGAAATGCTCGGCACTTTAAGCAGAGTGGAGCGATGTCAAACGTTATACATGTGGGCTATGCATTATATATAAATTTTAATAGCATAATTATATATCGATATTTGTTGTTCTCCTGGGATCTTTCCTTATCACAGGGACATGTAACACAATCAGAGAAAACAGCTAAGTGTAAGTGTATTATAGATGGTCCCGGTATTGTGTCAGTTTCTTAACTCTGGTCCAACAGGGCTGCACAGCTTGACTTACATAGATTGTGGCCTGGCCCTGTTCATGCGCAAGGAGAGATGATTAAAATATATTCCTAAAGAAATACTTCTACTTAAAAAAAAGTTCAGTGGAGTTCAGAAGTATAGAGGTGGAGTCAAGCCCTTAATCACATTACGTTAACATCACAATCTTTGCATCGAGGTGATTTAAGATAGTGCGCCTCCTCATGTAGACTTCAGTTCTATCCTTGACATTGAAGATATTCCGTGATAAAGATCAGCCCCTGTTTATCCTGACAAATTCGACAATCTTTTCAGGATTGATTTTTGTCGCAAACAAGTTTTTTTTTTAAAATGTTCTCTTCCCCAGGATCCTGTTGGAATAAATTGTGTGGTTTCCTGTCCAAATACTTATCTTTATTTTTTTAATTTCGAAATTGCTGGCGAAACGTGCTTCCGAATATCAATTCTCTTTGGCTTTATTGGACGGAGCTCCGAGTTCTTCTGTTTTTTTCCCTTTCCAAGATCGCTATCACAAAGGACTTTGCTCTCTCAGACCGCGGGTTAGTGCAAACAAGCCTTTGTTTTATCTGTGATATTGGTGACTTGCTGACATCGATTTTCATTTTGTCACAACCCGAGTGAAAAACAATGGAGAAGTCGCTCAGTGAAACTCCCCATTTGAGGTTTCATCAGCGACGACATTCATTTGATATAGGAATAGGGAAAACCTTCGCCATCGATCGCATTGATCCAGCCTTTCCCTTTAAGGAAACCGCACGTTTAAAGAAGCTCTTGCATAGATTTACTGTTTACCCGGATGTTGTTCTTTTTAATACAGTATTGTCATTCGATTTGTTATTACTGGGAAACACCTAAAGCAAGTGTTCCACAAGCAGGAGGCACAGGCAGAGGGGCGTCAAGGGACTTTCAGAATAGGGCAATTCACCAAGATAGCCGACAGTGGAGCATTCTTATTATTGTGTGATTTTGCTTTACAATAATTCTACATGCATTGTAGATTCTAGACGTGTTACAAGTCGTCTACTGCGTAGGTCAGTTGAAATCAATATGTGTTATAGGCAAAACAGCCTTTCTGTAATGCACAGTGCATATATAGTGCAATCTTAAAATAATAATCTTAAAAATTATTCAGTCACTTTATTCATACTTGCTGTATAGTTACAGACAGGATAAACCTCTTTACATGCTATCAGCTAGTTAACATCCATACATTATGATGGAACATTATGTTATTGTATCATTTCCTATATGTAACATGCTAGCTTATGTTGTATATTTTACGCATTCACACGCACTTTTCTATTATTTACCGTACATTCCAAAGAAAATATATTTTGGTAAATGAATAATGGAAATGCATCATTTAATTACTTTTATTCACTTTGAACTTATCTCCGTGACCGCTTGTTGAGGGAGATTTATCAAGCGAATAATTTAGAACTTAAAGCGGCGAAACAGTCAACAAATAAATCAAAACAAAAAGGGAACACTGGCATTTGTTAATTTTTGTCAGCAAACTTTAACGTCGTGCCCTTTATAAATTGCGTATTGCTATTTGTTTAGATCAAATCTTAGGCATAATTTTATAATTATTTCTGTTTGCAAAATATATCCCAATAAAAAGTGGTGGGACATTGTGGGAAAGTCATTTACCCAGCCTAAAACATGTAAGTATGAATGGCCGTATCATGCCTGACGCTGGTTGCTTTAAAGTTAAACCAGATGAAAGAGTTTAATGTAAACACAAATGTGTCATCGGTTTATGGGTCCTGTTCTGTTTTGCATTTGTTCCACTTATTGACATAAGTATGAGGGTCAGAAAGTTCCGTGTCGCCAGCGCAAGTTTGACTTGAATTATAAATATTTTCAATCCTAGACCATTAAAAAGAGCGAGAGAGAGAGAGAGAGAGGAGGGGGAGAGAAGGGGGTGGGGGCGTTTGTGATTATTCCAGCCTGCTGTTTAACTTTACAGGTAATTAGAAGCCACTATTGATTTTTTCATTTCTAATCCTAATGGGATGCGTGGTTTTGTAATCCATGTCTTCTGAGCTCACGTTTGGTTAAAAAGTTATGTAACAGCAAAACGAAATTGAAACACCACCCCATATAATAGCGCGTTTTAATGAGATAATCGAGCAAGGCAAAACATATCTTGCGAATATATATAAAGACAAGAGATGAAGAAAACACCAGAGAACTCGGACAGACAGATTGAACCGACGCAGATGAACAGAAAGGGCATGTCACCGATGGATTTAGAGAGATGGACAGAGAAACTAAACTGAGCTAGCTAGGCCTAAGCGGTCTGACAAAAAGTAACGTTTTTTTACATACCTAGGGCAGGGACACAAGGTATCGAATTGCAACCCTGTTCATTTACCACAGGATTTTAAAAAAAAAATAGCTTGGTATTTTGCACTTCAGAAGAAAACGTGCTGAGGATGGAATAACATAACAGGCATTATATATTTGTAACTTTTTAAAATTTAGCGTATTAATTATACCTGTAAACGGCATTTTTATTGCAATGACGTAATCAGTGCATTTTCTACGTCGCCTGTCCTAGCGCTTTGTAGTAGCGTTCTCACAAACAACCTCACCAAACTGACAGAAACTTGCCAGCTAATAACGTCACAATGAGAAGCTATTTTGTTGTTTAATCTGAAATAGGTGTATTTGAGTGGAAATGCGGTCATCACTCCTTCCAACTGCATCGCAGGCTAAGCGTTACCACTCCTATAGCAGTGTATCTGAGCACAAATACCCTATCCAAATATGCTTAGGCCGAGGAGCGCATAAAAGGTGAAAAAGTACCTAGAAATTAAAACGGTTAATGATCATTGTTTTGTAAATGCTGTGGCTTGTTGGAAGGTGTGAGACTTAATGTCATAGGCCTGAGCTCCTTCTGTCTACGATTAAAGCTTCTTTATTCAAGATCTAACTTTTTAACTAAACAGTCCACCGAAAGGATAAGTAAACATTCTGTCGAAGGGTCATGAGGACTCGAAACGTCAACTCTTTTCTTCTCCGCCGATGCTGCCAGACCTGCTGAGTTTTTCCAGGTAATTCTGTTTTTGTTTTGGATTTCCAGCATCCGCAGTTTTTTGTTTTTATCTAAGTAAACATTGCATCGTTTTGCTGAATTTCGAGATTGAACGACATTTGAATTTTTAAAAATTCAATTTGAGGAACATTGTGCCAGTTAATGGGTTTATTAGTCTTCTATTGAGTTCAAAGGGGCAAGGTTCATTGTTGGTACAGGTTAATTGATTTCCATGGATGCAAATTGTTGGAGAAATTGTAGGGATTAGTATTTTCATACCGTGATATGATTGGGGAAAATGTTGCAGGATGTTTCCTCTTGTGGGAGAATCGAGAACTAGGGGTCACAGTTTAAAAACAAAGGGGTCGCTCATTTAAGGCAGCGATGATTTTTTTCTCTCTCTGAGGCTTGTGAGTCTTTGGAACCCTCTCTTTCAAAAGGAAGCAGAGCCTTTGAATGTTTCCAAGGCAGAGCTAGATAGATTCTTGATAAACAAGGGGGTGAAAGGTTATCGGGAGTGGGCAAGAGGTCACATCAGATCAGCCATGATCGTACCGAATGACGGAGCAGGCTCGAAGGGCCGAGTGCCCTACTCCTGCTCCTAATTCAATATTTTCGTATGTTTGTTCGTATTTGCAGATTGTTTTAAACCGCGTTGCCTTTCGCATTTTTCGCTGTAGTGCACGGGGGGAGGGGGGGGGGGGGGCGGGGTGGGGTGGTGGAGAGTACAGATTTTAGGCCCGGTTAAGGAGCAAGATGAATTAATCGCCACATCTGAGGTTATAATTAGCGTTTAAATAGCGTCATCAAATTGATTTTTTGACTGTTGAGTCTCACTAAGAAATTTGTGCTTGCTACCCATACTACGCAGTGTTAGATCATCGACACGTGTTCGTGCTGCTTTACTGCAGTCACCGTGTTACAATGTATTAATGAGTATTTAAAAACACATGTAATCTGAAATAGAGGGATGGCAATAGCAGAATGCTGCATTTCCTAATAGGAATTTTGTATTTGAGTGAAACTGTTCAAAATATATAGAAAACCTAAGTAAATACCTTCAAAATCATATGTAATGCAATAATATAATTGGGGAAAATGTTGCATGTTTAACTTTACCTGCCAAACAAATAATACAGGGAACAGGGAAGTGGATTTTTTTTTTAAAAAAAGCGAGATCATCTGTATGGCTGTAGAGTTTGTTTCAAAGTTTCGGCTATTCCGATAGCATTTTGAGCCCAACCTTAATGGGCGCGACAGTTACAAATATTTGTGATTAATTTGTTTCGGTCGATTTAAAAGACATTTGTAAATACATGTTGTCATTGGCGTGGAACTGAATAACCGGTATATCTTTCCGGGAAAGGCAACGATGGGGGGTCGGGGGGAGGTGGGCGGTGGGGAAGGTTCAATTGCAAAAATTGCGAAATAACTTTCACGTAGATAATGTGTGACCTCCCTACAAGGTTTTCAACCATTAGCTGTTAGTTAATACCTGATAGTCAGCGCTAATGTGTGCAGGGCATTGTGCCTGCCCTGGTCAGTGTCAGGACTTAATATGACTAGAGTCTCGACTGAGAAATAAAGAGTAGCAAACTATTTTTAATGTCATATTTATTAATATGCTCACGCGTTAAGTATGAGTAAAAGTAAAACTCATGCCCGATATGTGAAGAGCTCGTGTGTGACAGCTAAAGCGTATAATTAATCGACTGGCTGATTGATTAACTGTTTAATTCGATGGCGTAACACGAGCTATCTTTTTATTAGCGCTCTTGTTAATGCTGCTTGTTGACATGACTGACTGGTTTGTTTTCGAAACTGTTTACATGCGGCTGGCTTTTATTTCGTTCGGGTTCGGATCTTTGAATCAGGCAAACGATCACCAACATTTAATGTCGTTTTAAACCAGGGTCTTCTCGGTGAAGCGGCGCAGCATATTTAAGTTGTTGGCGCGCTTGTTTGCCTCCACCAAAGGCAGCAACTTACCGCATGGACCAAGAGCAGGGTCAGAGCCCAGCTCTGACATTTGTTTTCCCCGGAGTGAATTGTCCAGGTTACCAGCATCAAGTTAAAACGTGCGGTGTTTCATACAAATAAAACAGCTTGAAGCCTCAGGATCGGCGGCCAGAGAGCATTGAGGAGATGATGTTGGAAGTTCCCATCCTTATAACCAATACTTACCACTTCCAGTTGGATTCTGTGTGCATTTTTTCCTGGTTACCCGTCGCATTCAGCAATGGGACTGACATTCTGTTTGAAACACGTTGCTTGCTACTGTCCTCGTCCTTTACCTATTATTTGTATCAATTATGTTCATTTGGGAGAGCAGAAATCGCAACGACTTTTTACTGCTCGACAATCATATTCTCCAGAATCCAGCATGAAGGATCTTTGAAATTATCTCATATTTAATTCCACTCTTAAATATCTACTGAAATGGATCGGTTTTGTGTGCGTGCGAAAACGATAGACTTAGATAATTGTCACGGCTAAACTGGGGAATGACAATGAGCAGCTTAGCTATAGAGGCCAAGCCGATTCTCGTTTTCACCTCTGATCTGTGCTCGGTTCGCTATTTCTCAGCTGAGATCGCGGCAGTGATGCTGCCGTTGACTTCAATGCCTTTGTGTTCGAAGGGGGGGGTGGGGGTGTGGTGGGTGGGAGGATCGGCCAGAGTTTCCGTCCTTCATCCCTATCCCGCGCCCTTTTGCTGGCCGTGTGTATGTTTGGTAGGGAGAGAATGTAACTCAACTGTGATGCCACCCTATGTGGGCTATCTGCAGGCTCAAACATGAAAATGGAGGTACCAGAGGGCGCCTGACATCAGGACACCGTTCCCAAATCAGGAATCACTGCATTGAGAAGAGGAGGAGGAGAGCGGAGAGAAAAAAAAGACGAGAAAGGAGATTTTTTTTCTCTTTAAAACGCACAATTGACTGAAGACACGGAGCTGTCGTATTTTATTAGTTCCCGTTTGTTGTCCACGATAGTCAGCTTGTGAAAGAACTTGTGTTCATTAACTAGTTGAATGTTGATAAGTAGCACACATAACCTACAGAGAGCCCCTGCTTTTATTTCCTATTGTCACGGCAGCTTAGTCTGTCAGTGGTGGTAGTAGCTGATTTTTGAGGCCCGTCTGTGTTGAATATTAAGTACCTCTAATGTTTACTCGCTGTCATCCAATCATGTTAAGAAAAACTTATTCACCAATTGCAGTTCCGCCATCAACCATCTTTACTCATTGAGTTGATCAATAACCAGGAACCGATAACCATATTGATTAGTTGACTAGTGTTGACATTCTTCATGTATGTATACTGATATAATTCTTTTTAGTTAATCATATTCTTAAACAATTATATTGTCTAAATGCAATGCATCTACAACTATTGAAATTCAGTTCAGTCCAGATTTGAGTAAAGCAATAAAATTAGACGCCGTTCAATGCTGCTAGTTAATAGGGAGGGTGGCTTTCAATGGCTCCACACGGTCTGGGCATCCAAAACAGGGCCTTGGCGCTGTGACTCCACTTGTCCACAGTAGCACCAATTGCAATCTATGCCAGCAAGACATAGAACAGCAAGGTGCCACTAAGTCGTCTTTCGCCAGCGTCGCCTACATAAGACCCTGGGCATTACTTAGAGGGACAGCATTACCAATGGAGAGACGTGTTACAGGGGATTGGCCAGAGGTGTCTCTGGGACATCATGACGGAGAGACCACTGAGGCCAGCAGGACGCACTTTGCCTCCCGGACATAGGCTGGCAGTAGAATGGACACCACCAGAGGGAAGAAGAAGACTGGACTGACCAAAGAAAACCTGGCGAAGTACATTTAAGGAGGAGCTTCAAGGAGGGGACATCACCTGGGCTGGAGGGAAGGAGGTTGCCATGGACCCTGTGGTGGGTCCTTGTTGCCCATTGTACCGCATGGGACCGGAAGAACTAAGTCTAAGTCAATGCTAATAGAGGCCACGCGGCCATGACGATGATTTTCATCTGTATTATTCATGGGTGGTTAGGAATTCAAATCCCGCTCTGTGTTTGTGTGTTTAATGCCCTCCCAGTTTCGTGCTTTATTAGTAAGGCCTATAAGATATCATGCGGCCCTTCGAACTTGGGTTGATTATTCACTATGTTTGTCAATCATTAATGTAGAATAATGTTTTGTAGTTATTCTACAGTGTGCCTGCGATCAGTTTCACTTGCACAGTACTGCTGCAGCTGGATGCAGCACTGACACTGAGAATTGTGTGTACAACGCTGCCATCTCCTGGCAACCATAGACCCTTGACACATGGTAATAAAATGTTACATTTTAACGTTGAAAATCAATAGTAATTACGTTTCCTGGAAGCTCCGCAGATATTGTATTTAGCATACAGCGCGGAAGATATATGTAATATTAACAGTTTAAGAAAAAGGAAGCGATAAAACGAACAATTGCATCCAATTACAGAGGTCGGTTCAGCACCGCGGACAGGTCCAAGAGGAGCGCCGGTCCCTGGAAAATAGTCTTTTTCCCAGGATGCTGTAAAATGGCATTTGTTAAGACGGTGGTGATGGCATCTTGGTTGTGCATCGCTTCATAAGATAGTCTGCTCTCTTGTGTATTGTGTTTTATTTTCGTTAAAGTGAATTGGAATAGATGCACAAAGACCCTTCAAAACGAAGTAAAACGATTTGATTCCCACTATTTTCTTCATACCATTGGTGAAGGCGCTAAGCAATGCTGGAATATCCTCGTTCATTCTGCCCTCGTAAACCTTGTCAATGTGCGCCCTTGGGTCATTGGACGACGCCACCGCAGAAGATAAGCCTTACTCTCTGCAAACCCTCCCAGCAGAAAAAGAAAAGGCGAATTACTTCACCCATTCCAAACCCAAGATCAGCTGTAAAGTCTCTGAAGCTGATCCGGATCAGACTCCAGATCCAGCCTAAGAACCTCCCTGTTTTTCTTTCTCCTCTCTCGGGATGCTACATTGCTGGAGGGCGGTAGGATGTGCATAGTTAGGATGCTCCAGCTATTAAGCCTCGCCAGGAGACTTGGTGGACCAGCTGGCCTTTTCCCGCCTGTTATTTTCCTAGGTTTCCTACATGGTTTTCCCATACACAGCAATGTGCAATCTCAGCAGATGGGAGAGAGCATTGTCCACATATGGAAACTTCCTAGTAACTCTGGCATACAGTCAGTGACTGGCAGACTGCAGGCCAATTAAACTTTTGTTCACAGAGAAAAGTCATCTGAAAAATTGTTGGGTAAGGAGATTTGATCCACTGACTCATGGATTTTTAAAAATTCTTTCATGGGACGTGGGCATCGCTGGCCAGGCCAGCAATTTTTATTGTACATCCCTAATTGCCCTTGATTGAAAATAATGGTCTGAATCTTACAAGAAGTGATGACAGTAAAGTTGTCAACATTTGGCATCATTACTCCTCTGAAGCTGGCAGCAGCTTCTGGGGTCACACTTGTCACTTACACTGACAGCAACTTCTTCATTTATCTATGTTTCTTAATAGGATATACTATTGAAGTAACTGCAGATTGCAATCAACTAGGCATCACTGAACCGACGAGAGCTTCTACATTTAAGCCATTTCTCCCCATAAAAACTCTTGAACAGGTGACACCTTGTTGAATGTGTGTAACTGGTTTTAACAATATATCAAATTCATAATTACACCTGGTCAACCTCTCTAGCCCTGAAAAAACTAATTTTATATTTGTATCCATTGTGATAAAAAATCCAAATTTATCTTTAAAAATGAAGTTTGTTTACAATAGTCTATCTTCTATCTTAATCCCAAGTGAAAGTCCCAATCATTATTTCACATTATGTAAAATGATTTTAAAAAGTGAAGGATAATCAATACACCTGTCTTGTTTGCTGTCTGTGATTGGCTGTTTACCCTATTTGATGACATCACTGTTGCTGGCTGCCTGGAAATTCCCTTGACTTGGCCCCAGTTCAAACTCATGTCAGGAAAGGGGAAATTCATGGAGACTGCTAAATCTTTGTGAGCAGCATCATTCGAGCAATGAGCACTGAAGACTCATCACTGACTGAAAAATGTAGTCCACCAGAACTAGTCAGGTGTGGGAGGCAGGTAGGGAGTGGGTTGGAGCTAGCCATATTTCCTGATTACAGTAGCTATCTAGTGATTCTTGGAAATCATGCATGTTGGGCATCAGGGGAAAAGAGGATTGAACTGGTAAACAAATCATCAAAAAGCCTGCCAGTGTTAATGTTTACACATTAATAATAGTCAATGGTCAGGGTATCAGAGGACACTCAAAATCTTTAGAACATGTCCTCAAGCATGACTGAGAATTTTAAAGGGGGAAGGGGAAGAAAATAAATAAAGGACTAAGACAAAATACACAAGGAATGATTGTGTATTAATCATTACACAAATTTATTACAGTACTTAGGTTTTACATTTGTGTTTTGTAATCGAATGGTTAGAACACTGGTTAACAAAATAAATGCCTTGGTAATTTCCACATTTATTGCCATTAGTTGATTTCCATGCCCCCCCCCCCCCCCCCCACCCCCCCCCCCCCACCCCCACCCCCACCCCCAACCCACTTGCCTTCCCAAAACGCATTGAAAAATTCTAAACCTCAGATAAATCAATGGGATATTTTAAAGAAGATTCACAATTTGACAAACAAACTAGGATAAAGTCAGTCCATTTCTATAAATTCTCAATGTTATTCTTTTTTTCCAGCGTGTAAACGCAAAGAACAAGAACAGAACAAAGAGAAGAGCAATACACCAAAGAAGCCACGGCTAGTTTTCACTGACCTCCAACGCCGAACTCTTTTTGCCATTTTCAAGGAAAACAAACGCCCTTCCAAGGAGATGCAGCTCACGATCTCGCAACAACTCGGTCTGGAGTTGACCACCGTCAGTAATTTCTTTATGAACGCCCGGAGGCGAAGCTTGGACAAATGGCAGGACGAAGCCATGTCGAGCCCAGGGGCTTCATCGTCGACCTCAAGCACTTGTACCAAAGCATGATTGAGGACAGTGCACCTGAACAGGGCACAACTCAACACCCTTTTTTTTTTGCTTTTTGAAGAGGCTGTTCAGTGGTGAGTGCATAAGCACAATCTTGATCAACACATTCTGTAAGAAAGAGATGGCACATATTTCTTAATGTGTCTGACTTAAGATTTCCCCTTAAATCATTTGAGTCCTTGCTGTAAACTGACAACGAAGCTGAGAGTCTATTTGGTGAATTTTCAGAGGCCATCAGGCACGGCACAACAAGCTATGTTGCTGAGCAATAATATGTCTAGTGCTTTGCCTGAAGAGTTTTAACTGTGATAAAATAATCAGAAGGTTGTGAGTTGGTTCAGTTATCAGTTTCTGGCAATGTTACACAGTGATTTTTGATGTGATAAAACTGGCACAGACACTGAAGGTAAGTGATGCCCATTTTGAATATATTTTTAAAGGAGCCTCAATAGAATTATTGGAGAACATTTGTACAATCATGCTATCTCATCACTAACCAGGCTGTTTAAGAATGGGCTGTTAGTGGTAAGTATGCAAGCACAAAATATCAAAGTCATTTTCGGAGACTTTCAGTCCACCATTCCCACAACACAACATGAATCTTGAATGATGCTGGTAAATGTGCCCTCATTGCTATATTCCCCCATTGGGCGGAGCTGTTAGTGGTGGGAATGCAAGCACAATCTTCAAGCACATTCCTTCTAATCATCAAATTCCTGAGATTTTGTATACCCAATCATGTGGTCTGCTTTCATTTTGTTTTCAGAAGATATCAGGGCCATTAGGTTGTGAAGGCAGCTGTTTGCTGCAGGAAAAGTAAATATTGTTTGTCTTTATAGCTGTAGATTACTATGCATCCATTCTATTCTATACTTATATTCTATTTTTGTCCGACTCTGGTTTACTACTGCAAACGTACTGAGTAGCCCGTGTAAAGGGGGCTGTCCATGGTGAGTGCGGAAGCACAAACATTAAATAGCTTTATTTTTCCTAAAACTCGACATCATCGCCCCTTCTTCCAACATGTGCACATTCACCACTGAACGGGCCCTTTAAGAACACCATTGATGTGTTCAAAGGCAAGCCAAAGGCTTTAAAGACTCTCGTGAAGACACTTGATACTTTTCTTTTCTATTTATTATTAAATCGAAACCAAAGAAACTTTTTTCTGCACCTAATTGTTCTGCAACAAACTTTTAAACAAAAGAAGCACGTCAGGAAACAACGTACGCACTGTGTTTCAATGGTTGTCTTAGTCGTTTTGGGAAGCAGAGTTACGAAAGGGTTAACAAGAAAAATAGCAACAACAAGGGAGCAATGCCACAGATCATTGCTGCTTCATTTAATGACACTCGCCGCCTCTTAAAGTTGAATATTGTCTTTAACGTGTGCCTATGCAGTTTTTCAGAAACGTTGTACAGAACAACAGAAAACCTCTTCCGCTTCAACCAAAGTCAGCTTCACAGAGACATGGATCTGTTTGTAGTTTTTATGCATTACAGTTGAGTGCTGTTCGCACAATAGGCCTGTCTTTCAATGTTCGTCTTATTGAGAGAGGGAAGTACCCACTCGGTTTCACAAGTTCCTCCTAATTAGCAATTTCAATGGAACAGGATACCAACCAATGGATCCAAATGACTCCAAGCACAAGATGTAAAGGTGAAGATTAAACACCTCTACCAAAGATAGTGACCCATTCCCATATCTCAGTAAAGGTAACTAAATATGGGAGGGTTTTTTTTTTAAACTGAATTTTGCATTACATTAGTTACTAAACTTTACCGTGACATCTAATCTCAGCCATATATATTTAGCAAGTATTCAACATTAGCTAATGGTTCTACTCAAGTATCAATTTGGATAATTTAAGTGAAATATAGCTTTAATTTATAATTTTGATGATTTAATCTCTTGTAAATTAATGCATTTCATACAATATTAATATATTCCAAATTATTTGACTTGTGTTGTTTATCTTGTTTAATATTTATAATTTTTACTTTGAAATGTTTACATGATAATTATTTATTTTAAAGCTTTAGATTCAATTGATCCTCAGATTTTAAAAAGTTCACACTTCATCTTAAGCACAAAAGAACCCCCTGGTTATGTTTGTTGATGAATTTAGTAAATGACTACAACAGATAATACATCAATTGTATTTTAACCTAAATATCCTATGAGTTTCTTATTCATTGATAGACATTTAGCTCAGCGTCTTGTGCATGGAGTCCATGCGCACGTCCAAGACGAGTTCAACTTTGAAGAATATCAGGAGTCTACGATAATTTTGCAACAAGAAGACAGTGCAGTATTGGCATACTGTAGTTCAGTAGCTTTATCCAGGCATGTGGAAGCTTTTATCCTTAAACAAAGCTATATCCAAAGAAACCAAACTGATCGGACCAGCAAACTGAAGGTTGACCCCGCAGAGAGAATGACAGTACTTTCCCTGTGTGGCCATTATTGTTTTTTTTACCAACTCAGCTATTAGAAATATGCCGTATTGAGGTAACAAGTTCAGACAATTGACAGTAATGTTTTCATTGCAAGTCACAATACCCATAGGCCGTCTAAGTGATTTAATTAACAAAAGTTGATTTCTAAACAAGTGAGTAATTTTTAAAGTGCTTTTGACTGTAGTTTAGAAACCAAAAAGCTTCATCAGCTTTATTATTATTTGTATTATTCTTGCTATTTATTGTGAAGTATATATTTAAATGGTGATTTTTCTCTTATTTATCAAATACTACAAACGTATTTAAAATGAAAGGTGCAGTGCTTCAGAAGGCTTTTAATCATATTGTCTGCTTTTTTAAAAATAAAGTAGCAAAGGTTAATTCTTTTAACTTTTTTTGTATTTTATTAGAAAAAATGCAAATTACCATTGGGAGTAAAATTGCACATGCATTGATTCACATGTAACACAACTCCAATTCTGTATTCTGTAAAATTGCTAGAAAAGATTTAGATTTTCAAAATTCTATTAATAAGCATCCTGTTATAGTTACACATTATACTTTTTGTGCAAAAACTACCTGAGCCAATATCCCAAAATGTTTTTTCATTATCAAGTTTTAGATTTTAGCGCCTTTGAGCACTGCAACTTTTATTCTCAATTTCAATGCCAAAGAATTATCCCACTATAAGCACTGAAAGATATCCCTTCAGTCTTATTATTAATAACATGGACGAGCAATGATTTTAGATGGAACCATACAGCATGTACTGATGGGAACGTGAATACACAACAAAAAATACTTTAATGATCTTTCCACCATTGTTTAGCCCTGTGTCCAAATGGCTTTAGATAGCTTCTTTCGATTGCGGAGAAGTCTTTAGCGTTAGTGACAAGAGACAGAAAAAAAACCCTGAACTCGCTGCTTCCAGGTATGAACTATGTGTAAAAGCTCTTTCTATTTCTAGTGAGAACCAAAGAGGCTACCTCACTGAATTTTTCCATTTGTAATTTTAATCGCTTCGATGATACCAAAGATACCAAAGATTTCTTTCTCTGCACGGCCTGCGTTTTGCTCCTGCTCAAGTATAGAGTGTCTCTTAAATACAGCTGCAACTCAGATACCCCAAAGATCTAAATGGTGGTTTGCACTCATTCTGAATGTGTGTTTTTTCTGTGCTGTAAAAAGATAATTTCCTCATTAGAATCCATCATCAAGAGACCAAATATAACATGTCCATTCAATGTATCAGTAAACAGTAATTCTTGTACTTACCGTCAATATTTTTTCAAAAAAAGCTAATGTCACCAGCACTTTGCTGTATTGTGTTTATTATAAATGTAGATGCAAAGTATGCAGCAGTTTTGATTGGAATTTATGTAAAATAATTTATATTTCTCTCTATGGAAATGCTGTTTTACCGATTTCTGTACTTTCTAAATCAAAATGAGTAAATCTTCCAAAACAAACCCAGGAAACACGTAAAGGTAATAATTCTTGATTCAAACTAGGCCTGTAATTATTCTCATATAGTATCGAGGTGGGTTTGTAAATGCGACAAATTCAGCTGCTATGATGTCACTCAGATTCTCTTTGTTCATCTAGCACTGTCTGTGTCCTGTCTCTATTCATGTGCAACATACTTTTAAGGATTTATTATTAACATGATAATAATCCCAAATTTCAGCAGGGGAAAAAACCCTGAAATAAATATAAAAAAAAACTTCTATACTGAACCCAATACCACAGCATAGAGTGAATCTTCCAGCAGCTCTTTATAATCTATAGAGGAACTTTGGCTTAATTAAAACGCTTGTGCTTTGCTTGCTATTCTAAGTAGCACTATTCTCCCTCTACTTATATAAAACCTCCTGCACCAATAATTACAATTATACTAATAGGTAATTCAAATTTACTTCATGACAAACAACACAAGATTTTCAGGTATTAAAATTTCTTTCAATCTACTCGGATAACTCTTGCAAACTTTAGTTAATCAGATTACTTTTGCAGCACTGGAGGGAGAATAAAAATTCTGCTACATAATGTTATCATTTTTACTGATATTCAGCGGAGAAGAGACCCTCCCATGCTGGAAAGATTAATTTGCATTCAATTGAATTTATACTGTATGTACTAAGATAATATCAAACCAAACCAGTGCCTAGATTGTCTGATACTTTAGGTCTTTGCTAGCTGCAACATGTCCACATCATATTGAATTTATGAACGTACAGAAAAACAATAAACAAATACACATCCTGAATCAGTCACCACCATTACCAAATACCTGTACTCAAAAGAAAAACTAAAATCTAGATGCACGCTTTAGTTGCAAAGTGTGATAAACCACGGGACGAGTGCCTTGCTTGAACCAAAGCGGTGTTTCTTTCCAGTTTCTAGACCTCTGTGCATTTTTTTATTCCTGTGAATACCTCAGCTTCGAAAAGGCCACCAGTTTTTTATTGCTGGTGAGCCGCTACACTGTGGTGCTTTGCAATGCAACCATGCAAAGAACTAAACAAAGATACCAAAGTTTTCTCTCTATCTCAATCTCTATCTTCTCTTTCTCTTTAAGATACCAAAGCTTTAAAAAAAAACTGATTGAGTAGGTTGGCAACACAGACCGTGCATTCCTTACCGAATTTTCTCAGATATACCTCATAGATAATAGTGTCTAGGGTGATGTTATTATAGCATATGTAATAAATTATTCACTCGTTTTTTGGTAACTGTGACTATGATATAAAAAAAAGCTTTATACGTTTTAAGTTGTGATTTTTGTAATAGGTGACAGGTGCGCTTATGGAAGGATTGTAAATGTTTCATGGAATTTGGGGAAGTTGCAGAACGAGCCCAAAGTTTACAGTTTTCATATTCTAAAGAAATAATCTGTTGTTTTTTTTTCTTTGTGTGTGTATGTATGTGTTTAAAATGCGTTTATTTCCACATTGTCCTACATAGACTTATTGACTAAGTGTTATGTGTTAAAAATGTAGTGTTAAAATTAGCAACTGCCAGTGCTATAATTTTATGCATGAGGCTGTATAAATTTAGCAAAGGTGATGCATTGTGATTATTGAGAGTAATATTTTTTAATTTAAGAAAATAGATTTTTTTCTTTTTTAAAATAGATTTTATTTATGCATGAGAGCCTGTTATTTGTTAGACATTGTGGAACAGTTGTGTATATATTGAACTGTGAAAGCAAACGCAGTTGAATTGATTACACTGGAAAAGTTGGCACACAGCGATTGGGATGGGCTGATGTGTCAATTTTAAAAAAAGTCAAAAGTAAGACTTAGCATAAACAAAGAAGCAAAACCCTTACAAAACTAATAGGGTCCTTCAAATCACACTACAGCCAATTACAATGGCTTTCAACAGTTGGATATAATGAGAATACACATTTTCCAGATCAAGAAAATACCCAAACAGAATTAATTCAGTTATAAGGTAGAATTTCTGATGTGTGGATGTTTATAGCTAGAACTCTTGGTTGATATGATCAAGAGAGAGGTGATTTTGTTTTGTTATTTATTTGCCAAGGATGAGGATGGGTACATAAGTTTGGACCAGAAGAGAGACAGTCAACAGATGTTTGTTCATTTGTATGCTTATTTTTTTCTCTTCCAGAAATCTATTTGTGTTCTTCCATAGGACAAAAGAATTACTCAGTGTATAAAAAATGCATTTCTGATACTTTTTTTCAAATTTAATTTGGGACAAGGCTGCTGTTTCAAATCTCACTAAATGCTTTTAAATCAAAAGGTTTGTTTTGTTTTCTTTATAATTTTAAAGGAATGATGAACATAAGAGGAGATGTGAGTTGATGCAAAGGTTGTTTGTGTATTAATCAATACTGAGTGAAAGGGAGTTAATTATTATTGACTAATGCATACAAGGATTAGTTTTTTTTTACCTTTTGCTTAAATCCAATTCTATAGGGCTTCAGTAAACAACATGTGACAGTTGCTGAGAATGCCAGTGTTCTACAGCTCTAATGTTTACAAGAATAACTGATTCAACATTTTCAAAGGTTGCTGTGATGGCTATTTTTCAATCTCTTTGGAAAACACACTGGGGGCAACTTTCATCTCACCTGTCTATAGGGAAACTGATGGCATCAGGTACAATGGTAGTTTTACACACAGCCTGATTTACTCATCATTGCAGTTAACGAAGAATAATATGGACAGGGTGTGCAACTGACATTCCACTCAATCCTGTGCATTTCCCACCTAATGGAGTGGGTAAAAATTATACCCATTGTGTCCCGACTAGGTATGGTTTTCTGTGCCTTGATCTCAAACAAGCTCAATATTGTACTTATTTTTTCATTCTTGCCAGTTTAAGACACGTGTACTTTCCTTCACTTTTTTTGCGGTTTTCTTCCTTTCACTAAAGATGCTGATGAATGCTGTGGCACCGTTATCTTCCAGGATGTCCAAATGCCATTCTTCATGAATGAGTCTAGATGATGGGGCAGACTCCTAGACTGTACCTCTGATATTCTACCTGACCAGGAGAAGAGTTTCTTTGATACTAAACATAAATTTGCAATAACTACTTCTTCCTGTGTCAATACCATTTGCACATTTTCTTTATCCTTCATAACTTTCATTTGCTATTGTTTTCTGATGTTTTCTACTTTAATTTCAGACTTCTGTTTCTCTTATTTGGTAATGTCATTAAAGCAGCTGGGGGTCAGATTCAGGGGATGATCTAATGGGGATAGCACGATACTTTGCTGAGCATCCAGGAATTTTGTTTCACCATAGAAACAACAATGTGGGATAAAGAGCATGATTCTCAAGACACACTTGTCTCTTTGCGCATGATCAGTGGCGTGAAATAAACAAAACCTTCTTTAGCAATTTTACAAGTGCCATTTTAGAATGAAACAGAAAATTAAAACAAACTGGCCAATTCACGGGGTGACAGGTCTACTTTTGAGTTGCAGTTACTATGATTTGGTGCCATATGCAATTGAATTCCAAATTATCATATCAAAGCTGTTTTTGTTCCCTGTCTCACCCAAACGAACAGAACTGTATTTTCTAAACTGAGGATTAAGCACTATCCTGGTGCTCTCCTGGTGGATCAATGGATAAATCTAGCACAAAACCATACTAGCCAGGAAGATCCCAGTTTGATCTTGATCTGTGCTGAATTAGTTGATCTCAACCAGGATGGCAGTTAAGAGTGTCAAAATGAGCACCACATTAGCCAGTTTCCCACAATTAACCTAGTAGCCTAGTATCCCTGCTAGATAAGAGGTGAAGGCTGAATCAGGCTTGGCTACAATACATCCCCAATTTCTTCTATAATAGAGCGCTAACTGCTAACCTTTTTTAAGTAATAGGCACCAGGGAGAGGCTAGAAGCCATTAAACTTTTTTTTCCAGGAAGACAGCCTTCAGGAGTGGAGAGGAAATAGTGGAGAAAAGTTAGGGGGAAATATTGACTGGAGGCCACATCCACAAGTTTCACTCCAGTTCTAAGTTATCAGTGATGATTTCCGGTGTTTGTCATTTGTAGCAAAATCATAATTGTGTGAATAAAATTTATGTCACGCCAAGTGGTTATGGTACTGGGTTTGTAACCCCAAGATCAAGAGTTCAAATCTCACAATGGGAAACAATGTAACTTCATCTGAAACAGATGGGAACGGGTTTGTACTCGAAAGAGTTACAAATAAGGAATAAAGGAAATCTTCCCCCAATTAATCTGGTTTTCTTGTGACTGCTTATTTCCTCCTAAAACAGAAGTTTCCATAAAATACTTAGCTCTGATCAAAAGATCACAAAAAGCCTAAAACAACCCAGGCCAATGCAAAACAAAAGGAGGAACAGTTAATTGATTATTATAAACAAAGTTTCCTGATAATGCCAGACTGGGGTTGTAAATGAAAGTGAAAACAATTAAGGGTTTTGGATATATTAACAAATTGATCTGGTGGTGTTGTTTACTGTGTACAAATGCAAAGTGATAAGACTGAGGAAGGGAAACAAGGTATAGCAGGATTATGAGCCAGATGGCATTATTTTGCACAATGTAGGAGAGGGATCCAGTGATACTTGCAGTTAGCTACCTAAAAATAATTGACATAGTTTGTGGCAACAGTAAAGAAAGGAAACAGAACTTTAGATTATATAGCCAAAGGATAGAACACTAAGTCCTTGGAAGTGATAACATATGTGCACAAAGTCTGCGACTAACTTCATCTGGAATAGTTCGTACAACTTCACTTACCATTATAGAGGATGCAGTGAAGGGCAATTGATGCCTTAGATTAAAAAAACCTGGGCTTTAAGGAGAGGCAACAGAAACTGGAGATTTTATCAAGGTGTTGAAGATTCTAAAGGCTATGGTGCATAGAATAGGTTATATTAATAGTTCATATGCTCTACTCAGTGTTATTTGAACAGAGGTATTAACATACAAACATACGAACAAGGAGCAGGAGTAGGCTGTTCAGCCCCTCTAGCCTGTTCCACCATTTAATAAGATCATTGCAGATCTGACAGTAAACTGAATTCTGCATCCCACCTATCCCCGATAACCTATCACCCCCTTGCTTACCAAGAATCGATCCACCTCTGCCTTAAAAATATTCAAAGACTTTTCTTCCACCACCTTTTCAGGAAGAGAGTTCCAAAGACTCACGACCGTCTGAGTGAAAAAAATTTTGCCTCAGCTCGTTTATGTTAAACGGGTTAACATATTCATTAAAATAGTGGACAGGAAAATGCCAAGGTAGCATGTTAAATCATCGTTCATTAATATCACTAACAGTGATTTGGCAAGTTGAATGCTCATAGCATGTCTAACATAACTATAAGCATTGCAGCAAAGATAACATGAACTCAAATTCAGACTTAATTACTTGTTGCAGCTGGTGGTGAATATGTGGTACAGAATGCCCAGAGACAATGGAGGACGAAAGTATTATTAATTGAAGAAGAAACTGGTTTTATTTGGCAAAGAAAGTGATTGAGAGGTGAGGAGGAATTGAATAATAGTTTCTGGACTGGCTTGATGGACCATAAAGGGGTATAACTTAGTCAGCTTTGTTTCTTAGTTTCAACTAACGTCTCCTCCTTTCGTTTTACTTTACCCTGAGTAAAGGTCACTTCCGTTAGATATTCTGTGTAATATAAGCACTCCTGCGCATTGCAATGTTCCTGTGGTTCCTGGTACACACTGTAATGATTGACAGATTTTTTTATGAGCAGCACAGACACATGATACAATTCAACAGATTTTTTAATATGTCAAAAACTGCTTTAAGTTCCAACAGCTATACTGAAAAATGGAAACTTTAAGTGAGAACAGAAAAAAATTTGAAAAAGATAAATCCTTAATTTAATGTTTATTGAGCAGCTACTTATTTTTGGTGGACCGTTGACCACAGTAAACCTACTTTGAGTACATTACTAATACAATAGGAATCCTTAAAACATTATTCTCCAGCTCCACAATAGTACTGTGCATAGATATCACCTTCATAATTATGACTACTGAATACAGCCAAAGGAAAATAGATGCAGTGGGTTAAGAATGCCTTTAGACAGTTGTACTAGAATAGATATTTTCTATATAAATTTTAAATAAAATAGTCTGAAGTATAACTACAGCTTAGTTTTAATTAAAATAGTGTAATGATTCTCAGGTGGGTCATTCTGATAGCTTCAGGCAAGCAGTCTCCCACTGTTGTTTGGAAGTTCAAATAAGTAGAAACTGGTGCTGGTACAGCATGGTAAAAACCTGAAAGGTGGACGACCTGTAGACCTGACTAGCAGGAGCCAAATTTTTAATAAGGTCACTGCTACCTCTCAAAGGGTTCTTCGTGACTGACAGTAGGCAAGGAAGTTTTCAAGGTGTTTCAAAGTGTAACAAATGCTGATGTCCTAGTTGTGACCAATCCCTGAGAAGAACTGTTTCTGTAGCAAACAGTGTCTCCTTTGAGGATTGTTTCTCACCTTTCAAAAAGCTTCTGAATGTATTCATTTATGAAATCTCCAAACACTGATATTTTGTAAACGTCTAATGCTAAATGTTATACAGAAGAAATATTCAAATGAACAGAATCAATGAGCATATTTAAAGAGTTCCTCAGATAAACATTTATTTAGTTTTTATATTTTATTTGGAAATATTATTGCAATCTTCAGAGTGGTAGAAATTGGCAATTTTTATTAATTTTATATTTAAAGAACTTTCTGCAAGGTTAAAAGAGAAAAGCTCTGGAAATTCCAAACTTTGAACAAAAATGCTGAAAATGTGCTTCAACATCTGATAGGTTAGCATTAGAGGTGCAGCCCTTCCATCAAACTGGAAGCAGGGAGAGAAACAAGCCACTTAATTGGAGTGAACAAATAAATTTGAGAGGGAAGTGCGACAGGACAAGTTGACAGCCAGGTGTCTAACTAGTATCACAAAGGGACAATAAGTGGGCTTATCAGCCAGTCAACAAATATTTTAAAATCTTGGAAAAGGTGAAAAAGTGATGGGTGTCCCAGGAAAGAGCATACAAACTCATTTTGTGCATCTTGGTGATAGTAGTTAGCGTATCTGACTCTTGACTTTTGTCTATTCTATTGGCTCCTTTTGGTTTTGTTCCTTGCCCCTTATCTTCTAATCTCCAATTCTGCTAACCTGAAATAGTTTTTTTTCCTTTACAAATACTACAAAAACTTGCCTTGTACTCAAAAGTATTTTCAGAAGATAATTACACTTATTTGCAGATGATATAATGGGACTAATAAGGTGTAGATTATTTAATCATAAGTCAATATAAGTTTACAAACTAGCTTTTAGTATTTCTGAAAAGTTTTAGAAACCTGGCTCATAACAACTTTGTGAAAATAGACGGCTAACTGTAGGTCACTGTGGACCTCAGCATCATCTCACTGGTTCCACTGGTTCTGGTTCTTAGGAGATCCATTAATTTAATAGTAAGCTTTAATTTGTTTAAATTTTATGAGTAATATTAAATCTAAAAACAAGTACAATGCCAGGAATGGCAGGTTATGTCGAAAAGTTAATTAATAAGTGGTTTACTAAATCTTTTGGGACTTAGGGTAAGTTCAATTGTGACATCAAAAGCTGTGTATATTGACGCTACTGCTGTTTGATGTCACGATTTTTGCTTCTGGACATGAATCATGAATTCTTGTTATGTCCCACAATGACATTTTAGTTTATTACATTCCCAGGATATTCAATTCTTTTCAAACTCATTACTTTTATTATTTGATATTATGGAATATCGAAAAGAATCTTAAATATATTAAATAAAATTAAACATTTAATTGATCTAAAAAAGCTTTTTGAAATTCTGTCAGGTGACAGGTCACTGCCAGTGTTTTGATAGAGTCTGTTACGGTGTAATTTAGCACATTAATATCCCCTGCAGAACAAATTTTTAATGGAAATGTTTATGTCAACACAATGGATAAGTGTAAGAACAGTTTCCCAACATGTAATTCATTTCAAAAACCTTTAGCTTTATGTCACAGATTTGGCATCCTATTTATTTCTTTGTAAAGGTTTCTTGGACCCAACGCTATACTTGAGAGTTGCTCCTAAATTTCTATTAATTTAACAATAGGATACTTTCTATGATATCTGCCAAATTTTCAAAAATCAAAGCCGATTGCTTGGTCAAGCTTGCCATACAAGGATTTGGATGTGTTGGGTTAGAACCTGCATGGCCTCCAGTTTATTAGATCAAGTACTCACTTAGGATTCTGTCTAATCATCACAATGCTTCCCATTTAGACAAAATACGGAAAATAATTTTCAAAATGGTTTAACATTTTATTGATGAAGATGAAATAACTATATGCCTTGATTCAGTCTTTCGGTGATAAGGAGAAGATAAAGGCACCCAGATAATCATGTGACCAATTTTCGTGGACTATCCATACAATTCTAAAATGTTCCCATGTTTTTAGACAAGAGCAACCCTATGCACAAATTCTTTCAACTTTAGGCCATAGCATTACTACATTAGGTGCAATCTTTTCCTAACTTTGGGCTCAAGCACCAGCGCAGGCTTTTCAGTAACCCATGCTGCAGAGTTCAAGAGCAAGATGCCAAAATGGGGGAAATTGTACATCTTTAGAACACTAATGGCAGCTGGGCCTATGAAATAAGTTTTGAATGCTGTGGGTTGAGTATCTCAAGAGAGCGGCTAGTCACTGTGAACTCTGGAAATTTAAATCCTCATATTTTGATGCCATAGACACAAATATACTTCTCTGTGTATTTGAAAAGTTACTCATTGTATACCTTTGCATTCAGGAAGCATTCAAAGTTTAATAATTTATAGAGAACTGTGTTATGCAATCACTAAATGAACTCAACCAAATTTAAGCGAAGGTTAAGTCCAGGGAACAAATACAAAAATTTTATCCATTAACTTATATATTTATTGTAGTTTCTAACCATTATCCAGATGGATAAAGGTTTACTCTGAGTGCACGTTTTGGTTTTCTTTTTATCCGTCATGTCTTGAAATCAATAGTGGCTTTTCCTGGGTTACCATGGTACTATGGGCACCGGCAGCTTTCTGATGCCTCAGCCAAATGCTGTTTGAAATTAGCTTTGCACAGATCAGAGATTGAATTTGAGATATTCTTGATTTGAATGACTCAGTAAATATCAGGTTGCATCTTTGCCAATTAAGCCATCAGATCTGCTCCAGGTGTAGACTTATGTAAATGATGTCACTATGCTACAGTTTTTACTAGCCTCTTGTTAACAGGGTTCAAACAAACATTAGTCTTGTTGGTTTCTAGAATTCAAAATAATAGACAACTTTTGATTTCAGCTGGGGTGTAAGACGTGATGTTGGATTGGTTGCACGTTATGCTCCCCTCTAATTTCCATTTCCAATTTAGTATCATTTATTTTACATGCTTTCCAAAGTTGAAAGTTCCATCAATTGTGTTTATGGGACATGACAGTTCAAAAATGGTTGAGTTTCTCTATATAACCAAGGCTTCTAGAATTTTAAATAACTTTCTCTGACCGTTGCTGCACCTGATAAATCTGAATTGAACTGTTATAACTTTCAGAGTTGTATTTCATGATCAACATGATGGCTTAACCAATGATGGGCCAATTATACCAATAAAAATGATTTAACATAATTTTGTTTAACTCTAATTGTAAAACATGGTAAAATGGAGCAAGAATAAGTCCTCTTTTCAGACACATGAAAACTGAATTCACTAAGAATTTTTTTTTAAATATTGAGAAATGTTTTAAAGGTATTGTTAGCAATACCAATGTACTTAAACTGGCAAAACTTTGAATGTAGTTACATATATGAAGATAATTTTGTTAATTTCCAGTTCATTCATAAAATGCAAGCCTTTATTAATTAGGTAATAATCGTGCATCATTTCTGAGAATGCTCTACTCAGACATGATTATATAAAAATGACTATTGAATATTGCTTTTGTCTGTTAATTATGGATAGTATATTTAAAAAGAATCTTACCAATGTTTGAAATTATGTTCACTATAGTCAAGACTGCATTATTCTTTTGGATTTGATTATCTCACAGCAAAATATTTCAGTATTATAAACAATAACAGCTCCCCATGTTCATTTT
Organism: Carcharodon carcharias; assembly: GCF_017639515.1. NCBI lineage: Eukaryota > Metazoa > Chordata > Chondrichthyes > Lamniformes > Lamnidae > Carcharodon > Carcharodon carcharias. Next base: position 214,866,315 of record NC_054467.1, on the reverse strand, counting down.
GCTAAAAGTTAAATATAAGGGTAAAAAAAATTACAGGCTAATTATATCAAGACTGCATTACAAAATATACAATAAACTGAAGCCAGTCTGAGATTTGATAATTTAATTCTAAATTCATTCAATTTCCAGTATAATTGCAACCAACTTAAAGCCTTTTTAAAAAATTTGATTTCTAATTTATCAACTAGACATGGCCCTTTCAGCAGTTTTTGGACAGCCTGTAGAAGAAGTGTTGAAGTATGTATTTGCAGAGTTCTGCTTCCTCCTACTTCCCCATTTGAGAGTGGTGTGGAGCCAGTTCAATGTTGCCGAGGCACACCATTTCAACCAAATTACTGCTGCGAAACCAGTTCCTCATGTATACCTGTGTGCCACCCCCTGAAATCAAAGATGCGCTAAAATTGAAAAATTAGGAGAGTTGAGTTTTTCAGTTGTGTGGGCTAACCTCTGATTGGTATGGCTGTTTTCAAGAAGCCCGTCATTGGTATTTGATTGCTTTTTTTTAACAAGAATAAATCAGTATAAGTCTCATCGCTTCTTGGACTTCTCTTTGTAACAAAAAGGCACCTTTTTGTCTTTCAATTATTTTGCTAATGGCATGATGAAAATGTTATTCTCATTTCCTGAAACACATCAATTACAGCAGTTATCACCACATTGAAACACTTAGTCAATGTTTCTTGATTCTCATCTATTAACTTCTTACGGAACCCTTAAGGTAAGAACTCCCTGTGACTATATACAATATTAACTGTCCTCCAGACTGGGTGGAAAAATTAATTAACAATAAATATGTATTCTGGCCCAACTACTGTAGTCTATGTGAACATCAAAATGGAAAGCCCAGAAAGAGTAATTTCAGTTCAAGTTACTTAACATAAAGGAAAATAATGGAAAATAAAAGAACTTAGGCTTCCAATTTTCTTTCCTTCTTGTATAATCTTGATTTATTGCATTATTTTTCCTCTAATAATTTCAGATGTCTTCTCACATCCAAAGCTGCTCTAAGCTGTGTATTCATCCCAAAATGATTTCATTCACTTTCTTATGAAAGTCATCCCATGAGCTGGCAAGTTTGTCAATCCTAGGTGGGAAATATTAGTTCCTCTCAGCTTCTCCAGATCAGCATCCAAGCTAGTTCAAAGCCCCAGTTCTCCCTAAGTGAATGGAGCCACTCCAGAATGTGTTCCACTCCTTTAATCAACATCTTCAGAACAGATGGTGGGTCTGCAGGGGTAGATTGGGCTCCCTAAATCAATGTTGCCTTGTATAAGGTGAGAGATGCATTGTTCATTAAAAAAAAAATACACGTGGGAAGCACTACATCTTCTTTTACATTCCTGCCACAGATTTTAATCAGTTAGTGACTGAGAAAATATTTCTTTGAGTGTGGAATGCACCTGACAATTAATTGGAGTTTGGAATAGGCTGAGTGACTTTGAACAATGTATTATATGCTGGCATATAGTACCTTGGAGTCTCAGCATCCACTTAAACCAAGAAGTATAGCAAAATGTGGAGGGTCCTAATGAGCATAGGATCATCCATATTTCAAATTACTTTTGCAAAATCAATTTCTCTCCTTGAAATAAAAATAATAATAAAACAAACACGATTGGGCATTGAAATAACAATAGTTCTCTAGGATAAAGCCTCTTTAGTTACATTTCTTCATGTATTTATTATTGTTCAATTTTTTTGGTATTAACATTCATTTACATTTTGTTTTACCAAATTGGATCATTATCCACAAAGGGAAATATCTGCAGGGCTCTGGAGAAAAGGCAGGGCAGTGGCACTAGGTGAATTGTACTTGCATTGGCCAGCATGGACACAATGGACTGAATGCCTTCCTTCTGTGCTGTAACCATTTTATGATTCCATTATTATATAACTATGCTACTTATGTAGAACCCTCCTCACTATCTGGAATACAAGGACTACATTTCCAGAATTCTATTCTGCAATGACAGAAGTAGTGTGAGACCATCCTGAGGAGGTTCATCTGCAGCTTTCCATCAGCTGCAGTGTGTGTAATATCTGTTGGATTATTGAAAAAAATTAATTATGAAATATCTTTTCACCTTTTTTTGTTTAATGCTATCAAAGTGGCAACTGTTCCAGCATTCTGTTTCCCGAATTAGAAATGTTACTGGCACTTAGATGGTGATAAGTGTTGTTCTGTGTTTGAACGCAAAGTAACACAGAGCAGCAAGTGAGGGGTGGTGGGATTTGGTGAGCATGTCTCTGTGCCATGTAATTGATAATATGATGGCAGCTGTCTGTTATCTTGATGCTTGGGGTTCATTCCTGAGAAAGTTGAAGGCAGATGGATACCTGAAATCTGCAAAGCACTGAGGTGCCCGGCCTTCCCCTTATGTAACCGACAAGAGCAGAGGTGACTGGGAGCCTGCACACACGCTGTGTTAGGCTCATAAGGCCCCCAATCTCTAGGTTAACTGAGCAGCTGCCCTGTTGCCATATGGAATGTTTATGTTTAGAATGGGTATTAAAAAGGATGTTAAACTTTTAAAATAAATAATTGGATAGTTCTGTCTTTTTTCCCTTTTGGCAATACTGGTTTTCAGGTACTAGTGCTTCCATGCTCCCTGTGCCCTCATACACCAGCGCACACTGATAGCTCTTCACTGGCTGACACCGATAATGTGGTCTTGAAGCTTCTTGGCATATTGTGAGAGATGCACCTAGAGTATGAGCTCTGAAGAAGGTTCATACATACCTTAACTCTATTTCTCTCTCCAGTGATGCTGTCAAACCTGCTGAGTTTTTCCAGCATTTTCTGTTTTTGTTTATGAGTAAACTATACCAATGGTCTAACCTAATGTTATCTGGTGAAGTTAGATCATTCCACACGTAGCTCAGTGCCCAGGCCACATTATCTGCCCCTATATTTAACAACTGCTTAAATGATTTGAAAGGAACTTAAGAATGCAATTGCAACTGGTGATCCAAAACAACCCTTCCCAAGTATCACTGAATTCTAATGCTGGTAATAGTATCAATCTGGTATCTGCACTACCAACAGAATATCATTATATCACTGTCACTGTGGCAGCCACCTCACGGACATCCTCAGTCCATGCTAACTTTGAGCTGTTCAGCTTTCAGTATTCAAATAGGTTTTAACTGAATTTCATGGTTTAATTTTATGTGAAAGTCATAGTGCACGGGATCACAAACAACATTTAAAGCATGTTTTTAAAGACTATGCAAGGGAAAAGGACTATAATTAAAAATTGTGCTAAATTCTACTGCATTACCCTTGTCAGTATTTGAAAAAAAGTGGATGGTCAGAGCAAATTTTGACAGTAACTTTTCTTTCCTCCAGTTGCCTGAATAGGGTTACAATTTTTTGCGTAAACTCACATACTCCTTTAATAGTATTCAAAAAACATACAATGTTCATTGTTGGTTAGATTCTTCTTCTCATGTTTTTATTATTTATTAAGCTTAATGTTTGCGCCTGACACCGTGCAATATCCGTAGCTGTGTAAAACGCGAGTTACAACCTGCTGTATCAGTGTTACGTGTTTCAACTATTGCATAGTTTAAGCTTTTATTGTCGTTGATGTTGACGTATCCGGGCACTTTAAAAACCTTTGCAAGGTTCCCAGTCCTTTCGAGTTTCAGTTGCTTGTTTGTACACTGTTTTCTTGCTGTTTAAACGTATGCCCTCCATCAGGCGCATAGATGTTCTGTCTGCATCATGCTGGAATATGTTTTTTTTTAAATTATGTTTTAAATTTCCGCTATCATCAAATGGTAGTGCTGTAAATTCTGCAATTAATGTCCAATAAACTGCTTTTATTCATTCCAGACTGAATTTGGAGTAGTTTGTTAATGACAGTTACTTTGCTGCCTTGTTCACTGTTCTGCCAGCAAGTATATTTGTATCTTCTCCAACTATCATCCTGTTTCTAATCTTCCTGCCCTCCTCAAGATCCTCAAATTCACTATTGCCCAGCCTCTATGCTTAACTCTACCAGAAGTTTTGAAATCCCTTTAATGTGGCTTTCATCCTGCTTAGGGCTCTGGGTCAATGTCATCATTGGTATTCTCTGTGACTGCAACCATGCCATGTTGTCTGCCCTTGATCTCGTCACAGGGTTTAACACAAGCCTCTCTATTCTTTTCTATTCCCTTGCCTTCATCCCTCTCATTTAATTTAGTTCTTACCTGTCCCATTGTATCCAAGGTATGGCTTAACATGGCGTTTTGTTCCACATGTCCAGTGACAACATTCAGCTCTGCCTCTCCACCTTAACTTCCTGGGCTTCCCCCATTACCTATGGCCCACTGAATATGCCTTCAGATGTAAAGGCCCAATGCCTTGGAATTCCCTCCTTAAACCTCTTCCTCCCCTGCTTTAAGACCATCTTTAAAACACGTTTAAAATAAAAACAGAAAATGCTGGAAATGGACAGCTGGAGCAGACATGATGGGTCAAATGGCCTCCTTCTGTACTGTGCCAATTCTATGATTCTGCTCGGCAGGTTGGGTCATCTGTGGAGAAAAACAGAGTTAATGTTTCAGGTCAATGGCCTTTCTGAACTTATTTCAGATATCCAACATTTGCAGTATTTTGCTTCTGTAAAGCTCACCTGCTCGACCAAGCTTTTAGCCTCCCCAACATTTTCATCTTTGGCTTGATGTCAGTTTTTATTGATCATTCTTCTGTGAAGCACCTTTGGATGTTTTTCTATGTTGAAGGTCCTATATACATGTGAGTTGTTTCTGTCATTGTCACCATTGCCTCATGGTCACCTCCAGAGTACCTCAAGGTTCCATCTCCTGTTGCTCTTTCTTTACAGAGACAATACTCTCACAACAGGCATCAGATTTTGTAAGCATGGCAAAAACAACTTAGCTTTAAGTCTGTGCTGATACCTTCAGTTCCACAACCATCTCAGTTTTGTCAGATTCCATTTGATATCAAATCATTGATTGGCCAGAAATTTCTTTAATTGAAAATGAGAAGAATGAATGCTATCTTACTTGGTTTCCACAAAAGTCTCTGTACTCTTTCCCCATCTCCAGCTGCTCACTCAGGCTGAACCAGATAAATTGCAACCTGATTGTCCTGCTTAATCCTAAACTGAGTTTCAAACACAAATCCAATCTTTTCAAAGACCAGCTGCTGCTACTGCTAATTGTAGATTAATTATGTTTAATCATATGCAGTTGTTGGGCAATCACTGGGGATTCACTTGTGCCCCCATAGATAGGCCTAGCCTAAAACTGTGCTTAGTGGGTTAGGAGGCACATGTTTGGAATGTTTAGAACATAACAACATGAGAAATAGGAGCAGGAGTAGTCCATTCTGCCTCTCAAGTCTACCCCACCATTCAATAAGATCATGGCTGATCTGCCCCAATCCTCAACTCCTCTTTCATGCCAGCTCCTCCTAGCTCTCAACTCCCTAGTATTTCAAAAATCTATCTACCTCCTCTTTAAATACTTTCAGTGATCTAGCCTTCACAACTCTCTGGGGTAGAGAATTCCAAACATTCATTACCCTCTGAGAGAAGAAATTCCTTTGCATCTCAGTTTTAAATGCCTCCTTATTCTGTAACTATGTTCCCTAGTTCGAGATTCCCCCACTACTGGAAACATCTTCTCAACCTCTACCCTGTCAAGCCCCTCAGAATCTTGTATGTTTCAATAAGATCATCCCTTATTTTTCTAAACTCTAATGAATAAAGGCCTAATCTGTTTAGCCGTTCTAGATAAGTCAACCCCTTCATCCCAGGAATCAGCCTAGTGAATCTCTTTTGAACTGCCTCCAATGCCAGTATATCCTTTCTTAAATACGGGGACCAAAATTGTACGAAGTACTTCAGATGCAGCCTCACCAACACCCTGTACAGTTGTAACAAGATTTCCCTATTTTTACACTCCAAACCCCAAGTAATACAGGCCAAAATTCCATTTGCCACCTTGCAAATTTGGTACTTGCTGCACCTGCATTCTAACTCTTCGTGTTTCATGCACAAGAACACCCAGATCCCTTGGTGCTGCTCTTTTTTGGAGTCTCTCACCATTTAAATAATAGTCTGTCTTTTGATTTTCCCTACCAAAGTGCAGCTCTTTTTTTAAATGTGTAAAGATTGGCTCCAGTTCTAACCTTCACCAACAAGCTTTCTGGCATACAACATGGCAAGATATAGGATGGTTGCCTAAATATGAAGGTTGGAAACTAAGAAAAAAAATCACGGTATCACAGAATCTTTACAATGCAGAAGGAGGCCATTCAGCCAATCAAGTCTGCACTGGCTCTCTGAAAGTGCATTCTACCCAATCCCACTCCCCTGCCTTATCCCCGTAACCTTGCACATTCTTTTCAGGTAGCAATCCAATTCCCTTTTGAATACTTTAATTGAACCTGCCTCCATCACCTTTTCAGGAACTTTGTTCCTGACTCAAACCACCTTCTGGGTGAAAAAGTATTTCCTCACCATCACATTTATTCCTTTTGCCAATTACTTTAAATCTGTACCCTCTATTTCTTGATGTTCTCTTGTGTGGGAACAGTTTCTCATTATTTACCCTGTCCATACTCCTCAGGATCTTGAATACCTCTATCAAATCTCCTCTCAGCCTTCTTTTCTCCAAGGAAAACAGACCCAACCTTTCCAATCTATCTTCATAGCTACAGTTCTTTATCCCTGGAATCATTCTTGTGAATGTCCTCTGCACTCTCTCCAATGCCTTCACATCCTTCCTCAAGTATGGCACTCAGAATTGGATGCAGTACTCCAGATAAAACTAAAATATTACTGGCCATTGTATAAAAGATTGAAAAAATTCAATTTTGGGATCCCTGGATCAGTGCTGGCATTTAAATTGCTGGATTGTGCTAAGGTGTCTCATGTGGACAGACTATTCTCACTGCTGTTCAGTTCTTGGAAAAGGAGACTCTATTGGATCAGATATCTGCTGCCTTGACAAAATTCCTGGGAAACAAGCCTATTTCAGCCTTCATGGAACAAATGGAACATTCCATATTTGAACAAAGAATAGTCAACTCAATGACTGCCAGATTTCAAAGTGACCCAGAAGCTTGTCTCAGGCTTCAATAAAAATGAAGGATTAAGGACAGGCATAAAAAGGGTGAAGGCACCTTTAGCAGATCTGACATCCACAGCAAAAGACAAAATTGGAAAAGAATAAGGTGAATGATTCCCAGAAATGCCCAAGGCACAGTTAATAGGTGCTTCAGGTGTAACTCGAATGATCATGATGAGGTGAACTGCCCAACGGGAAGATGCAGGGTCCTCAAACGGACACATGATGAAGAGAATCCTGAGGAACAAGTTGAATATAATGGTGAACCTGAGCAAAGTACACCGGCCACAAGAAGTTTTAGTCCTGTGATGAATGTATTCGTTGCTGACTTAAAAAAGGAGAAATGCATACTTAACTTCCCATCTTTATGTGGCCCAAAAAGCTTGAAACTAATCATTTTTTCTGATGCTGCACATGCTAAACTTCCCGATGGATATTCCAGTGCAGTGAGTTTCATATTTCATATGGGTAAAAATGCTGACTTTTAGCTTGGGATGTTAAGAAAGTAAAAAAAAAGTGCTTAAAAATACCTTGGCCACTGAAACCCTAGCTCTTGTGGTGACAGTGAATATGAGTTTCTATTTGTCACTTTTTAAAGTTAGATTCTATACAATGAGAGTGCTGAAGGTAGTATGCCCATCAAATTTTAAATAGGTAATTGTTCATTGAGGATAATGTACTGTATACTCAATGAAAAATGTAAGTGAATAAAGCTTACAGGCTGACCTCACTGGCTTGGAGGCTGGAGAGAAAGGAAATCTTTAAAATCAAATTGTTGGATGCAAGTCATCAGCTGTCTGACTGTTTTACAGAAAGAAATGGTCTAAGAAGAGGGGTGTCTCACAATGCTTTGTACAGAATATGGGGGTTATTGATTTAATTTGTTTTCCAAATTTGGTCGTACATGTAAACTTTATCATTTATTTAAAGAGAGAGAAGGGAATCCATTCATTGCATATTAATAATATGCTGGTGGTGGGTATAAACTGGGGATCATTTTATCTGCTCATAAATAGACAGAAAGTGAAACTGTGGTTGATGAGTTAGGAGGTTCAAACATGGACAAAAGAGCTGAACTCCTGAGGTGAGGTGAGAGTGACTGCCCTTGATTTCAAGACTGCATTTGACAGAATGTGGCATCAAGGAGCGCCGGCAAAACTGGGGTCAATGTGAATCAGGTGGAAAACTCTCCACTGGTTGAAGTCATATCTAGCACAAAGGAAAATGGTTGTGGTTGTTGGAGGTCAGTCATCTCACCTCCAGGACATTACTACATGAGTTCCTCAGGGTAGTGTCCTTGGCCCAACCATCTTCAGCTGCTTCATCAATGACCTTCCTTCCATCATATGATCAGAAGTGGAGATATTCGCTGATGATTGCACAATGTTCAGCACCATTCACAACTGCTCAGATACTGAAGCAGTCCATGTCCAAATGCAAAAAGATCCGGACAATATCCAGGCTTGGGCTGACAAATGGCAAGTAACATTCACTCCACATGAGTGTCAGCCAATGACCATCTCCAACAAGAGAGAAACTAACCATTGCCCCTTGATGTTCAAAGGCATGACCATTGCTGAGTCCCCCACTATCAACATCCTGGGGTTTCCATTGACCAAAAACTGAACTGGTCTAGCCATATAAATACTGTGGCTACAAGAGCAGGTCAAAGACAAGGAATCGTGCGACGAGTAACTCACACCCTAACTCCACAAAGCTTTCCCCCATCTACAACGCACAAGTCAGGATTGTGTTGGAATACTCCCCATTTTCCTGGATGACTGCATCTCCCACAATACTTAAGCTTGACACTGTCCAGGACAAAGCTGCCTGCTTGATTGGCACCCCATGCACAAACGTTCACTCCCTCAACTACCGATATGCAGTAGCAGCAGTGTACCATCTACAAGATGCACTGCGGGAATTCAGCAAGGCTTCTTAGAGAACACCTTCCAAACCCATGACCACTACCTCCTCAAAGGACAAGGGCAGCAGATAGATGGGAGCACAACCACCTGGAAGTTGACTTGAAAATATTTCGCTGTTCCTTCACTGTCGCTCGGTCAAAATCCTAGAACTCCCTTCCTAACAGCACTGTGGGTGTGCCTACACTACATGGACTGCAGCGGTTCAAGAAGGCAGCTCACCATCACCTTCTCAAGGGCAATTAATGCTGGCCTAGCCAGCGAAGCTCACATCCTGTGAATGAATTTTTAAATATGTTGTATGCTTGTAATGTGTAACTCCAAATAGAAGTTTGTAAAGATTGGCTCTAGTTCTACCCTTCACCAACTACTTTTCTGGTGTATAACACGATATCCACAATATTACTTATCTCCACCCCAACCTCAAACCCCCACCACTGATTCCCTTTTGTTACTTTAAGCCTTTACCAATGATCTTCACAATGATCTCCTGAGTTCTATCTTATCAAATGCGAACTCAACAATCCAGCCCTCAATCCAATTCCCTCTGCCCTCAGTGACCTTCATCTACTTTTTGGAACTGCCTCCCTAAACCTTTTTCTTCATTCATTCATGGGATGTGGGCATCACTGGCTAGACCAGCATTATTACCCATCCATAATTGCCCTTAAGAAGTTGGTTGTGTGCTGCCTTCTTGAACTGCTGCAGTCCATGTAGTAAGGTACACCCACGGTGCTGTTAGGTAGGGCATTCCTGGATTTTGAACCAGTGACAGTGAAGGAATGGCAATATATTTCCAAGTTCAAGATGGTGAGTGGCTTGGAGGGGAACTTCCAGGTGGTGGTATTCCCATGTATCTGCTGCCCTGTCCTTCTAGATATTGGTGGTCGAGGACTTGGAAGGTGCTGGCTAAGGAGCCTTGGTGAGCAGTGCATCTTGTAGATGGTACACACTGCTGCTACTGTTTATTGGTGGTGGATGGAGTGAATGTTTGTGAATGGGCTGCTACTTTGTCCTGGATGGTGTCAAGCTTCTTGATGATTGTTGGAACTGCACTCATGCAGGCAAGTGGGGAGTATTCCATCACACTCCTGACTTGTGCCTTGTAGATGTTGGACAGGCTTTGGGGAGTCAGGGTGTGAGTTACTCGCTGCAGGATTCCTAGCCTCTGACCTGCTTTTGTAGCCACAGCATTTGTATTGCTAGTCCAGTTCACTTTCTGGTCAATAGTAATCCCAAGATGTTGATAATGAGTGAATCAATGATAGTCATGCTTTTGAACATCAACGGGTGATGGTTAGATTCTATCTTGTTGGAGATGGTCATTGCCTGGCACTTATATAGTGCAAAAAATAAAAACAAAAAAACTGCGGATGCTGGAAATCCAAAACAAAAACAGAATTACCTGGAAAAACTCAGCAGGTCTGGCAGCATCGGCGGAGAAGAAAAGAGTTGACGTTTCGAGTCCTCATGACCCTTCGACAGAACTTGAGTTCGAGTCCAGGAAAGAGCTGAAATATAAGCTGGTTTAAGGTGTGTGTGTGGGGGGCGGAGAGATAGAGAGACAGAGAGGTGGAGGGGGTTGGTGTGGTTGTAGCGACAAACAAGCAGTGATAGAAGCAGATCATCAAAAGATGTCAACAACAATAGTACAATAGAACACATAGGTGTTAAAGTTAAAGTTGGTGAAAGCGGGTTTTAGTAAACACCTTGTCAAACACTAGGAGAGAAATGGAAAGCAATGAAGGTGAACAAGGCAACAGAGAAATCCGGAAATCTTGTCGCAGAGAGGAACAGAACTTACGTCAACTCTTTTCTTCTCCGCCGATGCTGCCAGACCTGCTGAGTTTTTCCAGGTAATTCTGTTTTTGTTTTGGATTTCCAGCATCCGCAGTTTTTTTGTTTTTATCTCTGTGTTTAATTGACTGCCACTGCTCTTCAAGAAATGCCTACCTCCTTGAAGAAGTTCTGTTCCTCTCTGCGACAAGATTTCCGGATTTCTCTGTTGCCTTGTTCACCTTCATTGCTTTCCATTTCTCTCCTAGTGTTTGACAAGGTGTTTACTAAAACCCGCTTTCACCAACTTTAACTTTAACACCTATGTGTTCTATTGTACTATTGTTGTTGACATCTTTTGATGATCTGCTTCTATCACTGCTTGTTTGTCGCTACAACCACACCAACCCCCTCCACCTCTCTGTCTCTCTATCTCTCCGCCCCCCACACACACACCTTAAACCAGCTTATATTTCAGCTCTTTCCTGGACTCGAACTCAAGTTCTGTCGAAGGGTCATGAGGACTCGAAACTTCAACTCTTTTCTTCTCCGCCGATGCTGCCAGACCTGCTGAGTTTTTCCAGGTAATTCTGTTTTTGTTTGGATTTCCAGCATCCGCAGTTTTTTTGTTTTTATCTCTGTGTTTAATTGACTGCCACTGCTCTTCAAGAAATGCCTACCTCCTTGAAGAAGTTCTGTTCCTCTCTGCGACAAGATTTCCGGATTTCTCTGTTGCCTTGTTCACCTTCATTGCTTTCCATTTCTCTCCTAGTGTTTGACAAGGTGTTTACTAAAACCCGCTTTCACCAACTTTAACTTTAACACCTATGTGTTCTATTGTACTATTGTTGTTGACATCTTTTGATGATCTGCTTCTATCACTGCTTGTTTGTCGCTACAACCACACCAACCCCCTCCACCTCTCTGTCTCTCTATCTCTCCGCCCCCCACACACACACCTTAAACCAGCTTATATTTCAGCTCTTTCCTGGACTCGAACTCAAGTTCTGTCGAAGGGTCATGAGGACTCGAAACATCAACTCTTTTCTTCTCCGCCGATGCTGCCAGACCTGCTGAGTTTTTCCAGGTAATTCTGTTTTTGTTTTTTTTTGACTTATATAGTGCAAATGTGACTTGCCATTTGTCAGCCCAAATCTGGATATTGTCCAGATCATGCTGCATTTGGACATTCAGTATCTGAGGAGTTGTAAATGGTGCTGAACATTGTGCAATCATTAGCGAACATCCCCACTTCTGACCTTATGATGGAAGGAAGGTCATTGGTGAAGTAGCTGAAGATGGTTGGGTCTTGGACACTACCCTGAGGAACTCCTGTTGTGATGTCCTGGAGCTGAGCTGATTGACCTCCAACAACCACAACCATCTTCCTTTGTGCTAGGTATGACTCCAACCAATGGAGCAATTTCCCTCTGATTCCTATTGACTCCAGTTTTGCTAGGGCTCCTTGATGCCACACTCTGTCAAATGCAGACTTGATGTCAAGGGCAGGCACTGTCACCTCACCTCTAGAGTTCAGCTCTTTTGTCCACGTTTGAACCAAAGCTATAATGATGTTAGGAGCTGAGTGGCCTTGGTGGAACCCAAGCTGGGCATCAGTGAGCAGGTTATTGCTAAGCAAGTGCTGCTTGATAGCACTGTTGATGGCCCCTTCCATTACTTTACTGATGATCAAGAGTAGACTAATGGGGCAGTAATTGAACAGGTTGAATTTGTCCTGCTTTTTGTGTACAGGGCATACTTGGGCAATTTTCCACATTGCCAGGTAGATGCCAGTGTTGGAGCTGTACTGGCATAGTTTTGATAGTGGCATGGCAAGTTCTGGAGCACAAGTCTTCAGTAATATTGCTGAAACATTGTCAGGATCCATAGCCTTTGCAGTATCCAGTGCCTTCAGCTGTTTCGTGATATTGTGTGGAGTGAATCGAATTGGCTGAAGATTGGCAACTGTGATGCTGGGGACCTCTGGAAGAAGCTGAGATGTATCATCCACTCAGCACTTCTGGCTGGAGATTGCTGCAAATGCTTCAGCCTTATCTTTTGCACTGATCTGCTGGGCCCCTCCATCATTGAGGATGCGGATGTTTGAGGAGTTGTTTCATTGTCCACCACCATTCACGATTGGATGTGGCAGTACTGCAGATCTTAGATTTAATTCATTGGTTGTGGAATCGCTTAGCTCTGTCAATCATTTGCTGCTTATGCTGTTTCGCATGCAAGTACTCCTGCATTATAGCTTCAACAAATTGACACCTCATTTTTAGGTATCCCAGGTGCTGCTCCTGGCATGCCCTCCTGCACTCTTCATTGAACCAGTATTGATCCCCTTGGTGGTAATGGTAGAGTGGGGGATATACCAGGCCATGAGGTTACAGATTGTGGTTGAGTACAATTCTGCTGCTGCTGATGGCCCACAGCGCTTCATGGATGCCCAGTCTTGAGCTGCTAGATCTGTTCAAAATCTATCCCATTTATCACAGTGGTAGTGCCACACAACACGATGGAGGGTATCCTCAATGTGAAGATGGGATTTTGTCTCCATAAGGACTGTGTGAGTGTCACTCCTACCAATACTGTCATGGGTGGATGCATCTGCAGATTGTAGCTTCCCTTTTGCCTTTACAACTTTCTCAGGGCAACATTGGATGGGAAATAAATGTGATCTTGCCAGTATTGCCAAAATCCTGTGAACACTTCATTATTAAGAAAACGTCTTCCTATTTTTTTAACAGTTTCTTGGTGAAACGTTATGAGCCTTCTCTTTCCTTTTGGAAAACAGAAAACAGCCGTGAAATGAATCCTTCAAGTGCAGGTGTTTGTCCAGTTGTTTATGTGAATGGATATCAATGGCTACATTTAAAATGCTGAACAGTGAAGGGTATTTTTTTTTCTCTGCTTGATTGTATTGAAGACAGTGACATCACGGTCATAGAAACAATACCATACATGTTTCTAACTGGAGAAATTTCTCTGGAATGTTAATAAGTTGGCATACACACATTACTAGGAACTATTTTTACACCTGCATATCACCTGCAGATTTCCGTGCACACCATCCAGTATTTACTTGTCCAACAGAATTTGCCATCAAACGTTGTTAAAAAAAAATCCAGGCACACAAAATCATTAGCTGTGACATGATATAATTTTTACGCCATAAAAAAGACTGGCATTTATACAGCATTTTCTAGAACCACTAAACATTTCAAAGCTCTTTCCATCCAATGATATACTTTTAAAGTGTAGTCACTGTTGTAGGAAATATGGCGGCAAATATTGCTCAGTAACCTCCCAAAAACAGCAATGTGATAATGACCAGGTCCATTTGTTTTTGTTGAAGACAATTTGCTACCTTCAAAAGAGTTAACTAATTATGAATTTTCAACGTGGGGAGGTTGGGTCCCTTTGAATCAGAAAAAAAAAGTTCTTTTTAAATAAGTAAACTAGGACAAACGCATTTGCAACATCCCTGACTTTACAGAGAAAACAGGAGAAAACAAATAATAGATTAACAACGCCATAGTGATGCGACTTTGTTTCAAAATTCTTTTTTATTTTCTAAGGATCTGAGGAACACTGGCAAGGCTGCATTTATTGCTCATTCTTGGTTGCCCTGAGAAGTATCCACCGCAGTCATTGTGGTGATGGTACACCCACAGTTGTGTTAGTGAAGAATTCCAGGACTCAGACCCGGAACAATGCAATATGTCCAAATGATCTATCAGGATAGGTTCTGACTTTGGAAGTGATGATGTTCCCTTGGATTTGCTGCTGTTATTCTGTGCAGTGGTACAAATTGCAGGGCTGAGAGGTGCTGTCAAAATAAGTTTGGTCAGTGATGAATGAATGTTGTGAATCCCTTTAGTCATATACACTGTAACCACTGTGTACTGGCTGTGAAGAACCTGCATTAAAACCGAATTACAAGTGATGCACAAAATCCCAGCGGGAAAAGATTGTAGTTTCTGGAATTAGTAATAGGACATGGGAAGGTTGATGCTCAAGCACAATTCCTTTCTAATTGGCTTGATTAAGAACTGGCAAATTTGTCAAATAAGCACTCTGGAATATAATGCTATTTTCATTAACAATGATTATGAAATCATCTGCTTCACTAATGACCTTCAGGGGAGGAAATCTGCCATCCTTACCCGTTCTAGTCTACATATGACACAGACCCACAACAATGTGGTTGACTCTTATCTGCCCTCTGAAATGGCCTAGCAAGCTATTCAGAAGTATAAAACCACTAGAGAAAAGCTGAACGAGAATAAAAAAGGATGACCACCTGACATCGACTTGGGCACTAGAAATGATAAAGACACATTCAGCCCAGTCAAACCCGTAAAGTCTTCCTCACTAAGATCTAAGGGGGCGTTCCAAAATGGGGGAAGCTGTTCCACAGACTAGTCAAGCAACAGCATGACATAGTCACACCCACTTAATTATACCTTACAGCCAGATTACAGCCAGACTCCTTCATCACTGTCCCTGGGATGTCCTGCTAATGGTGTGAGCACAGTAGTATATCATCGAGAGGGAGTGGTCATGGGAGTCCTCAACATTGACTCCCCACCTCATAAAGTATCATGGCATCAGGGCAAACATGGTCAAGGAAACATTTTGCTAACTGTCACCTACCAACCTCCCTCAATTAATTAATCAGTACTCCTCCTCGCTGAACACCACTTGTAAGAAGCACGTAGGGAACAAGGGCACAGAATGTACTATTGGTGGGGGACTTCAACATCTAACACCAATAGCTGCTCAGTGGCACCACGATGGACTAATCCAGCCTAGTCCTCTAGGGCATATCTGTCAGGCTGGGCTTGTGGCAGGTAGTGAGAGAACCAACAAGAGCAAACAATCAACTAACAATGAACCTACTTGATCTCACTGTCACTAATATACCTGTCACAATGCAACTGTCCATGACAGGATTGATAGGACTGACCACCACACAGTCCTTGTGAACATAAGAACTAGGAGCAGAAGTAGATCTTTCAAGCCTACTCCGCCATTCAATACAATCATGACTGTTCTTGGGCTTCAACTCCATTTTCCTACTCACTCCCCATTTCCCTTAATTTCCTAAGAGACCAAAAATCTGTCTATCCCAGTCTTAAATGTATTCAGCAATGGATTCCAAAGATTCACAACCCTTCGAGTGAAGTTTCTCCTCATCTCAGTCCTAAATGTTCGGCCCCTTATCCTGAGATTGTGCTCCCATATTTTAGATTCCCCAACCAGTGGAAACAATCTCTCTGAGTCCACCCTATCAAGACCCTTCAGAATTTTGTAGGTTTCAAAGAGATTGCCTCTCATTCTTCTAAACTCCAGAGAGTAGCAGCCCAGTTTACTCAGCCTCTCATCGCAGGAACCAATTTATTGAAACTTTGCTGTACTGCCTCCAATACAAGTATTTGCTGATTCCCCTTATCTGCCTGACCCACAATCACACCCTTTGTCCTTGAACACTGACCAACTCTAAAGTTCTGCCTAACCTAAGGGGTGTGACTGCCTCCTAGAACAAAGTATCCAGTTAAGTCGCCCCCTCCCTGATGCCCCACAATGTCCACAACTCAGACCACATCTCAGCGACTCGGAGTCAAAGTTGCCTAAGCTGCAGACACTTTCTGCAGATATAGTTGTATTGCAGTGTATTCCACAGATTCCCGCATGTTGCAGTCAGGGTACACCACCAGCCCTGCCATTTCTGTCCAACCTTCTTTATTTTATTTGTTAGTTAATAATTTACACAGATAAACTAATAGAAAGTTGCACTCACCTAGGTTGGAGAAAAAGGAAGAAAACTCAGCAACGACTGGAGGTTGAAAAAATAGTAGAAAAAGAAGCACCACTTTGATCCTCTGCACTGAATTCCCATCTGAAACAAATTCCTATCTACACAATCTGTCCATGTCTCACTCCAGCATAGTCTCCTCTCCATGTGCTCCCTTACGCCATGGAGACAAAGCCCCATCTTCACACTGGGGACAATCTCCATCTTGTGTGGTGCTACAACCGTGCCAAAAGGAATAGATCTAGAGGGCAGAATTTTGCCCTTGATGGGCGGGCAGGCTCCACTGGCTTGGCGGCAGGCGGGCAGCTGATCGCCGCCGCTGAAACAGGCCCCACTGCCATTTTAAGTGGCTGGGCCACCCCACAGGAAGCGCTATGCACTTCCTGTGCGGGCGGAGGGAGGGATTCCCCAACTGTCAGAGTGCACTCTTTCACACATGCGCGCAAAAGAGCGCACATCTCCCTGAGACTAAGTGTTGTCTCAGGGAGATCGCTGAAAGGCTGGCAAATATAAAAAATAGAGCAATAAAAAATTCATTAACATGTCCCCCTCATGTGAAAATGTCACACGAGATGGGACATGTTAATGAAATAAACAACAACTTTATTAAACTTTTTTAAAACCACTATCAAACCTCATCCCGCCACTGGATGAGGCTTGTAAAAAAAATCACCCACCCGCCTGCCCGTTGGGCCCGTGCGTCGAGCTGAAGTTCATGCGGGCCCCTCAACATCATTGACGATTGGCAAGTTAAGGGCCTTAATGAGGCCTTTAATTAATGGCGGGCGCACATCCCGCTGCATAGCGTGCCCGCCGACTGAAATATCGCGATGCTGCGCGCTGATGTTGGGATGCTCGCGCGACATTTTAAGCGCTGACGTGTGGGCTCCGCCACCCACACGCCAGCCAGAAGATTCTGCCCAGAAGCTCAAAACTGGGCATAAATGAGGTGCTGTGGACCATCAGCAGCAGCAAAATTGTGTTCAAAGCCAATGCCTCAGACATATCCCTCACTTTATCATCATCAAATTGGGGACCAACCCTGGTTCAATTAGAAGTGTAGGAGAACAGGTCACGGCCAGAATCAGGCACACCTTCATATGAGGTACCAACCCAATGAAGCTACAACACTGAACTGTTGCTAAACAGCATAAGCAACATGCGATAGACAGAGCTGAGCAATACCACAACCAGGGGAGAGGCGGTGGCATAGCAGTATTGTCACGGGACTAGTAATCCAGAGACTGAGAGTAATCTCACAACAGCAGAGAATAATTCTGGAATTAGAACTTTACTGACCATTAAACCATTGTCGATTGTTGGGAAAAAAAACCATTTGGTTCACTAATGTCTTTTAGGGAAGGAAATCTGCCACCTTTACCTGATCTGGCTTACATGTGACTCCAGATCCATAGCTCTTAACTGACCTCTGAAGTGGTCTAGTAAGTCACTCATTCTTTGAGCAGCCACTCAGCCACTGCTAAAAAGTCTAAAAAGAATGAAATTGGATGGACTACCCGGCATTGACCTAGGCACTGGAAACAATTACGGCAAACTAGGCCCTGTTGACCCTGCAAAGTCCTTCTTACTAACATCTGGAGGCTTGTGCCAAAATTGGGAGAGCTGTCTCGCAGAGTAGACAAGCAACAGCCTGACATAGACATACACACAGAATCATACTTATAGATAATGTCCCAGACACCACATCACCATCCCTAGGCATGTCCTGTCCCACCAGCAGGACAGACCCAGCAGAGGTGGTGGCATAGTGGTATACAGTCAGGAAGGATTTGCTCTGCGAATCCTCAACGTTGACTCCAGACCTCATGAAGTCTCATGGCATCAGGTCAAACATGGGCAAGGAAACCTCCTGCTGATTACCACATACTATCCCTCTCAGCTGATGAATCAGTGCTCTTCCATGTTGAACATCACTTGGAGGAAGCACTGAGGGGGGCAACAGCTCAGAATGTACTCTGGGTGCAGGACTTCAATGTCCATCACCAAGAGTGGCTTGGTAGCACCACTACTGAACGAGTTGGCCGAGCCCTAAAGGACATTACTGCTAGACTGTGTCTGCGGCAGATGGTGAGGGAACTAACACAAGGAAAAAACATACTTGACTTCACCCTTACCAATCTGTCTGCTGCAGGTGCATCTGTCCATGACAAAGCAGTAGGAGTGGCTACCACACAGTCTTTGTGAAGGTAAAGTCCCGACTTCACATCAAGGATACCCTCCATTGTATTGTGTGGCACTACCACCATGCTAAGTGGGATAGATTTTGAACAGATCTAACAACTCAAGACTGGGCATCTATGAGGCGCTGTGGGCCATCAGCAGCAGCAGAATTGTACTCAAAAAAAATCTGTAACATTATGGCCCAGCATATTTCCCTCCCTACCATTACCAGCAAGCCAGGGGATTAACCCTGGTTCAATGAAGAGTGCAGGAGGGCATGCCAGGAGCAGCACCAGACATTTCTAAAAATGAGGTGTCAACCTGGTGAAGCTATAACACAGGACTACTTGCATGCCAAACAGCATAAGCAGCAAGTGATAGGCAGAGCTAAAGGATCCCACAACCGACGGATCAGATCTAATCTCTGCGGTCCTGTCACATCCAGTTGCGAATGCTGGTGGACAATTAAACAACTCACTGGAGGAGGAGGCTTCTCAGATATCCCCATCCTCAATAATGGAGGAGCACAGCACATCAGTGCAAAAGATAAGGCTGAAGCATTTGCCACAATCATCAGTCAGATGTGCTGAGTGGATGATCCATCTCAGCCTCCTTCAGAGGTCCCCAGCATCACAGATGCCAGTCTTCAGCCAATTTGATTCACTCCACATGATATCAAGAAACAGCTGAAGGCTTTGGATACAGCAAAGGCTATGGGCCCTGACTGTATTCCGTCAATAGTACTAAAGCCTTATGCTCCAAAACTTGTTGCACCCCTAGCCAAGCTGTTCCAGCACAGCCACAACACTGCCATCTAGCCGGCTATGTGGAAAATTGCCCAGGTATATCCTGTGTAAAAAAAGCAGGGCAAATCCAACCTGGCCAATTACCACCCCATCAGTCTACTCTCAATCATCAGTAAAGTAATGGAAGGGGTCATCAACAGTGCTGTCAAGCGGCACTTGCTTAGTAATAACCTGCTCACTGATGCCGAGTTTGGGTTTCGCCAAGGTCACTCAGCTCCTGACCTCATTACAGCCTTTGTTCAAACATGGATAAAAAGCTGAACTCCTGAGGTGAGGTGAGAGTGACTACCCTTGACATCAAGGCAGCATTTGACTGAGTGTGGCATCAAGGAGCTCTCGCAAAACTGGAGTCAATGGGAATCGGGGGCAAACTCTCTGCTTGTTGGAGTCCAATGCAGCACAAAGTAAGATGGTTGTGGCTGTTGGAGGTGAGTCATCTCAGCTCCAGGACATCAATACAGGAGTTTCTCAGGGTAGTGTCCTAGGCCCAGCTGTCTTCAGCTGCTTCATCAAGACCTTCCTTCCACCATAAGGTTGGAAGTGGGGATGTTCGCTGATGATTGCACAATGTTCAGCACCCTTCGCAACTTCTCAGATACTGAAGCAGTCCATGTCCAAATGCAGCAAGACCTGGACAATAGCCAGGCTTGGGCTGACAAGTGGTAAGTAACATTTGCGCCACACGAGTGTCAAGTAATGACCATCTCCAACAAGAGAGAATCCAACCATCGCCCTTTGATGTTCAATGGCATCACCATCACTGAATCCCCACTATTGACATTCTGGGGGTTTACCATTGACCAGAAACTAAACTGGACTAGCCATATAAATACTGTGGCTACAAGAGCAAGTCAGAGACTAGGAATTGTGCGACAAGTAACTCACCTCCTGACTCCCCAAAGCCTGTTCACAACTGCAAGGCACAAGTCAGGAGTGTGATGGAATTCTCCCCACTTGCCTGGATGAGTGCAACTCCCACAACACTCAAGAAGCTTGTCAGCATCCAGGACAAAGCAGCCCGCTTAATTGGCACCCCAACCACAAATATTCACTCTCTCCACCACCAAAGCACAGTGACAGCAGTGTGTACCATCTACAAGATGCAATACAGGAATTCACCAAGGCTCCTTTGACAGCACCTTCCAAACCCATGACCACTACCAACTAGAAGGACAAGGGCAGCAGATACATGGGAACACCACTACTTGGAAGTTCCCCTCCAAGTCACTCACCATGCTGACTTGGAAATATATCACTGTTCCTTTACTGTTGCTCAGTCAAAATCCTGGAATTCCCTTCCTAACAGTATTGTGGGTGTACCTACACCACATGGACTGCAGCGGTTCAAGAAGGAAGCTCACAGCCACCTTCTCAAGGGCAATTAGGGATCGGCAATAAATGCTGGACCAGCTAGTGAAGCCCAAATCTTGTGAATCAATAAAAAAAATCCCCACTATCAAATGTGACGTGAGAAAAAACATTTTTGCACAATGAGTGGTTCAGGCCTGGAATGCACTATCTGGAAGTGTGATGGAGACAGGTTCAATTGAGGCATTCAAGAAGGGATTAGATGATTATTTGGATAGAAACAAAGTGTAAGGGTACAGGGAAAAGACAGGACAATGGCACGAGGTCATAATGCTCATTTGGAGAGCCAGTGTAGATGCGATGGGCCGAATAGTGATTCTGTGATGAACACCCTGGGGTTACCATTGACTAGAAACCAAACTGGACTAGCCATATAAATACTGTGGCCACAAGAGCTGGTCAGAGGCTCGGAATCCTGCGGCAAGTAACTCACCTCTTGACTCCCAAAAGCCTGTTCACAATTTACAAGGCACAAGTCAGGAGTGTGATGGAATACTCCCCACTTGCCTGGATGAGTGCAACTCCAACAACACTCAAGAAGCTTGACACCGTCCAGGACAAAGCACCGCTTGATTGGCAACCCATCCTCAAACATTCACTTCCTCCATCACTGATGCACAGTGGCAGCAGTGTGTACCATATACAAGATGCACTGTAGAAACTCACCAAGGCTCCTTAGACAGCACCTTCCAAATCTATAACCATTACCATCTAAAAGGAGAAAAGCAGCAGATACATGGGAACACCACCACCTCGAAGTTCACCTTCAAGCCACTCACCTTGGAACTATATTGCTGCTCCTTCACTGTCGCTGGGTCAAAATCCTGGAATTCCTTCCTAACAACACTGTGGGTGTACTTGCACTGGATGGACTGCAACACTTCAAGAAGATAACTCACCACCATCTTCTCAAGGGCAAGTAGGGATGGGCAATAAATGCTGGCCTAGCCAGTGAAGTCCACATGCCGAGAATGAATGATAAAAAACAAAGGACCCTGTCCTTCCATGAGAGAACATAAGAACATTAGAAATAGGAGGAGGAGTAGCCGTTCACCCCTCGAGCCTGCTTTGGCATTCAATAACATCATGACTGATCTAATTGTGACCGTAACACCACTTTCCTGCCTTGATTCCCTTGTCAGTCAAAAGTCTGTCCATTTCAGCCTCAAATATATTTAATAACCCAGCCGCTACAGCTTGCTGAGGAAGAGAACTTCAGAGACTAACAACCCTCAGAGAAGAAATTCCTCCTTATCTCAGCCTTAAATAGAAGACACCTTATTTTGAAACTATGTCCCCTCGTTTTAGTTTCCCCATGAGCAAAACATCTTCTAAGCCCTATCCTGTCAAGTCCCCTCAGAGTCTTCTAGGTTTCAAGATGATCACCTCATTCTTTTAATCTCCAATGAATACAAGCCCAACCTGCTCAATGTTTACTCACAAGACAAATCCCTATCCCAGGAATCAACCCAACCTCTCTGACCTGTTTCCAATGGAAGTAAGTCCCTCCTTAATTAAGGTGACCAAAACTGCATATAACACTCTAGGAATGGTCTCACCAATGCCCTGTACAGTTTTAGCAAGAATTCCCTACTTTCATACTCTATCCCCCTTGCAATAAAGGCCAACATTCCATTTGCCTTCCTAATTATATGCTGTACCTACATGCTAACTTTTTGTGATTCACTTACAAGGGCACCCAGGTCCCTCTGACTGCAACATTTTGCAGTCTGTTTCCACTTAAATAATATTCTGCCAGGAGTAGGAAAACTTAGCATATTTTGCATTTTAAAATTTATTTTGTTTTAAAAGTTATTTACAAGTATAGCATTTTAGCAATTTAGTGTTTAAGCTTACAGGCTATAATATTTATAGTGTTTCTTTCTGATGGGAAAGGTCCTACAGGCCTTTAAACTTTTACATTGGTTGTAATACAAAAATTGATTCGCTTAAAGTTGTTCCATTTAAAGTTGCACCTTTCAAGAACCCAACTACAACATTAAGTGAGGAATTATGTACTCTTTAATCGGTAATGTATGGCCAATTATTTGCGAAGGTACAAAAAATGTTCATAATTTCTAACATCACTAGGATACTCCTTTCCTGTCAGATCACACTGGCTCTGAGCATTTTGAGCAATACCTACCCTTTGTACAAAGTGATCTCCTCCCCAGTCAGTAACCAGCTCATTTGAAAGAAGTCAGCAAATCAGTATTCACTGCACGAGCACTGTTCCACAGGTTCACTTTTCTCTGGGAAAGGGACCACTTCCTAATAACTAACCTAGAACTAGCCTTGTTCAATTTAAAATTATAATCTCTGGTTCCCAGAATTAGAATAAATTCGAATACCCTTTATTCCCTTGATCATCTTGTAAACTTCAATCAACTCATTTAAAAAAATCTACACTTCTCTAGAATCCCAGATCTTTTAGCCTTTCTTGATGCCTGAGCTGCTTCAAAAGGAAAATTGATCTATTGGATCTCCCATCACCCTTTTCAAAGTCTCAATAACATTAACTATAATTAAATATGAGGAGACCAAAACTGGACAGTGTTCTGAGGCCTGGCCAAATTCTTGTATAAGGACAAAATACCATGATTTGTCTAATAGTCAATTGCCCTGTAATTGTGCTTTAAACCCTATTTGTTCGAGCTATCACTTCATAATATCACTCATGAATCTTCAAAGATCCATACACTAGAATGTGCTGGTCTTTCTTTCTTCATCATCTTCAATACTGTCCTCTGAAGGGTGTATATATATATATATATATATATATTCAGCACATTCAGGATAGGGTGGGGAGTGTACATACTATGATGCACAAGACATCACAATGGCATGTGATGCATTGGATTCACAAGCATGCAAGACTTGAAAAACATTTAGGTTTTTAAGTGGCATGTAACATTTGTACCACACAAGGTTCAGGCAATGATGGTCACCAACAAGAGACCCCAGCCACTAACCCATACCGTTCAATTATCACCGGTGAAACACTCATCAGCATCCTAGGATCACAATTGACCAAAAATTCAATTGAACCTGCCACAAATGCCTTGACTACTATAGCAGTTCAGAGGCTACATATTCTGCAGTCAGTGGTTCACCTTTGGAACCCCAAAATCTCTCTGCCAGCTACAAGGCAGGAGTGAAATGGAATACTTTTCACTTGGCTGGATGAGTGCAGCTGCAACAGTCAAGAGGTTCAACACCATCCAGGGCAAAGCAGCCCACTTAGTTGACGCCTCATCCACGAGGACAAACATCTACTTCCTTCACCTGTGGCATTGCCAACGATGGGCAAATCCGGAGGATGAACAAAAACAAATTTTTATGCTGATGGTAGCCCAGAGAGTGTGAGGAGCAGCATGGCCATTAACAGTGAGAGTACAAGAGTAGCAGTGAGGTCTTTAACAGTGAGAGAGTGTGAGAGGAGAAGCGTGGTCCTTAACAGTGAGAGAGTACAAGAGGAGCAGTGTAGTCTTTAACAGTGAGAGACTGCGAGAGGAGCAGTGTGGTCTTTAACACTGAGAGAGTTTGAGAGGAGCAGCGGGATTTTTAACAGTGAGAGGGTGTGAGAGGAGATGCATGGTCTTTAACATTGAGAGAATGTGAGAGATACAATGTGGTCTTTAACATTGAGAGAATGTGAGAGATACAGTGTGGTCTTTAACAGTGAGATTGCAAGAGGAGCAGCGTGGTCTATAACAGTGAGAGAGTGCGAGAGGAGCAGCGTGGAGTCTAATAATGAGACATTGCAAGAGGAGCACCCTGGACTTTGACAGCAAGAGAGTGCGAGAGGAACAGCGTGGTGTTTAATAGTAAGACAGTGTGAGAGGAGCAACGTAGTCTTTAACAGTGAGAGAGTGCGAGAGGATCATTGTGGCCTTTAACTTTGAAAGAGTGTGAGACGAGTAGCGTGGTCTTTAACAGTGAGAGAGTCCGAGAGCAGCTGCATGGTCAATAAAAGTGAGAGATTGCGAGAGGAGCAACGGGGTCTTTAACAGTGAGAGAGTGCGAGAGGAGCAGTGTTTTCATTAACTGTCAGAGAGTGTGAGAGGAGCAGCGTGGTCTATAACAGTGAGAGAGTGCAAGAGGAGCAGTGTGGTCATTAACTGTCAGAGAGTGTGAGAGGAGCAGTGTGGTCTTTAATAGTGAGAGAGTGCGAGAGCAGCTGCAGGGTCTTTAATAGTGAGAGCGCAAGAGGAATACCGTGGTCTATACCAGTGTGTGAGTGCAAGAGGAGCAGTGTTTTCATTAAAAGTGAAAGAGTGCGAGAGGAGCAACGAGGTCTTTAACAGTGAGAGAGTATGAGAGGATCATTGTGGTCTTTGACGTTGAAAGATCGTGAGAGTAGTAGTGTGGTCATTAACAGTGATAGGGTGCGGGAGGAGCTGCATTGTCTTTAACTGTGAGAGAATGCGAGAGGTACAGTGTTGTCTTTAACAATGAGAGAGTGCGAGAGGAGCAGCTTGGCTTTAACAGTGAAAGTGTGCGAGAGGAGCAGTGTGGTCATTAACAGTGAGAGAGAGCGAGAGGAGCAGCGGGGTCTTTATCAGTGAGAGAATGCGAGAGGAGCAGCGTGGCCAATAACAGTGAGAGAGTGCAAGAGGATCATTGTGTCCTTTAAGGTTGAAAGTGTGTGAGAGGAGCAGAGTGGTCATTAAAAGTGAGAGATTGCGAGAGGAGCAACGGGGTCCTTAACAGTGAGAGAGTGCAAGAGGAGCAATGTGGTTTGTAACAATGAAAGAGAGTGAGAGGTACAGTGTGGTCATTGACTGTGAGAGAATGCGAGAGGTACAGTGTCGTCTTTAACGTTGAAAGAGTGCAAGAGGAACAGCGTGGTCTTTAGTAGTGAGAGAGAGCGAGAGGAGCAGAGTGGCCTTTAACAGTGAGAGAGTGCGAGAGGAGCAATGTGGTCTTTAACAGTGAGAGAGAGTGAGTGGAGCAGTGTAGTCATTAACTGTGAGAGAATTCGAGAGGTACAGTGTGGTCTTTAACAATGAGAGAGCGTGAGAGGAGCAGCTTGGCTTTAACAGTGAAAGTGTGCGAGAGGAGCAGCCTGGTCTTTAACATTGAGACTGTAACAGGAACAGCATGGTCTTTAGCAGTGAGAGAGTGTGACAAGACCAGTGTGGTCTCTAACGGTGCGAGAGTGCGAGAGAAGCAGCGTGATCTTTAACAGTGAGAGAGTGCAAGAGGAACAGCGTGGTCTTTAACAGTGAGAGAGAGCGAGAGGAGCTGCGTGGTCTTTAGCAGTGAGAGAGTGCGAGAAGAGCAGCATGGTTTGTAACAGTGATAGAGTGCGAGAGGAGCAGTGTGGTTTTTAATAGTGATAGTGTGTGAGTGGAGCAGTATGCTCCTGAAAAGTGAGATGGTGCGAGAGTAGCAGCATGGTCTTCAACAGTCATAGAGTGCAAGAGTAGCAGCATGGTCTCTAACAGTGAGAGAGTGCGAGAGGAGCAATGTGGCCTTTAACAGTGAGAGAGTGCGCAAGGAGCAGCGTGGTCTTTAAGAGTGAGAGAGTGCGAGAGGAGCAGCGTGGTCATTAACAGTGAGAGAGTGTGAGAGGAGCTGCATGGTCTTTAACAGTGCGAGAGTGCGAGAACAGCAGCGTGGTCTTTAAGAGTGAGAGAGTGCGAGAGGAGCAGCGTGGTCATTAACAGTGAGAGAGTGCGAGAGCAGCAGCATTGTCTTTAACAGTGAGACATGCGAGAGGAGCAGCATGGTATTTAACAGTGAGAGAGTGCGAGAAGAGCAGCGTGGTCTTTAAGAGTGAGAGAGTGCGAGAGGAGTAGCGTGGTCATTAACAGTGAGAGAGTGCGAGAGCAGCAGCGTGGTCTTTAACAGTGAGAGAGTGCAAGAGGAGCAGCGTGGTCAATGAAAGTGACAGATTGCAAGAGGAGCAACAGGGTCTTTAACAGTGAGAGTGCGAGAGGAGCACTCTCCCACTGTTAAATACCACGCTTCTCCTCTCGAATGTCTCACAGTTAAAGACAACGCTGCTGCTCTCGCACTGTCTCACTGTTCATGACAACACTGCTCCTCTCGCACTCTCTCACTGTTAATGACCATGCAGCTCCTCTCACACTCTCTCACTATTAATGACCACGCTGCTCCTCTCGCACTCTCTCACTCTTAAAGAGCACGCTGCTCGTCTCGCACTCTCTCACTCTTAAAGTGTTTAACAATGAGTGAGTGCGAGAGGGGCAGCATGGTCTTTAACAGTGAGTGAGTGCAAGAGGAGCATAGTGGTCATTAACAGAGAGAGTGCGAGAGGAGCAGCATGGTCTTTAACAGTGAGAAAGAGTGAGAGGAGCAGTGTGGTCATTAACAGTGAGAGAGTGCGAGAGGAGCTGCATGGTCTTTAACATTGAAAGAGTGCGAGAGTAGTAGGGTGGTCATTAACAGTGAGAGCGTGCAACAGGAGCTGCATTGTCTTTAACTGTGAGAGAATGCGAGAGGTACAGCGTGGTCTTTAACAATGAGAAAGTGCGAGAGGAGCAGCGTGGTCTTTAACAGTGAAAGTGCGTGAGAGGAGCAGCCTGGTCTTTAATAGTGAGAGAGAGTGAGAGTAGCATCGTGGTCATTAACAGTGAGAGAGCGCGAGAGGATCATTATGGTCTTTAAGGTTGAAAGCGTGCGAGAGTAGTAGGTTGATCATTAACAGTCAGAGTGTGCGAGAGAAGCTGCATTGTCTTTAACTGTGACAGAATGAGAAGTACAGTGTGAGCTTTAACAATGAGAGAGTGCGAGATGAGCAGCTTGTCTTTAACAGTGAAAGTGTGCGAGAGGAGCAGCTTCCCTTTTAACATTGAGAGAGGGTGCGAAAGTAGCAGCGTGGTCTTCAACAGTGATAGAGAGCAAGAGTAGCAGCATGGTCTTTAACATTGAGAGAGTGCAAAAGAAGCAGTGTGGACTTTAACAGAGATAGAGTGCAAGAGGAGCAGTGTGGCCTTTAACAGTGAGAGTGTGCGAGAGGAGCTGCATGGTCTTCAACAGTGATAGAGTGCGAGAGGAGCAGTGTGGCCTTTAACAGTGATAGAGTGCAAGAGGAGCAGTGTGGCCTTCAACAGTGATAGAGTGCAAAAGGAGCAGTGTGGACTCTTACAGTGAAAGAGTGCGAGAGTATTGTCTTTAACTGTGGGAGAATGCGAGATGTACAGCGGGGTCTTTAACAGTGAGAGAGTGCGTGAGTAGCAGCGTGTTCTTTAACAGTGAGAGAGTGTGAGAGGAGCTGCATGGTCTTCAACAGTGATAGAGTGCAAAAGGAGCAGTGTGGGCTTTAAGAGTGAGAGAGTGCAAAAGGAGCAGTGTGGCCTTTAACAGTGAGAGAGTGCGAGAGGAGCAGCGTGTTCTTTAAGAGTGAGAGAATGCGAGAGGTATAGCGTGTTCTTTAATAGTGAGAGAGTACGAGAGGAGCTGCATGGTCTTTAACAGTGATAGAGTGCAAGAGGAGCAGTGTGGTCTTTAACAGTGATAGAGTGCAAAAGGAGCAGTGTGGACACTAACAGTGATAGAGTGCAAGACAAGCAGTGTGGCCTTTAACAGTGAGAGAGTGCGAGAGGAGCTGTATTGTCTTTAACTGTGAGAGAATGCGAGATGTACAGTGTGGTCTTTAACTGTGAGAGAGTGCGTGAGGAGCCGCATGGTGCTGAAAAGTGAGCGGGTGCGAAAGTAGCAGCGTGGTCTTCAACAGTGATAGAGTGCGAAAGTAGCAGCATGGTCTTTAACATTGAGAGAGTGCAAGATGAGCAGCAGGTTCTTTAACAGTGATAGAGTGCGAGAGAAGCAGTGTGGCCTTTAACAGTGATAGAGTGCAAAAGAAGCAGTGTGGACATTAACAGTGAAAGAGTGCAAGAGGAGCAGCGTGGTCATTAACATTGATAGAGTGCGAGAGGAGCTGCAAGTTCTTCAACAGTGATAGAGTGCGAGAGGAGCAGTGTGGCCTTTAACTGTGAGAGAGTGCGAGAGGAGCAGTGTGGCCTTTAACAGTGATAGAGTGCAAGAGGAGCAGTGTGGCCTTTAACAGTGAGACATTGCGAGAGGTGCAGTGTGGCTTTAACAGTGAGAGATTGCAAGAGGCACAGTGTGCCCTTTAACAGTGATAGAATGCAAGAGGAGCAGTGTGGCCTTTAAAAGTGATAGAGTGCAAAAGGAGCAGTGTTGACTTTAACAGTGATAGATTGCAAGAGGAGCAGTGTGGCCTTTAACAGTGAGAGAGTGCGAGAGGAGCAGCGTGGTCATTAACAGTGAAAGAGTGCAAGAGGAGCTGTATTGTCTTTAACTGTGGGAGAATGCGAGATGTACAGTGGGGTCTTTAACAGTGAGAGAGTGCATGAGGAGCAGCATGGTGCTTAAAAGTGAGAGGGTGCCAAAGTAGCAGCGTGGCCTTCAACAGTGATAGAGTGAGAGAGAAGCAGCATGGTCTTTAACAGTGAGAGATGTGAGAGGAGCAGCGTGGTCTTTAACAGTGAGAGAGTGCGGGAAGAGCAGTGTGATCTTGAGCATTGAGAGAGTGCGAGAGCAGCTGCAGGGTCTTTAATAGTGAGAGTGTGCGAGATGAACAGCGTGGTCTTTAACAGTGAGAGTGCAAGAGGAGCTGTGTGGTCTTTAAGAATGAAAGAAAGCGAGAGGGGCAGCAAGGACATTAAGTGTCAGAGAGTGCAAGCGGATCACTGTGGTCTTTAACATTGAAAGTGCGCAAGAGGAGCAGTATGGTCATTAACAGTGAGAGAGTGCGAGAAGAGCTACATGGTCTTTAACTGTGAGAGAATGCGAGAGGCACAGAGTGGTCTTTAACAGTGAGAGATGCGAGAAGAGCAGCTTGGTCTTTAACAGTGAGAGAGTGCAAGAGGAGCAGTGGGGTCTTTAACAATGAGAGAGAACAAGAGGGGCAGCAAGTTCTTTAACAGTGAGAGACTGCGAGAGGTGCAGTGTGGTCATTAAAAGTGAGAGATTTCGAGAGGAGCAACGGGGTCTTTAACAGTGAGAGAGTGAGAGATGAGCAATGAGGTCGTTAACGGTGAGAGAGAGTGAGAGGAGCATCGTGGTCATTAACAGTGAGAGAGTGAGCAAGGAGCAGTGTGGTCTTTAACTGTGTGAGAGTGCAAGAGGAGCAATGTGGTCATGAACAGTGAGAGGGTGCAAGAGAAGCTGTATTGTCTTTAACTGTGAGAGAATGCGAGAAGTACAGTGTGGTCTTTAACAATGAGAGAGTGGGTGAGTAGCAGCATGGAGCTTAAATGTGAAAGCAGGCGAGAGTAGTAGGTTGGTCATTAACAGTCAGAGTGTGCGAGAGGAGCTGCATTGTCTTTAACTGTGAGAGAATGTGAGAAGTACAGTGTGGTCTTTAACAATGAGAGAGTGCGAGATGAGCAGCTTGTCCTTAACAGTGAAAGTGGGCGAGAGGAGCAGCATGGCCTTTAACAATGAGAGAGAGCGAGAGGAGCAGCGTGGTTTTTAACAGTGAGAGAGTGAGCAAGGAGCAGTGTGGTCTTTAACTGTGTGAGAGTGCGAGAAGAGCAATGTGGCATGAACAGTGAGAGGGTGCAAGAGAAGCAGGATTGTCTTTAACTGTGAGAGAATGTAAGATGTACAGTGTGGTCTTTAACAATGAGAGAGTGCGTGAGTAGCAGCATGGAGCTTAAATGTGAAAGGGTGCGAGAGTATCAGCGTGGTCTTCAACAGTGATAGAGTGCGAGAGTAGCAGCATAGTCTTTAACATTGAGAGAGTGCGAGATGAGCAGCGTGTTGTTTAACAGTGATGGAGTACGAGAGGAGCTGCATGGTCTTCAACAGTGATAGAGTGCAAAAGGAGCAGTGTGGCCTTTAACAGTGAGAGAATGCGAGAGGAGCTGCATGGTCTTTAACTGTGAGAGAATGCGAGAGGTATAGCGTGTTCTTTAACAGTGAGAGAGTACGAGAGGAGCTGCATGGTCTTCAACAGTGATAAAGTGCGAGAGTAGCAGCATGGTCTTTAACATTGAGAGAGTGCGAGATGAGCAGCGTGTTCTTTAACAGTGAGAGATTACGCGAGGAGCTGCATAGTCTTCAACAGTGATAGAGTGTGAGAGGAGCTGCACGGTCTTCAACAGTGATAGAGTGCAAGAGGAGCAGTGTGGCCTTTAGCAGTTAGAGAGTTCATGAGGAGCAGTGCGGTCTTTAACAGTGATAGAGTGCAAAAGGAGCAGTGTGGCCTTTAACAGTGAGAGAATGCGAGATGTACAGTGTGGTCTTTAACAGTGAGAGAGTGCGAGAGGAGCAGTGTGGTCATTAACAGTGAGAGTGCGAGAGGAGCAGCGTTGTCATTAAAAGTGAGGGATTGTGAGTGGAGCAACGGGGTCTTGAACAGTGAGAGATTGAGAGATGAGCATTGTGGTCTTTAACAATGAGAGAGTACAAGAGGATCATTGTGATCTTTAACGTTGAAAGAGTGCAAGAGTAGTAGTGTGGTCATTGACAGTCAGAGGGTGCGAGAGGGGCTGCATTGCCTTTAACTGTGAGAGAATGTGAGAAGTACAGTGTTATCTTTAACAATGAGAGAGTGCGAGATGAGAAGCTTGTCTTTAACAGTGAAAGTGTGCGAGAGGAGCAGCCTGGCCTTTAACACTGAGAGAGAGCGAGAGGAGCAGCGTGGTTTTTAACAGTGAGAGAATGAGCAAGGAGCAGCGTGGCCGTTAAGAGTGCGAGAGTGTGAGAGGAGCAATGTGGTCATGAACATTGAGAGTGCAAAAGGAGCTGTATAGTCTTTAACTGTGAGAGAATGCGAGATGTACAGTGTGGTCTTTAACAATGAGAGAGTGCGTGAGGAGCAGCATGATGCTTAAAAGTGAAAGGGTGCGAGAGTAGCAGCGTGGTCTTCAACAGTGATAGAGTACAAAAGGAGCAGTGTGGCCTTTAACAGTGAGAGATGTGAGAGGAGCAGTGTGGCCTTTAACAGTGAGAGAGTGCAAGAGGAGCTGTGTTGTCTTTAACTGTGAGAGAGTGCAAGAGGAGCAGTGTGGCCTTTAACAGTGAGAGAGTGCAAGAGGAGCTGTGTTGTCTTTAATTGTGAGAGAATGCGAGATGTACAGTGTGGTCTTTAACAGTGAGAGAGTGCGTGAGGAGCTGCATGGTGCTTAAAAGTGAGAGGGTGCCAAAGTAGCAGCGTGGTCTTCAACAGTGATCGAGTGCGAGAGTAGCAGCATGGTATTTAACATTGAGATCATGCGAGAGGAGCAGTGTAGCCTTTAACAGTGATAGAGTGCGAGAGGAGCAGCGTGCGCATTAAGAGTGAGAGAGTGTGAGAGGAGCAGCGTGCACTTTAAGAGTGAGAGAGTGTGAGAGGAGCAGTGTGGTCATTAATACTAAGAGAGTGCGAGTGAAGCAGCATGGTCTTTAACTGTGAGAGAATGCTAGATGTACCGTGTGGTCTTTAACAGTGAGAGATGTGAAAGGAGCAGCGTTGTCTTTAACAGTGAGAGAGTGCAGGAGGAGCAGCATGGTCTTTAACAGTGAGAGAGTGCAAGAGGCGCAGTGTTGCCAATAACAGTGCGTGAGATGATCGGTGTGGTCTTTAACAGTGAGAGAGTGCGAGAGCAGCTGCAGGGTCTTTAATAGTGAGAGTGTGCGAGATGAACAGCGTGGTCTTTAACAGTGAGAGTGCAAGAGGATCTGTGTGGTCTTTAAGAATGAGAGAGAGCGAGAGGGGCAGCATGGACATTAAGTGTCAGAGAGTGCAAGCGGATCACTGTGGTCTTTAACATTGAAAGTGCGTGAGAGGAGCAGCATGGTCTTTAACAGTGAGTGAGTGCCAGAGGAGCTACATGGTCTTTAACTGTGAGAGAATGCGAGAGGCACAGAGTGGTCTTTAACAGTGAGAGATGCAAGAAGAGCAGCATTGTCTTTAACAGTGAGAGAGTGCGAGAGGAGCCGCGGGTCTTTAACCATGAGAGAGTGCAAGAGGAGCAGCGTGGTCTTTAATGTGAGAGTGCGAGAGGAGCAGCGTGGTCATTAACAGTGAGAGAGTACGAGAGGAGCTGCATGGTCTTCAACTGTGATAGAGTGCGAGAGGAGCAGCGTGGTCATTAACATTGAGAGAGTGCGAGATGAGCTGCATGGTCTTTAACAGTGAGAGAGTGCGAGAGGAGCAGCGTTGTCATTAAAAGTGAGAGATTGCGAGAGGAGCAACGGGGTCTTTAACAGTGAGAGAGTGAGAGATGAGCAATGTGGTCTTTAACAGTGAGAGAGAGTGAGAGGAGCATCGTGGTCATTAACAATGAGAGAGTGCGAGAGGATCATTGTGGTCTTTAATGTTGAAAGAGTGCAAGAATAGTAGTGTAGTCATTAACAGTCAGAGGGTACGAGAGGAGCTGCATTGTCTTTAACTGTGAGAGTATGTGAGAAGTACAGTGTGATCTTTAACAATGAGAGAGTGCGAGATGAGCAGCTTGTCTTTAACAGTGAAAGTGTGCGAGAGTAGCAGCATGGCCTTTAACATTGAGAGAGAGCGAGAGGAGCAGTGTGGTTTTTAACAGTGAAAGAGTGAGCAAGGAGCAGTGTGGCCTTTAAGAGTGCTAGAGTGCGAGAGGAGCAATGTGGTCATGAACAGTGAGAGGGTGCAAGAGGAGCTTTATAGTATTTAACTGTGAGAGAATGCGAGATGGACAGTCTGGTCTTTAACAATGAGAGAGTGCGTGAGGAGCAGCATGGTGCTTAAAAGTGAAAGGGTGCGAGAGTAGCAGCGTGGTCTTCAACAGTGATAGAGTGCGAGAGTAGCAGCATGGTCTTTAACATTGAGAGAGTGCGAGTGGAGCAGCGTGTTGTTTAACAGTGAGAGAGTATGAGAGGAGCTGCATGGTCTTCAACAGTGATAGAGTGTGAGAGTAGCAGTGTGGCCTTTAACAGTGATAGAGTGCGAGAGGAGCAGTGTTGCCTTTAACAGTGATAGAGTGCAAAAGGAGCAGTGTGTCCTTTAACAGTGATATAGTACAAAAGGAGCAGTGTGGCATTTAACAGTGATAGAGTGCAAGAGGAGCAGTGTGGCCTTTATCAGTGAGAGAGTGCGAGAGGAGCAGCGTGGTCATTAACAGTAAGAGAGTGCGAGAGGAGCTGCATGGTCTTTAACTGTGAGAGAATGCGAGATGTACAGTGTGGTCTTTAATAGTGAGAGAGTGCAAGAGGAGCAGCGTGGTCATTAACAGTAAGAGAGTTCGAGAGGAGCTGCATGGTCTTTAACTGTGAGAGAATGCGAGAGGTATAGCGTGTTCTTTAACAGTGAGAGAGTACGAGAGGAGCTGCATGGTATTCAACAGTGATAAAGTGCGAGAGTAGCAGCATGGTCTTTAACATTGAGAGAGTGCGAGATGAGCAGCGTGTTCTTTAACGGTGAGAGATTACGCGAGGAGCTGCATGGTCTTCAACAGTGATAGAGTGTGAGAGGAGTTGCACGGTCTTCAACAGTGATAGAGTGCGAGAGGAGCAGCATGGCCTTTAACAGTGATAGAGTGCAAGAGAAGCAGTGTGGCCTTTAGCAGTTAGAGAGTACATGAGGAGCAGTGCGGTCTTTAACAGTGATAGAATGCAAAAGGAGCAGTGTGGCCTTTAACAGTGAGAGAATACGAGAGGAGCTGTATTGACTTTAACTGTGAGAGAATGCGAGATGTACAGTGTGGTCTTTAACAGTGAGAGAGTGCGAGAGGAGCAGTGTGGTCATTAACAGTGAGAGTGCGAGAGGAGCAGCGTTGTCATTAAAAGTGAGGGATTGTGAGTGGAGCAACGGGGTCTTGAACAGTGAGAGATTGAGAGATGAGCATTGTGGTCTTTAACAATGAGAGAGTGCGAGAGGATCATTGTGATCTTTAACGTTGAAAGAGTGCAAGAGTAGTAGTGTGGTCATTAACAGTCAGAGGGTGCGAGAGGGGCTGCATTGTCTTTAACTGTGAGAGAATGTGAGAAGTACAGTGTTATCTTTAACAATGAGAGAGTGCGAGATGAGCAGCTTGTCTTTAACAGTGAAAGTGTGCGAGAGTAGCAGCATGGCCTTTAACATTGAGAGAGAGCGAGAGGAGCAGTGTGGTTTTTAACAGTGAAAGAGTGAGCAAGGAGCAGTGTGGCCTTTAAGAGTGCTAGAGTGCGAGAGGAGCAATGTGGTCATGAACAGTGAGAGGGTGCAAGAGGAGCTTTATAGTCTTTAACTGTGAGAGAATGCGAGATGGACAGTCTGGTCTTTAACAATGAGAGAGTGCGTGAGGAGCAGCATGGTGCTTAAAAGTGAAAGGGTGCGAGAGTAGCAGCGTGGTCTTCAACAGTGATAGAGTGCGAGAGTAGCAGCATGGTCTTTAACAGTGAGAGAGTGCGAGAGGAGCAGCGTTGTCATTAAAAGTGAGAGATTGCGAGAGGAGCAACGGGGTCTTTAACAGTGAGAGAGTGAGAGATGAGCAATGTGGTCTTTAACAGTGAGAGAGTGAGAGGAGCATCGTGGTCATTAACAATGAGAGAGTGCGAGAGGATCATTGTGGTCTTTAACGTTGAAAGAGTGCAAGAATAGTAGTGTAGTCATTAACAGTCAGAGGGTGCGAGAGGAGCTGCATTTTCTTTAACTGTGAGAGTATGTGAGAAGTACAGTGTGATCTTTAACAATGAAAGAGTGCGAGATGAGCAGCTTGTCTTTAACAGTGAAAGTGTGCGAGAGTAGCAGCATGGTCTTTAACTGTGAGACAATGCGAGATGTACAGTGTGGTCTTTAACAGTGAGAGAGTGCGAGAGTCGCAGTGTTGCCAGTAACAGTGCGTGAGATGATCAGTATGGTCTTTAACATTGAGAGAGTCTGAGAGGAGCAGTGTGGTCTTGAGCATTGAGAGAGTGCGAGACCAGCTGCAGGGTCTTTAATAGTGAGAGTGTGCGAGATGAACAGCGTGGTCTTTAACAGTGAGAGTGCAAGAGTAGCTGTGTGGTCTTTAAGAATGAGAGAGAGCGAGAGGGGCAGCATGGACATTAAGTGTCAGAGAGTGCAAGCGGATCACTGTGGTCTTTAACATTGAAAGTGCGCGAGAGGAGCAGTATGGTCATTAACAGTGGGAGAATGCGAGAGGAGCAGCATGGTCTTTAACAGTGAGAGAGTGCGACAGGAGCTACATGGTCTTTAACTGTAAGAGAATGCGAGAGGCACAGAGTGGTCTTTAACAGTGAGAGAGTGCAAGAGGAGCAGCGTGGTCAATAAAAGTGAGAGATTGCGAGAGGAGCACCGGGTCTTTATCAGTGAGAGAGTGCAAGAGGAGCAGCGGGGTCTTTAACAATGAAAGAAAACAAGAGGGGTAGCAAGTTCTTTAACAGTGAAAGACTGCAAGAGGAGCAGTGTGGTCATTAAAAGTGAGAGATTGCGAGAGGAGCAATGGGGTCTTTAACAGTGAGAGAGTGAGAGATGAGCAATGAGGTCTTTAACAGTGAGAGAGCGCGAGAGGATCATTGTGGACGGTAACGCTGAAAGAATGCGAGAGTAGTAGGTTGGTCATTAACAGTGAGAGAGTGCGAGAGGAGCTGCATGGCCTTTAACAGTGAAAGAATGCGAGATGTACAGTGTGGTCTTTAACAGTGAGAGAGTGCGAGAGGAGCAGCATGGTTTTTAATGTGAGAGTGCGAGAGGAGCAGCGTGGTCATTAACAGTGACAGAGTACGAGAGGAGCTGCATTGTCTTGAACAGTGATAGATTGCGAGAGGAGATGTGTGGCCTTTAATAGTGATAGAGTGCAAGAGGAGCAGTGTGTACTTTAACAGTGATAGACTGCAAGAGGAGCAGTGTGGCCTTTAACAGTGAGAGAATACGAGAGGAGCTGCATGGTCTTTAACAGTGAGAGAATGCGAGATGTACAGTGTGGTCTTTAAGAGTGAGACAGTGTGAGAGGAGCAGCGTGGTCTTTAACAGTGAGAGAGTGCGAGAGGAGCAGCGTGGTCATTAACAGTGAGAGAGTACGAGAGGAGCTGCATGGTCTTCAACAGTGATAGAGTGCGAGAGGAGATGTATGGCCTTTAATAGTGATAGAGTGCAAGAGGAGCGGTGTGGACTTTAACAGTGATAGAGTGCGAGAGGAGCTGTATTGTCTTTAACTGTGAGAGAATGCGATATGTACAGTGTGGTCTTTAACAATGAGAGAATGTGTGAGGAGCAGCATGGTGCTTAAAAGTGAGAGGGTGCGAATGTAGCTGGTGGTCTTCAACAGTGATAGAGTGCGAGAGTAGCAGCATGGTCTTTAACATTGAGAGAGTGTGAGAGGAGCAGCGTGTTCTTTAACAGTGAGAGAGTACGAGAGGAGTTGCATGGTCTTCAACAGTGATAGCGTGTGAGAGGAGCTGCATGGTCTTCAACAGTGATAGAGTGCGAGAGGAGTAGTGTGGCCTTTAACAGCGATAGATTGCAAAAGAAGCAGTGTGTATTTTAACAGTGATAGACTGCAAGAGGAGCAGTGTGGCCTTTAACAGTGAGAGAATATGAGAGGAGCTGCATGGTCTTTAACAGTGAGAGAATGCGAGATGTACAGTGTGGTCTTTAACAGTGAGAGAGTGAGAGAGGAGCAGCGTGGTCTTTAAGAGTGAGACAGTGTGAGAGGAGCAGCGTGGTCTTTAACAGTGAGAGAGTGCGAGTGGAGCTGCATGGTCTTCAACAGTGATAGAGTGCGAGAGGAGATGTGTGGCCTTAAACAGTGATAGATTGCAAAAGAAGCAGTGTGTACTTTAACAGTGATAGACTGCAAGAGGAGCAGTGTGGCCTTTAACAGTGAGAGAATACGAGAGGAGCTGCATGGTCTTTAACAGTGAGAGAATGCGAGATGTACAGTGTGGTCTTTAACAGTGAGAGAGTGTGAGAGGAGCAGCGTGGTCTTTAAGAGTGAGACAGTGTGAGAGGAGCAGCGTGGTCTTTAACAGTGAGAGAGTGCGAGTGGAGCTGCATGGTCTTTAACTGTGAGAGAATGCGAGAGGTACAGTGTGGTCTTTAACAGTGAGCGATGTGAGAGGAGAACCACGGTCTTTAACAGTGAGAGGGTTCCAGAGGAGCATCGTGATCTTTAATAGTGAGACATTGCGAGAGGTACAGTGTGGTATTTAACCAGTGAGAGATGTGACAGGAGCAGCGTGGTCTTTAACTGTGAGAGAGAGCGAGAGGAGCAGAATGGTCTTTAACAGTGAGAGAGTGCAAGAGGAGCTGTATGGTCTTGAGCATTGACAGAGTGCGAGAGCAGCTGCAGGGTCTTTAATAGTGAGAGAGTGCGAGATGAACAGCGTGGTCTTTAGCAGTGAGAGTGCGAGAGGAGCTGCGTGGTCTTTAACAATGAGAGAGCGCGAGAGGGGCAGCATGGACATTAAGAGTCAGAGAGTGCAAGCAGATCACTGTGGTCTTTAACATTGAAAGTGCGCGAGAGGAGCAGTATGGTCATTAACAGTGAGAGAATGCGAGAGGAGCAGCGTGGTCTTGAGCATTGAGAGAGTGTGAGAGCCGCTGCAGGGTATTTAATAGTGAGAGACTGCGAGAAGGGCAGCAAGAGGAGCAGTGTGGTCTATTACAGTGAGAGGGAGCAAGAGGATCATTGTGGCCTTTAGTGTTGAAAGAGGGTGAGAGGAGTAGTGTGGTCTTTAACAGTCAAAGTGCATGAGAGGAGCAGTGTGGTCATTAAAAGTGAGAGAGTGCGAGAGGATCATTGTGGCCTTTTGTGTTGAAAGAGCGCGGGAGGAGTAGTGTGGTTATTAACAGTGAGAGAGTGAGGAGCAGCGTGCACTTTAACAGTGAGAGAGTGTGAGAGGATCATCGTGGTCATTAACAGTGAGAGAGTGCAAGAGGATCATTGTGGTCTTTAACGTTGAAAGAGTGCGAGAGCAGCAGTGTGGTCATTAACAGTGAGAGGGTGCGAGAGGAGCTGCATTGTCTTTTACTGTGAAAGAATGCAATATGTACAGTGTGGTCTTTAACAATGAGAGAGTTCGAGAAGAGCAGCTTGGCTTTAACAGTGAAAGTGTGCGAGAGGAGCAGTGTGGTCATTAACAGTGAGAGAGAGCAAGAGGAGCAGCGGGATCTTTAAAAGTGAGAGAGTGTGAGAGGAGCAGCGTGGTCAATAACAGTGAGAGAATGAGAGAGGTACAGTGTGGTCTTTAACAATGAGAGAGTGCGAGAGGAGCAGCGTGGTCTTTCACAGTGAGAGTATGCGAGAGGTGCAGTGTGGTCATTAACAGTGAGAGAGAGCAAGAAGAGCAGCATGGTCATTAAGAGTGAGAGAGTGCAAGAGGAGCAGCATTGTCTTTTACAGCGAGAGGGTGCGAGAGGAGCAGGGTGGCCTTTAACAGTGAGAGAGTGCAAGAGAGCAGCGTGATTTGTAACAGTGTGAGAGTAGTAGTGTGGTCTTTAACAGTGAGAGAGAGCGAGAGGAGCAGTGTGGTATTTAACAGTGAAAGAGAGCGAGAGGAGCACGGTGGTCTTTGACGTTGAAAGAGTGCGAGAGGAGTAGCGTGGTCTTTAACAGTGAATGTACGCGAGAGGAGCAGTGTGGTCATTAACAGTGAGAGAGAGCGAGAGGAGCAGAGGGGTCTTTAAAAGTGAGAGAGTGCGAGAGGAGCAACAGGGTCTTTAACAGTGAGAGAGTGCAAGAGGAGCAGCATGGTCTTTAACAGTGAGAGAGAGCGAGAGGAGCAGCATGGTCTTTAACAGTGAGAGAGAGTGAGAGGAGCAGTGTGGTGCTTAACAGTGAGAGGGTGTGAGATGAGCAGTGTGGTCAGAATCAGTCAGAGAGTGCGAGAGGAGCAGTGTGGTCTTTAACAGTGAGAGAGCGAGAGGAGAACTGTGGTCTTTAGCGTTGAAAGAGTGTGAGAGGAGTAGTGTGGTCATTAACAGTGAGAGGGTGCGAGAGGAGCTGCATTGTCTTTAACTGTGAGAAAATGCGAGAGGTACAGTGCGGTCTTTAACAATGAGAGTGTGCAGGAGGAGCAGCTTGGCTTTAACAGTGAAAGTGTGCGAGAGGAGCAGTGTGGTCACTAAAAGTGAGAGATTGCAGGAGGAGCAACGGGGTCTTTAAAAGAGAGAGAGTGCGAGAGCAGCAGTGTGCTCATAAACAGTCAGAGAGCGCGAGAGGAGCAGCGTGGTCTTTAGCAGTGGGAGAGCACAAGAGGAGGAGTGTGGTCTTTAACAATGAAAGAGCAGGACAGGAACAGTGTGGTCTTAACTGTGAAAGAATGCGAGAGGTACAGTGTGGTCTTTAACATTGAGAGAGAGCCAGAGGAGCAGCATGGTTATTAAGAGTGAGAGCATGCAAGAGGAGCAGCATTGTCTTTTACCGTGAGAGGATGCGAGAAGAGCAGAGTGGCCTTTAACAGTGAGAGAGTGCAAGAGGATTATTGTGGTCTTTAACGTTGAAAGAATGCGAGAATAGTAGTGTGGTCATTAACAGTGAGAGGGTGCAAGAGGAGCTGCATTGTCTTTAACTGTGAGAGAATGTGAAACGTACACTGTGGACTTTGACAATGACAAAGTGCAAGAGGAGCAGCCTTGGCTTTAACAAGTGAAAGTGCACGAGAGCAGCAGTGTGGTCATTAACAGTGAGAGAGAGTGAGAGGAGCAGTGTCGTCATTAATGGTGAGAGGGAGCGAGAGGAGCAGCGGGGTCTTTAAAAGTGATAGAGTGCTAGAGGACCAGCATGGTCAAAGCAGTGAAAGAGTGCGAGAGGATCATTGTCTTTAACATTGAAAGAGAGCGAGAGGATTATTGTGGTCATCAAAAGTGAGAGATTGCGAGAGGAGCAACAGGGTCTTTAACAGTGAGGGAGGGCGCGAGGAGCAGCGTGGTCTTTCACAGTGAGAGGGTGTGAGATGAGCAGTGTGGTCAGAATCAGTGGGAGAGTGCGAGAGGAGCAGTGTGGTCTTTAACAGTGAGAGAGCACGAGAGGAGCAGTGTGGTCTTTAACAGTGAGAAAGAGCAAGAGGAGAACTGTGGTCTTTAATGTTGAAAGAGTGCGAGAGGAGTAGCGTGGTCTTTAACAGTGAATGTACGCGAGAGGAGTAGTGTGGTCAATAACAGTGAGGGGATGTGAGAGGAGCCGCATTGTCTTTAACAGTGAGAGAATATGAAAGGTACAGTGTTGTCTTTAACAATGAGAGAGTGCAGGAGGAGCAGCTTGGATTTAACAGTGAAAGTGTGCGAGAGGAGCAGTGTGGTCATTAAAAGTGAGAGATTGTGGGAGGAGCAACGGGGTCTTTAAAAGTGAAAAAGAGCGAGAGGAGCAGTGTGGTCTTTAACAGTGAGAGAGCACAAGAGGAGCAGTGTGGTCTTTAACAGTGAGAGAGCACGAGAGGAGCAGTGTGGTCTTTAACAATGAGAGAGAACGAGAGGAGCAGCGTGGTCTTTAACAGTGAGAGAGAGTGAGAGGAGCAGCGTGGTCTTTAACAGTGAGAGTGCGAGAGGAGCAGTGTGGTCTTTAACCGTGAGAAGGTACGAGAGGAGAAGCGTGGCCTTTAACAGTGAGAGAGTGCGAGAGGAGCAGCGTGGTCTTTAACAGTGAAGGAGTGTGAGAGAAGCAGCGTGGTCTTTAACAGTGAGAGAGGGCAAGAAGAGTGATAAACCACTAATTAGCATGGAGAGAGAGGTGAGAGACTATTAATGAACGTGGAGAGCAGCTGATTGATGTAGTAATAGTAATTTGAAATAGTAATAGTAACAGTAATTGAAAAATATTTGTGTGTATTTCTCGTCTTTAAGGTAAAATTAAGATCTTTAGTTTTTGAACAGGTTGCTAGTTTTTTTTTCTGTTTTGTTAACAATAGCTTGTTAAGTATAAGTTTGTTACTGGCGTGTAAAATCATTTCAATTAAGCATAAGAGCCAGGATCCTGAAGTAATTAATTAAAAACTTAAATAAAATACTGTAATAATGGCAGGACGATGATGTGTTG
Source organism: Carcharodon carcharias (assembly GCF_017639515.1). Taxonomy (NCBI): domain Eukaryota; kingdom Metazoa; phylum Chordata; class Chondrichthyes; order Lamniformes; family Lamnidae; genus Carcharodon; species Carcharodon carcharias. Next base: position 214,824,440 of record NC_054467.1, on the reverse strand, counting down.
CTGCTGCAGCACGTGGGAGCTGCTGGACACCAAGGTGATCCAGAATCACCTGTAATAAGTGTTTGCAACTCAAGGAACTTTGGATCCGAGTGAAGGAGCTGAAGTCCGAGCTGCAGACATTACGCCACATCAAGGACGGGAAAAGTTACCTGGACATTTTGCTCCAGGAGGCAGTCACACACACTTCAGATGAGATAATTCAAAATAGGTCTGTGATCAGCGACAGGAGGATGTGACTGCAGGTGAAGCAGTTATGGGGACCCAGGAGGTAGCGTTTGAGGATCCTTGGCCCCTACAAATGTCCAACAGTTACAAGGTTCTTGCAAGTTGTGTGGATGAGAGCAGGGACTGCAGGGAGGATGAGCGAACTGAACACAGCACCGTGGTACAGGGACCCCTTCAAGTGGGAGGAGGAAATAGTGGTGGTAGGGGACAGTATAAGTAGGGGGATAGATACTGTTGTCTGCAGTCAGGAGCGTGAGTCCCGAAGGCTGTGTTGCCTGCCCGGTGCCAGGGCTAAGGACATCTCCTCAGGGCTGGAGGGGAACTTGGAGGGGGAGGGGAGGGATCCAGTTGTCATCATACACGTTGGTACCAAACAAAGTTGATAGGATTAGAAAGGAGGTTCTGCTGAAAGAAGTTGAACGGTTTGGAGCTAAATTGAAAAGCAGAATCTCCAAGGTAATAATCTTGGGATTACTACCTAAACCACGGGAAAACTGGCATAGAGCAAATAATCTTAAAGAGTTAAATGTGTGGCTCCGAGATTGGTGTGGGAGGAATGGGTTTCAGTTCATGGGGCACTGGCACCAGTACTGGTGTAGAAGGGAACTGTTCTGGTAGGACAGGCTTCACTTGAACTGTGCTGGGACCTGTGTCCTGGCGAATCAAATAACTAGGGCTGTAGAGAAGGCTTTGAACTAAATAGTGGGCAGGTGGGGGGTGGGTGGGGTGGGCGGCTGAGGGTTCTAGAGAGGAGATACATAGGCTTATAAAGCAAAAGGATGTGGCAGCATTTCAGGGCAGCTATTTAATATTGATGCCCAGAATGTGACAGGAAGGGACAGAATGTACAAATATAAAAAAACAGCAGCAAATAGGGTCAGAGGGGGAAAGGATGCTAAAAAGGCAAAATTAATGGCTCTTTACTTAAATGCACATAGTATTCAGAAGAAAATAAATGTATTAACGGCACAATTAGAGGTTAATGGGTATGATCTTATAGCCATTACGGAGATTTGGTCACAAGGAGATCAAAGCTGGGAACTAAACATTCAGGGGTATGTGACTTTTCGAAAGGACAGGCTTGAAGGAAAGGGTGGTGGAGTAGCTTTGTTAGTACGACACCAAGAAATGAGCTTGGGTCGGAAGATGTAGGATCTATATGGATGGAGGTAAGAAATAACAAGGGGAAGAAGGCGCTGGTGGGAGTAGTCTATAGACCCCCTAACAGAGAATAAATCAGGAGATGATGAGGGCATCTAAAAAAGGCAGCACATGGATTACTTTAATCTTCATGTAGATTGGGAAAATCAAACTTGTGGAGGTAGCCACGAGCAAGAATTCATAGAATGTATTCGGGACAGTTTCCCAGAACAAAATGTTGTGGATCCAAACAGGGGTCAGGCTATTTTGTATCTGGTAATGTGTAATGAGACAGGTTTAATAAAAGATCTCAGAGTAAAAGATCCCCTAGGAAACAGTGACCATAATATGGTAGAATTTACCATTCAGTTTGAGAGTGAGAAACTTGGGTCAGAAACAATTGTGTTCAACTTAAATAAGGATAATTACAAAGGAATGAGGGCAGAGTTGGCTGGAGTGAACTGGGAAAGGAGTTTAGCAGAAAAGATGGTTGATGAACAATGGCAGATGTTTAAGAAAATAGTTCATGACTCATAACAAAGATATATCCTAGTGAGAAAGAAGGATTCTAGGAAGGGGATAAACCAACCATGGCTAACCCAGGAAGCTAAGGATAGTATGAAATTGAAAGAAAAAACATAAAATGTGGCAAAGATTAGTGGTAAGCCAGAGGATTGTGCTTTCACACAAAAACAATAAAAAACAATAAAAGTTGACCAAAAAATAATAAAGAGGGAGAAAATAAACTTTGAGGGTAAACTAGCAAATAATATAAAAATGGACAGTGAGAGTTTCTTTAAATATATAAAAAGGAAGAGAGAGGCCAAAATGAACATAGGCCCTTTAGAGAATAAGGCTGAGAAAATACTATTGGGGAACCAGGAAATGGCAGAGGAATTGAATAAATACTTTGCATCAGTCTTCACAGTAGAAGACATTAATAGCATTCCAAAAATACTAAATAATCAAGGGGCAAAAGGGATGGAGGAAATAAATACAATAACTATCACTAGAGAAAAAGTACTAGGGAAACCAGTGGGGCTAAAGGCCGATATGTCTCCTGGACCTGATGGGCTGCATCCTTGGATAATAAAAGAAGGAGCTGCACAAATAGTGGATGTACTGGTAGCAATCTTCCAAGAATCCTTAGATCTGGAAAAGTCATTGAAGATTAGAAAACTGCTAAAGTAACACCCTTATTCAAAAAAGGAGGGAGACAAAAAACAGGGAACTATAGGCCAGTTAGCTTAACATCTGACATTGGGAAAATGTTAGAGTCTATTATAAAGGATGTAATAGCAGAGCATTTAGAAATACATAATATAATCAACCAGGGTAAGCATGGCTTTATGAAGGGGATATCATGCCTGATAAGTTGATTAGAACTCTTTGAGAATGTAACAAGTAGGATAGATAAAGGTGAACCAGTAGATGTAATATATTTGGATTTCCAGAGCTTGTATGATAAGGTCCCACATATAAATCTACTTAATAAGATAACAGCCCATGATGTTGAGGGTAGTATATTAGCATGGATGCAGGATTGGCTAACTAATAGAAGACAGAGGGTTGGGATAAGGGGGGCATTTTCAAGGTGGCAACCTGTAACTAGTGGAGTGTCATGGGGATCAGTGCTGGGGCCACAATTATTTACAAGATATATATTAATGACTTAGATGAGGGAAGTGAATGTACTATCGCCAAGTTTCTCAATAACACAAAAATAGCTGGGAAGGCAAGTGGTGAGGGAGACACAAATTGTCTACTGAGGGAGACTAGTTAAGTGAATGGACCAAAATTTGGCAGATGGAATATAATGTGGGAAAATGTGAGGTTATGCACTTTGGCAGGAAGAATTGAGGAGCTGAATATTATTTAAATGGAGAAAGACTGCAAAAAACTACAGCACAGAGGGATTTGGGAGTCCTTGTGCATGAATCCCAAAAAGCTAGCATACAAGTTCAGCAGATAATAGGGAAGGCAAATGGAATGTTGGCCTTCATTTCAAAGGGAATGGAGTATAAAAATAGGGAAGTCTTGCTAAAACTTCATAGCTCAGACCCTCCAGTCCAGGCAGCGTCCTGGTAAATCTCCTCTGCACTCCCTCCAGAGTAATCACATCTTTCCTATAATGTGGTGACCAGAACTGCATGCAGTACTCCAGTTCTAGCATAACCTCCCTGCTCTGGTATTCAATGCCCCAGCTTATAAAGGCAAGTATCCCATATGCCTTTTTACCCACCTTATCCACCTGCCCTCAGGGATCTGTGAATATGCACATCAATGCCCCTCTGATCTCTAGTACTTTCCAGGGTCCTACCATTCATCGTGTAATCCTTTGCCTTGTTAGCAAGTGCATTACCTCACACTTTTCCAGGTTGAATTCCATTTGCCACTGCCCAGCCCACCTAACCAGCCTGTTATTATCCTCTTGCAGTTTACAGCTGTCCTCATGGATAAAATTTAGTGTCATCTGTGAACTTCTTGATCATAGCCCATACATTTAACTCCAAATCATTTATGTACACTACAAACAGCAAGAGACCCAGTACTGACCCCTGTGGAACCCCACTAAAAACAGACTTCCAGTCTCAGAAACATCCCTTGACCATCACCCTCTGTTTTCTGCCTCTCAGCCAATTTTAGATCCAATGTGCCACTTTGCCTTGGATCCCATGGGCTCTTACTTTATTGTCCAGTCTCCCATGAAGGACCTTATCAAAAGTCTTGCTAAAGTCAATGTTGACCACATCAGATGCATTTCCCTCAGCAACACTCCTGGTTACCTCCTCAAAACATTTGATCAAAGTTGTCAAACACGACCTTCCCTTAATAAATCCATGCTGACTATCCCTGATTAAGCTGTGTCTCGCCAAGTGCAGATATATTCTGTCCCTCATAATTCTTTCTAGTAACTTCCCCACCACTCAGGTTAGACTGACTGGCTTGTAATTTCCTGGTCTAACCCTTTCTTCCTTTCTTAATAATGGGACAACACTAGCTTACTCTCAGGGATCTATGGATATGCACACCAAGGTCCCTCTGATCTTCAGTACTTTCCAGTACTTGCCATTCATGATGTAATTCCTTGCCTTGGTAGCCCTCCACAAGTGCATTACCTCACACTTTCCTGGGTTGAATTCCATTTGCCACTGCTCTTCCCACCTAATCAATTCATTGATACCCTCCTGCAGTTTACAGTTATCCTCCTCAGCATATACCACCCTACCAATTTTCATGTCATCCACGAGCTTTTTGATCCCCTACATTTAAGTCCAAATCCATGGCCAGAAAGAATTTGAAAATTACTGCCAGGGCCCCCGATATCTCTTCCCTTGTCTCCCTCAACAGCCTGGGATGCATTTCATCTGTTGCTGCAGATTTATCCACTTTTAAAGCCACTAAACCCGCTCGTGCCTCCTCTCTATCTTAATTTCCTCCAATATTTCACAGTCCTCCACCCTGATCTCTGTATCTGTGCATCCTCTTTCATTGTGAAGACTGGTGCAACGTATTCATTGAGGACTGTACCCATGTCTTCCGGGTCCACACACACATTACCTCTATGGTCTCTAATTGGCCCTACTCTTTCTCTAGTTATTCTCTTGCTCTTCATACATTTAAAAAACCTCTTTGAGTTTTCCTTTATTCTACCCACCAAAGTTTTCTCATGCACTCTCTTACCTTTCCTACTTTCCTTTTTAAGTTCCCCCCTGTACCTTTTTATATTCCTCTAGGGACCATGCAGTATTGAGCCCTTGGTATCTGCCATAAACTGCTCTTTTTCTCTTAATCCTAACCTTTATATCACTTGACATCCAGGGTTCTCTGGACTTGGTTGCGCACCCCCTCCCCTTTGTCTTTGCAGGAGCATATTTGCCCTGTACTTCCACTATTTCCTCCTTGAATGCCTCCCACTGCTCTGACATAGTTTTATTTGCAAGTAGCTTCTCCCAGTCCACTTGGGCCAAATCATATCTCATCTTAGTAAAATTAGCCTTTCCCCAGTTTAGAACTTTTATTCCCGGCCCAACCTTATCCTTTTCCATAACTATACTAAATCTAACTGAGTTATGGTCACTATTTTCAAAACTCACCCCTACTGATACACCTTCCACCTGCCTGGGCTCATTTCCAAAACTGCCCTCTCCTTTGTTGGACTTTCTACATACTTGCTAAAAAATTTTTCCTGGAGAATTTTGCTCCCTCCCTACCTTGCATACTAAAACTATCCCAGGTAATATTTGGTTAGTTAAAATCCCCATCTGCCCTATTATTCTTACATTTCTCTGAAATTTGATTCTCTATCTCTCCCTGACTGTTTGGGGGCCTATAAACACCCGTGTGTTTGCCCCTTTTGTGTTTTTTTAACTTCTATCCACATGGCCTCATTTGATGATCCTTCCAAGATATCATCCCTCCTCACAGCTATAATTGATTCATTGATCAATATTGCTATTCCCACTCCTCTTCTACCCCCTCTCTATCTGATTTGAATACCCTATAACCAGGAATGTTGAGCTGCCAATCTTTTAGCCAAGTCTCAGTCATGGTTATATCATACTCCCACATGCCTATCAACCCTCAGCTCGTCAGTCTTATTCCTTAGGATTCTTGCATTAAAATATATTCCATTTAGCCTTGCTAAACTCACTTCTTTCTTATCTAGCCTGTTTCCTCTGTCTTACAGACTCAGTTAATAGTGTTGTAACTTGTAATTCCATCTCAGCTTCTCTCCTCTCTGAACTACTTTTTAGGGTCCCGTCCCCTGCCCTGTAGAGACTGGGTCGTTAAGCACATTCAAGGCTGATATAGACAGATTTTTAATCAGTAAAGGAATCAAGGGCTATGGGGAAAAGACAGGAAAGTGGAGTTGAAGATTATCAGGTCAGCCATGATCTCATTGAATGGCAAAGCAGATTCAAAGCCTACTTCTGCTCCTATGTCTTATGGTCAGAATGGTAATAGGTAGAGAATCCCAGGAGCTTGGCCCAGTGACAATGAAGAAACCTTGCTAAATGTCTAAATGAAGATATGTGATCTAGAAACATTTGTGGTCCCACAACGTTGCTACTTTTGTACTTAGGTGCTGTTCAAGCAGCCTTGGTGATACACTGTAATGTGTCCTGGATAAATATCAGCCAGAAAACCCTTGAGAACTATCCTGCTCTTCTTCAAATACTGCCCTGGTATTTTTTTTTATATCCATTTAGGGTAGAAGCTTTAGTTTAATGCCAAATTTGAAAGGCATAACACCCCTTCATTAATGCACTTGTGTCAGCCTAAATTTTGTACTATTGTCCTGTAACATGACTTGAACTCTCAGCGCTGACTGAGAAGTAACAGTGCTACAAACATAAGCAAGCTCATAATTCAACCTCATTTTTAGGATTATTTGAACCTTTTCCATTAAGTACATAACTCCTAATTCATATGTACCTATGTATCACAAACATGCACTGGTGAACCACCAATAATGCTTCTCTGCATTGTTCTAGCAAAGTACAAGTATCTTTTATTTAGTAGATCGTTTACATTCTTTCCCCACAAGCTCTATCACACAAAATTCAAAAGAATGGTGATTACTTACAGCTTTACATAATTCAACGTATTTGTATGCTTTTGGTAAGCACGCCATTTTCATTAAAAACAAGGGCTTGATATAAAACATTTATTTATTTATTACAATGATTTGTTTTCATCTCTTCATGCTTAAACGATGGTTAACACCTTTTCTCCATTTTTTTCCCCTTCCAATTTTCAAACTTCACATAAGTGATCACTCTCAGCAAAAGAGATATAACAGAAATTTAAGGAAGTTAATAACAAATGTGTATGCTGAGGTCATGAATCATCTCTGGCAACACAGCACAAGAACTTTGATATCAGCCATTATTTCTATATAGCTATTTTAAAGAGTATACAGCACTTATGGTCCAATAACTGCCATATAAAGGATAATCATGGAAATATCTAAGTGAATACAAGGTATTTATTCAATATGAAGGGCTGAAAGGCAATAATAGCCTTGGAATACCATTTGATCACCCAGACCAACTTGATCATCATCTGGCAACTGATAAATTGCTAAGGTTTATAAGATTTTATTTTTTTTAATATACTGCTTCCCTTACCACTGTAAAGTCTGGCCTGGTGTTTCTTTTTCAGTGTTATCTGAGCATGTTAATTAGTGCTCAATGATACAAGACTAAGGGTATTCCTGATTTATAATGTATTCAATCTATAATGGCAAAGTGGATCAAATGTTACCTGTTATATTACTAAGTTACTTTTCACAATGGTTTGTTAATAAATAAAAGCAATGGTGAACATTTTTAAACTGTGCATTGCATAATTCAGAACTGGAACAATAGGCAAAATTAGCAGAGTGGAGGGAGCTGGGTTTTGAGGGGAGGAGTGCCAGTGAGGAAAAGTTCAATGTTCCACCAAAAAAATTATATAGAAGCACAAGAACTCAACTACAGAACAAGACTTTTTCTGCTCAAACAGCCTTCATGGGTTCCATAATTAACAGCTGTATCAGAACACAATATTAATTCATACAAAACAGGTTGCCATTTGGTAGTACAGAACTTGAGTATTGCTGAAGAAAAGGCATTTTGTCGAAGCTTTTCATCTTGTACTCATCAGGGCAATTCGCAAGAATGCAGTGTAAGGGAAAACAACAAATTTATATTGTATGAGAAGTGTGTGCTGATTGGTTGGTAAGTAGACTCTGGTAGAGGCATTGCCATGGAGAATGAACCAGTTGATGGTGACTGACAGTTAACTGCCAAGCATTGTTTGAAATTTAAACCAGGCAGCTTGACTCTGATTGGTCATGGCATTGCTCTGAGGAATGACCATTGAATGGCTGTCACATATTTTGTATACACATTATACCTGTTTCAGCTAAACATGTTCTTTCTGTCTGCAAAGAAAGTTGTTGCTTTCCTTTAAAATGTATTCTTGCAATTGTGCTGGTGAGTGCATGAGAAGCTTTGACAAAATATATTTTTTCCAGCATTAGAAAACAGGTTACTAAAAGAGTTACAATGCTTTTGCTTAAGTTCACTATTACATTTTTCCAGAGTTCAAGTCAGTTCATGTATTTTCTTTCCACATCTGAACTAGTGTTTTTTCTAAACGCTGAAATAAAGCCAAAGTGTTTTTCAGTCCACACCAGTAAGTGAAAATAACCTATAAATTGCACTTTGTAAATTATTTAAAATAATTTAGTTCAGATTCTGCAGAAGCAGAAAAGATCTTTTGAGTAGACCTGTTACATTACAGGAGCATCAATTAGCAGGAAATTGCATCAACATCATTCATTCAATGCAGAACATCAAACATCCCTCTTTTCAACTGAAATATAATTTATAACTTGAACAGATCCTCACCTCTTTTCAAAAAAATACAAACAATTAGGTGCCAAGAATGATTGTTATTACCTTTGACTAAAGAAAATGCATCAACACAAACTTTTGCTTAAGGAAACCCCTCTTCCCCCCAAAAAACTAAATGGAAGAATGATGGATGAACAAAAAACCCTGACATTTGCTTTAGAAAATTAGGATTAATTTTCTTTGCTCTATTTCTTTTGAAATCAGAAATTGCACTTAATGCTGCCATAGGATAATTTAATGGAACTGAATAAAATGAGCAAATTAAGAATTATTTGCAACATACTGAACTCTATGAAGTAATGGAGTGGTTTAATGAGGGCAATATGGTTGATGTTATGTATATGAACTTCCAAAAGTTGTTTGAATAGGTGCTACATAATAGATTCACAAACAAAAATGAAGCCCAAGGGATTAAAGTGGCAATGCAAATGTGAAACTGGCTAAGAAACAGAAAGTAGTGATGAATGGTTGCTGTTCAGGCTGAAGGGTCATGAAACCCCCAGAAGTCAGTATTGGGATGACTGCTCTTTTCGATATGTAGTATGACCTGAACTTGGGTATAGAAGGCATAAGTTCAAAGTTTGCAGATGATACAAAACTTGTAAATGTAGTAAACAATCATAAGGGTAGTAACAGACATCAAGAGGTCCTGGATAGATTGGTGAAATGCGAAAATAGCTGGGAGCAAAATTCACTGTAAGGAATGCAGCAACTCGGAATTCCCGCCCAGAATTAGTACAAGTCAGGCCTTTAAGCTACTGTGTGCACAAGGACACAAAGAAAAAAATTTAAAGGCCTTATGCTTGCACACTTATGAATTGACCGTGAACAACAAAAGAAAAATTAGAAGGAATGTTGCATGACAAATGAAATTTTTTGGAACTATGGAGTGATTCAATATTGGAAGAAAGATTAAAGGATAGACAATATAAACTAATGAATGTGGTTTGCGAGGTAGTCTAGGAATAGAGACCTGGAGAATTACATACATAAATCTTTAAAAGATGGCAGAACAATTTAATAAAGCTACTAAAGCACTCTAGTCTTTGTAAATAGAGATATAGAGCAAGGATGCTATGCTAAACTTTTATAAATCATTGGTTAGGCCTCAGCTGGAGTACTGTGTCCAGTTCTGGACACCATATTTTAGGTAGGCTGTCAAGGCTTTGGAGAGGGTGCATAAATTTCCTATAATGGTACCAGGAATACGAAACTCCATTCATGTGGAGAGACTAGAGGACTGGGATTGTTTTCCATGGAATGGAGAAGGTTAGGGGGAGATTCAATAGAGTTGTTCAAAATCAGGAAGGGTTTTGATAGAGTAAACATGAAGAAACCATTTCCCCGCAGGAGCTCCAGAGGAAATGGATTTAAGGCAGAAAAAGGGGCAGAGGAGAGTTTTTCAAAATTCACAGCGAGTTATGATCTGGAATTCAGACTAAAAAATGGGTGGAAGTAGATTGAACAGTAAGTTTTCAAAAGGGGACTGGAAAAGTGAAAGATTTTGTCAGAGGAGGCTTGGGGGGGGGGGGGGAGGAGAAAAATAGAGAGAGAGAGAGAGAGAGAGAGAGAGAGAGTGGGACTAATTGGATAGCTTTCAGAGAACCAGCACAGGCATGACAGGCAAAATGGCTTCTGCCTGTGCTTTAGAATTCCATGATTAACTTTGCTTAAAATTAAGGGAAAGAAATAATAGTCTTAAATGCCAAATCCAATAGTCACTTGCTCAATCTCAACACATACAACCATGGAATGGTAAATCAGGGACAACTTGACATTCCAGCTTACCTTTGTAGCTTCTCATTAGCCTTTAAGCAAAGCCAATAGGAGAGAAATGCTATCACAGGGTAACTTATTGCTACCAATCAATCCCATCTGCTAACTGATGGGCAAATAAAACTACTTCCCAGATCAGTGTAAGTTGATAGTTAGAAATAACGTAAAACACATGGGTTAGGAAAACAAGTTTAAAAGGAAGAGTTAAACTAGTCCAGCTTATTGTATATTTGAATTTAAACAGGAGACAATACACAAATTCTTTAACGTTTAATGATGCATTTCTTTTTCTACTGAGTTAGTCTAAGAGGTGAAACCTTAATGAAGTATGTCCACAACATGGAAGTATATTTCCTAATTTATCCTAATTCGTACCGCAGTCTCAGCTCTACCATCCATTTTATCGTACTATACAGCATTTTATTTCTTCCCTTTACGTTTCATAGCAACATGAGGCACTGTTTCATAAACATAAGGATCTATCCATAACATAAAAAAGGGATGAATTTCACAGGATATAGGCCAAGGTGCAAGGCCAATGAAGGCATCCATTTTGCTCCTCTCACCATTTCATATAACACACACATGGGATGTTTCTCATTTTGTTTCTGTGCAAGCAAAATGACATACAGCACACATTGTAGTGAGAACAGACTACCCACAATGGATGATCAATTACAGAAAAATAATCTGCATGTATAGACATTAAAACTTGCCATTTCCTGGAAAGGAATTTTCATGAAATCTATAAAAGGTAAAGGAAGAGAGAGATTGGATGAATTAGGTTGATCCCAACTGGACAAGCGGCAGGAAGCTCAAAACTGGCAGGCTGCAAGTACAGCTGGTAAATTCCTAGTAATACTCTGTTGTCTGTTGGAGGTCCCCAAGGCTTGGCTTTACCAACCCACAATTAATCTCTCTGAACCTTGTACCATAGGGAAAGTGTGTGCACACTATTAGGTAAACAGTCATTTTACAAGTAGGTTTCTCAGCAGCTTGATCCAGAGACTTAAACATGGTAAATAAGTTTCCATGTGTTTCATATATCTGGCTGCTTTTAAAATGATCTTAAGCTTTAAAATGTGTTTTGATCTCTCTCTCTCCTCCACTGTTGGCTGTTATGACTGTTAAGGTGCTCACCCAAGCTGGCACACCTAGCATCCACACCCCACTGACAGTCACAACTGAGCTGGGCTGGTCATGTAGCCAGAATGCCTGTCACTTGCTTACCAAACCGGATCTTCTAGAGTACTCGAGTCTGGCGTGTGCTGTCATGGTGGTTGAAGAAAATGCTACAAGGACACTCTGAAATATTCATTTAGGATTTTGATATCGACTTCAAGCTTTGAGAAAAGCTTGAAGTCGATATCAAAAGGATCGCTGGACCTGGGGCAACTAAATGCAAAATGCATGGCCTCCTTTGATAGTAAGTGCATTTCAAAGGCAGAGAGAAAACACAAGAAGCAATCCCAAGCCAGCAACTTGTCCAAAACTCAATCACCTGCCATATCTTGTCTTATCTGCAGCAGAACCTTATTGGCACAGATTAGCCTAAGCAGCCACATACATACCCACCAGAACCCTACAAAACACCTGAATGGTGAACGTGGTCATCTTTGCCTTGAAGAGCAAACAACACAAGATAACGTCTACCAAAGTATATATGAATCACATTCAAAGATTTAAGTCTTTAGCCCTCCTTAAAAAGTGAAGAGCCAAATAAGAAAAATATGCTAAGGAACTGGTGGAAATTAAACTTCTTTATCCATGCACAATGCTTTGAGAATGCAGGCCGTTTTATTCATAATCTCTTCAAAAATCTGTTATTACTGCAATGAAAGGTGCAGCTTCAGAAGTGAAGACAATCTTTAGATTGAGATTTAAATTCAACATAGACGCTATTTCACAGCAGAAAACAAACAACCAAGATGACCATTCGATCAACCATCTTCTGAAGGGCAGATTTCAGGACAAGTACCATTTCAGAGACTCTGTTTAGCAAAAAATGCCTTGGTTTCTCCACATATTGGATTAACACAAAGTGGACAACGTAAACTCAGTTGCTTGGAAGACGTTTCAGCTGATTTTAAATGAGTATTTACCAAATCTGCCAGAGCCTAGAAAATAAGAAATGGTAATTCATTAGGACAAACAAATACTTTTACTTAGACAGCCATCAGTATCAGTCAATAAGTACTACCAAGTAAGGTATGTGTCAGGTCATGAATGGTGGTGGTGGTACACAATTCTACTGATGATCCCAGTTTTAGGCTGCTAAATAGTCTGTCCCATTTAGCACGGCTATAGTGTCACACTTTGTTAGTTTGTGGGACATCTCTCCCAAACAGGACACCGGACCCCAAGGGAAAGGACCCAAGAGGGTCAACTGGGCTAATCCAACCCCACTATTGTCTTAATATGATGTCATAGATCCACACAATTTTTTTCTTCATTGCTGAATTTTGTTTACAACACTGATTTAAAATCCAGAGGACATTTGGAGGCGACCACAATGTCAGACCAGAGTTGCTTGTACTGTGGAAGTGGTAGGCTCCTTTATTAATGTGTATTAACAAATTGACTGGGCTTTCATGGCAATCTGGGAGCTTTCATTGTAATTTTTCTGCTACCATCTCACAAATTTCCAAATCTATTACATTCAATTTCACCAACCTGCCATGATGAAATTTGAACTTGTGATCTTTGAGTTGAGTGAGATAGAACTATAATGAGTTGCTAAGTAACTACATCTAAGCCTTTATACAAAAAGTGTAGCTGTGATACAGAGCCATATTGACCCAGAAGATCTCCAGCCTGATACTGCTCTTGGCTGGTTAAGTTAATCTTAGGCAATGCGGTAGCTGAGATGCTTCAACTGATCTCATGACTCCATGATCTCTGTTTAACACCACTGACGCACAGCAGCAGCAGATGCACTGCAGGAATTCACCAAGGCTCCTTAGACAGCACCTTCCAAACCCATGACCACTGCCATCTAGAAGGGCCAGGGCAGCAGATAGATGGGAAAATCACCATCTGGAAGTTCCCCTCCAAGTCACTCACCATCCTGACTTGGAAATATACCTCTATTCCTTCACTGTCGCTAGGTCAAAATCCTGGAACTCCCTTGCTAACAGCACTGTGGGTGTACCCGTGGACTGCAACGATTCAAGAAGGCAGCTCACCATTACCCTCTCAAGGGCAACTAGGGATGGGCAATAAATGCTGGCCCAGCCAGTGAATCCCACATCCCATGAATGAATTAAAAAAAAAATCCCTGAACCAACAAAAGGGAAAATGTTTTTCATTGACAGCCACGCCTCTGCTGGAAAGAACAAAACTGCTTGAATTTACAATATACTTTCACTACCTCAATGCTGCAAAGCACATTATAGCCAATGAAGTACTTTTGAAGAACAGTCGCTGTTGTATTGTAGGATGCCAAAAACTGCACTGAAAAACAATTGCCCAGTGAGATGACTGAGCACAGCTGTGGCACTGTATGAGTAAGTCACCTAATACTCGCTAATCAGCTTTATAAATGACAGATACCAATTTAGCTGATGATATTTGTGGAACAAACTCCTAATATGGCTTCAGCAGAGGCCATGAAATAAGAATAGTGCAAAGTCTGCATTGTCTAATTTCTTCAAAAGCTATTCTGCATATGGAAGACTAACAATTTCTATTGGATCTCTGATTGCTTAATTTCAATTATTTTTCTCACCTCGATCTTATTGTGACCCCCTCCACACTAACTAAAAGAAGCTCGAGATATAAGTAACATACAGCACATAATTTACCCATTTCAAAGCTACTGCAATATATTAATGATGTAGTTCCCTAGATTCCATACACTCTATTTCCATTTTACTTCTACATTTCAGTGGAGAATGAAAATGCTATTTTACATTACAGCTTTTGTACACAGTGTGAGATAACGTCCAACAAAATCTCAAATTCGTTAACATGTCAGCTGTGGTTCAGTTGGTAGCACTCTTGCTCCCAAGTCATAAGATTCTAGGTTCAAGTATCACTGTATGGCTTAGGCATACATCATGATGGACACTCCAGTGAAGTACTAAGGGAGTGCTGCACTGATGGAGGTGCCATCTTTTGATGAGATGTTAAACTCAGGTCCTATTTTCCTGCTCGGGTAGATATAAAAAATCCCCGGCACAATTTCAAAGAAGAGCAGTGGAATTATCCACAGTATCCTGGTCAATATTTATTCCTCAGTCAACATCACTATCATTATTACATTGCTGTTTGTGGGAGTTTGATGTGCACAAATTAGTTGCTACATTTCTAACATTACAACAGTGACTATATTGGCTGTAAAGTGCTTTGAGACGTCTGGTGATTGTGAACAAATGCAAGTCTTTCTTTTCTTTAATGCACTATCGTAGACAAGGTGTTATATGCGCACATGCACATACTACAAAGTTACTTGTGCTTATTTTGTAATTTAAGATTACAGATAATTAATTTCTTTAACAAAATATAGTTGTACATATATCAGGGAAACTGAACTGAATTGATTATAAATTGACACCAGTCTTTTATTAAAGCCAATTTATTGACTGTCAATTAGGCCTTTATTCAATAATGTGATGTGAAAATGCGCATGAAAACTGCATCAAAATCAAGATGGAATTTTAGAGGACCTCGCAATGAAGAACACAGTCCAGTAAAAGTGACTTGGGACTAACTATTATCCTTATGTTATCCAGCTTTCAAGAAAATACTGTCTCAGAAAAACCTTGCTAGTTTCAAACTAGTGATATCAATATCCAGTGATGCAATGTGGCTGATATCCAAAGATTTATTATTAGTAAACTGGTATTAGTCACTTTGTAGCTTAGGCAATTATCAAATTCTGTACTGCACTGGACTTGGCAAAATGATTAGTTGGTTTAAGGCACTAGGAAAAATCCTGGAACTCCCTCCCGAACAACACTGTGGGTGTACCTACACCACTTGGACTGCAGCAGTTCAAGAAAACAGTTCATCACCAACTCGTCAAGGGAAATTACAGATGGGTAATAAATGCCCACATCCCATTAACGAATAAAACAACTTTATTTTTCTCGTTAAACTAGCAATGGACCTGTAATCTGCCAAGTGTCCCTTTCACAAAAATAATCGCACCAGGATTAATATAAATTGCTTTAGAAAGTTATACAGAATAAAAATACATCACCTTTATAAAAAGTTGATTTCCATTTAGTGACTCTGCTCGCCTAATATTTTCAACACCACACTGTAACAGATACCATGGAAAGCAAAAAAGTTAGTTACTTTGAAACACATCTCACCAAGACATTCAGTTGCAATTTTACACACACCTCATTTTTAGCAATCTAAGGTGAGCAGTGGCTCAGCTCACAGCCTTTACACCATTCGGGTCAAATCCAGGTCAGACTGATAAAATGGAAATCTTTTTTTCTACTGGCTTCCAGATTTTCACATGACATGGATTTGTTCAGACTTAATCCAAAATCCCGCCGCATAAAAGCGTCCCTAATATAATATTCATCTCACTCACAGGCTTTAATGAAATTTATGAGTGTGTAGGAAGGTATATCTTTGAGCCTAGGGTCAGGGTAACAATGACAGGGCACAACAACAGGAGGTTTAACACTACAACTGAATTAAGTGACAGGAGATTGTCCAATGACACTAACAAGATGTTTTTTAAAAAAGTATTTAATTTCCTATATTCATCTCAATGAGCATAAGAACTATCCATCAAATTCTTAAACCAAAACAAGCACAAATGATGCTCTAGATCTCATTTGTTTTGTCAAAACCAACTGAGTAAAGACCAATCACTTGTCCAAGATGAACAGAGATAGGAAAGATGAACACAAGCCAAGTTATTACTTTGGACTAGTTTCATATCCATCCAAGTGACTGGGTACAACAAAGCAACAATGACAGACAATTTCATCTGCCTGCTTTATGTCAAGAAGGGTTCATTATATAGAAGTAAGTTGTTGGGGCAATAGAGAGGAGAAAAGGAGAATGAGTTAAACAGAAAGATACTTTCTGCAGTTTTACATCAAATGAAAGGAAATCTAACAGCTCACTTCTACTCTACACGGCAGCTTTGTTATACTTCACTTGGGGAACAGGTTAAGTTTATTAGCGCATGTTGCTACTTTTACTGAATTACTGTACTCATCCCTGACTGGGACCCATTCATTGTTCAGATACAGTATTAAATGGTACACTGGTAAGTTCTGTATTCAACTTGTATCCAGAGTTAAGAGGTATACAAATTCATAGGAAGGGAATAATTAAATAATAAGATATGAGCATACATACATACAAAATGGGAGCAGAAGTAGACCATTCGGCCCCTCGTGTCTGCTCCACCATTCAATAAGATCATGCTTGATCTGTTTGCATTTCGAATTCCACATTCTCATCCACCCCGATAACCTTTGATTCCTTTACCTAACAAGAATCTATCTACCTCCGTCTTAAAAATATTCAATGACCCTGCCTCCACTGCCTTCTGAAGCAGTGTTCCAAAGTCGCACAACCCTCAGAAAAAAATTATCTGTCCTAAAAGGGCAACACATAATTTTAAAACATTGCCCTTGTTCTGGACTCAACCACAGGTGGAAACATCCTTTCCACGTACACCTTGTCAAGACCGTTGAGACCATCAAGAATGTCTAACCTTATGAGGATAAGACAGCCTGCTCATTCCAGCTATTAATCTAGCAAACCGCCACCAATGCATTTACATCCTTCCTTAAATAGGGAGACCAAAACTGCACACAGTATTTGAGATGTGGTCTCACCAATACCCTGTATATCTGAAGCATAACACCCTTACTTTTATGTTCAATTCTTATCATAATAAAGGATAACATTCCATTATCTTCTTAATTATTTGCTGTACCTGCATACTAACTTTTTGTGTCGCATGCACTAGAACACCTGCATTTTGGAATTCTGCAGCTGCCCTCAGTTTAAGTAATACTCCACTCTTTTTATTCTTCCTGCCAAAGTAAACAATTTCACATTTTCCCGCATTATACTCCATCTGCCAGATTTTTGCCCATTCACTCATCTATATCCATTTGCAACTCCTTATGTCCTCTTCACAACCAATCTTTGTGTCATCTGCAAATTTAGCTACCATGCCTTCACTCCCCTCACTTAAGTCATTGATGTAAGTTGTAAAACGTTGAGGCCCCAGTACAGATTCTTGCAAAATTTCACTCATCACATCCTGCCAATCAGACAAGGATCCATTTATGCATACTGTTTTCTGTCAGCCAACTTCTATCCATACTAATATGTTACTCCCTACACCAAGAGCTTTTATTTTCCGCAATAGCCTTTGATGTGGCACCTTATCAAATGCCTTCTGGAAATCCAAGTACTGTACATCTCCCCTTTATTTACAATGCAAGCTACTCCTTCAAAGAACTCCAATAAATTAATTAAACATGATTTCCCTTTCACAAATCCATGCTGATTCTTCCCAATTACCTTGAGTTTTTCTGAGTGCCCAGCTATAACCTCCTTAATGATCGATTCTAACACTTTCCCTACGACAGACATCAAGCTAACTGGCCTTTGGTTTCTTGCCTGCCTCCCTTCTTGAAAAGAGGGGTTATATTTGCTACTTTTCAGTCTGATGGGACCTTTCCAAAATCTAGTGAATTTTGGAAAATTAACACCAATGCATCTACGACCTCATTCGCCACCTTTTTTTAAGGCCCTAGGATGAAGTCCATCAGGATCTGTCGACTTGTCAGCCCACAGCTCCAGCAGTTTGATCGGTACTGCTTCCCTAGTGATTTTAATTTCACCAAGTTCCTCTCTCCCTTCCACCTCTCGATTTACAGCTATTACTGGAATGTTTTTTGTATCCTCTATAGTGAAGACAGAAGGAAAACATTTGTTCATCTCATCTGCCATTTCCTTATTATCTACTATTAAGTCCCCATTCTCACTCTGTAGAGGACCAACACTCATTTTACTTACTCTTTTCCTTTTTAAAACACTTGTAGAAACTCTTGCTATCCATTTTTTACATTTCTAGCTAGCTTCCTCTCATATTCTAATATCTTTCTCCTGATTAGCCTTTTAGTTATTCTCTGTTCTCTGTTCTATAAATTCTGACCAATCATCTGACCTGCCACTCATCTTTGCTCAGTTATATTTTTCCTCAAGTTTGATGCTTGTCTTAACTTCTTTAGTTAACCATGGGTGATGGTCTTCCCCTTAGAATTTTTCTTTATAGTGGGAATATACTTATGAGTATTCTGAAATATATCTGCTTAAATGTCAGCCACTGCTTCTCTATTGATCTATCCCCTAACCTAGTTCATGAGAAATAGGAGTAGGCTATTTAGCCTATTGAGAATGCTCTACCATTTAATAAGGTCATGGCTGATCCGCATAAGCACTTATCTTCACTTTCCTCCCTGTCCCCCCATAACCCTTGACCCCCTTGTCAATCATAAATATGTCTAACTCAGCCTTGATTATATTCAATGACCCAGCCTTCACTGCTCACTGGGGTAGAGGATTCCAAAGACTAACAATCCTCAGAGAGAAGGAATTCCACCTCATCTGTCTCAAATGAGAGACTCCTTATTTTTAAACTGTGCCTCCTAGATCTAGAGGGTAAACATCTTTTCAGCACCTACCCTGTCAAGCGCCTTCAGAATCTTATATGTTTTATTCTTCTAAGCTTCAATGTATATAGGCCCAACTTTCTCAACCTTTCCTCATAAGACAACCCTTCATCACAGGAATCAGCTGAGTGAACCCTCTGTGAACTGCTTGCAATGCAAGTATATCCCCTCTTAAATTAAAGAGGCCAGCACTGTACACAGTCTCAACAATGCCCTGTACAGTTGAAGCAAGACTTTCCTACTTTAATAGTCCATCTCCCTTGCAATAAAAGGCCAGCATTCCATTTGCCTTGCTATTATTTGCTGTACTTGCATGTTAATGTTTTTTGATAATGTAAGAGGACATCCAGATCCCTCTGTACTGCAGCATTCTGCAGTCTCCCTCCTTTAAATAATATTCTGCTTTTCTATTCCCCCTCCCAAAGTGGACAAACTCACATTATACTCAATCTGCCAATTCTTTGCCTATTCACTTAACCTCTCTATATCCCTTTGAAAACTCTTTATATCCTCCTCACAACTTGCTTTCCTACCAATCTTAGAATGATCAACAAATTTGGCTGCAACTGTCAGTCCCTTTATCCAAGTCATTAATATAGATCATAAATAGTGGAGACCTCAGCATTGAACTCTGTGGCACTCCACTAGTTACAGTTTGTCAGCCTGAAAATGACCTATTTATTGCTACACACTATTTCCTGATACTTAGCCAATGCTTTATCCATGCTAATATATCACTTCCAACACCAAGAGCTCTTAACTTGTGCAGTAAGCCTTTATGTGGCGCTTTATCGAATGCCTTTTGGAAATCCAAATATACAACATATGCTGGTTCCTCTTTATCCACCTTACTTTTACATCCTCAAACAATTAATAAATTTGTCTAACACAATTCCCCTTTCACAAAACCATGTTGACTCTGCCCAATAGTATTATGATTTTCTAAATGTACTGCTACTATCTTCTTAATAATGGATTCTAGCATTTTCCCAATGACTGATGTTAGACTAATTGGCGTATAGTTTCCTGCTCTGGCTCCTTTTTTCTATCACCATCCTTTCTTGAATAGTGGCATTACATTTGTAGCTTTCCAATCTGCTGGAACCTTCCCAGAACCTAGGGAATTTTGGAGGATTACAATCAATGCATCCACTATCTCTACTGTCACTTCCTTTAGACCCTAGGATGCAAGCTCATAAGTACTAAGGGCTGCAAAATATCATTAGGTGGGTGGAGGAATGACTTAGCTTTGGTGCAGCCAATTGTTATAAAAAAATTCATTATTGAGAGCATGCAATGTACTTTTAAGATGAAAACAACTTCATTAGATAACTAAAAGGAGACAAAGAAAACTAATGCCATCCCCTTATCATACCTCAATTATGCACAAAATATAATTTGTAACAAGTCCATGCACTAGGGACTCAAGTAAGTGTTTTATAATGAAAGTAAGTTGCCATGATTGAGATTTACACTTGGATTTGTGGACCCATGCTTTTCACAGAAGTTCCATCTATAGCAGTACAGGGTTTGCTCAGTATATCGCCTCAACCCCTTCCACTGCAAACAAAAAATGTCTAACTTCCTCAACCGTTTTTATAAGGAAATCTCAGTCATAAAGATCATCCATCACAAACAGTCTGGCAACTTACCTCATTGGCTAAGATTTGTGCATATTCTATATCAAGTTCATGCAGTGTTTCAATATGATCACTGGTGAAAGCAATAGGAACCAGCAGTAAATTTTTGTTGCCTCTCTCACACAATCCTTTGATAGTATCATCCGTTGAAGGGCCAAGCCAGGGCATAGGACCAACCTGTATCAAAGAAAACATCACAGATAGCATTAATGAAAGTACGTTCTCATCATCTTCAATGCAATCCGTTCAGTTTATTTATACTTTCTGCTGCCACACTTATCAAAGAACAACAAAGAACAAAGAAAAGTACAGCACAGGAACAGGCCCTTCGGCCCTCCAAGCCTGCGCCGATCATATTGCCCGTCAACTAAAACATTTTTCACTTCCAGGGTCCGTATCCCTCTATTCCCATCCTATTCATGTATTTGTCAAGCTGCCTCTTAAACACCATTATCGTACCTGCTTTCACCACCTCCTCTGGCAGCGAATTCCAGACACTCACTACCCTCTGCGTAAAAAAACTTGCCCCGCACATCTCCTCTATAATTTTCGCCTCTCACCTTAAATCTATGTCCCCTAGTAATTGACTCCCTGGGAAAAAGCTTCTGACTATCTACTCTGTCCATGCCACTCATAATTTTGTAAACTTCTATCAAGTCACCCCTCAATCTCCATTGCTCTAGTGAGAACAATCCGAGTTTCTCCAACCTCTCCTCATAGCTAATTACCTCCAGACCATGCAGCATCCTGGTAAACCTCCTCTGCACCATCTCCAATGCCTCCATATCCTTCTGGTAATGTGGCAACCAGAATTGCACACAATATTCCAAGTGTGGCCTAACCAAGGTTCTATACAGCTGCAGCATGACTTCCCAGCTTTTATACTCAATACCTCTGCCAATGAAGGCAAGCATGCCATATGCCTTCCTGACTACCTTATCCACCTGCGTTGCCACTTTCAGTGAGCTGTGGACCTGTACACCCAGATCCCTCTGCCCGTCGATGCACTTAAGGATTCTGCCATTTACTGTATAATTCCTACCTGTATTAGACCTTCCAAAATGCATTACCTCGCATTTGTCTGGATTAAACACCATCTGCCATTTCTCCGCTCAAGTCTCCAATCGATCTATATCCTGTTGTATCCTTTGACAATCCTCTTCACTATCTGCAACTCCTCCAACCTTAGTGTCGTCTGCAAACTTACTAATTAGCCCAGTTACATTTTCCTCCAAATCATTTATGTATACTACAAATAGCAAAGGTCCCAGCACTGATCCCTGTGGAACTCCACTAGTCACAGCTCTCCATTCAGAAAAGCGGCCTTCCACTGCTACCCTCTGTCTTCTATGACCAAGCTAATTCTGCATCCACCTTGTCAGCTCACCTCTGATCCCATTCGACTTTACCTTCTGTACCAGACAGCAAACACGATGATGCCATCAGATGCAGAAACTGTCATTAAGCTATTAATGTATATATTTTGGAAAACATTTTTCTTTTAAAATAGAGGTTTAATCTGTGGGTGTGTCTTAATTGGATTAAAGCCAGCTAGTCTGGGTTCTTTGATGTGCACATGTAAGAGAGGTAGCGTGCATTTGCATTTTTTGAATACAGCATTCAGGAAGTGGGGTGAAAACTGACGCCTTTTCAAAAGCTAGCAAGAAATCTGTTTATATTACTAATAAAATTGGTGCTGTGAAAGGGATTTCATTGTTAAAAGGTGAAATTCAAAGAGGCTGGTGAGACAATGAGAATTTGAATTCAATCAGTGGTGGTAGGTATAACTTCAGCAGTTTTCAGGTATGCAGAGCAGAGGAAATGTAAGAGCAAAAGGCAGCTGTAAGCCTCCAACTGGCTCCACAGGATCCAAAGAACCTCATTTTGAATTTGTAAGGTGAAAATGGTTTGCCTGGTGTCTGGTTAAGTGTTTAGGTTGCCGTTGCCTTAATGGAGATTAGTTTGGGAATTTGTTAGAAGTTATGATAGTAGTAACTTGAAGCCATGTGTATTTATTTTAACCTGTGTAAATTAATAAAATGCTTCATTTAGTTTAATGTAAAGCCTTGAGAACTGGTGGTCTGATTCCTGAATTTGGAGTTGCATCTTAAACATAATACTTAAAATTATAGGTTATGACAGTTGTTTAAAGTTTCCCTCTGGGGTTTTTAAATAACTCCACTTTACCAACTGCATCGGTCATAAAAGATACACCTAACTGAACCAAATGAACTTGAACAGTTGCAGTGAATGTCAAATGCCAGTAGGTGTCACTTGATGTCAGCATTTCATGTCATGTCACCTCAAAATGAAATACCATTCTATTCTAACAATTTCCCATCACAAAATTTTAACAACTACTCTACAGTACCTTTATTTTATCAATTCTGTATTAAAGACCAATTCAAATACAACATGATCAACGAAAATATATTCAAAATTATTTCCAACTGGGAAAAGGCAAAATAAAAATAGCTGAAATTGGATAGGCACCAAAAATACACAGCAAGGGGGAACTAATGTATGAAACCTTATTTTTTCTGTATAGGATCCAGGGCTAACATTTTCTAAACTGAACTACAGAGTTACAAGCGATATGATAAGCATTCAGTTGGATTCCACCAAGGTCTATCGTCTACTATTTTAATTACGAGGTGATTTCCTCAAATGGCATTTTAAATGGTTTGCTTACAAAAAGGTTCAACCATCCAGGCTTATTCAACCTGGCTTTAAGAAAAGCAAGCTGCGTAGGCATGGGAAATAAACTGACCACAATAAACTGGCTGAATTGTTTTTGCGTAAGCAAACAGTAGTATCTGGTACAGTACAAAAATAATATCTATGGGGATATGAAACAAAGACAGGTAAAAAGAACTGAGGTACAGTTCAGTCACAATCTGTTTGAATACGAAACAAGTTTAAGGGGCTAAATAACCTACTTCAGTTATGTAACGTCCAGTAAAGAAAAATAATTGCACGCACTAGTGGAAGTTACCTTAGATTGCCACACCAGCCTGTATGGGTTACTGAAATTTAGTGTTTCCATGACTCGTTGGACAGTTGCTCCCACTTCCTGAGGATAGGGGTCACCTCGATTCACAACCTGAAGTACAAACAGTGCTAAATTTAAAAAGTGCACTAATGGATGCCATATAGGTTTTTAAAATGCAGGATAGACAATAAATGCTAGGCTTGTCAGTAACATCTACATCCAATGAATTAAATAAAAATATCCCTAATTAACACTATATTTGGTTAAAAAAAAAACTTCTAGTCAGTCCGTTATAAAGGACCTCACAAAGTTTTCATCCATTTTATTCCAGTTGTTCACAGTATAGGCAGTTTATTTCCAACCTTCCAAAATCGGATAAAAATATATAGAATACCGGATCCTCTTCACAGCACCTCTTTTTGCCTTCCAAAACAAGTATATTTATTTTCTACCTATGGCACAGAAACAATCTTTACAATAAGATTGCATACATGTCAACCAATACAAGCTTAGCATCTAAACACATTACCATGGATAAATTTGTGTAAAGGCCCATAAATCTCACACTGCCAAAGGATAAATTACAAAAGTATTTTCTCCACTGCCAATTCAATTATCGAAAAATCAATATTTGATCCCAGCCCAATCTGAAACTTGAGTCCATCCTCACAGTTACAAGACAAACATTATACACAATTATTTCCCTAGGTACAAAATTTCATGTCAATTCCAGCTAGAATATGAACGGGTTAGGGTTTTGTCATTGCAACAAAAATGTCTGCTTTTATTCAGAAGGCCAAACTTTTTCCCAACACCTTGAAAAACATTTTCTAAGGTAGACATTTTAAAAAGATTAAATCCATATCCAAACCTCTTTTAACACAGCAAAAGATTTTGAGGAGCTCATGCAGTTTCAGAAATGAGGATACTTGATCCCTGATATCCTGACCAACATTTATTCCTCACCCAACACAACTATAACAATTAAATACCCTTTTGATGTTTGTGGAGTCTTTATATGGAAAACTGGTTGTCACATTTACCTACATAACAAGTGACTTCAAAAGTAACTCACTGACTGAGAGATACTTAGGGATATCCTAATTTTGAGAAAGGCACCAGATAAATGCACGTTCTTCTTTCCCTTGCATGACAGTATTGCCACATCTGTACTCCAGATCTTGTCCCATTTTTCTCTCTCCGCCAGGCTCTGATCAATGTTATAAAGGGGTTCCCCAGACAATGCTAACCTGTTTTCAAGAAGGATCTCTATACAAAACATGAGCCTGTCATTTCTTCAAGTGCTAACATTTTCTGATTTTAAGATCAGATTTATCATCTTCTCAAGGGCAATTTAGGATGGGCAATAAATGCTGGCCTAGAGAGCGAAACCCACATCCCATGAATGAATAATTAAAAAATATATTGTCAGTGCTACTGATTTGTCAATCTAACATCAAACCTACTAAAGGTAACTGATTGCTTCCCACATCATAAATTGACATGATCAGGTAAACGATGACTGTCTCAAAATAGTTTCATTTCTGCAGGTGAAAAATAAGCACCTTGACAAATCTAGGTTTCCATTCTACATGGAATGAGAGGAGCCTTTGAAACACAGACTGTCTTTAACCTTTCAGTTGTTCTCCCAACTTAAAAAAAATTCAAAAAAGCTTTGATACAATGATGTAAATAGTTAATTAACACAATCAAGAGAAAGTAATAGAATGGCCTTTATTTGGGTAGACTAAGCAAAATAACGAACCTCAGGCACAGATTCCAAAGTGGACCTGGGGCAAATAATACTTGGTAGCAAGAGATGCATAAAAACTCAGGATCCATGAGGGCGTGCTTCTAGTACTTGTAAAGATAAAATTCACAAGGTTGCTCTAAGGCACTTACAGACATTGGCAGTGAATGGGCAGAGAACAAAATAACTACGTCATCCCTTTTCTCGGTTGGAAATCGATCAAGTTCCTGCCGTATATGATCTGCAAAACACTGCATGATAAATACAAACTGTTAACCTAGAATCCTCAAACATAAATGCAATTACTACATTTTTAAAAAATTCATTTTTTTATTCATTCATGGCATGTGAGCTTCGCTGGCTGGGCCAGCATTTATTACCCTTCCCTAGTTGCCCTCGAGGTGGTGGTGGTGAGCTGCATTCTTGAACTGCTGCTGTCCATGTGATGTAGGTACACCCACAGTGCTGTTAGGAAGGGAGTTCCAGGACAGTGAAGGAACGGCGATATAGTTCCAAGTCAGGATGCTGAGTGACTTGGAGGGGAACTTCCAGGTGGTGGTGTTCCCATGTTTCTGCTGCCCTTATCCTTCTAGTTGGTAGTGGTCATGGGTTTGGAAGCTACTGTCAAAGGATCCTTGGTGAATTCCTGCAGTGCATCATGTAGATGGCACGCACTGCTGTTACTGTGCATCGGTGATGGAGGGAGTGAATGTGGTGCCAAGAGGGCTGCTTTGTCCTGGATGGTGTTAAGCTTCTTCAGTGTTGTGGGAGCTGCACTCATCCAAGCAGGTGGGGAGTATTCCATCACACTCCTGACTTGTGCCTTGTAGATGATGGACAGGCTTTGGGGAGTCGGGGGCGAGTTACTTGTCACACGATTCCTAGCCTCTGACCTGCTCTTGTAGTCACGGTATTTATACAGCTAGTCCAGTTTAGTTTCTGGTCAATGGTAACCCCCAGGATGTTGACAATGGGGGATTCAGTAATGGTAATGCCATTGAATGTCAAGGGGTGGTAGCTAGATTCTCTCTTGTTGGAGGTGGTCATTACTTGCCACTTGTCAGCCCAAGCTTGGATATTGCCCAGATCTAGCTGCATTTGGACATGGGCTGATTCAGTATCTGAGGAGTCACGAATGGTGCTAAACATTGTGCAACCATCAGCAAATATCCCCACTTCTGACCTTATGATGAAAGGAAGGTCATTGATGAAGATGGTTGGGCCGAGGATACGAACCTGAGGAACTCCTGCAGTGATGTCCTGGAGTTAAGATGACTGACCTGCAACAACCACCTTCCTTTGTGCTAGGTATGACTCAAACCAGAGGAGAGTTTTCTCCCTGGTTCCTGTTGACTCCAGTTTTGCTAGGGCTCCTTAACGCCACACTCAAGGGCAGTCACTCTCGCCTCACCTCAGGTCCTCATTTCCTCTTTTGTCCATGTTTGAACCAAGGCTGTAATGAAGTCAGGAGCTGAGTGGTCCTGACGAGAGCCCAAACAAGGTGTCAGTGAGCAGGTTATTGCTAAGCAAGTGCTGCTTGATATCACTGTTGATGACCCCTTCCATTACTTTACTGATGATGAAGAGTAGAATGATGGGGCGATAATTGGCTGGGTTGGATTTGTCCTGCTTTTTGTGTAAAGGACATACCTGGGCAATTTTCCACATAGTCGGGTAGATGCCTCTGTTGTTGCTGTACTGGAACAGCTTACTTAGGGGCTAAGATTATTATAAAATAATCCTAGATTCTGAGATCATCTAAAGTATTTTATTTTCAAAGGCAAGCAACCCTAAAAATTACATGTAAATATTAGGCAGATTGTCGGTGACAGACCTTAACATTAGCAGCACTATTACGCAGGCTAAATTAAGGTACACCATTTCAAAAGCATAATACGATGTTAAGTCTCTGATGGAATTGTCCTGTAGACAAGGGGGCAGATCATCTCATGCTTCTAGCTTCCTCACGTAAACCAGGCTGATGTGCAGCACTAGAAAGAAGCACTTCACAAGGCTGGAAGGTAGCTTTTAATTTAAATACAGAGAAAAATAAAACTAAAACCCACAAAAAATTTACAAGTTTCCTAAATCTTCCGCCCCAACAAGCATACTACAATAACCAATTGCTGAGATCAGCAATCGTATGGGAACCATATATGATACAGAGTGCTCTACCAAAGTAAGAGATCTTACAACTTGTTGATCATAAACAACATTACCTGAATTAATAATGGATGCGTTGGCCACCTGTCAATGGTGCTCCATTTCATCTTTGGTGCTGCTCTCTTGCCATTGTAGTATCGATAAATTGCATTTAAACTACTTCCTACAAAAGAAAGTGAATAATCAAAGAAACTATTTGCTCAGGTAGCTTTCACTCCAGTTAATCAATTCTCACTATCACCTTCCACTGAAACTGTAAATGATATGTTGCACTAAGAGGGAAGATATGCATTTTATTTTGAGATGAAATGTACCTTCACAAACAAAGAGTAAGAAAAACCACAATGGGATAAAAGATGAAGTTATGATTAGATGACGTCATGTGCTCACTGTAAAAGCCTGATGACTATGACATATAACAGTTGAGGAAAGTGAAGAGTTCCACTGTTCTCTGCTCTCCAAATCCAAGGCTTGGAGTCTGTTCTTTGAGTCTTGATTTCAGTATAGCCGGAATGCAGGATGGTGAAAGACCATTTAAAACAGATATTCATTGCTTAACATGAGACAAGAGTTTAGAAGAAAAATGACCATAGTACAATCAATAAGTGGGGGAGAGAATATGGACACTAGAGATGGGAGAGTAGTTACCTATTTGCCCACAAACATCTTCTTGAATCCAGTGAGATAGAAATGTCTCCCAAAATGTAGGCAAGTTCAAACCAAGGGCACATTTGGCCTTTCTATAAAGATTTGAGTTATTCATGAGTAACTAGTCATATGTTTGGCACGAATAAGAAAAACAAGCTTTTTGAAGATAGATTTAACAACACTATTTCCATTTGAGTTCAGAAGAGTTAGCAAAACCAAAAACACTAACATGTGAACGACAAGAGTGCACCTGTAAAGGCAAGCAGTGGCAGCCATTGGTTAGGTTTCTAAGATAAATGAAGGAACTGTGGCTTTGCAAAACTGATAGAAACAAAGTTCTCAATCATCAAAATGGTACAAAGAAGATGATGCAATGGTTCATCTATTGCACTGGAAGCTGTGTGCATTTAGAGTACGTAAGGTGAAAGAAGTTGACAAGCTGAATATTGCTGAAAAGAGACATGCTGCCGAAGCTTTTCGGCGTGGATTCAGAAGGGCAAATACAAGAATGCCAAATTTCAAATGATCCCAACAATTTATGCTGTAGGAGAAGAGGTTGCAGTTTTGTTGGCAAGCAGATTGGCTGAGGTGCTACCATGGAGAAAGCAACAGGGAACTATAGGCTCCCCAAGCTCCCTGGTAATTCAAATAAAGGTGCAAGGCATGAATTCCTTATGTTTGCTGACAACGGGTCCCTACATGTGAATGTACATCGTTTTATGCAAGCATAAATGAGCTATGTTATGGATTCAAATGATTAGCTTAAATTGGTTGTTAGTGTAGCTTTTAGAACAGAAAGTGTTGTCCAGTCGTAGAAACACATCTAACACTACACATTTTGTTTTGGGTTTTGCAAGTGTAGACTTGCGAAACGTCTACTGTTAGATGTGATTCCGCGATTGGTGAACGTTGTTGGTAGCATCAGAAGAACAGTAGCTGGGTTTGCAAGACAATGGAGAGGAGGTCATTGATTATGAAGGAGAAACAGAAAGAGGGCCTCAAGGGCTTCTTGAGTTAATAGAGGGAAACATCAAAGTGAGTTCACAATGTAAAAACGTGATATCCATTAACGTAGCTTTAATGGGAGACTGTATTATGCATAATACAAACTTACTTAGAGGTGCACAGTGCTATATTCCACCAAAGGCTTTGGAAAATTCAATAACACAGTAACAAAGGATTTGGGGTATTTGAAATAGGAAATCTATAGCTGCAAACTACAGGCAACATTTGCAATTAATACATTTCTGAACTGGGTGAAGATTTCTTTTTAAATGGATGCCGAAGACAAGGCTGAAGCATTTGCAACCATCCTCAGCCAGAAATGTTGAACAGATGATCCTCCTCCTAAGGTCCTCAGCATTACAGATGGCAGTCTTCCGGAACTAGCTGCGTCCCAAGCCAAGCTGATCCGGCATAGCTACAAACATCTACTCAACAATGTAGAAAATTTCCCAGGTCCACAAAAAGCAGCGCAGATCTGGTCAACTACAGGCCCATCAGTCTACTCTCAATCATCAGCAAAGTGATAGAAGATGTTGCCGATTGTGCTATCAAGCGACAATCAATGATGCTCAGTTTGGGCTTTGCTGGCATTACTCAGCTCCAGAACTCATTACTGCTTTAGGCCAAACATGGACAAGAAAGGTGAATTCTAGAGGTGAAGTAAAAATGATCACCCTTGTCATCAAAACTGCATTTGACCAAGTGTGGTATCAAGCTGGCCTATCAAAATTGAAGCCACTGACAATCGGAAGGAAACTCTTTTGCTGATGAAGTCATACCTCGCACAAAAGGAAGATGGTTGTGGTTGTTGGAGGTGAACAACATTGCTGCAGGAGTTCCTCAGATGGGGTCCTAGGCCTAACTATCTTCAGCTGCTTCAATAACCTTCCATCCATAATAAGGTCAGAAGCAGGGATGTTCGCTGGTGATTGCACAATGTTCAGCATTGTTTGCGACTTCGGAAATATGGAAGCAGTCCGTGCATGTACGCAACAAGACCTGGACAAAATATGAATTAGAAGGAGTGGGCCATTCAGCCTCTTGAACCTGCTCAGCCATTTGATACGATCATGGCTCGTTTGATTGTGGCCTCAGCTCTACTTTCCTGTAACCTTCAACTACCTTTTCAGGCGTGATTCTATCTAACTCAGTCCTAAAAATATTCAATGACCCACATTCTCCGCTACTCTTTGGGGAAAAGAGTTCCATAGACTGAGAAAAAAAATTCTCCTCACTTCTGTCTTAAATGGAAGATCACTTATTTTTAAAAACGTGTCCCCTATTTCTCATCTCTCCCTTAAGGCAAAACATCCTCTCAGCATTCACCTCTTATTCTTCTTGTATCCATGTAACTCCAATGGATACAGGCCCAACCCATCCTCATAGATAACCCCATTATTCTAGGAATCAGTCGAGTGAGCCTTCTTGCAACTGCTTCTAATGCAATTATATATTTTGCTCAAAAGGCCAAAACTGTATACAATACTCCAGATGTGGTCTCACCAACACCCTGTACAACTGTAACACAACTTGCCTACTTTTATAATGGATTCCTTTTGCAATAAACAACAACATTCCTACCTACACCACATGGACTGCAGCAGTTCAAGAAACTAGTGGCTCACCACCACCTTCAAGGGCAATTTAGGGTAGGCAATAAATGCTGGCCTAGCCAGCAACACCCACATCCCGTGAACAAATAAATAAAAACAAAACGTAGTTGTAAGTCTTTGGAATTCTCTACTCCAGAGCAATGTGGATGCTGTCTTGTTGATGATATTAAAAGCAAAGATAGACAGGTTTTTGATCTCCCGTGGAATCGAGGGTAGACAGGAAAATGGAGCTGTGGCTGAAGATCAGCCATGATCGTAATGAATGATGGAGTAGGCTATACAGGCTGCATGGTCTTCTCCTGCTCCTATTTCTTATGTTCTCATGCTGCTTACAAGCACATCTTCCAGGTGTAGAATGTCATGTTTACCAAGGTCACCATCTCGCTGCTGAGGAGGTCAGTCTGAAAGAGACAATGCTCGGGTTTCCTGCTCCGGCTGAATTGCCACAGGATCAGGGAGTCAAAGAATAAGCACATTCAAAACATCAACCGGCAACATTCATTCGAAATGGATTCTATTCCAATAATGTTCAACTGGTATACAACCACCAAATTAACCTTATCAAGGCAAAGTTGGGTATTCACACAAGTGTAAGCATGCAGGTTGATAACTGTGCAATCGTACTTTACAAAGCAAACACTTATATTGACAAAACTAAACAAAGTCAAAAATCAAAGTAAACGCTCAAATGGATTCGGAGCACATCATCTGGCTTCCCAAACTCAATTCTTGTCCAACCATAGAAATTTTTGATTAAAGAATGGAATAAATTTCAGTTAGGAAGCTAGCTTCGAAGGGGGCCCTTTGAATACAGCCATGCCAGGCCAAAGAAAACTCAGCAATGCTAAATGGCGCTAATCACAGAACTAGGCAAGGTGATGTGCAAATACATTGTGGCCATTAAGCAAGGACAAGTTTATCTATGAGCACATCAGCAACTGAACAATCTGCTAACAGTCATATTCTTGGTTCAAATATTTGTGTGCTCTGTCCTTAGGGAAAGGAGGAAGTGGGAAAAGATATAAATGTATATAAAAGGTATGAACCAGTATAAATGATTCCTTTAATGAAGAATAAATCCTGAACTTAGTCTAACACTTAGAATAGAATCTCTACATTTTAACATGTAGATTTTGGTGAACAGTGTTATCCATTTATACACCCAACACTGCAGTACCTGTGGTAGAACAGCTGTATTGAGGATACTGCGTAAAAGCTACTGCTCGCTCAATCCCATCTCTCTCCATCTCTTCTACTGCTTCTTCTGTTAGTGGATGAACATATCGGAAACCAATGTAAAATTTGTGGGGTGCTGAAAAATAAGGTGTACAAACAACTTAAGGGTTATTTTCATTAATGGAATTGGAGATGGAACAAGATTCTCACAGCATACATTTTACTAATATGTTCCAGCCCTTGAAAAGAATTGGCAATGGGCCCCATAGCATCCTACCCTATGCAACCACCCACAGAAATGTATCTCCCAAGACTTCTTGTCACTGCTATGGCTGCCTGTGCAACCCCCTCCTCTTTACCTTTTTATCAGCAGCAGAGCCTTGACTTGACTCTGGATCTCCCTCTCTAATCACAAAATCACATTGCAGAAGAGGCCATTCTGCCTTTCCACTTTACAGTTCTCTTAAAAAAAATCTCAAAATCCACCATTTTGACCTATTTTTTCCCTGCAAATTACCTCGGGATCTCTTATTAAAAGCTGTTATATAAATGCAACAATCTTCAAAAGATTACTTAAAAAAATTATGTTTAAATGTTAAATCCTCACAGATTAAACAGAATCAATTGCTACACTTTTGGAGAGAAGTGTTGACCAACCGCCAAGAGTAGTTCAGCAATATACAGTATGTTCAGTTGCTGCCCATCTCCAGGTTATCGCCCTAACCACAGTGTGACATGAGCAAGGAGGGGTGGCGGGATAAGATAAGGGCGTGCTTCTTTATTCGATTCTCAGAATTTTAAGTCAAACGGTTTACAGTTTTAGTTTATCTAACATGCCAGGAAAATTACAAATTACAAAATGTAGAATGCATAGAAGCGATGGAAACCCAATGGAGTGAAAAGCATTTTACCAATGTGGACCTACACTCCTTTGCCCAAGGTTTGCTTTGATGTAGTGATCCAAAAATGCCATTTCAATGTCGATTAACATCTGTATACATTTTAAGCAATCACCTGAACTAGTTTTGATTGTCTGTGGGGGTCAGAGAGCAATTTCCCAATTTTTTTCTCTCTCTTACTGGCTATAGGCTTTTTTGTCACTCCCAGGAGACAAAATGTTAACCCAGGATCATCTGGCCATCTTGGTATTGCCAGGTTTGATAGGCCAGCTGTTCTTTACTCGCCTGCCAAATTTGAATGTTGGTGAAAAGCCATCTCCTTTCATGGCAAAGCCTAGTCTTTCTTCATAAGGCAATTCTATGATATTAGTGATCAGTTTTTTCATTCTTCGATTTTTTGCGCAAGTAAAATATTGCCTCAGTATGTTTGTAGCAGGAGCAGTATTGAAGAACAAGTGGTACCCCCTAAGAATGAGTGGAGCAACAGTATCACAGAACATTTTCTGCAATAAAATCTATGGAAATATTATTGTTATTGTCAAGGAGTTAATTCAAGCGGGAGAATCAGAAATGGCATGCAATAAGAAACTTGGCTTATGAAAGCACTAAAACTAGATGGAATTTTTCATGTTTGAAATAAATGGGAACCAGAGCTGTTGATGATACAAGGCTAGGTGGGAATTTAAGTTCTGAGGAGGACATGGAGGTTTCAAAAAGGTATAGACAGATTAAGTGAATGGGCACCAGGGTGGAGCATAATGTGGGCAGGTGTGAGGTTATTCACTTTGGTAGTAAGAATGGAAAAGCAGTATATATATATATATTTTTAAAAAGGTGTGAAATTTGTAAATGCTGATGTTCAGAGGGATTAGGGTGTACTTGTTCAAGGAACAAAGAAAGTTAGCATGCTGATACAGCAAGCAGTTAGGAAGGCAACTGTACATGTGCTTTTATTGCAAGGGTATTGGAGTACAAGAACAAAGAAGTCTAGTACAATTGTACTGGGTCTGACAGCATCTGTGGAGAGAGAAACAGAGTTGACATTTCGAGTCCACGTGACCCTTCTTCAGAGCTCTGAAGAAGGGTCATACAAACTTGAAACGTCAACTCTGTTTCTCTCTCCCCAGATGTTGTCAGACCTGCTGAGTTTTTCCAGCATTTTCTGTTTTTGTTTCAGATTTCCGGCATCTGCAGTACTTTGCTTTTATATTACAATTGTACTGGGTTTTGGTGAGACCACACCTGGAATACGGTGCACTGTTTGGTCTCCATATTTAAGGAAGGATATGCTTATCATGGAGGCAGTGCAGCAAATTGGTTCTTGGGATGAGAGGGTTGTCCAATGGGTTGAGTAAAATATGCCTATGCTCTCTGGAATTTTGAAAAATGAGGTGAATTCATTGAAACATATAAGATTCAGAAGGGGCTTGACAGGGCAGATGTTGAGAAGTGGTTTCCCCTGGCTGCAGAATCTAAAACATGGAGTTAGAGGCTCAGGATAAGGGGTTGATCATTTAGGACCAAGACGAGAAGAAAGTTCTTCACTCAGAGAATTGTGAACCACTAGAATCCGCCATCCAAGAGGGTTGTAGATGCTCCAGTGTTGAATATATGTAAGTTTGAAATAGACAGATTTTTGGTCTCTCTGGGAATCAAGAGATATGGAGAGCGGGCGCGAGAGTGGAGTTGAGGCAGAAGATCAGCCTCATACTGAATGGTGGAGCATGCTCAAGGGGGCCATAAGGTCTACTCCTGCTCTTATTTATGCTCTTATAGGATGTGGGGGGTTTCCAAATTGATGAAAATTTTACAGAGCTCTGAAGATAGAGACACCAAAAAAACAAATCTCACAGGTCCTTGATGACTTCTGCTTATTCAAGGAAGTCCATTTTCTTAGTGCAATTAAGAAGTCAAAAACTATATTTATGGCAGAAAACTGATGCTCTGATAAACAACTACAATACACATCTTGTTCATTAGATACATTAAAATTGATGACGCACTCATAACATTATGGTGTATTAAACTAATCACCATCTGCTAGTGAAACATTATAAACTGAAGCAATACCTGTCTCTGGAGATAATTCATCAAGCAGCTTCACCATGCCATCTCCTTGCTTGGCAGTCCACATTTTAATCGGAGACCCTCCACCAATTCTGTGGTACTGTTCCTGGATCTTTGGAGTACGGCGTTTTGCAATAAAAGGAGCAAGTTTGCTGGAAAAAGATCCCAGAAATTAATTTGCTGTTTTCCTTCCTCACTACTGCTTCTTGGAGGATCTCACTCTTACAACCCAAAAGGGAGTATGAGGCATGAGTCTCTACTGCTTATTCACCATCAACAAAGTTACATGATGATTGAAGTATGCAGATACAGCAAGTGATTAGGAAGGCAAATGGAATATAACAGTAGGGAAATCTTTGCTGCAGCTGTTCCTGGCCATGAGTTCACATCTGGAGTACTGTACACTATATAATCGTGTTTGAAGCAGTTCAAAGGTCCACGCAGCTTATTCCTGGAATGAAAGGCTTACCTTAGGAAAAAAGGTTGAATGTGTTGGGCCTTTACCCATTGAAGTTTAGAAGAATGAGAGGTGATCTTATTAAAACATACAAGATCCTAAGGAGACTTGACAGTGTGGATACTGTGAAGTTGTTTCCTCTTGTAGGGGAGACTAGAACTGGGGAAACAGTTTAAGAATAAGAGGTCTCATTTTTAAGACAGAGATCAGGAGAATTTTTTTCTCTTAGAGGGTCATTAGTCTGTGGAATTCTCTTTCCCACAAAGCGGGAGGTTGGGTCATTGAATTTACTCTAGGCTTAGATAGATTCTTGACTGACGAAGGAGTCAAGGGTTATATGGGCAGACAGGAAAGTGGAGTTGAGACCACAATCAGATCAATCATGGTCTCACTGAATGGTGGAGCAGGCTCAAAGGGTTGAATGGCCTATTCCTGCTCCTAAGTTCTATGTTCCTATATATGTAAAAGTACAAATATAAATATATAAATATATGCACATATGGTTTTATTTGTATGATATAAAAGCTACTCCAAGGACCTTGGGCCAATCTCAACTGAACTTGGTATGACACCTTGGGCCAAAGAGTAATGTCGTATGGGAGGTTGACATCTTACCTTCGCCACAGGGGACTTTGGCCTCCAAGCAGAGGATCCCACGGCCCTGCCTACACTGTGTCCCTGCTGACACCATAACTCAGGAATGGTTTAACCAACCATAACCATACATTCCAAGAAAGAACGTGACAAATTTATGTCATGAATCCCCAGCTTTCTTTCATATTCCGTTTGGTCTTTTTCTCATATTTTATTCTTTTCATGCAAGTTATGATCTGGGACACCACACATTATTACCTGGTAAGTGAACATAGGAGCAGTAGGCTATTCAGCCCTTTGAGCCTGCTCCACCATTCAACTAGATCATGGCTG
This sequence comes from Carcharodon carcharias, assembly GCF_017639515.1. Classification (NCBI taxonomy): domain Eukaryota; kingdom Metazoa; phylum Chordata; class Chondrichthyes; order Lamniformes; family Lamnidae; genus Carcharodon; species Carcharodon carcharias. Next base: position 214,787,890 of record NC_054467.1, on the reverse strand, counting down.
ATCGTTTACTTCAACGCCATTTTCCCACGCTATCCCCATATCTCTTGATGTCATAGTATCGAGAGATCTATCAATCCGTCCTGAACATAATGACTGAACTTCCACAGCCATCTGGGGTAGAGAATTCCAAAGATTCACTACCCTCCAAGTGAAGGAAAGCAAAAGGCGGCATGTAGAGTCAGGGAAGCCACAGCAAACTGTTAGAGAAAAGCATACTTAGAGAAAGTATTTGAATTATGATTAAAAGTTGAAATCAATGCCACTATACATGTATGTTAACATAACTGTAAGAATTAATCATCTTTTTAATAGGAATCAGATACTTTTATATCAACGAGAAACAGAAAATGCTGGAAAAACACAGGTCTGGAGAGAGAAACAGAGTTAACTTTGAGTCTGTATGACTCTTCTTCAGAGCTGAAGAGAAGCCTAGAAACATTAACTCTGTTTCTCGCTCCACAGATGCTGCATTTTTCCAGCATTTTGTGTTTTTGCTCATCCATAATTGCTCGAGAAGGTGGTGGTGAGCTGCGTTCTTGAGCCGCTGTAGTCCCTGTGTAGGTACACCCACAGTGCTGTTAGGGGGAGAGTTCCAGGATGTTGACCCACCCAGCAATAGTGAAGGCGATATATTTCCAAGTCAGGCTAATGAGTGGCTTGGAGGGGAATTTCCAGGTGGTGGCGTTCCCATACATCTGCTGCCCTTGGTGGTAGCGGTTGTGGGTTTGGAAGGTACTGCCTAAGAAGCCTTGGTTAAGTTCCTGCAGTGCATCTTGTAGATGGCACACACCGCTACCACTGTTCATCAGTTGTGGAGGGAGTGCATGTTTGTGGAAGAAGGTGCCAATCAAACGGGCTGCTTTGTCCTGGATGGTGTCAAAGCTTCTTGAGTGTTGTCGGGCCTGCACTCGTCCAGGCAAGTGGAGAGTGTTCCATCACAATCCTGACTTGTGCCTTGTAGATGGACAGGCTTTGAGGAGTCAGAAAGTGAGTTACTCGCCCCAGAATTCCTAGCCTCTGACCTACTCTTGTAGCCACAATATTTATATGGCTGGTCAATAGTAGCTCCCAGGATGTTGATAGCGTGGGATTCAGTAATGGTAACAATGCCACTGAACATCAAAGGGCGATGGTTAGATTCTCTCTTGTTGGAGATGGTCATTGCCTGGCACTTCTGTGGTGCAAGTGTTACTTGCTGGCACAAATCTGAATATTGTCTAGGTCTTACTACATTCGGACATAGACTGCTTCAGTATCTGAGGAGTCGCGAATGGTGCTGAACATTGTGCAATCATCAGCGAACATCTCCACTTCTGACCTTATGATGGAAGGAAGGTCATTGATGAAGCAGCTGAAGATGGTTGGGTCTAGACACTACCTCGAGGAGCTCCTGCAGTGATGTTCTGGAGCTGAGATGATTGACCTCCAACAACCACAACCATCTTCCTTTGTGCTGGCTATGACTCCAATCAGTGGACAATTTTGCTCCTTGATTCCCATTGGCTCCAGTTTTGCTTGGGCTCCTTGATGCCACACTTGTTTGAACCAAGGCTGTAGTGAGGTCAGAAGCTGAGTGGCCCTGGTGGAACCCAAACTGGGCGTCAGTGAGTAGGTTATTGGTAAGCAAGTGTTGCTTGATAGCACTGTTGATGACCTGTTCCATCACTTTACTGATGATCGAGAGTAGACTGATGAGGTGGTAATTGGTTAGGTCGGATTTGTCCTGTTTCTTGTCTACAAGGCATACTTGGGCAATTTTCCACATTGCTGGGTAGATGCCAGTGTTATTGCTGTACTCGAACAGCTTGGGTAGGGGTGCAGCCAGTTCTGGAGCACAAGTCTTCAGTACTATTGCCAGAATATTGTCAGGGTCCATAGCCTTTGCAATATCCAGTGCCTTCAGCTGCTTCTTGATACTGTGAGGAGTGAATCAAATAGGCTGAAGACTGGCATCTGTGATGCTGAGGACCTCCGCAGGAGGATTTCAGATTTCCAGCATCCACAGTATTTTGCTTTTTTACTTTTATGAGAAGCATGCTTTGTTTAAAAGCAGTTTCTACTGTTACAAATGCTAACTTTAAAGACCAATAAACAGAATTAAAGTACAACAATAGGTTTTACCTTTGAGCTGGAAGTGGAATAAGGTCTTTATCAGTGAAAAGCCGAAGTAGGAAATCATGAACATCATCTAAAGTTTCAGGTCCTCCCATGTTTAACATGAGGATGCCAGTCTTCGGTCTCCTGAAATAGGAGGACAAAGAATAAGTGTTTAGAACAGTAACACATATTGAACGATTTCTTCAACAGATAATTATAAAATTGCTACAGGACAGGAGAAGGACATTCAGCGTGTCAAGCCTCTGTCAGCTCTCTGCAAGAATAATGCAGCTAGTCCCACTTGTTAGGAACTAGATATAGTTTTGTTATATTTGTATTTGTGAGTGTTAGTAACAAGCTATAGCTTTAATTTATACTTTTTTAATTTGTGTGTTAAGAAAGGTGAAACCTAGGTTTGGTTTCAAGTTAGAGTTTTTGTAAGATGCAGCCAGCAAGTCTCGGGGTCTGTTTGTATACATGCATTTTTAATAAGGTTTTACAACTCTTGAAGTGAAGAGATGGTGGGTTACTAAGGGGCTAGTAGTTGAGTGCAGTTAAAACGAAAACATGAAGTAGAGAAAAAACTGCTGTTGCTTCACAACAGGGGTCCAGAAAGACATCCATAGAGACATGGAGAGAGACAGAAAGGCAGTTTAGTTGGTACGGGTACACCACAGAGTGAAGACTGAAAAAGGGTCTAAGACTCTCTCTGGCTGGAAATGATGCCAGACTGCTGAGGAAATAAAAACATAGAAACATTGAAAAGAGGAGCAGGAGTAGGTCATTTGGCCCTTTGAGCCTGCTCTGCCGTTCATTATGATCATGGCTGATCATGCAACTCAATAGCCTGCTCCCGCTTTCTCCCCATATCCTTTGATCCCTCTCGCCCCAAGAACTATATCTAACTCCTTCTTGAAAACATACAATGTTTTGGCCTCAACTACTTTCTGTGGTAGCGAATTCCACAGGCTCACCACTTTCTGGGTGAAGAAATTTCTCCTCATCTCAGTCCTAAATGGTCTACCCCATATCCTCAGACTGTGACCCCTGGTTCTGGGCTTCCCCCACCTTTGGGAACATCCTTCCTGCATCTACCATGTCTCGTTCTGTTAGAATTTTATAGGTTTCTATGAGATCCCCTCTCATTCTTCTGAACGCCAGTGAATATAATTCTAACTGATTCAACTCTCCTCATATGTCAGTCCCGCCATCCCAGGAATCAGTTGGGTAAACCTTTGTTGCACTCCCTCTGTAGCAAGAACATCCTTCCTCAGATAAGAAGACCGAAACGGCACACAATATTCCAAGTGTGGTCTCACCAAGGCCCTGTATAATTGCAGCAAGACATCCCTGCTCCTGTACTCAAATCCTCTCGCTATGAAAATGAGTTTAAGGAACTCATATGTATTGTTCTAAAGTTAAAGTAATAGTGAATTTAGCATGAGTTTACTATTTCAATGGAGATACCAATTGTGGAAGGACTTCTAGTGAATGTTCAGAAGTCTACTGGGAAAGAAACCTCTTCGCAACTGAAACAGCTCTAGCCTTATTGTGGAAATAAATGGTGGTAGCTCTTCACTGGAGTGTTGGGTCTGTAAGGGTATTGCTGGGATAAAAGTGATAACGCGTGTTTGAATATTTTTTTCCTTGGTGTCGGTGTTGAAATCTTTCTAACCTTTTGCTGTCTAGTGTAATGTAGTTACTATTTCTTGCTTAATAAATGTTTTATCTTGATGTTGAAAAGTCAACAGCAGGCTCCTGTGAATCTGTTCAGTAAGTACTCTTCATGGTTTAAAAAATAAGAATTATGATCTATCAAGCCAGGTTCCATTCTGGAATCTGATTTGTCCATTAATAACATCAGCTGGGATCATAACACTCCCCTGCCTTTTTCCTGTTGTCCTAAAAATTTTAACCCTCAAATTGCTTATTCAATTTCCTTTTGAAAGCCATAACTGAATCTGTGTCCGCCATCTTTACAGGCAGTGCATTCCAGAGCCTAACCACTCATTGTGTAAAAAAGTTATTCTTCGCATTTCCTTTGGTCACTTTGCCTTAAATCTATGTTCTCCGGTTCTCAATCCTTCTGCCAGTGGTAATAGTTTCTCCCTATTCACTCTGCCCTGATCCATCATGAGTTTGAGCAACACTATCAAATCTTTTCTCAACCTTCTCTTCTCTAAGGACAACCACCCCAGGTACTCCAATCTATCCATGTAACTGAAGTCCCTCATCCTGGAATTATTCTTGTAAATCTTTTCTACATCCTTTCTAATGCCTTCAGAAGCTTCCTAAAGTGCAGTGCCCAGAACTGGACACTATCGTTGATACTGAACCAGTACTTTACTAACTCTTCACACTTTCCTTCCTTTTGTACTCTATGCTTCTATTTATAAGGACAAAGATCCAATGTTCCTTTTTAACCACTTTCTTAACCTACCTTGCCACCTTCAATGATTTGTGCACTATAGGTTTCACCATTACCTGAATCAGCTTTAGAATTGTACCCTTTATTTTGTATTCCCTCGCCTTATTCTTCCTACCAAAGTGTATTGTTTCATACTTCTCTGCACTAAATTTCTTTTGCCATGTGCCCGCCCATTCTCCCAGCCTGTTGGTGTCATCTTCCTCACGGTTCACAATACTTCAAAGCTTTTGTCATCTGCAATTTCTGAAATTGTACCATCGACACACAAGTCTAATTCACTCATGTATATCAAGAGGAGCAATGGCTCTAGTACTAACTCCTGTATACTTTGCTCCAGTCTGAAAAACAACCGTTTACCATTACTCCTGATTTCCTGCCACTTGACTACATATGCATGCTACCAGTTTTCCTTTGATTGCATGAACTTCAACTTTGCTGGCAAGCCTATTTGCAAAAACGCAAATTACAAGAAATTGCAACCTTATCTAAGATAGAGCAGTTAAACAGTGAAAACCACAGGTTTTTACAAATTAAAAAAAAGGACGATTTGACAGAACATATACTGATGATCATATACTGATGATCACTATATAAATACTGCCTCATTAGTCTCAGCACAAATTACAGCCAAGAATTTATTTTCTTACTTATGCATAAGCATGCTGTGTATTGTCAGTGGAATTCAATGGACAGTGGGGTTATTAACACAGCTCATAAATTTTCCTCCCTTTCAACTGTAAGAGCAGCTTAGCCAATGCCCATCAACTCAGGCCAGAAGTGCAAGGCTCTATTGCCCTTTATTGCTTTGGCACTGCAACAGTATAAAAAAAATGACTCACTAGAGGTGCTCTGGCACAAGGCACACATATTTCATTAATTCTTTACCTGAGGACTATGAACACACTTTTGAACTCTGAACTTCTGGCAGGCTCAGACATCTGTAGGGCCACCATATTAATAGGCCATCACAGTTCACTTTTTAACATTTAACATACACAGCAGTATGTATCTAGTGTCTTTTACTTTGTAAAAGACTCCAAGATGCTTCGTGGAGCGCTATCAAACAAAATTTCACACTAAACCACTTAGGGAGATATTAGGGCAGATCACCAAAAACTTAGCAGGTTTTAAAGCAAGTCTTAAAAGGAAAAGGAGGTAGGTAGAAAGGTGAAGAGGTGCGAGGAGGAAATTCCAAAAATTAACAGCCTTGGCAGCTGAAGGCACAGCCATCAATGGTGGAACAATTAAAATTGGAGATGCTTAAGCAGCCAGAATTGGTGGAGGGCAGAGGTATCTTGGAGGGTTTGGAGGAGATTAAAGATTGGGAGGTGGAAACCAAGGAGGAGATTTGAAAACAAAGATGAGAATCATGAAGTTAAAGCAGTGTTTAATCAGAAGCCAATGTAGATCATTGAGTACTGGGGTGATGCTGAATGGGACTTGAGAATGAGCTAGGACATAGAACCATAGAAAAGTTATAGCACAGAAAGAGGCCATTCAGCCCATAATGTCTTTGGCGGCTGAAAAAGAAAAATAATTTAAAAATAGCCGCCCATTCTAATCCCACCTTCCAGCACCATAGCCTTGCAGGTGCAAATCCAGGTAGCTTTTAAATGAATTGAGGGTTTCTGCCTCAACCACCAAACCAAGCAGTGAATTCCTAACACCCACCTTCTTCTGAGTGAAGAAGCTTTTCCTCAAGTCCCCTCTAACTTTTTTACCAATCACCTTAAATCTGTGTTCCCTGGTAATTGACCTCTCCACTAGGGAAAACAGGGCACCCCTGTCTATTCTATCTAGGCCCCTCAATCTCAAATACCTCAATCAGGCCACCCTCAGTCCCAAGAAAAACAACCATAGCCTATCCAATCTTTCGTCATAGCTGAAATGTTCAAGCCCTGGCAACAATCTTGTAAACCCCCTCTGCACTTTTTCCAGAGCAATTATGTCCTTCCTGTAATTTGGTGACCAGAACTGTACACAAAATTCCAGCTGTGGCTTAACCAGCGTTTTATACAGTTGCATCATTACATCCCTACTTTTGTATTCAATGCCTCGTCCAATAAAGGAAAGCATTCCTTATGTTTTCTTTACCACCTTTTCCACATGTCTTGCCACCTTCAGGGACCTGTGCACATGCACTTCAAGATCTCTCACTTCCTCTATCCCTCCCAATATCCTCCCATTTATTATGTATTCCCTTGCTTTGTTTGCCCTCCCCAAATGCATTACCTCACACTTCTCTGGATTGAACTCCATCAGCCACTTTTCCGTCCACTCATCCAAACCAATTATAACATTCTGGAGACAACAGTTATCCTTTTCACTATCAACTACATGGCCAACTGTTGTATCATCTGCAAATTTCCCAATCATTCTACCCATATTTAAGTCCAAATCATTAATACATGCAATAAACAGCAAGGGACCCAACACAGAGCCCTGTGGAACACCACTGGACACCATTTTCCATTCGCAAAAACATCCAGCGACCATTACCCTTCATTTCCTGTCGCTGAGCCAATTTTGGATCCAACTCGCCACATTCCCCTGTATCCCATTGGCTTTTACTTTACTGCCCAGTTTGCCATGTGGGATCTTGTCAAATGCCTTACTAAAATCAATGTAGACAATATCCACTGCACTACCCTCATCAATCCTCCTTGTTACTTCCTCAAAAAATCCTATTAAATTAGTAAAACCCGACCTTTCCCCAAGAAAACCATGCTGACTCTCCCTAATTAATCTGTTCCTTTCTAAGTGACAGTTTGTCCTGTCTCTCAGAATTACTTCTAATAATTTGCCCACCATCAAAGTCAGACTGACCAGCCTATAATTATTTGGCAAATCCCTTGCACCCTTCTTAAATATTGGTAAAACGTTCGCAGGCCTCCAATCCTCTGGTAATTCACCTGTATCTAGTGAGGATTGGAAAATGATCCTCAGAGCATTTGCTATTTCCTCCTATGAGCAGCAAAGTTTTGGATGACCTTAGCTTAAAGGGTAGAAAGTGGAAGTCAGTAGCAGTCAAGCCTAGAAGTAACAGAGGCATGATGAGGATTTCAGCAGTAGGTAAGCTGAGACAGGGGTAGAGTCAAACAATGTTAGAGAGGTAGAGATTGGCATCTTAGTGATGGTGCAGATATGTGGATGGGAGCCCATCCCAAGATCAAATACTGCAAAAATTGTCAGTAGTTTGTTTCAGCCTCAATACAGTTACCTGGGAGAGCAATGGAGTAGGTGGCTAAGAAGCAGGGCTTGTGGCAAGGACCAAAAACAATGGCTTTGGCCTTCCCAATATTTAGTTCGAGGAATTTTTCCTCTTCAAACAAGAAATCGTGCAATTTCGAGACAGTCAAGAGAGTTGACTGTGAGCAATGTTTCCAGTCAGTTGCGCGGGCATCACACTCAGTGGCCCCTTTAAGTTACCCTGCAGGCACAGCCATGCAAAAAAAAATTAAAAAGGTTACAAAACAAAAACAGAATTACCTGGAAAAACTCAGCAGGTCTGGCAGCATTGGCGGCGAAGAAAAGAGTTGACGTTTCGAGTCCTCATGACTCGAGGTCATGAGGACTCGAAACGTCAACTCTTTTCTTCTCCGCCGATGCTGCCAGACCTGCTGAGTTTTTCCAGGTAATTCTGTTTTTGTTTTGGATTTCCAGCATCCGCAGTTTTTTTTGTTTTTAATTAAAAAGGTTACATGCACATAAAAAACAAATCACCCATGCACTTCAAAAATAAATTAGAATGAACATGAACTGTGTGTCATCAACATACGTGGAAACTGATGCAGTTTTCTTGAATGATGTTGCCACGTGGCAGCATATAGATGAGAAATAGGAGCGTGTCAAAGATAGGTTCTTAGGGGACAGGAGAAGCAATGGTGCAGGAGCAGGAAGAAAATCCACTGCAGCTGATTCTTGGATACAACTGGATAGTTAAGAATGGAACCAGGATAGTGAGTGAGTTTTTGCAGGGTCAGGCACAGAAGGAAGCGTGGTTGGGAGGGGGAAGGGAATATAGGTGGAGAGCTTTATAGGAAAATGATCAGAGATGTTATCGTAACAGACACGATGGGAGTACCAAGGCTGCATGAGATGGCAAGGTCAAAGCAGCAGCTGTGGAGGGAGATTAAGGGAGAATAGGAGGGCAGTGAACTTACATTACTCCTATACTTAAAAGCTAACAATACTGTTGCCCTACACCTGTGAAACAAGTAATTAACATTTAAGTTATAAGCTCGAAACAAAGAAGGTTTGTTTCCTCAAATTAGAGCTGGAACAGCACAGTACCCTCTACAAGACATCTGGGATCTAAGTTAATGGGGCAAGCAGCTATGTATCTCCCTAACCAATCAGATTGAAGAATTGTAACCTACCTTAGCAAAGGCTATAACAAGTTGACACTGAATTCACCATTCTAACTTAAAAACAGATACAGAAAGAGCAATCAAAAGGCAAAGATTCGATTGAGAGAGAGACACTACAAAAGAACAAGCAATTTTTTATCTTTAAAAACTCCTATAACAATTAAGATCTAAAGGAATGAGACAGGACAGTTATAATAGTTAATTTTCAGTGCCAGAGAGGCAATAATTAACACTGATCATACTGCTGTGCGGCATGGCTCTCTTGGTAGCACTCTCCCGAGTCAGAAGATTGTGGGTTTAAGTCTAATTACAGAACAAAGGCACAAACATCAAGGTTGACACCCCAGTGCACTACCACTTTCGGAGGTGCTACCTTTTTGATAAACTGTTAAACCGAGGCGACACCTGCTCTGGAGTGAATGGAAAAGACCCCATGGAACTATTTCAAAGAAAAACAGGGAATTATACCCAGTGTTCTGCCCAATATCTTCCCCTTGATCAACATCACAAAACAGAATACCTATTCATTATCACATTGCTGCTTTTGGGAGCTTGCTGCTGCATTTCCTGTATTCCAACAGTGACTACACTTCAAAGCACTTCACTGGCTGTAAAACATGTTGAGGTGTTCTTAGGTGGTGAAAGGCACCATATAAATGCAATCAAAGTCTTTCAAAAGGGTAGTTAGACATGAACTAGCTTGACTTAACTTTCTGGAGCAAGATTACTTTGTATCCACCCTGCAAATGTAGGAATTTACTGGCTGTACATGCATTTGAAAGAGGAACCATACAGTGAGTTGCTGTTTTTGTGAGGATAATGGCAGAGTTGCGCAACTGACAGCAACTTTTCAATTTCTGTATTTAATCGCCCATCTGCCTTTATCTGAGACTGCTGAGACATTTGTGCATAAATTACAGCAATCACTACACTGTAATATGGGTTAATATAGTTTAAACAGGTTTCATTTTTAATGCTGTTTGGTGCAAGTGTGAGCAAGTTTAGATTTTAGCGTTCTATGGAGGGGTCCTGGTTTTTGTTTTGTACACAAAAATTTTTCACCTTTTTTAAATGCAAAATTATTTTTAAAATCTCCAACAAGTAACTGAGAAATCCACAAAAATACAGTTTCTACGTGCCTGATAAGAGTGTACACACTTCTTAATTAACTCCAGAGCTTTAAAGTGCACAAATGCAAAAGTCAAGCATTCGGAGATCCCCAAGTATGGCTCAAGTTTAAATCTGCACATTTTAACAAGTACTTGTCCAGCCAGAATTAGCTTACCATCACATCAGAACATAGTACCAATTAAGCTACTAACTGACATGACTATTCTGGAGCTCAATGAGAAACATTGCAGCTTTCAGTGGCAAAGTTTAACCCTCAAGGTTCAAACTGCAAGCTAGACTCAATGGTTAATCATCAGGGTCCTGGAATACTTGCCCAAGAGAGGGCAGTCACTAGAATATAATTAAGTTAGCTGTTGGTCATCATAAAACACATTGCACTGCAACCTTCTTTTAACCACAGGACAAACACAAACTATATGCCACCAATTCGAAATGTGAACTTCAGCAACTCAGTCACATGCAGCAAACTCAGTTTATTAGCTCACGTTTCCACACCCAGCCTGCAGGCATTGCCACAAGTTTCAAAGATTCCTTATCCAATATCTCTCTCTATTCACCACAGACTAAACACTTTCAAAAGTCAACTTGTGCCATTTCAGGCAATGATACTTTTCAAGAGCTTTCAAAAAGTTAACTATCCCAATGAGGCTCATTTTCTTACCCAGGGTACCATCAGTTCTAATAAATACTCAAAACAATGGACATTTGGGATGTCCATTGAGAAATGAATGCAACAATTTCCCTCCCCTCCCACCTACAGCTTATCTGTGCCAACAGTTATACACACAGTTACAATTTCAGTTTACCTTTCATCTAGCTGAGGCTTTTCTTTCACATCAGCTCTTTGTCCAGTTGCTGCTGCAGAGGTTGAATGCCATTGCCTTGGGACACGAGGGCACAATTTATTCGAGTTGTTCTTTGTAACTGCATAGGAAACAGCATAAGTTTTCCACATCATTCACCAGTGTGTTCAGGTCACTGATAAACAATTCAAAGTCAATGGCAGAGGAGTTGAATGCTTTGCATCAGTCTTCACGGTAGAAGTCACTAATAGCATTCCAAAAATACCAAATAATCATGGGGCAAAGGGGGCGGGGGGAGAAGGAAATAATTACAATAACTATCACTAGAGAAAAAGTACTCGGGAAACTAATGGGGACTAAAGGCCTGCATCCTAGGATATTAAAGGAAGTAGCTGCAGAGTGTGTGGATGCACTGGTAGTAATCTTCCAAGAATCTGGATTTAAATTCTGGAAAAGTCCTGGAGAATTGGAAAACTGCCAATGTAACACCCTTATTCAAAAAGGGAGGTAGGCAAAAAACAGGTAACTATAGGCCAGTTAACATGTCATTGGGAAAATGTTAGTCTATTATAAAGGATGTAATAGCAGAATATTTAGAAATACATAATATAATCAAACAGAGTCAGCATAGCTTCATGAAGAGGAAATCGTGCCTGACAAATTGATTAGAATTCTTTGAGGAGGTAACAAGCAGGATAGATAAAGGCAACCAGTAGATGTAATATATTTGGATTTCCAAAAGGCGTTCGATAAGGTACTGCACATGAGGCTACTTAATAAGATGAGAGCAAATGGTGTCGAGGATAGTATATTGGATAGAGGATTGGCTAATTAATAAAAGAGTTGGGATAAGGGGGGCATTTTCAGGATAGCAACCTGTGGAGTGCCACAGGGATCAGTGCTGGGGCCTCAATTATTTACAATATATATTAATGACCTGGATGAGGGAAGTGAATATACTATCTCCAAGTTTGCGGGTTACACAAAAATAGGTGGGAAGGCAAATGGTGAGGATGACACAGAGTCTACAGAGGGATATAGATAGGTTGAGTGGGCAAAAACTTGGCAGATGGAATATAACGTGGGAAAATGTGAGGTTGTGCACTTGGCAGGAAGAATATAGGAGCTGAATATTATTTAAATGGAGAAAGACTGCAGAAAGCTGCAGCACAGAGGGGTTTGGGAGTCTTCATGCATGAATCACAAAAAGCTAACATACAAGCTCAGCAGGTAACAGAGAAGGCAAATGGAATGTTGGCCATTATTTCAAAAGCATTTGGAGCATAAAAATACAAAAATCTTTCTAAAACTATGCAAGGCACTAGTTAGACCACACCTAGAATACCGTGAATAGCTTTGGTCCCCTTATCTAAGAAAATATATACTAGCATTGGAGGCAGTCCAGAGAAGGTTTATTAGATTGATCCTGGGTATGGAGGGGTTTTCTTATGAGGAGAGATTGAGTAGGCTGGGCCTGTACTCATTGGAGTTTAGAAGAATGAGAGGTGACCTTTATTGAAACATATAAGATTCTTAGGGGGCTTGACAGGGTAGATGCTGAGAGGTTGTTTCCCCTTGTGGAAGAGTCTAGGACCAGAAGGCATAATCTCAGAGTATGGGGTTGTCCATTTAAGACAGAGATGAGGAGGAATTTATTCTCTGATGGTAGTGAATCTGTGGAATTCTTTAGCCTATAAAGGCCAGATTGTTAAGTATATTCAACGCTGTGACAGACAGATTTTTAATCAGTACGGGAATCAAGGGTTATGAGAAAAGGCAGGAAAGTGGAATTGAGGATTAACAGATCAGCCATGATCTCATTGCATGTTCCAAAACAGGCAAATCATTGCAGAGACACCAAATGTTGCATTAAGTGTCAGGCACAGAGAGTCAAAGAGGAAACAAAAAATACTATATCAGGAAGCAACTATGACTCAGGCTGGAAAGTACATTAAACAAAATTGAGGCGAAAACCATTTGAAAAGGTTATCAACCTGAAACACAAATTGCTTCTCCCGATACAGATTCATCCTGGATGTTTCCAGTATTTTCTGTTTAATTTCAGATTTCCAGCACCACAGTACTTTGTCTGAAAGCATACATTGCTCTATCAAAGCATAGACAGCTTCCGACAAGAATTTTACACAAAACTCAGCAGAGTTAGAAACTTTTAATAAATAATAAAAAATAATAAAGCTGGAAAGACCAAAATTAAACCTAGATAGGAAATGGGCAGAACTCAGCAGGTCTGACAGCATCTGCGGAGAGGAACACAGTTAACGTTTCAAGTCCGAAATTCTCCACAGATGCTGCCAGACCTGCTGAATTTTTCCAGTTATTTTTGTTTTTGTTTTGGATTTCCAGCATCCGCAGTTTTTTGCTTTTATCTTAGGAAATGAGCAGAAATGTTTTCACTCTGTTGCCAGGATCTGGAACGCACTGCCTGAAGAGGTGAATCCATAAATGCTTTTAAGAAGCGAGCTGGCAGGGAGTTGAGGATGAAGCACCTACAGGATTATGGGCAAAAAAAATCAAGGCTGTGAGACTAAGCATGATTGTTCTTTCAAAGACAATTCAGGGATAGGCAAAATGACCTCCTTTCGTGTGTTAAGTTTTCATGATTCTATGAAATCAAATTTCTTCTAGGTGTGCAGTGACGTGAAGGCCACTTCATCGGCTGAACATAAGAACCTGGGGACAGGAGTAGGCAATTCAGCCACTCGGGCTGTCTCACCATTCAGTTAGATTATGGCTGATCCGTACCTCAACAACATTTATCCACTTTGGTTCCATATCCTTCAATATCCATACCTAACAAAAATCTGCAAATCTCAATTCAGAAACTTTTAATTGACTTAGCCTCAGCCAATTTTGGAGGGAGGTGGGGGCCGGTGGAGAGACCCGAGGAAAGGTTCTCTAACCGAGCAAATCCTTCAATCATGTCGAATCTGTACTTTACTCCAAGGAACTCCTACTTCAGTTCGGGTCCAACTATAGCTCTGGACGACTGTGACACAACTTCCTTACGGCAGACCTTAAGAGAATGGCCAACATATCCTTGGCCTTCAATTATACGGTGTGGTTTTTGTTTTGTTGCATCTGTGCACAATATGGACTCCTAAATCTGCCCGTTAATGTGGGTTTCCCAGCTTGTGAAACGAACAGACGACGAGTCATGTCAATGCAGATCCGCTCCTGTCCAAAATAATGTAAACTCGGCCTGACGCCAACCCTGTGGTTATGCAACAGGGCAAAGGAGACTCGCTCGCAAAATACCTGCCATCCCTTACCCTTATAAAAAACATACAATGTCGGTTTTGTTTTCATGTATAAGCCCGACGTGCGGTTTTCCTGCCGGTAACAAGTTAAACAACAGCCGCCGAGAACGGGCTTCACATTCCCGACTGAAACCGCCGGCGGGACGGGGACAAGGAGACCTTTCCCAACCGGGCAATCGGAAGATCGCCACCGTCTAACCACGTTGCTCCGTGAAAAAAAAACTAAATAGATAAATTTAACAATAAACTCACCGACGCAGAAGCGACCACACAGCCTCATCAACGCCATGTTGTGCAACTTTAAATTCCGTCCCGACCGCAGCGCGGACTCCGCCGCTTCAGTTCCACCCCGGCTGTGAATGCGCAGCAACAGGTCGCCCACTCTCTCCCGCTGACTCACTCTGCAACATCACACAGGGCAGGGAACACCGCCTCCTGCCGTCTTCTCCTCACGTCTTTCCAGTAATACTGGCAAAGAAGTTTGAAGAGAATGACTTGCATTTATGGAGTGACGCTCACCCTTACTGGACGTCTCGAAGCGCTTTAAGTGCTTTTGAAGTGTAGTCGGTAAGGGAAAAGCAAGATACTGCGGATGCTGGAAATCTGAAACAAGAACAGAAAATGCTGGGAAAGCTCTGCAGGTTCAACTGTGGAAGAGAAAAACAGAGTTAATATTTCGAGTCCTAATGACTTTTTCAGAGCTAAAGAGAAGTAAAAATGTAATGAAATTTAGACTGTTTGGGGGGGGGGGGGGGGGGGGGATGGTGGTGGGGCAGGGTGGTGGAAGGTCCTTTTGTTCATGACATCCTTGTCAGTCTCTCCTTTGTCCCCACCTTCACTGACCTTCTGTCCAGCTTCACCTGCTCCACATCCTTGCCCCTGGAACCAGGGAGATAACATACCATCCTGGTGTCATGTCTGCGGCCACAGAAATGTCCATCTGTTCCCCTTATGATAGAATCCCCTATCACTATTGCTCTCCCACTCTTTTCTCCCCCACTCTGTGCAGCTGAGCCACTTGTGGTGCCTCGGACTTGGCTCTTGCTGCATTCCCCTGAGAAACCATCTACCCCAGCAGTATCCAAAACGGAAAATCTGTTGGAGAGGGAGATGGACACAGGGGACTCCTGCACTACCTGCCCAGAGCTTTTACTCTGGCGGTCACCCATTCCCTTTCTCTGCCTGTGCACTCTTTACCTGCAGCGTGATCAGCTCACTATACATGCTATCCACGAAGATCTCATCCTCGCGGATACACCACAGTGACTCCAAGCGCAGCTCCAGCTCCAAAGCATAGATTTCCAGTAGCTGCAGCTAGAGACACTTCTTGCATACATGGTCACCCTGGGCACTAGAAGTGTCCCTGACTTCCCACATCATATAGGAGGAGCATTCCACTTGGGCCGAGCTGCTACACCTCACATTCTAACATCCAGCCATGTTTACCTATTTAACATTTCAAACCTAGCTTCAAAGCCTTCAGACCAGTTGTCTCTAATTCAATTAACTCCCACACACAGGCACTATTTCTACTTTACAATAAATTCCATTAATATTATGAAAATTATATCTTCCTGGCATGTTGTTCAAATTTTTGCAATATTTTGCCTTTCCAGGGTAATTTGAGGCAGACTGGGCACTTTTCGGTGTTCAAAAGTGGTGGCTAAAGGTTGATGGACCACCCAGCATTGACCCAGGCATCAGATCTGGACATGACAAAAGCATTGTCCCACTCACCTCCTGACTCCCCAAAGCCTGTCTACCACTTATAAAGCATAGGTCAGGAGTGTGATAGAATATTCTCCAATTGCCTGGATTACTGCAACTCCAACACACAAAAAATTCAACATCATCCAGGACAACGCAGCCTGCTTCATCCGCACTCCCTCCACCACTGGTGCACTTTCTCAGCAATGTGTACCATCTACAAGATGCACTGCAGCAACTCACCAAGGCTCCTTCAATGGCAACTTCCAAACCCATGACCTCTACCACTTAGAAGAACAAGGGCACCAGGCGCATGGGAACACCACCACCTGCAAGTTCCCCTCCAAGTCGCACACCATCCTGACTTGGAACTATATCGCCGTTCCTCCACTATTACTGGATCAAAATTCTGGAACTCCCTCCCTAACAGCACTGTGGTTGTACCTACACCACAAGGACTGCAGCAGTTCCAGAAGACGGCTCACCACCATCTTCTCAAAGGCAAACAGGGATGGGCAATCAATACTGAACTTCCCAGTAATGCTCACATCCAAAGAATGAATTAAAAAAAACACCCAGCTGAGAAAACCCTGCAAAGTTTTCTTCATTAACATCTGGAGACGTAGGTCCAAATTGGGAGAGTTGTCCCACGGTCTACAACAGCAGCAATTTATATTTATGTAGCACCTTAAACATAATGAAACATTACAGAGCACTTCAATGGAGCATAACAATAAGTATGACACTGAGCCACACGAGATATTAAGTCAGATGACCAAAAACTTAGTCAATGAGGTAGGTTTTAAAAAGTGTGTTAAAGGAGAAATGGCAGGTAGAGAGGTTTAGGGAGGATACTCCAGAGTTTTGGGCCTAGGCAACTGATGGCATGGCCACCAATGATGGAGCAGTTATGATTGGGAATGCACAAGAGAGCAGAATAAGACAAGCACAGATATATTGGAGGGTTAGAATCATAGAGTTGTTACAGCTCAGAAGGCCATATGGCCCATCATGTCCGTGCTGGCTCTCCTAAGAAGCAATTCATGTACTGCCACTCCCCTGCTTCTCCTCACATCCCTCCCTTCCAGGGAAAATAGAAAATTTACAGCAGAAGGGGAGGCCACTCAGCCCAACCTGTCTGTGCCAGCTGAAAAATGAGCCACCCAGCTTAATCCCATTTTCCAGCACTTGGTCCACTGGACTAGTAGGTGATGCCCTGGGGACTAGGGTTCAAATCCAATTCAAATTCAATAAAAATCTGGAATTAAAAGTCTGATGACCACGAAACCATTGTCAACTGTTGTAAAAACCCATTTGGTTCACAACTGTCCTTTAGGGGAGGAAATCTGTGGTCCTTACCTGGCCTGCCAATGTGGGTGACTCTTAAATATGAGGAGAGAATGTGGAAACTGGGCCTGTATTCTCTAGAGTTTCAAAGAATGAGAGATGATTTCGTTAAAACTTACAAAATTCTACAGGGCATGACATGGTGGATGTAGATAGGATGTTCCCCCTGGCTGGCAAGTCTAGAACCAGGGCAAGGGGTAGGCCATTCAAGACTGAGATGAGGAGGAATTTCTTCACTGTGGGTGGTGAATCTTTGGAATTCTCCATCTCAGAGGGCTGTGGAAACTTAATCATTAAGCATGTTCAAGACAGAAATCGATAGATTTCTGCATACTAATGACATCAAGGGTTATAGGGATAGCGTAGGAAAGAGGCGTTGCGATAATAATCAGTTATGATGTAACTGAATGGCAGAGCAGGCTGGATGGGCTGAATGGCCGACTCCTGCTTCTATGTTCCTTCACAACTTACTCTTCTTGGCTGTTTTTGTGTCGTCGGCAAATTTAGTAACTATACACTTGAACCCTTCATCCAAGTCATTGATGTAGATTGCAAGTAGTTGAGGCCTTAGCATGATGTGACATCTTGTCAAATGCCTTCTTGAAATCTAAGCACATTGTATCTGCAACTTCCCTTTATCGACTTTGCTCGTTACTTCCTCAAAGAATGCTAATTAATCAGTATGACTTCCCTTTCACAAAAACCATATTAAGTTTGCCTGAGCACATTGAGATTTTCTAAGTGCACTGCTATAACCTCCTTAATAATAGATTCCAACATTTTCCCTATGACAGATGTTAGCCTAATTGGCCTCTCCCTCCTTTCTTGAATAGAGGAGTTACATTTTAAACTGTAGAATCTTGAGACTTCATCATTTCAGTAAATACTGGGATTTCAGATTTTTTTTTAATACAAAAGTCACTGGTCTCGACTGAGATCGTAAAAGCAGCGAGTTATCATGATCTGGAATGCACTGCCTTAAAGGGTGGTGGAAGCAGATTCAATAAGTTTTCAAAAGGAAGTTAGATAAATGCTTGAAGATAGAAGTCTGCCAATTTCATTGGAAGCTGGTCCCATTAAACTCCAGGCATTAAACAAATGAAAAATTCATTCAATTGTACATGTTCTTCGATGATTAGTTTCAAATGATTTGTTCTATGATTAGAGAATAAATGTTCCAGTGCATTAAGTATGTCAGAAAATGTCAATAATTTAACAGCGGTCATCTCAACTCCTAATTTAAAGGACATTTAGTGAGCCACATGGGTTTTTACAACAATCAGCAATGGTTTCAAGGTCATCATGAGACTTTTAATTCCAGATTTTGTAAAAAATTCAAATTTCACCATCTGCTGTGGTGGAATGTGAACCCAGGTCCACAAAGCATTGCCCCTGGGTCTCTGGAATACTAGTCCAGTGAAAATACCACGATGCCACAGCTTCCCCCAACGTATGGCAAGTCCCACACACTATGAGGTAAATAACAACATTGACTGAAGGGAGAAATATTGAATGATACAGAACTCCCCTGCTCTTTTTCAAATAATACTGTTATGGGTCTGCATAATCTCAATTGCAGGCATATTAGCTGTATGTTTTGTTTCATCAGCACTGTGCCCTTGTGCTACAAATACTGTCACTGTTATTTCACTACATGATAAAAAATATTTAAATTAAGAACTGAATTGTCTGACATTATAGTGTAGATGATTACTTCAAACCTTCCATGCCTAGGCAATTAGAAACTTTATATCCAAACATTCCAGGAAAACAACTTGCATTTTTATAACATCTTTAACGTAGAAAAACATTCCAAGCTACTTTACAGGAGTGTCATCAACACCACCACAAAGGAAGATGGTTGTGGCCATTGGAGATCAGCCATCTCAGTTCCAGGACATCATTGCAGGAGTTCCTCAGGGTAGTGTCTGAGGTCCAACCATTGCCAGCTGCTCCAGCAATGACTTTCCCTCCATCATAAGGTCAGAAGTGGGGATGTTTGCAGATGTTCAGCATCATTCATGACTCCTCAGATACTGAAGCAGGCTATGTCCATGTGCAGCAAGACCTGGACAACATTCAGGCTTGGGCTAAATAGCAAGTTAGATTCACTCCACTCAAGTGCCAGGCAATGACCATCTCTCCTTGACATTGAATGGCATTAGCATTGCTGAATCCCTCATTACCATATCACTGACCAGAAACTGAACTGGGCCAGCCATGTACTGTGGCTACAAGAGCAGGTCAGAGGCTTCAAATTGCGCAGCAAGCAGCTCACCTCCTGACTCCAAAGCCTTTGCACCATCTAAAAGAAAGTCAGGAGTGTGTTGGAATACTCTCCACTTGCCTGGATGAGCACAGCTCCAACAACACAAGAAACTCGACATCATCCAAGACAAAGCGGCTCGCTTAATTGCCACCCCATCAACCACCTTCAACATTCATTTTCACCACTGATGCACAGTAGCAGCAGTGTCTAACATCTACATGGTGCACTACAGCAACCACCAAGACTCCTTCAACAGCACCATCCAAACCCATGACTTCTACTACCACAAAGGGCAAAGGCAGCAGGTGCATGGGAATGCCACCACCTGCAGATTCGTTTCCAAACCACACACCATCCTGACTTGGAACTGTATTGTCTTTCCTTCACCGTTGCTGGGTCAAAATCCTGGAGCTCCCTTCCTAATGGCAGTCTGGGTGTACCTACATCACATGAACTACAGTGGTTCACCACCATCTTCTCAAAGTAAATTGCGGTGGGCAATAAATGCTGGCCTTGCCAGTAATGCCCACACCCCATGAAATAAGAAAAAATTGACACCAAGCCACTTAAGATGCTATTAGGACAGATGACCAGTGATTGGTTAGAAATGTTTTAAGGAAAAACCTCAAAAACTATCATACTGTATGGAATGCCAAGACAAATCATTTAAGCAGCCTTCATCCACTTTTGCTGAAGTGTGCTCCACTGACATCAGCAGTCTTCAATGCCTTGTCCTTATGTGTCAGCTGGTAGCGTGTTGGCAAGCTACTCAATCATTAAGCAAGTCGTAGGAAGCCCTGTCTTCAGGCAATGCCCACATATATGCATTTCTTTAACTCTAGAATGAGATTAGCTCAGCCTGATATGACCAGGAACACAACTCGAGACCATCTGGTCTGTATGATTTAACATTATACTGGCAGTGCCGTTACTTACCAGTTCATTTACCCTGGTAGCTAGCACCAGGTTCTTTCCGAATGACTTGAAAAAAAAACAAAAAAAGTATATATGATGCTGAAATGGGGGCACCTTTCACAATGCTGTAAATAAATCAGGTTTAGGGGGCTGAAGCAACAAACACATCACATCCTTTATTTGCTACAATCAGTCAATAATATTAACTGTGCATATTGTTATGATCCCAGCTGCTGTTACTACTGGACAAGCCAGATCCCAGGGTGGAAGCTAGCTTGATAGATCCTAAGTTTTATTTTTTTTTCAATATATGGAGAGTGCCCACTGAACAGAGTCACTGGAGTCAGCTGAACTTTTAGCAAAAGAATAAAACATTTATGAAACAGGAAAAGATGAACTATATTACAATCCTCATTCACCCACAACTATACCTTTACAGATATATTCAGATTTGTAAGGATAACACAAGATACAAAAGCTACTTATAATCTTAATGTTCACAGTAAGTATTCGGTCCATGTAAACCAATAGGCAACCTGCAGTCAGCCACACCACACTCTGAAACCGAGTGGCAGATGCCACCCCTAAACGTGAACTGCTATGGATCTCTCATCAACTCCCCCCAAACGCTTGTCACAAGTTGAACCGACCATTCCCACTGAACTCCGTCTTTTACACACGGGTTTCCAATCTCTACTCTCAAAGAACTTGCTTTGGAATCTTCTCCCAAACTGACATTCTCTCTCAGATGCCTTCCACAAGGGTCCATCTCCAGGGTTCCAAGTCTCCTGGATTGCCACATGCATTCAAGCTTCCTTCCACAAACTCTCCCTCACTGAGTTAGCTGTGCCAACAGAATTTCATGCTTTACATGCCCATAGTAAAAAGTTACAGGCCTTTGGCTGTATCCTTGGATCTTCTGGCTTCTTGCAAGCCTATTTTGCTTTAAGTCTGTGCCCTGCAGCTTTCTCCCTTTAAGCTTGGAGCCTTTCTCTGCTCCTCGCTCTTAACATGACCTTTTCCAGGTTCTCGTCCTTGTCCTTTGATTTAACTGTCCTCTTGGAACCTTTCCTGTTCTACACTGCTGGATTTGGGGACTTTTAGTTTTTGGAGCCTGCTCCTTGCAATTCTCTCTCCTGTGTCCTGTTTCTCCTGGCAGATGGCTTCAGCTTTAGTTTGGGACTTGCTATCTGTCCCTCTCCAATGCTGCTTCTGCTGGCAACTGCTTCCAACTGAACTCAAACTGCTTTTGGTTTCTTTGTCTGTGTGGGGCCTCTCTCTGAACCCCTTTCATACATTGTTTTAACTCCCCTTCAAGAGTCATAAAATCTCATTAAAATGCCGACATCTTTTAAAGTAAAATTAAAACTCAGGTTTTATCCTTTTAAACCAAAAATACAGAAATACAAATTAAACTTAAAAGATAGCCCTTATTCCTAACACACCCAAACAGACATAACTTACTTAAAACTTTCTCTATTCCCTTACAATACTTTGCAGGGATGAAATTAGGACAGGAGAATTCACAGAAAAATAAAACTAATGTTTAGTTTATTTTTATGAATGATTTATTGTTGCTGTAAATTATGAACACAAACATTCTGAAAATCATAATTACACAAGACTCACTGGAGGCAGAGGTATGTTGCATTACAGTACAGTATTTATGCAATTCTTAAAACATAAATAACCGAAATCAGTGGTACAGCTGAGAGTCTCCACCTGAAATAATGGCCTGTACTTTCAGATGCTGATGGGTCAGCTGATCACTTAGCAGTTTTTCTTTTTAATGCAAGCGATAAAGGACATGAAATTTGTTTTATTCCAGCGTTACACCAAGCAGATGTTATGGTTTACAACGTTGAACGAAGCGTGGATACAAACATACATCACGAATATGATGTCTGTTGAGAAGCCATGTTAAGAACCGTTCCAGACCCAGACCGTAACCACCATGAGGACAACTGCCATATTTACGCTAGAAGGAATAAGAATACACATAAGAGTGTAGATGGAAATTCAAAAATCAAAGTCAGCTAAACAAGATATTAATTCTTCAAGTAGCCACAAGGCTCTACTAGAAAGAATTTTGAAGTATGTACATTGAAGAACAGTACTCAAAGCCTTTTTAGCCTAGATTTCATTATCAATCAGTAAAATATTTTCATGAATATAGTTCACTAAATTTCTTAAGCTTCAGCTTGATCTACCCAAGTCAAGTGGTGGTGAGTTCATCCCTCACCATAAGGCTTAAGCCATTGATCCAGGCTAACATCTACTACAATGGTGCATGATCAGAGCTACCATCTTTCAGATGAGGCACGAAAGCAAGATCCAATCAATTTAGTCAAGGAGATGTGAAAGATTCCATGATACTTTTCATTGAACAGCAGTGAGTTCTCCCAGATACCGGGATAATATTTACATCTCATTTATCACAAGCAACAAAAATATAATTGGATTTCCAGCGCGAGAGGAGGGAGCAGATAAAACAGCTGGTGGTCAACGGACCGGGAGCGGTTCTGGGGAAGGTGGCACCAGTAGAAACAGGACAGGTTGCAACTGGGCAGGGCTGGGAACAATGTCCTCTGGGGGGTGGGGGGGGTGGTGGTGTGTTTGCTAGTGCAGTCGAGGAGGGTTTAAACTGGAATGGCAGGGGGATGGGAACCTGAGCAGGGAGACAAAGGAGGAGGAAACAAGGGTAGAAACAAATAATAGAAAAGAAAGAAGCAAAAGTGGAAGGCAGAAAAAAAAGGGCGAGAAATAAATGGAGTCATAGTGCAAAATAAAGCTAAGATGACTAACAAGGTTAAAAAGACAAGTCTAAAGGCATTGTATCTTAATGCACAGAGCATTCGCAATAAGGTAGATGAATTAACAACGCAAATAGATATAAATGGTTATCATATAGTTGCAATTACGGAAACATGGCTGCAGGGTGACCAAAGATGGGAACTGATCATCCAGGGGTATTCAATGTTTAGGAAGGACAGACAAATAGGGAAAGGAGGTCGGGTAACATTGTTAGCACAGGAGGAAAACAATGCAACAGTGAGGAAGGAAATTGGCTTGGAAAATCATTATGTGGAATCTGTTTAGGTGGAGATTAAAAAACACCAAGGGACAGAAAACATCGGTGGGGGTTGTCTATAAGCCCCCAAACAGTAACGGAGATATCAGGGAAGGCATTAAGCAGGAAATTAGAGACGCATACAATAACTGTAGTCATGGGTGACTTTAATCTACAAATAGATTGGACAAAACAAACTAGCAATAATACTGTGGAGGATTTCCTGGAGAGTGTATGTGATGGTTTTTTAGAACAATATGTTGAGGAACCAACTAAAGAGCAGGCTATCCTAGACTGGGTATTATGCAATGAGAAAGGATTAATTAACAATCTTGTTGTGGGGGGTCCCTCAGGGAAGAGCAACCATAAAATGATAGAATTGTTCATTAGGATGGAGAGTGAAGAAGTTGAATCCAAAACTAGGGTCCTGAATCTAAATCAAGGGAACTACAAGGGTATGAGGCACGAGTTGGCAATGATGGATTGGAGAACCTTACTAAAAGGGTTGAAAGTGGATAGGCAATGGCTAATATTTAAGGAACATATGCATGAATTGCAACAATTATTCATTCCAGTCTGGCACAAAAATAAAACAGGAAAGGTGGCTCAACCATGGCTTACAAAAGAAATTAGAGAGTATTATATCCAAAGAGGAGGCATAAAATTGCCAGAAAAAGCAGCAAGCCTGAGGATTGGGAGCTGTTCAGAATTCAGCAAATGTGGACAAAAAGGTTGATCAAGAAAGGGAAAATGGAGTATGAACTTGCAAGGAACATAAAAACTGACTGTAAAAGCTTCTATAAATATGTTAAGAGAAAAAGATTAGCAAAGACAAATGTAGGTCCCTTACATTCAGAAATGGGGAACAAAGAAATGGCAGAAGAATTTGACACACATTTTGGCTCTGTCTTCACTAAAGAGGACACAAATAATTTCCCAGAAATGTTAGGGAACCAAGGCTCTAGTGAGGGAGGCATTGAAGAAAATCAATATTAGTGAAAAAAAAGTTGTGCTAGAGAAATCAAAGGGGTCGAAGACTGAAAAATCTTCAAGGCCTGATAATCTACACCCCAGAGTACTAAAGGAAGTGGCCCTGGAAATATTGGATGCATTGGTGGTCATCTTCCAAAATTCTATAGACTCTGGAGCAGTTCCTACAAATTCGAGGGTGGCCAAATGTAATCCCACTATTTAAAAAAGGAGGGAGAGAAAAAAAACAGAATTACAGACCAGTTAACCTAACATCAGTTGCGGGGAAAATGCTAGAGCCTATTATAAAAGATGTGGTAACAGAACACTTGGAAAGCATTAATGGGATTAGACAAAGTCAGCATGGGTTTATGAAAGGGAAATCATGCTTAACTAATCTACTGGAGTTTTTTTGAGGATGTAACTAGTAGAATACATAAGGGAGAACTGGTGGATGTGGTGTATTTGGATTTCAAGGTGGCTTTTGATAAGGTCCCACATAAGAGGATAGTGAGCACAATCAAAGCGCGTAGGATGGGGGTAATATACTGGCAAGGATTAAGAATTGGTTGACAGACCGGAAACAGAGAGTGGGAATAAATGGGTCTTGTTCCAGATGGCAGGCGGTTCCTAGTGGTGTGCCGCAGGGATCAATGCTTGGGCCCAACCTATTCACGATATATATATATATATATATATATATATATATGAAAGATTTGGATGGGGGAAACAAATGCAATATTTCCAAGTTTGCAGATGACACAAAACTGGGCGAGGTTGTGAGTTATGAGGAGGATGCAAGGCGATTTAGACAAGTTGTGTGCTCAGGCAAACACATGGCAGATGCAGCATAACGTGGATAAATGTGAAGTTATACGCTTTGGTGTGAAAAACAGAAAGGCAGAGTATTATTTAAGTGGTGATATATTGGGAAATATGAATGTACAAAGGAGTCTGGGTGTCCTTGTGCACCAGTCAATAAAAGTAAACAGGCAGGTACAGCAAGCAATAAGGAAGGCAAATGACATGTTGGCCTTCATTGCAAGAGGATTTGAGTTCAGAAGTAGGGATGTCTTACTGTGGTTATACAGGGCCCTTGGTGAGCCAACACCTGGAGTGTTGCGTGCAGTTTTGGTTTCCCTACCTCAGAAAAGATGTACTTGCCATAGAGGGAGTGCAGCATAGGTTCCCTAGGCTGATACTAGGAATGGCAGGACTGTCGTATGAGGAGGGATTGGTTCAAATGGGCCTGTATTCACTAGAGTTTAGAAGAATGAGAGGGGATCTGATTGAAACATATAAAATTCTAACAGGGCTTAACAGACTGGATGCAGGGAGGATGTTTCTCCTGGTTGCAGAGTCTAGAACCAGGGGCCACAGTCTCAGGATATGGGGCAAACCATTTAGGACTAAGATGAGGAAAATTTCTTCACTCAGAGGGTGTTTAACCTGTGGAATTCTCTACCACAGAAAGCTGTGGAGGCCAGGTCACCGAGTATACTCAAGAAGGAAACTGATATATTTTTGGATAAAAGGGGCATCAAGAGAGAAAGCAGGAATATGACGTTGAGATAGAGGATCAGCCATGATCATATTGAATGGTGGAGCAGGCTCAAAGGGCCAAATGGCCTGCTCCTGGTTTCCCTGTTTCCTTGAAGCTTGTGGGAACTTGCCAGCTACAACAATAACTTGCATTTAAATAGCACCCATGGTTGCAATGATTGCCAATATAACAGCAAATACACTTCAACATTAATTCATGTGCTGGGAAATGTTTTGGGATGCTGCAAGATCCAATACAGAAATGTAAGTTAATTTTCCTATTAAGTCAAAAAGGCTAAGAAGGTGATAGGGAAAATAGGGTAGGGTGTGAATCTGAGTTCCAAGGGTTGCAGAAGGTGCACTATCTTTCACATTTAGTCTCAGTGCTCTTAGGTTGCAGGATTTGGAAAAAGGCCCAGGTGTTCGGCACTTAGCTGTTGTCCAGCGACCAGTTCTAAAAGTGCACCGGACTCGGTGCTGATTGATGACAGGACACGTCGGCTGTAGCGTCCCCATAGCTGCCAATGGGCATGGTGCAAACAAAAAAGATTTGCATACATGTATCACCTTATCACAATATCTTAAAGCGCTTAAATGAGTTACATTGAAGTGATTGTGGTATCTTGTGCGTGCAAATTGGCTGCTAAATTTTTCTTTCTAACAATAAACAGCAATGAGGCAAATAATTGATTTATTTTTGCTGGTGGAATGTTGCCCAGGACATTGAACTCATTGCTAAAAAGCACCACCCACTTACACTACAGGAACCAGAAATAGGCACTCATCAAACAGTGCAACACTACTTCAGTATTGCATTAGTGATTTAGGCTGAATTATAAGCTCAAATTCTTGTGTGCAGCTTCAACCTGCAACTTTCTGAGTAAAAGACAAGGCTGTGAAGTGAACCAAACTGACATTGTATACACATCACACACAATAGGCAGAATTTAATGCATGCTTCTGAAGTAGGTTTGGAGGCAGGGGGTCATTTAATTGGCAGAAGGGTGCCAGGTGGGAGTTCCACTGCCTTCATGCCTCTGTCCTGATCAAGTCCGGAGCAGCAAGGCTCAGGAATAGCTTTTCCGCCCGCTGCCAATTGAGGTCCTGAAGTGAGCAATTAATGCAAAGCAAATCCTGTCACGTTTTTGTTTACTTGCACATTTCCAGGCAGGTGGGGAAGGGTGTGGGTCTGATTGAAGTGCCTGATTGGCACTTAATATGGCGGGCCTTCCCAAAGGAGGCGACACATGGTTCTCGCTGGCTCACCAGCTGGCGGGCAAGAACCCTGTTGCCTGTATTAAATATGCCTGGAATAATGGCCACTTTTTTTTATAAAAGGTATCAAAAGGTAACCTACTCCCAAAAAGCTGGGTCTAAGAAAAGAACCCACATCAGGAGACAGGAAGGGATAATTGACAAGAAAAACAATTTGGGGAAAAAAATCTAAAAATCAGGGAGATCAAATTAACTTTTAGGGTGAAAATTCCATGTTACAAAAATGTCAGAAAAATCTAGAAACTAAAAATGAAGAATCTGAATAGACCACATTAAAAAATTCAGAATTAGTGTATCACTACAAGCGTTTATCAAAGTTAGGAATAAACAATTACAGTTACACCGACCAAATCTTTTATTCTCACAGCAAGCTTTGGTTTGGGGTGGGGAGAGGTGAGAGCAGGAGAATGGACTTTTATTTTTCCTATGCTGGCTGAGATTGCTAAATATACTTATTGGGTAATACAAACCTAAACAGGCTAAGGGGTTCTCAGGCTTTGCATCGAGAAATATAGACATTGGGAGGTTCCACAAGTACCACTTGCACATATGTGCAGAAAATGGATGCCTGCAGATACTCTCAGAAGAGTTAGGTATCTAACCAAAACAAGAAATGCAAAGGACAGTCCCTAAAATTTCCCTGTGAAACAGAAAGGCTACGAGCTTCTTTCGATAAATTAACAAACACTGTTCAACTTACCTGGTCAGTGTACCAGTAATATGGAGTCGGATCAATACCTTCACGTTTGTAACCATCCAACAGCTCCTCACTGTCCCAGATACGCATCGACCCGCCCACAATTTCACCAACATTTGGCATTAACACATCAACCTCACAAATTAAAGGAAAAATATTTGATATTAGTACAGCATCTTAAATCTGAAAAAAGACTTAGTTTGTTCAAGGTATGTGGATGTTACTGGCAATTTATTGTCCTTCCCTAATTTCCCTTGAGAAGGTAGTGGTGAGCCGCCTTCTTGAACTGCTGTAGGTACACCCACAGTGCTGTTACAAAGGGAGTTAGTTCCAGGATTTTGACCCAGTGACAGTGAAGGAAATGACGATATAGTTCCAAGTCAGGATAGTGAGAGACTTGGAGGGGAACTGGCAGATGGTAGTGTTACCACGCATCTGCTGCCCTTTCTTTCTAGGTGTAGAGGTCACTAGTTTGGAAGATGCTATCGAAGGAGCCGTGGCGTGTTTCTAGTGCATATTATGATGCAACTGCATCCACTATGTGCTGTGGTAGAGGGACTGAATGTTCAATGTGGTGGATGGGGTACCAATCAAGATGGCTACTTTTTATTAAATAGTGTCAAGCCTCGAGCTGTTGGAGTTGCTGGACTCATCCGGGCAAGTGGAGAGTATTCCATCACATTCCTGACTTGTGCTTGGTGTTGGACAAGCTTTAGGGAGTCAGAAGGTGAGGTACTCACCACTGAATTCACAACCTCTGATCTGCTCTTGTACTCACAGTAATTATGTGGCTGATCCAATTAAGTTTCTGGTCAATGGCAACCCCTCGGGTATTGATGGTGAGGGATTCAGCGATGGCAATATTGCTGAGCATCAAGAGGAGATGGTTAGATTCTCTCTTGTTGGAGATGGCCACTGCCTGGCACTTGTATATCACGTTGCTTTTCACTTGTTAGCCCAAGCCTGAATGTTGTCAGGTCTTGTTGCTTCAGTATCTGAGTCCCATATGGGACTCAACACTAATCACTGGTGAACATCCCCACTTCTGACCTTAGTGAACCAGGACATTAGTGAGCCAGATAGGTTTTCACAACAATCGATAATAACTGTCATCATGGTCACCATTACTGAGACTAGCTTTATACTCCAAATTTATTAACCGACTTCAAATTCCAGCTGATGTGGTGGGATTTGAACCTGTGTACCTAGAACATTTGCCTGAGCCTCTAGATTGCTGGTCCAGTAACATTACCACTACACCACCATCTCCCCCTTACTGATTCTTTTGGTAGACAGTGACACTTGCTGGAGTGTGTTCATGTATGGCAAGTGGGTAAGAACAAGATCAGTCTCAACGGCCATGTCCACACTGCCTAGTTCCAAATATGAAGAATTACCACTTAAAGTGAACAGAGGAAGCTGACATCACTTGAACAAATACCTTCAAGAAAGAAAATGGAAACGTGCAAATGAAAATCTTTCCAAAGAAATTAATTTGTACGCCTTATAAAAAAATGTCACTAATGCATTCAAACATTCACTTAACAATTCCCACATCTTCTCCACTTTTATAATATCATCAATATCTGCTTCTGAGTACATATGACACTGAAACCTCTCGTTGGTGCCTTTGTCTCCTCTAGACTCAGCTACACCAGTGCTCTCCTAGTAGGATTTAATTATCCATCTTCCATGAACTGACTCATTCAAAAATTTGCTTCCTGTATCCTAGTCCATACCCATTCATATTCACCTATCATAGACATCCTTGAATACCCATCGCTTCCCTGTTCCCCTATGCCTTAAATTTAAGATTTTCATCCTTGTTTTCCAATCTCTCCATGACCTTGCCTTGCGCATCACTGAAATCTCCTTCAGCCCTACAACCCTTCCTCAATTCTCCAACTTCTTTCCTCTGTGCATTCCACTTCCTCTTTGTCTCAGCATTGCAGGAATGGTGATCCTTTCATCCACCCTAGCCCGGTGGGCTGGAATTCCTGCTCCAAACTCCTCAGCCTCTCTACCTTCCTTAAAGCCCACCTCTCTGACCAAGTCTTTGGTTACCCCTCCCAAATTCTGCTTCTTGGGCTTCCTTTTGGACTTGTCATACAATCTTGTGAAGCACTCTTGAGCTATTTCTCCAGGCTGAATATTTTATTATTGGTGGACAAATGACAGCAATGATAACATGTCAAATATAATTCCTCGTTTAGATACACATGTAACCAAGCAATTTTAGGATTGGCTTCAAATACAGATCCACATTCACTTCATATCACTGCAAAATCTAAAGTGTTCTCACAGATTCAGTCAGCCGACGATCCTCTGGGCAGCGTTGCATGTAGAAGGATTTGATCTCAGCAGGAAAACGACACAGGAGTATAGGCTCATTGATTGCGTCAGTCATCAGCCTCTCTGGAGCCTCTGGGATATCCTGTGAAAAAAGCCAGATGGGGTTCAGCTCATCCAAAGGTGGCAGGGTAAAAACTCAAAACATTGAAAGTTAACTGCACTTCAGGAAGACCAAAGTGGGCTTTAGAATCTGCGATAAAAGCAAAAAACTGCAGATTCTGGAAGTCCAGAACAAAAACAAAAATACCTGGAAAAACTCTTAAAAGAACCTTTTAGCCTATTTCGATCCCTTCCCCCACTAGGGCTATCTGTACCTTTATCATCACATTCCTTAGATAATATCACCAGCTTCAACACCTCTTTGTCCTTTTGTCTATGACATATTTTGGTTATCTCCACCTACCGCTGGTCCTCTATCCAGCTCTACCTGTCCCACCCCCCATTAAACCAGCTTATATTTCACCTTTTTTATATTTTTCCTTAGTTCTGTTGAAGAGTCGTACGGACTCGAAACATTAACTGTGTTCCTCAATATTCAGTCCGGAATGCTGTAAAGTGCCTAGTCGGAAGATGAGGTGCTGTTCCTCCAGTTTGCATTGAGCTTCACTGGAACAATGCAGCAGGCCAAGGACGGACATGTGGGCATGAGAGCGGGGAGGAGTGTTGAAATGGCAAGCGAAAGGGAGGTCTGCGTCATTCTTGCGGACAGACCGAAGGTGTTCCGCAAAGCGGTCACTCAGTCTGCGTTTGGTATCTCCAATGTAGAGGAAACCGCATTGGGAGCAGCGAATGCAGCAGACTAAATTTTCTATTGAGTTCAACAATTTTAGATCATGAACTCTCTCCTCCATCCCCACCCTCTTTCTGATCCCCCTTTTTTCCAATAATTTATATAGATTTTTCTTTTCCCACCTATTTCCATTATTTATAAATGTATTTCCATCCATTGTTTTATCTCTGCCTTTTAGCCTATTTCGATCCCTTCCCCGCACCCCACCCCCAATAGGGCTATCTGTATCTTTATTATCACATTCCTTAGATAATATCACCAGCTTCAACACCTCTTTGTCCTTTTGTCTAAGACATATTTTGGTTATCTCCACTATCACTGGCCCTCTATCCAGCTCGACCTGTCCCACCCCTGCCCTTAAACCAGCTTATATTTCACCTCTTATCTATTTTTCTTTAGTTCTGTTGACTCTGGACTCGAAAGGTTAACTGTATTCCTCTCCGCAGCTGCTGTCAGACCTGCTAAGTTTCTTCAGGTATTTTTGTTTAGAATCTGCGAGATTGGTACAATTGCTGTGATCTACTCAACTGAAGCACAAATTTTGAAATAAAAAAAGGAGTTCCATCTGTCTCCAGACCGTGTACTTTTAAAAACAATTTCATATTAAGATGTGGGGCACACTGACTGGGAAGTATTTACTGCCTTTTGCCAGAGTCAATCACACAATGCAGAACAGTAACATAGGCTGAATGGAGGTGGCAGGTTCTCTTCTCTGAAGGACACTGGTGACCCAAGTGGGTTTTTAAACAACAATCCAGGTGCTTGCATGGTCATTTCCTTGTGTTAGCTCTCAAATTACCAAATTATATTTTTTTTATTCCTTCATGGGATGTGGGCTTCGCTGGCTAGGCCAGCATTTATTGCCCATTCCTAGTTGCCCTTGAGAAGGTGGTGGTGAGCTGCCTTCTTGAACCGCTGCAGTTCATGTGGTGCAGATACACCCACAGTGCTGTTAGGAAGGGAGTTCCAGGATTTTGACCCAGCGACAGTGAAAGAACGGCGATATATTTCCAAGTCACGATGGTGAATGACTTGGAGGGAAACTTCCAGGTGGTGGTGTTCCCATCAATCTGCTGCCCTTTTCCTTCCAGATGGTAATGGTCATGGGTTTAGAAGGTGCTGTCTAAGGAGCCTTGATGAACTCCAGCAGTGCATCTTGTAGTTGGTACACACTGCTGCTATTGTGCGTCAGTGGTGATGGAAGTGAATGTTTGTGGATGTGGTGCCAGTCAAGTGGGTTGTTTTGTCCTGGATGGTGTCAAGCTTCTTGAGTGTTGTGGGAACTGCACTTATCCAGGCAAGTGGAGAATATTCAATCACACTCCTGACTTGGGTCTTGTAGATGGTAGACAGGCCTTGGGGAGTCAGCAGGTGAATTACTCATCACGATTCCGAGCTTTTGACCTGGTCTAGTAGCCACAGTATTTATATGGCTAGTCCTGCTCACTTTCTGGTCAATGGTATTGAACATCAAGGGGCAATGGTTGGATTCTCTCTTGTTGGAGATGGTCATTGCCTGACACTTGGGGGTGCGAATGTTACTTGCCACTTGTCAGCCCAAGCCTGGATATTTTCCAGGTCTTGCTGCATTTGGACAAGGACTGCTTCAGTATCTAAGGAGTCAAGAATGGTGCTGAACAATGTGCAATCATCAGTGAACATTCCCACATCTGACCTTACGATGGAAGGAAGGTCATTGATGAAGCAGCTGAAGATGGTTCGGCCTAGGACACTACCCTGAGAAACTCCTGCAATAATATTCTGGAGCTGAGATGATTGACCTCCAACAACCATCTTCCTTTGTGCTTGGTATGCTTCCAACCAGTGGAGAGGTTCCCACCGCAATTCCAACTGACTCCAGTTTAGCTAGGGTTCCTTGATGCCACACTTGGTCACATGCTGCCTTGATGTCAAGGGCAGTCACACTCAGCTCACCTCAGGAGTTCAACTCTTCTGTCTATGTTTGAACCAAGGCTGTAATGAGGTCAGGAGCTGAGTGGCCCTGGCAGAACCCAAACTGGGCATCAGTAAGCAGGTTATTGCTAAGGAAGTGCTGCTTGATAGCACTGTTGACCCCTTCCGTTACTTTACTGATGATGGAGAGCAGACTGATGGGGCGGTAATTGGCCAGGTTGGATTTATCCTGCTTTTTATGTATAGGACATACCTGGACAATTTTCCACATAGCCAGGTAGATGCCAGTGTTGTAGCTGTACTGGAACAGCTTGGCTAGGGGTGTGGCAAGTTCTGGAGCACAAGCCTTCAGTACTATTGCTGGAATATTGTCAGGGCCCATAGCCTTTGAAGTATCCAGTGCCTTCAGCCGTTTCTTGATATCACGTGGGGTGAGTCGAATTGGTTGAAGACTGGCATCAGTGATGCTGGGGACCTCCGGAGGAGGCAGAGATGGATCATCCACTCGGCACCTCTGGCTGAAGATTGTTGGAACTGCTTCAGCCTGATCTTTGGCACTGGTGCGCTGGGTTCCTCCATCATTGAGGATGGGGATATTTGTGGTGCCTCCTCCTTCAGTGAGTTATTTAATTGCTCACCACCATTCACGACTGGATGTGGCAAGACTGCAGAGCTTAGATCTGATCCGTTGGTTGTGGAATTGCTTAGCCTTGTCTATCACTTGCTGCTTATGCTGTTTGGCCTGCAAGTAATCCTGGCATGCACTTTTCATTGCGTGGAATAAAATTGTAACAAAAACATTAGTTCAGGAGTGTAAAGGTTAATGGCCTCAAAAGACACCAAAATGCTGCATCCTGAATTCCTGTTTGTTCCATCTTTGGTTGATTATAATCTAATAAATTACAAACCTAAGTACTCAATTTGCAAAAGAAATGCTTACAGCAGCAATGTAGGGGAATGTATTGAATTCAGCACCTAGATGAAAAATCTTATTAGCAGGATGTAACGCTATTTGTGAGCCATTCAGTAAAGTCAAATTTTAAACATAAACTTTCTATATTAAAATGTGTCATTATGAAAAATTAAATAAAAATGCAATTTCAAGCAGAAGCTACCAAATTCATAACACAAGTTCAACAACAGTTCTTGAATAAGGATTCCAAAACATGCATAACAGCATTTCAATGAGTTATTGTCTAAACATCTCTACCCTGTGAAACATTTGCCCACTCGCAGTAGAAAAATGATCAAACTGCAGAAAAAAAAATTACTTCTCCAAATTCGTAGAAAGTGCCATCATCTTTCTTAATATCATGTTCTTTCAGCCAAATGATGGCATCTGTGTAGTTCATTCTTTTGAAAGGGCGTTGAGGAGGCTTGAAATCCTAATTTAAAAAAAAACACGAAGAAAAGGATTAAAAGAACAGAATTTCACAATGAACTGAATATCATTTCAGTTCATCTAAATTATTTTCTAAAGACATGAAGCTTTAAACATAATTTTTCAAAACTGACTGTTTTATGTTAATACGCACTTTTTTTTAAAGCTTGCAACTTCTATACAGATGTCAGTATAAAGCTCCCTGTAATACAGCTGAATAGGTTATTTGCAACATAAAATATAACAAATGTTTACATACTGGGTTCAATTCACGCACAAGATCCCCATAAGGTGACTTCAGGATGCGTTCAGCCACATCACAGACAAGGTCTTCCAAACGGTTGAGAAGTTCATTGAAAGTAATGAATGGACATTCTGCCTCAACATGAGAGTATCTAGAAATTTTAAAAGAACAAAATTGATTCAATTCTCCTATATTTCTAGTTCTCCCAACTGTTAAAGTGTCTATCCAGTGAATATATGTTTGGTTAACTGGGCAATGTTCTGGCTATTACGAACTGATCTGGGGAAGGATCTTTGCCTGAGATACCACAACAGAGAGATTGTTGGACTTTGGCGGTCTCTAGCCCTGAGAATTACCTGCAGCAATGTCCTAAGGCTGAGATGATTGGTCTCCACTGGAGGGTTTACCCTTCAACCGCCATTAACTTCAATTTTACTAGTGCTCCTTGCTGCCAGACTCGACCGAATTAAACCTCAAGCTCGTGGGCTGTTATATGACTCGTATCCATGTTTGGCCTAAGGCCAAAATGAGATATCACAAAATTGTGCTCACTTAGGTTAAGAAAAGCTGAACAAGCAAGTGAGATTTGGCATGTTTTAAGACTGCAGGCACTTCCCCAAAGACTCAGGCATTAATCTGGCTCTGCACTTGGGAAACCTCCAATTTTAATGTTGCATCTTCAAACACTAAGCAATGTGTTCGATGACATAGCCTGGAATCAAATAAATGAATGCTCGCTTTTTATAAGTATTATTGATGGATACCAATCATATTATTCTCATGACATTCTTATTTCTTCCCGCATGTTAACTTTACATGATTTTAAAAGCATGGTTTAGGCAAACAATTTAAAGTGACCCACTTACCACAACAGGCAACTACTTTGTGCAATAAATAGACTTGAAAAATGAATTAACATTGATAGTGACCTATGGTCTAATCATAAAGGATTCAAAGTCTTTAGGAGCAAATTGTTACATAGATAATGTTGATTCGTGGTGAAATAATTTTCACATTTAGGTAAGACAATATTCTAAGTGAGCAGAACAGTGGTAGAAAGATTTATAAAGTTTTTGTCATTCACCCATGTTACACACCAGTCAGAAATTCCACTAGTTTCAGTTCCTGGCTCCATCTTTACATAAATTATACTTGCACACTTTACTGGGTTTTACATCCCACCACCTCTAGATGAGAATCAGGGTTGGTCCCTGTTAGCTTGCTAATGTATATAGAGAAGAAACAGTACTAACTCTGCAAGGTGTCTGCGTGTCCGAGACTGTTCGGCACGGTAGGACTGAGCAACACAGAAAACATCTCCAAGTGCAGGGATACAAGTCTCCAAATACAGTTGAGAAGATTGCGTCAGGAAGGCCTCTTCACCAAAATAATTCAATTTAAATAGTGTAGAACCTCCCTCAACCTGTGTCTGCACCAAGGTAGGTGGTGTAACCTGCAATTATGAAGAAGTTCACAAAATCATTAGTACATGGGGTAAAATAAACATCACCGTCCCCCATATGTTAGCTCACTGTGACTGTTTATATTGGTCATAGGTAGCTAAAATTCTGATCACAAGTCAGAAAAGTGCATGTTACAAAGGGATGTGAAATGTGAGGAAATCCACAAACTGAGTTACTTGAAGAAAAACTTAACAGATGCAAGACAGTTCCCACTTATCAACTGATAATTTTCCTATCGAGTAGCATCTACCTATCTCAGTTAAGGGGGCAGTATACAGTAGAAAGAAGGGAAAGCAAAATGAAACAAAAAAAACCTTAGGCCAATATATAAATTTTCAAGCCTATCTATTTTCTCAAATTAACATTCAAGACAATTGGTATTAATTGAATTACCAGAATTAAATAATTTGTGATCACATAATAATCCTTTCTGCTTAATGATTGTATTAACGCAAACAAAAACCTCACAACTTACTCTAAAATATCATACTTGAGGAGTAAATCACACTATGACCTGCTTTCAATAGTCACTTTCCATGGAGTTTTTCCACAGTAAAGTTTTGAACCCCATTAAAGTGACACCAAAGGAGTGATGACAAGATATTTGTGTCTTAATTCAATATGATTACATTCAATTTTACACCCCTTTGGACTATTACAAACAAAGCATGGAAGAAACAAAAAAAAACATACTTCAAAGTAGTTATTGTCAAAGTAGTGGTCCCTGAAGCACTGCACCACAGCAGAGCGCACTTTGAAGATTTTGGACAAGTTCTCTCCTCTGAGCATCATGTGACGGTTGTTCAGTTGCACATCTACATCAGATTCTTCATTAAGCAAATTATCTGCACCCCCTGCTGGAGCCAAACCGATCAGTTCCCAGTAATCACAAATCAATTCATGCCCTCCAGGAGCCTGGAAAAGTGAAATCATGCACATCAAATGGGGTAAAAGTACTAAATACTGACTATCTAAAATTCTCCATTTCTCAGCCAAACAATTAGCTCCAATACGCCCAGTAGCAACAGAGTTGTATTCAACCACAATTCAAAATCCTATTGCCAGGCAATTCCTTCATTCTACTATTACCATTAAACCAGGCTGGTTCAATGAAGAGTGTAGCAGAGCATGCCACGAAAAGCACCAGGTGTACTGAAACATGAGGTGCCAACCAGTCAAGGCAACACAGGAATACGTGCATCCTCA
This sequence comes from Carcharodon carcharias, assembly GCF_017639515.1. Taxonomy (NCBI): domain Eukaryota; kingdom Metazoa; phylum Chordata; class Chondrichthyes; order Lamniformes; family Lamnidae; genus Carcharodon; species Carcharodon carcharias. Next base: position 214,750,642 of record NC_054467.1, on the reverse strand, counting down.
AAAGCAAAAGTAGCATGGAACATACAGAGCCAGGCGATCCCACCACCAACCAAGAAGCTCACACCACTCAGGAAGAAGCAGACTGCTGATAAGCACCTCATTCACCTCAAATTTTCAATCCTCTGCATCATCGGCACAACGCAACTGCATTAAATAACAAGTACAATATACATTGCAAGGATCCAGCATGGCTTCTTTGACAACACTTCCCAAACCCACAATCCCTACCACCTGGATGGTCAAGGGCAGAAATATGGGAACACCACCAATTACAAATTCCCCTCCAAGTCGCAGACCATCTTGACTTGGAAATATTTTGCCATTCCTCACAGTTGTTGGCTCAAAATCTTGGAACTCCCCAACTAACAGATGTGATGGAGCCGCCAGACTAGTTCCAAGGAATTTATCAGTCTTTATAGCCATCATTTTGTCTAGGTTTTTTTTGCTCCCATTAACTTTAGTAATATCATAAGACATAGGAGCAGAAGTTAGGCCATTCGGCCCATCGAGTTTGCTCCGCTATTCAATCATGGCTGATAAGTTTCTCAATCCCATTCTCCCACCTTCTCCCCGTAACCTTTGATAACTTACCAATCAAGAACCTATCTATCTCTGTCTTAAATACACTCAATGACCTGGCCTCCACAGCCTTCTGTGGCAATGAATTCCATAGATTCACCACTCTCTGGCTAAAGAAGTTTCTCCTCATCTCTGTTCTAATAGGTCTTCCCTTTACTCTGAGGCTGTGCCCACGGGTCCTAGTCTCTCCTACTATTGGAAACATCTTCCCCACGTCCACTCTATCTTTCAGTATTCTGTAAGTTTCAATCAGATCCCCTCTCCATCGAGTATAGACCCAGAATCCTCAAACATTCCTTAGCCTTTCATTCCTGGGATCATTCTTGTGAACCTCCTCTGGACCCTCTCCAGGGCCAGCATATCCTTCCTGAGATACGGGGCCCAAAATTGCTCACGATATTCTAAATGTGGTCTGGCCAGAACCTTATAAAGCCTCAGCAGCACATCCCTGCTTTTATATTCTAGTCCTCTCGAAATAAATGCCAACATTGCATTTGCCTTCCTAACCACCCACTCAACCTGCAAGTTAACCTTAAGAGAATCATTGACTAGGGCTCCCAAGTCCCTCTGCACTCCAGAGTTCTGAATTCTCTCCCCATTTAGAAAATAGTCAATGGCTCTATTCTTCCTACCAAAGTGCATGACCTCACACTTGCCAATGTGTATTCCATCTGCCACTTCTTTGCCCATTCTCCTAACCTGTCCAAATCCTTATGCAACCTCCCCGCCTCCTCAATACTACCTGTCCCTCCACCTATCTTTGTATCATCTGCAAACTTAGCCAGGATAACCTCAGTTCCTTCATCTAGACCACTAATGTATAAAGTGAAAAGTTGTGGTCCCAACACTGACCCCTGCGGAACTCCACTAGTCACCGGCTGCCATCCTGAGAAGGACCCCTTAACCCCACTCTCTGCCTCCTGCCAGACTGCCAATCTTCTATCCATGCTAGTACCTTGCCTCTAACACTATGGGCTCTTATCTTACTGAGCAGCCTCCTGTGCGGCACCTTGTCAAAGGCCTTCTGGAAGTCCAAATAGATAACATCCATTGGCTCTCCTTTGTCCAACCTACTCATTACCTCCTCAAAGAATTCTAACAGATTTGTCAGGCGTGACCTCCCCTTGATGAAACCATGCTGACTTTGCCTGATTTTACCATGCACTTCCAAGTATTCTGAAATCTCATCCTTAATAATGGACTCTAAAATATTACCAATGACCGAGGTCAGGCTAATCAGCCTGTAATTTCCCGTCTTTTGCCTCACTCCCTTCTTAAACAGGGGGGTTACATTAGCGATTTTCCAGTCCTCTGAGACCCTCCCTGACTCCAGTGATTCCTGAAAGATCACCACTAATGCCTCCATTATCTCTTCAGCTATCTCCTTCAGAACTCTGGTGTGTAATCCATCTGGTCCAGGTAATTTATCCACCTTCAGACCTTTCAATTTTCCTAGCACCTTCTCCTTGGTAATGGCCACCATACTCACCTCTGCCCCCCCGACTCTCTTGAACTTTGGGGATGTCACTCATGTCTTCCACTGTGAAGACTGACCCAAAGTACCTATTCAGTTCTTCCGCCATTTCTTTGTTCCCCACTACTACTTGTCCAGCGTCATTTTCCAGTGGCCCAGTGTCCACTTTTGCCTCTCTCTTACTCTTTATATATCTAAAAAAAACTCTTGCAATCTTCTTTTATATTACTGGCTAGTTTACCCTCATATTTAATCTTCTCCCTCCTTATTTCTTTTTTAGTTGTCCTCTATTGGTCTTTGTAAGCTTCCCAATCCCCTGGTTTCCCACTGCTCTTCTCCGTTACCCTTGAATATCACTTATATTGTGCTCTTCTACTACTGCTTTCCGTTGGTCTACAAAATTAGTCAACAAGTCTGTCATTTCCTTATTTACATTTGAAATATTACCTGCATCCATTTTTAAAGGACCCACATTATCTTTGAGTATCCTGTCTCTTTTAATTGTAATAACTGTGCTAATCTTATTATCTCACAGAAGTTTATTTCCTTTAAGGGGAGCTGGTGGTGTAGTGGCAAGGTCACTGAGCTAGTAATCCAGATGCCTACACTAGTGCTCTGAGAACATGGGTTCAAATCCTACCTTAGCAGCAGGTGGAATTTACATTTAAGGTCGAACTGCACTATCAAGTGTATGGTGGAGGCAGGTTCAATTGAAGAATTTAAAAGGCAGTTAGACAGCTATCTAAAAAGGAAGAATGTGCAGAGCTATGGGGAGAAGGTGGCAGAATGACACTGAATGAATTGCTCATTTGGAGAACCAGCACAGACACAATGGGCCGAATGGCCTCCTTCTGCACTGTAACATTTCTGTGATTCTGATTTTTTTCCCTCTTTACAGCACTTGATATTCTTTGGCTTCCTTTGCTGTTCTTCAATCTCTCAGATCAAAACTATTTTTTGCGCTTTTGAATATTCTTTCCTTTGGTTCTGTTGTGTCACCCCTCTATTATGGGACACTGTAAAAAGTCCATACTGGTGAAACACTCATTATATAAAATGGAGCATATGTGTATTACGGTCCATTAAGTGCAATATTTATATAATTTGCAGCTAAGACAATGCACGCATAAATATTTTGAGGTCCATTTTTTCTATAACTCACTTTGTCACTTCATGTTGGAGCTTTCCTTTGCCATAATATGTCATTGATATTTGATGGTTACTAAATGTATTGAAGTTCACCCTTTGAATCAACAAAAATGAAGCAAGTCTTTGTACTACAGGAAACCTGAATCAAATGGACGTAGGCTCCAGTTGAGCAAGGTAGGCTAATTTGCCTTTCTACATTCCCACATTCTTACACTCCTATTTATCGAAAATGTCTTTACCATTTTGCCTTCTGGCACAACTTTCAAGGTTCCATAAACTGCAATGGAGCTCTCTGTCGATAGCACTATTCCATTGTAGCACTGACACTGAAGAGAAAGAGAAGATATTAGAATTGGGTATATATATTGAAACAGGAACTTAAGATTGTTCTAAGAACTTGAATGTGAACAGAGAAAGAGATGGGAATTGCTCAAGGTTTTAAGTGAATCTGTAATTCATTTCAACGCAACAAAATTCTGCATTATGCAAACAATGCTATCAGTGCCAAATACTCATAAGGCAGCAGTAGTAAAAACCTAGGCCACCAGTGGGGTTCCCACACTTTAAAAAACAATGATTGAACATTTAATAAATTGTACAAGAATGACTGAAAATAAAATTTGTTACCAGCTCATCACTGAAGACACATTGCAGAAATCCTGTGCCATCACGCAAAACAACAAACATCAAGTTCTTCCCTGTTAAGATAAATACATATTTATATTTTCAATGAAGAATTATTTTGTTTATTGTTCTGCTTAGTTTAAAGGAACAATAGAAATAAAATTGATTTTGTCTGACACTGACTAAAGGAAATAGATTGTTTTTGCACAGGACGCACACGTGTCAATGGCATAACCATAATTTCTGTTTTATAGGCCCAGCATACAGGTTAAGATGCAAGGCCACAGAAAAATGGAGTAAACACAGGATGAAGTATGCAAAAACAATAAGACTACTGATTTGACTTTCAAAAATGGGACTTTATATTTAATTGTACGTTTGCATAAAAAATGTTATTAAAAAAGCAGAAATGGGAAACATTTGGGTCTTCTTTGCCATCAAATTATAGCGTGCTTATAGTAACAAACTTCTAAACCCTTGAAAATACATATTGCACTGCCACACTACATTGGGAGGAATTCCAACATACAACATCATGGAGTATCTCCCCATGTCATAAGATACCTATCTTAGACATGTTACCATTGGGAACTGAGAAAAAGGCCTAAAACTTCTGATAATAAAGAGAAAATTATTTTTCCAGATCTCTCAACAATTAATTTCAAAGCAAAGACATAGACGTCTTGAATCTGGGCAATCACTTAATTGCAAGGGGGTGTGTAGTATAGGCAACCAATAAAGTGTAAAGGACACAGAATTCTTACCACAGGAAGAGAATAATCTTTTACTTTTGAAGCCTACTGTAAACTGGATTCACACAATTCTCCAATTGGTAAGCTCTGATCTAAACTATTCTCAGGGCAATGTGAAAAAGAAATGGGGATGTGGGTGACATTGGAAAGAAAATGTTTATTACCCAACACCTAATTACTTAAAAATGGTGATGGTGGGTCTTCTTCCTGAACCACTTCAGTCCTTGTGGTGATGGTGCTCTTGTGACACTGTTAATCAGGAATTCTGACTGACACAGCATTCAGCAAAAACTAGACTCATGCCCACCAAATGGGAGGAAAAAAATCAAGCAATCATGTCCTACTCAGCTTCTTAGATGGCAGATCAAAACCAGCAATACCAATTTGCCCAACCACCATTATAACATACAATAGGGCATATCGTAGAGAAAAAAAATTCTTCCTCAACCTTTAGCTGACAGAAAGAGGAGAACTAAGAAGTGTACAGCTTAAATTATGTTTTAGAAAAATAGTAAAAGTTAAATGGTACTTTTTTTGGAACTGAAATGTAGAAGCTCCCTGTACAATAGATAAGATTTCAACCCACTGCATACAAAATAAAAGGCACCAAGTTTCAATTCTACACTTTAACGAATAAAGCTTTAAAGCCAAATTGGAAATGATTGGAGCTCAATTACAAATATTCCAGATAAAAAAGTAAACAAAATCACTTGCTACTTGGCCCAAGACACCTTTTGGTGACAACATTTGTAGTTAACAGTGTACAGTGTGCTTACAAATGCAACAACTGTTATTCTGCTCAACCCTTTCCTTAACTAGTATGCAAATTATTCCAAAAGGTAGAACACAAACCTTGTCTACGTAACCTGTGGACCCAGCCAAAGAGCTTCACTCGTTGCCCTCTATGTGCTTCTGTGTCTCGGATTTTTATCTATGATCATGGCAAGGAAAAATAAATTAAACAAGTCAGTGCAAAAACATATCCAATTTTGACTTGAAACTCAGAACATCAATAAAAGTTGTTGGACTTACAGCATTAGTACAGCAGGCTCAAGTGGCCAAATGGTCTACTCTTGCTCCTAAGTTCTTAAATGACCATCCTTGCTCCCTCTTACCTCCCCCACATCAAGCACTGTGTGCCTTTCTTCTATCTTGACTAAGTGTTGTAAAAGATTTGGATCCACTTCTATTGTCACAACCATGAATGGCTTTTCTTAGTAGCACTGTGAAACCCACACCCATATGACACAGCCACCGAGATATTCTTCCCAGCGTTCCAATATCCAATATCCCTACCTTTTTTCAGTGCTTTTTCTAAAAATGCCATTATGAAAAATCCTTCATGATAAATTAATTCCTTTAAGTTAAATGGGTTATGTCGTACCTGTCTGGAGCGGCTCATGAATAAAGAGACAGTTTGATATTTTACATTGGTTTACTCAAGTACTATATTAGTTCCTAAAATGTTTGGCTGAATAGGCTTTAAATTCTCTAATTATAAACATTGATTTCCTTGAAACATGAAAAGCACTGGAAGTCACAATTTATTTATTACTTACTTTGTTGAGTTGAAATCGGGGGTGGGAGGGAACCCCTACCCTAAAAAAAGTTTATCCTATGACATATTAACATGCTAGCACACAGACTGTTACAAAATTACCTAGGGGTATTGCCTAGTTCAAATTATTGTATGCATAGTTAATTTATTACACATTATAGCTGATGCGTTGTCAATTTTTAATTTGTACTGCCAATTACCTGATGTGGTTCTCCAAGACTAATATCCAGTTTAATAGCTATCTTTTTAGCCTCTTCCAGATTCTTCTCCCGCCGCAATGCATCTTCCAGCTATTGAAAAGAAAACAGATTTTGAAATGAGATATTTCATTACAAAGTAAAATGTGTACAGTTCTCCTCCTTCTCTAAATGCTAGCAAATACTATTAATTCCACAAAATTCCCACCACATCCTAACCCAGCTTCTAGGGTTCTACATGTTACACAGGGCATACAAGGTAAAAAACCATCTGTTTAGCCCAACTTGTTTGTCTTGATCAAAAACAGAATTACCTGGAAAAACTCAGCAGGTCTGGCAGCATCGGCGGAGAAGAAAAGAGTTGACGTTTTGAGTCCTCATGACCCTTCAACAGTTTTGAAGGGTCACGAGGACTCAAAACGTCAACTCTTTTCTTCTCCGCCGATGCTGCCAGACCTGCTGAGTTTTTCCAGGTAATTCTGTTTTTGTTTTGGATTTCCAGCATCCGCAGTTTTTTTGTTTTTATCGTTTGTCCTGATGTTTGTATTTCACACATCTCCAATTCCATCTACCTCACCTCAGCCTTATATTTTTTTCTATTCCCTTTTCTCTCATTACTAGTTTCTTTTTGAAAGCATCCAAGCTATGTGCCTCAAACACTTCATTCAGTAGTGAGTTTCACATGTTAATCACTGAATAAAGAAATTTCTCCTGATTTCCGTATTTGACCCTAGCCTTCGATTCTCTCAAGTGGAAACACTCTCTCCAGAACTACCCAATCCAAACTATTCATAATTTTTAAGATCTCTATACGGTTTCCCCAATGTCTTCTCTATTCTAAAGAAAAGGGTCCCAGCCTTTTCAATCTTTTCCAATAGAGGTAATCTCTCAGTTGTGTTACCATCCTTATAAATCTTTTTATGCGCTCTATCCAGTGCATTTTATAGTATCGAGACCATAACTATGCATAGCCCTCTAACACAGTCTGGCCAGGGTCCTATATAGGCTTAACATAACTTTCGAATTCATAACCATAAGAAGCAATCTCAAAGCATTTTTAATTGCTTTGCGAATCTGCAGTGTTGCTGTTGATGAATTGTTCACCTGTATCCCTGAATCTCTTCGCTCTTCTACCCCATTCAGCTTCTTATTTTCTAAGGTGCAGGTGATGTTCCTACTTTTCCTACCAAAGAGAGACTTCAAGCCAAATGTACAGAGGATATATGACATGGAACATAGTCAATAATGTATATTCATCATAGCTGCTGCTCAACAGTTACTGTGACTTGAGATAGCAACTACCTCCAAAACTTCTTCACTGTGCATATTAGTTTACTTGTGGAAATTACTGAAAATGGGCAGATTGCAGATAATTTCCAACAATGTTACTGTAAAACTCTAATCTCCTCTTCACACCATCTTCATGAAAGACAAAAATTATGCTACAGAAATGAGGCAGTCTTGTTAAATTTTTCATAGAGTTAGAAACTAGTTGGGTAGGAACATTTAATGACCATCATGTTGGGATTTAAACTACAAAGAAAACACATCACTGATGCCATATATTCTGATCTAGCAGAAAGGAGATGGGCAAATGCAAAACCAGTGAGGCAAAAAAATGGCTACCTGCTTAGAGAGCAACCACAGTAGTTAAAGTTGTGAAGAAAGTCACAATTCTGATTGAGAGAAAAGGCCACAGGGTAGAGCATTAGACTGTTATCTTTAAGAAGCATGTACAGCAAAATTAAACCCACATTAACACAATCCAACACTAATGTTTAGGATAGTTCAAGATCTTTTCAGAGTCTTATTCTAGATTTTTTCTTTAAACACTAGTTAGTTGAGGCCTACTTTTTGTTCATGCAAAGTCTTGAGTCTTAACAGATTCAAGAAAATAATCTGCTCCTCATTTTTTAGTGTTGGAATTCTTTAACTTAAAACACAGATCTACAGACAACACAGCTGCAACTTTCACATTTTTCTATGGGTTTTCACAAAACAATGTTAGAACATAATTGTTCAACTTATCACAATGCAGAAAAGTGTTTTACTAAAACTAGACAAGTGAACTCATAGCATTGTGTTGCATTTCTGGCACCTGCATTTTTCCAATTTTTCTCACTCCAATCCCAGGAGTGCAATATAAATGTTGAGACTAACTTCAATTGTAGAAAGAAAAGCTCTAAGAGATCAAATTATTCATAGAGGTTTTATTGAGTGGTGGCTGCAGCAAAACTGACTTTTGGAAAACAAAAAGCATTTTTTTTGCACAGTTATCTGAAGTGCAGGGAAAACCAGCTTTAGAAGAAAACAATTAATGAATTTTTTTCCATATTATTCATCCTACTGGACAAAAGGCTGCCAATTAATACTTAATGAGTACGTGTCCACACTGCAAAATAATTAAGGCATCAGTTCAAATTATCTAAATTCACTATCTAAAATCCACACAGCTGTTAATGAAAGCAATAAATTTCATCCTATAGGCACAAGCTAAATTTAAACGAACACAACCACTGATTAAATATTTTTCCTTCAACAATATTCTGTCTAAATTAAAAGTATTGGCATTAAGCTTGGCTCAGTGGTAGACCACGCACTTCAATCAGAAAATCATGGGATGAAGTGCCACTCCAGAGACTCAAGGCCAATATCTGGATGGACACTCCAGAGCAGTGCTGCACTGTCGGAGCTGCATTCTTTTGGGGTGAGATGTTAAAATCAAGATCTGCCCTCTCTCCCAGGCAGACATCAAAGATTATGTGGCACCATTCCCTTAGTGCCCTGGACAATATTTTTCCTTCAAGTAATAATGGATTATCTGGTCATTCATATCATTGCTGAATGTGGAACATAGCTGTGTGTAAGTTGGTTATTACATTTACCTACGTTGCCACAGCAACCACTTCATTATCTGAAACATGAGTGTTGGTACTTAATTTATCATGAAACACTTTTGGATGTCCTGCAGTTATGAAAAGCGTTATGTAAATGCTAGAATTTTTTTAAAGGCTAAAGTCTGAACAAGCTACGGTGGCCACAAATTCCATCTTCAACCAATTATCTCCCCCTAAAAATAACCTTGTTTTGAATATTTTGGAGAACAGTATACAAGAAATTTGACACATGAGATGTGCCAAGTGTAGTCTGCTTGGGAGGAGCACACGACTTTGAACCTATGGTTGCCTAAGCTTTACATTGGGGCTTTTCCTCATCTCATATCTGGGTCTGTTGTAGACTAACTGATAAAAGATTTAATACTAGCACAACTCCACTATTGTATCATGCAACTGCCAGGATGAGAGAAAGTGAACTGGATGGACCTTGTCTAGCAATTCTCATGCCCTACCTCTGCAATATGTTCCTGTTATTTGCTGAATGCACAGAATGGCTGTTAGTTGCCTGTACAAAAATCACTGCACCTCAAAAGCACTTGGGAAATACCTTTACAAAGTAAGGTGTTACACAAAGGCAAGCATGAATCAATTGAAATTTTGGGCATCCAATGCAGGAAAGATGCTAATGAGAAGAGCACAAAATAAATAATGATTTTTCTTACCTCCCTTTTTTCTTTCGATTCATTCTTCATTTGATCCCGTTGCCAGAGCTTTTTAACGTTTTTCATTTGTGATTTTGATATAACTTCCCAGCGCTTAAAAAAAATTTAAAATGTTAAATGCAGTCATGTGATTACATACTATTGTAGTAATACAGTGATGTTACCACAGTAAAAGGACAAATTTCCAGCAGTGCAATCATTGCTTCTCGTCTGCTCAATCTGCAACTGCAGTGACTTAATTACTTCCAAGCAAACCAAAACAAATACCCCAAGGTACAAAGTTTTTCCAATCTCTAATCTTTATCCAAATGAAACAGCATAGTTGCTACACCCTGAAAAACGTTAACGATTTTAGACTACTATCATGCCTCCCGAGTGTTTCTCCTGTAAATATAAATTTAGGCCTTTGAGCCTCTCTTATAACTTGGTCACTTAAAGACCAGAATCATCTTGGTTAATGAATCCTTGTTAATTTTTACCTTTTTCAGAGGTGGATGACCAAAACTGCAAGCAATATACTGGAATTGAACTATAAATTGCCAGCATGACTTGCTCTGATTGGTAGTTCAATGGTTTGCTGATGTATGTAGCACCAGTTTGACTTATAATAGCTTCAAAATGGGCTGCATTTTACACTCCCCCACTGGCAGGTTTGAAGGGGCAAGTATAATTTAGCATTCCTGCCAATTATTCACCCACCCAGTCTGAAACTTTACGGAGGCAGGGGAGGCGTTGGGTGATTCGCCCACTCAAGTGCTTTCTGGGGCCCAAAAGTGGCCAATTAATGGCAACTTAAGAGCCTCATTCCACCTCTGCAGGTATTTTAGCCATGGCGAGGGAAGGAAAGTGCAGGGGGTGGCAGCCCACACTATGTGAGGTCAGCAGCTTTACCTGTACAGGCTACTGGGGAAAGGGTTGCGGGGGCAGGGGGGGGGGAGACTTTCTTTGCAGGCCCCCCTGAGCCTGTTGGAGGTTTCAATCATCACCTCCCCACCCCGCCACTCCTCCTTTACTCTCTGCCCCGGCTTCTCAAACTTGAACCCCCACCCCCCTCACCCGGGCCGCAGTCTGGATGTGCCAAATCTCAGACTTACCTCTGGGTCTGGGCTCCTCAGTGTCAGCTCTGGCTGTTGTCCCAACACCAGTGGCTCTCCTGACTGGTGCTGCTGGAACTATAGAACTGACGGACATCCAAATGGCCGGTAGCTCTCTAAGGCAGGGCTTCCTCCCGGGATAGGGATGGAAGTCCTGCCTTGAAGCAATTACGGCTGCTTCCTACTTCAAATTGCTGCAGGGCAGCTGGTGGGATTGCGGGTGGGCTCTCCATGTCCTTTTAACTGAGAAGGTTGGGGAGGGGATGGGAGAGGCCAAGGATGTCTCATTAAATCCAGCTCAATGACTAGCTGATTTCAGGAATATAACCAATTATCACTCTCGATCGTTTCGGATCTTTCACCACCAGTGGGAATGGCATGGAATTTCTGCTTTGATTCTGAACCTTTAAGTTTTACTTTAGTTAATTTTGTTGTAAAAATCATTTTGGCTAGGCCAATTTGTCTGTGTATATTTTAGTAGCGCCACCATTTTAAAGGAAGAGAACTGATTGCATCCAAGTGGAATGTCACAATAGAGGGGCCTCTCACTGAATCCTCTCCTTTGAGATTTTTTTTACCCTGAAAGGGTAAGCACTTGTCTGTATCCTGTGGTTTACCTAAATTAATCTAAATCAGAATGTTTTCAATAAGTTTTAGAGTTTTAAAGGTGTGGGTTAGAAGGCTCAAGATTTTTAAAAGTTCAAGAACTGAATTAGGTTGAAGAAAGGTTAAGCTATTTTATATCCAAGTAGAAGTGAAGATTGTACATGCCAAGTTATTTTAAGAGGCAAGTTTCTAAGCAGAGAAATATTGTGTAACAGTCAAAAGTAAAATAGACGTTATGTAAAAGATTAGATACAGTTGAGAAGATGCCAACTAAAAAAGCAACCAGTCACCACAAAGGTCAAAAGGTGAAACAAGAACATCACCGAGGAAAGCACAACACCCAAAGTCACATTCAGTCTACTATCCAAGCAAAGAGGTTATATAATTTTATACACACATTGTCCAAGGAGTAATTCAAAAATCGGAAGTTGACCAATGTATTGCAAATAGACAGTGAACTTAAGCTCACTGTAATTTTGCATACTGAATGTTAGCTTGTTGTAATTAATCTATTCACATATTAGTCATCACTAAATTAAAATCACCAATATGAAATGGAGCAATGGCTTAAATCATATTTTAGTGTTAGTCAAATAGCATCAGCAATGCATCTTTGGCTTAATCTTTAATGTCTCTGGAAAGAAATAATTAAGTCACATTTCACTCAGCATTGGGAATCATCTGGTGCCTCAAGAAGAATGGTTAAATCTCAATTTAATATACATAAGATGTATATCATTTCTGGGGGCCAGTTAGTTCAGTTGGCCAAACATCTAGTGTGTGGTTCAGAATAATGCCAATAGCGCGAGTTTGAATGCCATTCCAGCTGAGATAGATATGAGACCTGCCTTCACTGCTCCTGAGAATGGAAGGCAATGGCAAATCACCACTGAGAAAAGCTACCAAGGAAACGGCTCAGGGTGAAGCATCAGTGGACAATGAGTCAAGAACCCATCTTGGACAGAACACACATATTATGCATATGGAAATAGAATAGAAATTAGATGAAGCAGATATACAAGACATATAGGTTCAAAGATAAATACATATATATCCATTGATTCACTTCAACTCATGCATTACCTTGGACCTTCCCAATACACCATTTGCAAAATGCATTCAGGTTTTCTACAGGTCAATTGCAGCCTCCAACTCTTGCTCTAATCAAGATTACAGGCCAGAAATCAAACATGGAGCTTTATGCTGCTTGTTTCCAGGACAGAATGCTACTATTGATCTAACCTCAATACCTTGAATAATCAGATAGATCATTTTGAATGTAAATATTGATGAAAGCACCTTTAGACTTGGAATTACCTCATCTTCCTTTTGGGAATCCACATAGATAGTTGGGAATGGTTCCTTCCCTGCTGCTTGTAAGGCCTAAAAAAAATGTGCAGAAACAGAATCAATTCACAAGCTACAGACATTTTCAATAAAACAAAGAATTTCTTTTAATAGCTATCACTGACTGAAAATTTACCCGAAGGGCTGTCTTAAATGGTTTGTCCTTTGTTCCTGTTCCAGTTGCATCATCTCCTTCTTGACCAGAGACATACAATTCATCTGTAATATATTAAAGTTAAAAATCTTATTTTTGCAGATAGAAATGCCAGAGGCTTATACCCTTGTGAACATGCATCTGAAAAAAGGCCTGCATTTATACAGTATCCAATAACATCCTCAGTAACACCAAGTTTTTCATGTCCCATAAATTACTTCAAACTGCAGTGATTGTTTTTATGTAAGTTTTGCAACAACACCGTACCCAATAAGATCACAGAAACAGCAATAAGATGAATAATCAATGAAGCAATTTGTGCTGCTGTTGATTGAGGGAAAAATAATGGCCAGGACACTGGAGAAGTAGTAACTCCTCCTCCAATTGTGCATGAGATCCTTAACATCCACATAAAACACCAAAAACACCCGATTTAAAAACAAAGGGATATAACACTAATGTTGCAGATTCCCTTATTTCTGCACTAAAATCAGTCTAGATTATATGGTCAATGGATATGGTAACGTAGTAGCTATATTACTGGACTTAAAGCAATTCAAATGCTTGAACTAATGATCAAAGGACACGCTCAAATCCCAATTAATTAATTAATTAAGGAAAAAAGTTTGCTTCAGTAGTGGCTACTATGAATCTATAAGATTGTCATAAGAGCCCATCTGGTTCACCAATCTCCTATCGAGAAGGAAATCTGCTGTCCTAAGCCATCTGTTGTCCAGTCTGGTCTGCATGTGACTCCAGACCCACAGCAATATGGCTGACTCTGAACTGACCCCTGAAATGGCCTGGACCCAGGTACTGGACAGCACAGTCTGTATTATAAATGGGTTGCTCTTCTTACCACAGCTGTTAAGTTGTGGAAGAATCAAACATTTTACTGAAGAGATATAAATGATTGTTACTGTAACCCAAATATAAACCAACTAGGTTAATCAGTCAATGTACCAAAAAACCTCTATGCTTACTTTCTCAAAATACACATACATTACAAGAAATGGATGTTTCAGCAACAACTTGTATTTTATTTGTTTTCAGAACATGAGCATTGTTGGTTAGGCCAGCATCTATTGTACAAACCTAATTGCCCTGGAGAAGGTACTAATGAGCCACATTCTTGAACCACTGCAGTCCATGCGGTGTAGGTATGCTTACAGTGCTGTTTGGAAGGGAGTTCCAGAACTTTGACCCAGTGACAGTGAAGGAACAGCAATATAGCTCCAAGTCAGGATATTGTGTGGCTTGGCGGAGAGCCTGCAATGTTGGTGTTCCCATGCATCTACTGACCTTGTCCTTCTTCCAGGTAATAGAGGTCAGGGGTTTGAAGATGCTGTTGAAAGAACCTTGGGTGAGTTGCTGCAATGCACAAGAGTCAGATGGTCTAGAAGGAACCTACTTAGCCCGTTGAGTCCAGTTCAAGACTCCGTAGAGCAATTGAGTTAGGCCCTTTTCACCGCTCTATCCCCACAGCCATGCAAGTTTATTTCCCATAAGTGTCTATCGAATTCTCTTTGGAAATCATCGATCCTTTTCACTTCCAGAAGGTCTGCAGACCGAGAATTGTAAATGCAAGTCTGTGTCTAATTAATTGCTGTATTTCAGTACGTAACATTTTTGCTGATTTATAAAAGTTTCATCACATTATAATTATGATAGGAGTAGGGAAAGAGTATGAATCAGAGTTATGCTATTGTTCACCAGCAACTCAAAACTGAAAACAACATCTAATATGTTTATTATGTTCTAAAATTGCAGGTTTGATGGGTTAAAAGGATCTCCTCCTCTCACAGAGACATGCATTTTCACAGGTACTTGCAGTGCTTTGGTTCTTCGCTCAAGTGGCCTTTTCTCATATGCAAACCCAGACAACTGCAATGCTCTACTGCCAGTCATATTGAAACTAGCTAAACGAAACAGATTGAGGATTGAATCAGATTCCCTCTGTATGGTTCTGTTACTCACTATCCCTTTACTAACTGGTCCTTTGAGAGAACAATTAAATAACATACCTAAACCCCCGAGATACTACTTTGACTCTCCAAGATCAGAACTAAATCCGTTGTACCAATCTAACATATGTTCTAAATGATCATGCCACTGACTGGATGTATTGTACAGACAATATACCCAGTCTTAACAAGAGAAAACACGCTTCATTCCTGTCAACATTTCAGTTTCCAATCCAATGTTTAATCAGCTAGTCATTGAGTTCCTTCTCTTTTTTTTAAAGAATAGGGTAACCTTTCATATAACCATTCCAAATAGCTTCTGCCTTTTAATTCAATAAACAGTACTGTGGGTGTACCTACACCACATGGGTTGCAGCGCTTCAACAAGGCAGCTCACCATCACCTTCTTGAGGGCAATTATGCATGGGCAATAAATACTAATCTAGTCAGCAACGCCGTCAGATGAAAGAATAAAAAAGAAAACTGGCTATTTTCAGTTGAGGTAGTTTGTTAATTTAACACTGGTGTTCTCTACTTCTGTGATAACTTAATAAATAGTGTCAATAGATGTAGGCTATCTGTGCTTTTTGCCACGATAAATGCCTTGATCATGGTCATCTGGGAACATCATTATAATTACACTTTGCACATTATAACCCAGATTCATGCTGATTATGCTTTTCTTAATGTTTTCTGCAACATAACTATCCTCTGAAGGAATGCTTTCCAAATATGACAGCTTTATCAAGTTGTTTTAGAGCTTTAAAAAAAAGCCTGTACTATCTCATAATCAAACGCCCTCGAGATGTTTCCCAACACTTGGTTCGTTGAACAGCTAACAAAATCACATTAAATAATTGCAGTCGTTATTAATTTTAAAATGTAAAAGTTTTTTTTCACGGCATGTGGGCATCACTGCCAAGACCAGAGTTTGCTGCCCATCTCTAACAGCTCTCAAGAAGGTGGTGGTGAGATACCTTCTTGAACCACTGTGTCCATTTGGTGCAGAAACATGATATATTTCCAAGTCAGGATTGTGCATAGCTTGGAGGGGAACTCGCAAGTGCTGGTGCCCCCATGCATCTGCTGCCCTTGTCCTTCTAGGTGGTAGAGGTTGCATTTTGAAAAGTGCTGTCGAAGGAGCCTTGGTAAGTTGCTATAGTGCATCCTGTAGATGTTACACACTGCTGCCACTGTGTGTCAGTGGTGGAAGGAATGAACCTTTAAGGTGGTGGATGCGGTGCCAATCATGCAGGCTACTTTGTCTTAGATGGGGTGGAAATTCTTGAGTGCTGTTAGAGCTGCACTCATCCAGGCAAGTGGAGAGTTTTGTGCCACAGAATTTCCAGCCTCGGATCTTCTCTTGTAGTCACAGTATCTATATGGCTGGTCCAGTTCAGTTTCTAATCAATGGTAACCCCCAGGATGTTGATAGTGGGGATTCACTTTATACATTAATGATCTAGATGAAGGAACTGAGGGCATCCTGGCTAAGTTTGCAGATGATACAAAGATAGGTGGAGGGACAGGTAGTATTGAGGAGGCGGGGAGGTTGCAGAAGGATTTGGACAGGTTAGGAGAATGGGCAAAGAAGTGGCAGATGGAATACAACATGGGCAAGTGTGAGGTCATGCACTTTGGTAGGAAGAATAGAGCCATTGACTATTTTCTAAATGGGGAGAGAATTCAGAAATCTGGAGTACAAAGGGACTTGGGAGTCCTAGTCGAGGATTCTCTTAAGGTTAACTTACAGGTTGAGTCAGTAGTTAGGAAGGCAAATGCAATGTTGGCAATTATTTCAAGAGGACTAGAATATAAAAGCAGGGATGTGCTGCTGAGGCTTTATAAGGCTCTGGTCAGACCACATTTAGAATATTGTGAACAATCCTGGGCCCCGTATCTCAGGAAGGATGTGCTGGCCCTGGAGAGGGTCCAGAGGAGGTTCACGAGAATGATCCCAGGAATGAAAGGCTTAACACATGAGGACTCTGGGTCTATATTCGATGGTTTTAAAAGGATGAGGGGGGATCTGATTGAAACTTACAGAATACTGAAAGGCCTGGATAGAATGGACGTGGGGAAGATGTTTCCATTAGTAGGAGTGACTAGGACCTGAGGGCACAGCCTCAGAGTAAAGGGAAGACCTATCAGAACAGAGATGAGAAGAAACTTCTTTAGCCAGCGGGTGGTGAATCTATGGAATTCATTGCCACAGAAGGCTGTGGAGGTCAGGTCATTGAGACTGAGATAGATAGGTTCTTGACTGGTAAAGGGATCAAAGGTTATGGGGAGAAGGCAGGAGAATGGAATTGAGAAACTTATCAGCTATGATTGAATGGCGGAGCAGACTCAACGGGCCGAATGGCCTAATTTCTGCTCCAATGTCTTATGGTCTTATGATTCAGCGATGGTAATGCCAGTGAATTGGTTGGAGTCAGACCTAGCATAAAGAAAAATGGTTGTGAATGTTGGCGGTAAATCATCTCAGTTCCAGGGCATCACTGCAGGAGTTCCTCAGGGTAGTGTCCTAGGCCCAACCATCTCCAGCTGCTTCATGAATGACCTTCCTGCCATCATAAGGTCAGAAGTGGGGGTGTTCACTGATGATTGCTCCATTCGTGACTCATCAGATATTGAAACAGTCTATGTCCAAATGCAGCAAGACCTGGGCAATGTCCAGGTTGGGATGACAAGTGGCAAGTAACATTCGCGCCATGCAAGTGCTAGGCAATGGCCATCCCCAATGAGAGAATCTAACCATCATCTCTTGGCATTCACTGGCACTACCATCATTGAATCCCCGACTATCAATATCCTAGAGGTTACCTTTGGCCAGAAAGTGAACTGGACTAGCCAAGATTGTGATGAAATGCTCTCCATTTGCCTGGAAGAGTGCAGTTCCAACAACATTCAGGAAACTTGACACCATTCAGGACAAAGCAACTGTCTGATTGGCACCACATCCAGGAACATTCACTCCCTTCACCACCAATGCACACGGTAGCAGCAGTGTGTATCATCTACAAGATGCACTGCAGGAGTTCACCAAGGTTTCTCCAACAGCACCTTCCAAACCCACAAGCACTATCACCTAGTAGGACAAAGGCAGCAGATACATGGGAACACCACCACCTGGAAGTTCCCCTCCTAGACACTCACCACCCTGACTTGGAAAACTATCACCTTTCCTTCACAGTTGCTGGGTCAAAATATTGGAACTTCCTCCCCAACAGCAGTGGGTGTACCTACACCACAGACTGCAGTGGTTCAAGGAGGCAACTCACCTTCTCAAAGACAATTTTTTTATTTATGGGATGTGGGCGTCACTGGCTGGGTCAGCATTGATTGTCCATCCCTACTTACCCTTGAGAAGGTGGTGGTGAGCTGCCTTCTTGAACCACTGCAGCTCGCGTGGTGTAGATACACCCACAGTGCTGTTAGGGAGGGAGTCCAGGATTCTGACCCAGCGGCAGTGAAGGAACGGGGATATATTTCCAATTCAGGATGGTGAGTGGCTTGGAGGGGAACTTTCAGGTGGTAGTGTTCCCATGTACCTGCTGCCCTTGTCCTTCTAGATGGTGGTGGTCATGGATTTGGATGCTGTTGCCTAAGGAGCCTTGATGAGTTTCTGCAGTGGATCTTGTAGATTGCACACACTGCTACTACTGTGCGTCAGTGGGGGAGGGAGTGAATGTTTGTGGAAGGGGTGCCAATCAAACAGACAAAGGGGGCTGCTTTGTCCTGGATGGTTAGATTCTCTCTGTTGCAGATGGTCATTGCCTGGCACTTGTGTGGCGCAAATGTTACTTGCCACTTGTCAGCCCAAGCCTGGATATTACCAGGTCTTGCTGCATTTGGACATGGACTGCTTCAGTGTCTGAAGAGTTACAAATGTTACTGAATATTGTGTAATCATCAGCAAACATCCTGAGTTCTGACCTTACAATGGAAGGAAGGTCACTGATAAAGCAGCTGAAGATGGTTGGGCCTAGGAGACTACCATGAAGAACTCCTCCAGCCATGTGGCCACCTCCCTACACACTTGGTATGACTCCAAATAATGAACAGCTTTCTCCCAGCTCCCACTGACTTCAATTTTATTCGGCTCCTTCATGACACACTTCTCAAGCTTGATGTCTTGATATCAAGGGCAGTCACTCTCATCCACCTCTTGAATTCACCTGTCTGCATTTGTACCAAGGGTGTAATGAGGTCAGGAGTTGACCGGCCATGACTGAACCCAAATTCAGCATCAGTGGGCAGGTTAATTAAGATTATTTAATAAAATTAAGCAATTTTTCCATCTGCAACTTTGCAGGAAAAGGAAACACATTGAAACTAGTCAGTAAAGAGTGGGTTGTCTTATGAGGAAAAGTTAGACAGACTGGACTTGTTTCTACTGGAGTTGAGAAGAGCGAGGGGAGACTTGATTGTATGTAAGATCCTGAACAGTCTTGACAAGGTGGACGTGGAAAGAATGTTTCCTCTTCTGAATGAATCCAGAGCTAGGGTACACTGTTTTCAAATTAGAGGTGGTCCTTTTAGGACAGAGTTGAGGAGAATTTTTTTCTCTCAACGGGTGTGCGACTTTGGAACTCGCTGCCTCAGGTGGTGTTAGAGGTGGGGTCTTGAATATTTTTAAGGCGGAGGTAGATAGATTCTTGTTAGGCACACCACACCAACCGGGGTGAGGGGCACCCACACCACACCAATCAGGTGGTGGGGGGCATCCACACCACACCAACTGAGGGGAGAGGGCGCCCACCACTACCCTGACCGGGGTGGGGGGGCACCCACACCATACTAAGTGAGTGGGGTATCTGCACCACACCAACCAGCTTGAACTGGCTGGGTGGCACACCTAGTTTGTGCCAGCTAGGTGGGCACACCAGTTTGTGCCAGGTAAGTGGGTGCCAAATCCCTGGTTTGTATGGGGTGAGTGTGCCCCTCAACTCTATCTAGAACCCTCATAATTTTATGTACTTCACAATGTGTGTTTGTCATCCCATCTGGTGCTGAGGGTGACAGCCCGAGCTGCAGCCCTATCATCTGGTCTCACGTCCAGTTCGCCCTGTGGAACCGAAACCAAAACTCCAGGTGGTGCTTTCCACACTGACAGGGGTGGGGAGCATTTCAGCACTGTCTAGTCCTACAATATACCATCTGGGGCTCCCACACCACACCAACCGGGGAGGCGGGGGGGGGGACACCCACACCGCGCACCAACCGGGGAGGCGGGGGGGGGGGGGGGGCCCCCACACCGCACCAACCGGGGAGGCGGGGGGGGGCACCCACCCACACCGCACCAACCCGGGAGGGGCCCCCACGCCGCACTAACGGGGGTTGATTGGCGGGGCGGGAGTGAGGGGTCACCGAAGCTCCGCGGCGGATCTGCTCCTTACCCAGCGACAGGTTCGCTGACTCCTGAATGATGTCCCCGGATGACATTTTAAAGCTTCCAGTTCTTTTCACAACCTTCTGGGCTCCCCTGGGCTGCCAATTTACTCGCTCTCAGGAACACCGGCAATACGGTACCACCGCGGTTTCTGGCCGTCTCGCCGGCCGCTGACCAAAGAAGAGAATGGAGGGTGGGGCGAGACTTAGCCCCCGCCCCCCCGCCCCGGTCCCTACCCCATCTCCGAGTCTGATTGGATAGAATGGCCCCCTCGGCATGACGCAGAATGTCAGTCAGAGCCCGCGCCTGCGCAGCGCTGAGCTTGCCGCGGCTGATTGCATCAGAGTCAGGGAGGCGAGAACGGGGCGGGATTGCGTCAGACAGGGCAGAGCTTTAATAACCCTGGCTGCATGGGGAAAATCAGAGGGAGAACACGGTAGACAATACAACAGGCAAACTGGGCCCAGCCAGGTAGTGCTGGTGTTTATCCTCCACATGAGTGCCAGTGTCAAAGTCTCCTGCCCCACACCCACTATGTGTGGTCCACATGGTCCCTTACTGCAGCTACACTAACCCTTTACCAGCATCAGCCGTTGGCTGGGAGCATTCTCACCTTAAGCTGGGCCATCAGTACAACTCCAGAAACATGAGCACTGCAGTAACGAGATGTATTGTCCCTCCCTCCAGTCAATCACTCATCATGTGATACAGTTACAGTGGGGGGAGCTTCGACCGGGTAATCCTGTGGGGGTGAGGGGCTTCCGACGGGGAGATTACATCGAGCGTGCAAGCACCTCTACATGTCTCCTTAATAAAGCTAAGCCTTTTCTTCACCAAACCTGCTGCCCCATCAAGTCATTACATTTGGCGACATGGGTAAAAACAATTTTTGCCGTGCACTTCGCCCTGATTGCTGTGAGTAAAACAAAGTTAAGAAAAATACTTATCAGTCATGGAGTTGTTTGGAAGATTCGATCCATGCAAAGCTAACATTGAAGATGGGAGTCAATATATTGAGTGCCCCGCATTTTAGTTCGTCGTGAACAAAATGACCGCCGAAGAAAAACATAAAGCTATCCTAACATGTGGAAGCAAAACATATAACCTGATTCGAAACCTGACTGCTCCGAACGGGCCCAGTTCTAAGTCGTACAGTGAGTTTGTGGAAATTGCACTTTCAACACAAACCGTCTGTGATCATGCAGTGCTTCAAGTTTAATTTGAGAGTTTGTGCCCTGGGAGAGTCCATTACCACCTTCATGGTGAATCTAAAACAGATAGCTGAATACTGTGAGTTTGGGGATAACTCGAATGACATGCTGCGGGACAGACTTGTATACGGAGTCAAGGATGACGCCATACAGGGCTGCTTGCTAGCCAAATCTGACATTGATTTCAAGTGCACCCCGGAACTTTATCTCACCGTGGAAAGTGCCACGAAAGACTCGCAGGCTTTGCAGCATGTTGATAATGGCATCGTACATTATGTTGAGCGGGAACCTGCCACCGAGCATGATGTGAAAAACAGAACAGATTTTAAACGCGATTCTATGCCCAACTACACGAAGACTTAGGAAACCTGATGGTAACACGTCAGCTAATAAGATACGCATTTGCTACAGATGTGGAGGAAATCACAGACCAGACGTTTGTAGATTCAAAGAGGCAGAATGCAATAATTGCCACAGGAAAGGATACCTGGTTAGGCAGTGCAAAACAAAGGATAGGCAAACAGCAAAACAACAAACAAATCTATTTGAGTTAACTGATACAGCAAAGGCTGAGGCTGCTACCGCTGATGTATACTCTCTATACCTTGTGACCGCTGTTAAATCTGAGCTCATTACAGTGACAGTGCAAGTGAATGGCTAGCAATTGCAGATGGAGGTGGATACCGGTGCTTCAACTACTGTTGTTGGGGAGCACACGTTCAAGTACCTCAGTGAAGGGAGTCAGCCATTAACATTGGAGCAGACATTTGCCAAGCTGAGAACTTACACTGGAGAATCCATTCAGGTCAAAGGCATTGCTGCTGTCCCAGTTTGCTACAAACAGCAGACAGCCCAACCGCCTGTGATCATCGTAAAGGGGGAGGGGCCCAGTCTTTTGGGTTGAGATTGGCTGCAGAAAATAAAATTTGACTTGTCAGAAATATTCAATTTGAAGTCCGATAGAATTCCAGAACTCCAAAAAAATACAGAACTGTTTACAAGACAAATTGGGAAAACTGAAGGACATGCAAACTAAAATGCACGTCAATTCCCAGGCAAGACCACGTTTGTTCAAGGCCAGACCAGTGCCTTACTCACTAAAAGAAAAAGTGGAAGCAGACTTGTGCAGGTTGGAAAACCTGTGAATAATTTAGCCTGTCCAGTTTTCAGAGTGGGCCGTACCCATAGTCCCAGTTGTCGAGCCAGATCAGACTATACATATATGCGGTGACTACAAACAGTTAACAAAGTAGCAAAGTTAGACAAATACCCCATTCCTAGAATCGATCATTTGTATGCAAATTAGTCATATACAAAATTAGATGTGAGTCATGCTTAGCAGCAGTTGGAACTAGATAGCATGTCAAGAGAATACATGGCAATTAATACCCATAAAGGCCTCTACCAGTACACCCAATTACCTTTTGGAGTTTCATCAGCATGCACTATCTTTCAGCGAGCCATGGAGAGTCTCCTGAAGGGACTTCCACGTGTGGGCGTGTATTTGGATGACTTATCACTGGATTGACCGAAGCTGAACATTTAGCCAACCTTGAGGAAGGGCTGAGAAGATTTATGGAATCTGGTGTGCGTTTGAAGTGAGAAAAATGCACATTTCAAGCATCGGAGGTAACTTACCCTGGTCACAGAGTGGATGCCATGGGGTTGCATCCTGTTGAAGACAAGACCTAAGCAATTAAAGATGCACCATCACCCTTTAATGTGACAGAACCTAAACCTTTCCTAGGTATGATTAATTACTATGGACATTTCTTACCTAATCTACCCACTGTACTGGCACCACTACATTTGTTGCTGAGGAAGAACCACCACTGGTCATTGGGCTCACAGCAAGAAGAAGCCTTTGCAACAACGAAGAAACTGCTTCATTCATCATGCTTGCTGGCCATTCTATCACATCAAATGGAGGTTGGATCAGAAAGGCCCAGTAACTACATTTCAAGAACAGTTTCCCAAGCTGGAAAGGACTACTCTCAGTTGGAAAAAGAAGGATTATCGGTTGTATTTGGTGTCAAGAAGTTTCACGGGTGACATTTTACAATTGTGTCTGACCATAAGCCGCTGGCAGGTTTGTTCAGTGAAGACAAAGCTATTCCGCCTATAGCTTCATCAAGAATCCAATGTTGAGCTTGGATGCTATCAGCTTATGAGTACACATTTTTGTACTGCCCTGGCTCACATATCGCCAATTCAGAAGCACTTAGTCATCTTCTGTTACTGGGTAGCCTTGCCAATACAACCATTCCACAAGAGTTAGTGTTATTGTTAAATTTCTTAGATTCATTGCCTGTATGTGCCAAGCAGATCAGGAATTGAATGAACAGAGAACCAGTACTGTCAAAAGTCAAAGACTTTGTATACAAGGATGGCCAAAACACTTGTGTCTGATGACTTAGGACCATTTTATTCCCGAAACACTGAACTAAGTTGTCAAGGCAGAATTTTGCTGTGGGGTTCAAGAAGCGTGGTCCCATCACAGGGTAGAGAGTCACCCTTGGCAAAGCCCCTCAATGCACACTCAGGTATATTGAAGATGAAGGTGCTGGCACGTAACTACGTCTGGTGGCTAGGAATAGACAGTGACATTGAGAACATGGTTAAACACTGTTTCCTTTGCCAGCAACACTGGAAGCTCCCTATTTCAGCTTGTTTTCACCCATAGGAATGGCCTGGTCAACCTTGGGTTAGAGTGTACATTGACTATGTAGGACCATTTCTAGGCACCATGCACTCGATGCACATTCAAAATGGCTTGATGTCTATGAAGTAAAAACACCAACTTCAGGTGCAACTATTGAAAAGCTGTGTCATTCCTTCAGTATACATGGTTTACCTGAGATTATTGTTTCTGACAATGGAACACCTTGCTCCAGCATGAAATTTCAGAGATTCACAGACCTGAATGGTATCTGGCACATCAAGACTGCTCCCTGACATCCTTCATCCAATGATCTCACCGCAAGAGCTGTCCAGATATTAATGCTGATATGAAGAAGTTATCTGAAGGTACTCTGGATTCTTGCCTTTTCAGATTTCTCCTAATTTACCATACAAGATGACATACCACTACGGGCTCGACATCTTCAGAGTTATTGATGAAACGCTGTTATACTTGGTGTTTCCAGATCTAGAGGGGAAAGAGACACAGAGCAGAATAATCAAAAATTGAACCATGATCTACACAGCAAGGGTCATACGTTCCATGTAGGCGACCCTGTGCACGTGCGTAATTTTGGAAGTGGACCCTCTTGTTCTCCAAGAGCCATCATTTCAGAGACTGGCCCCTTATCTTTTCAGGTGCAAGTCGAAGATAGAATTGTATGGAAACATGTAGATCATATTAGAGTTAGAGAAACATCCCAAAGAATGCAAGATTAACCTGTGATTGATGTTTAGTTGCTGACTTCTGAGGTGTGTGATTGTCCGACAGCTCATATTCCAGACATATCTAACGAGTTGCTGAATTCAGAACCGCCCAGTTCCAACTATGTATCTCATGGTGGAGCTCCAGATCCCTTTAATCCTGTTCAGGAATCTCCTTCAGTAGAACTACGGTGGGCTTCAACTTTGCTGACAAGTGTACTATATGGTACTTCATCAAATGTCCATTTATACCACATTGAACGCATAACCCCCATCAACCCTTTCTGTTATCTCAATCAAGTTTGTTAAACTCAGTTCCACCACCTCCAGCATGATGCCACCATCAGGCACATCTTTCCTTTCCCTTTCAGCATTTTGAAAGGACGGTTCCCTCTGTGACACCCTGGGTCACTCCTCAATGGCCCCCAACACTCTATCTCTTCTCATGGCAACTTTCCTTGCAAACACAGGAGATGTAACACCCACCTTTTTATCTCCTTGCCCCTCGCTGTCCAAAGTCCCAAACACCCCTTCCAGGTGAAACAGTGATTTATGTGCACTTCTTTCAATTTAGTCTCCTGTATTCACTGCTCACAGTGCAGGTCTGCTCTACATAGGGAAGACCAAACTCAGATTGGGTCTTCATTCAGTTTCCTTTGCATGTTTTGATTTTAATCTTGTTTCTGCTTTTGGATGGCAGTTGTTCCTTATTCTACAAATCACTATTCCTCTAGACACATATTTTGTTTCTTTCCAATACCACTCTCTTTGGTTCTGTCCCATCAACTATTATAATTTAATTTTTCCCAGCTTCTGCCCTATCACAGTCCTCCCCTTTTGTTCTTTTCCACCCTCCGCGATTTGACCCACTTAAAGTCTATGACATTTCTAACTTTTCCCAGTTTTGATGAAAGGTCATCAGCCTAAAATGTTAATCCTGTTTCCCTCTTCACAGTCGCTGCCAGAGCCTAGTATGTCCAGCATTTTCTGTTCTTATTTCAGAACGTAAGTTGTGAGAAGGATGAAAAGAGGCTCAAGGGGATTTAGACAGGCTAAGTGAGTGGGCAAGAGCATGGCAGGTGGAATATAAGGTGGGAAAATGTGAAATTATGCACCTTGGTAGGAAAAACAGAAATGCAGAGTATTTCTTAAATGGTGAGAGATTGGGAAGTTTAGATGTTCAAAGGGACCTGGGTGTCCTTATTCATAAGCCACTGAAAGCTAACATGCAGATACAACAAGCAATTAGGAAGGCAAATGATATGTTGGCCTTTATTGCAACAGGATTTGAGCACAGGAGTAAAGGAGTCTTGCTGCAATTGTATAGAGCTTTGATGAGATCGCACCTGGAGTATTGTGTACAGTTTTGGTCTCTTTTGCTAAGGAATGATATACTTGCCATAGAGGGAGTGCAACAAAGGTTCACCAGACTGATCCCTGGGATGACAGGCATATCCTATGAGGAAAGATTGAGGAGACTGGGCCTGTATTCTCTAGAGTTTGGAAGAATGAGAGATGATCTAATTGAAGAATTACAAGGCTCGACGGGTGAAAGGGCAAGAAGGATGTTTCCCCCCGCTGGGGAAACCAGGGTACACAATCTCAGAATAAGAGGAAGGCTATTTAGGACTGAGATGTGGAGGAATTTCTTCACTTAGAGAATGGCGAATCTTTGGAATTTTCTATCCCAGAAGGCTGCAGAGACTCAGCTATTAGGTATGTTCAAGACAGAGATTGATAGTTTTCCAGATATAAAAGATATCATGGGATATGGGGATTGTGCGGGAAAATGACATTCAGGTAGAAGATCAACCATTATCTAACTGAATGGCAGAGCAGTCTCAAAGGGGCCAAGTGGCCTACTCCTGCTCTTATGTTCATATGTTCCTAATTCAAAATTTATGTGTTTCCTGTGCTGTCCATCCCATTTAAGAGTGTAGATTTTGAGGAGATAAAATGTTTTAATTGAAGAAAAGAGCTGCTTCTGCCAAACAAGAACCCACTCAGTCACATAAACCCATTGTGGATTTGTGGTCTGAATTTTTTCTCCTTCTCCCACCATGTTTACTATTAGTTGTTAATACAGTTCATGCTTCTTGCAATTTCCAGTAAATATTTGCGGCATATATTTACTTATTGGCAGAGCAGTACAAATAGTTCTTGGGCGATTTACTGTCATCCAAACAACTTGAGGAGTGTAGGTACGTGGAAAAGTAGGAACGTGCTGTTTGATGTGATTTGCCAGTTGTTGGGACGTACGGCCTATGAACAGGGATTACACCAGCACTGAAATTCATATTCCACATTACTCATTCATGTGATAGGCAGAATGTCAATTTGGCTTGATGGTAGCATCGTGTTAGTGGAGAATATCACTCGTGTTTCTACTGAATAGTAACAGTGTGAAATGGCTAGCTTCACTTGTTGCTCAAATTTTGAGACACATTACCTTTCCAAGGTACTCTGAGGTAGACTAGGCACTTTTCTGGACTGAAATTGACGTTCTTAGGCTCATTCATGAGTTTTTGTGATATATGATTAGGGTAGCCATTAGCCCACAGGATGGCTTTGATGCGCCGTACTTCAGCATCAAGCTTTCATGGTGAGCATATGCTCAAGAGATATCACCGCTCACTCTCACACACACCATCACATCTCCATCTGGCCTCATCTCCTCGGGAGACGGCCTCCTCATCCTTCATCATCTTCAAGCCACTTGCACAGATTAACAGGTACCCTCACACACACCCTGGGATACCCTCATTCCCCAGTACAGGCCTCACTCTGCAGTTTCTTCCCTTGCCTAAGGCCACTTCTTCCCCCTACCCAAGCAAGCCCTAGACCTGCAGACATTGAAAACCCACCCCCGCCTTACAGCTGGTCTGGTAGGTAGTGACCTGCCTGTGAGCCTCTCTAAAAGTGATGTGGTGCTGCCTGCAATGCCCGGCGTTGATGACTGCAAGTGCTGCCTGAGGCAAGGTGGGCAAACAAACCTCAAAAGTCACAAGCGAAGTGCAGCTCACCGTTGCTTATGTACCGTTGTGAAACACATGGCCATGCAGTCACACCGACGTGCCTGGGTGATCCAGTGTGGGGGGGGTGGGGGGGGGCGGCCAGATGATGATTCCAGCAAGCAAGGTTAGTAATAAGATGCTAAAGTATTGAAATTAGTTTTCCAACATGTGGCGGCAGGAAACACAGTCCTCTATTGATGGGTGGAGCGGACGATCGCAAACTGTGAGCTGTGATCGCGAAGATGGCATAAACCCAATTTTTGGCCTTCTCACCATATTGTCCGCTCAGGCCGACCATGATGCCCGCCACCAATTGGACCGGATGATTCCATGCACCATTTTTTAAACTGCAATACTCCTGCAGTGCATTGGTAGCAACTGCTCTGATATTTGCCACTACTTCATTATGCCTACCAGTCATTACCAGGTTGACTACCAAATTTGTGGAGTCGTCCAACTGCAGAGCAAAATACTGGTTTCTAATGGCACGGTTCACATCATTGGTCATGCCATTAATTTGGCACAGCAATGTGTTCTTTGATAATGACACTAACTGACTTCTTTGGTGGCCCTTCCCTCCAAACACAGTTCTTTCAATTTCTGCAGTTGCAGGTTTTATTAGTTTATCTGCTATGGTGAGATTTTCTTGGCTTTGTAACTCATCAAGTGAGCCAATCCATGGTGTTACAGATTGTAGTGGAACATGATTCTGCTGCTTCTGATGGCCCAATGTGTCTCATGGATGCCCAGGTCTGAGCTACTAGATCGATTCTGATTGTCCTTATTTAAGTTAAAAAACATAGGGCAGAATTTTGCCGTCGGTGAGCAGGGGGCGGGGCCCACTCGCTGATGCGTAAACTGACGCGGGATGATGTTGGGCGGAACCCTCGATGTCATCCCAGTCCATTTAACTTTTCAGGAAGGCGGGGGCACAGCAAAATGAGCTGTGCGCCCACCGACCTGTCAATGGCCAATTGAGGCCATTGACAGGATCATTTAAAGAATTAAAGGACTTGCCTGTCCAACCTTAACGATGGCGGGCAGGCCAGGAGCCCCGGCGGCAATTAGAAAAAAACATGAAACCTCATCCACCGGCAGGATGAGGTTTCATGCAGGGTTCTAAAAAGTTTAATAAAGTTTTACTGTAATTCAAGAACATGTCCCATCTCATGTGACATTGTCACATGAGGGGGACATGTTCGGGATTTTTTTTTTCTATTTTTAATCTTTTTAAAAGTGTCAGCGCTCTCCCTGAGGCAGCACTTAGCCTCAAGGAGATGTGCGCTCTTTCGTGCGCATGTGCAAAAGACCGCACTCTTGCTTTTGGGAAATCCCCTGGCCAGCACAAGAAGCCCAGAGCGCTTCCCTCCGGATGTCACGCTGGGCGGTCCTTAATTGGCCTGCCCACGTAAAATGGCAGCGGGGCTCACTTCTCCGGCAGGGATCATCTCCCCACCTGGCGGAGATTGGGTCAGGCCCACCCGCCCGGCAGGCAGAAAATTCTGCCCATAGTATCAGAGCCATTCCTCTCTCCCTCAAACTGAATGTAAAATTTAATCATATTATGGTCATTGCTACTTAGGGGTGCGTTCACTGTGCGATCATTAATTATTCCCATCTCATTGCACAGTACCAGGTCTAGTATAACGTGCCCTCTGGTTGGCTCTAGAACATGGTGTTCTAAGAAATTACCCCAAAAACATTCAATGTACTCCACATGTAGATAAGCTTTGCCCATCTGACTTTTCCAGTCTTCATGTAAATTAAAATCTCCCATGATTATCGCTGTGCCTTTCTGGTAACCTGCCATTATTTCTTCCTTTTTGCCCCACCCTACCATGTGGTTACTATTAGGGTGCCTGTACACAATTCCCACAACTGACTTCTTGTCTTTACCATTTCTCAGCCCTACCCAAACCTCAAACCTGTTGGTCAATTGTAAAGGTTGAGGTTCCTGCACTTGTGCCCTCTGAGTCCCCTTACTTGCCTCACTCGCAATCACACTGTCCTGTCCCTGACCAAATCTGAAGACCCTATACTGAGAGGTGTGACTGTCTCATGGTACAAAGAATCCAGGTAACTCTCCCCCTCCCTGATGTGTTGCAGTGTCTGTAGTTCAGCCTCCAGCTCAAACTCTGAGCCAAAGATGCTCAAACTTCAAACACTTAAGAACATAAGAAATAGGAACAGGAATAGACCATTCGGCCCCTCAAGCCTGCTCCGGCATTCAATAAGATCATGGCTGATCTTCTTGTGTTTTGATTTCCACATTCCCATCTAACCCCAATAACTTTTGATTCCCTTGCCTAACAAGAATCTTTCTACCACTGCCTTAAAAATATTCAATGACCCCACTTCCGCCACCTTCTGAGGCAGAGAGCTCCAAAGTTGCACAACCCTCTAAGAGAAAAAAAATTCTTCTCATCTCCATCCTAAAAGGGTGACTCCTAATTTTAAAATAGTGGCTCCTTGTTCTGGACTCACCCATAACAGGAAACATCCCTTCAACATCCACCTTGTCAAGACCATTCATTATCTTGTATACTTCAATCAAATCACCCCTCACTGTTCTAAACTCCAGTGGAAGCAAGCCCAGTCTGACCAACCTTTCCTCATAAAACAACCCACTCATTCCAGGTATCAATCTAATATACCTCCATTGAACCACCTCTAATGCATTTACATCCTTCCTTAAATAAGGAAACCAAAACTGCACACAATATTCAAGGTCTTGTCTCACCAATGCCCTGTATAACTGACGAATAACATCCTTATTTTTATGTTGAATCCCTCTCGTGATAAAGGGCAGCATTTCATTAGCCTTCTCAACTACATGCTGTACCTGCATTCTAACATTTTGTGACTCATGTACTAGATCACCTAAATCCCTTGCACCTCAAAATTATGCAGCCATTCTCCATTTAAGTAATACTCTGCTTTTTGTTCTTCCTACCAAAGTGAACAACTTGACATTTTCACACATTAAACTTCATTTGCCAGATCTTTGCCCATTCACTCAACCTATTTAGATTCCTTTTACAACCACCTTGTGTCCTCTTTGCGTGTTTGTCCTAGATCAAACTGGCATCCAGGAGCTCCCACGTGTTGCAGCTGTGATATATCACCTGTCCTGACATCCTTAATTAGCTATTTAATTATTTTATTCAATTATATATTTTACTTGTGTTTTTATATATTTTATTAACCTTACCACCAGTTGCTAGACTATTTTGAACCTTAGGAATAGAATAAACCTTAGTCACTTACCAGATACTCACCAAATAACTGGCTTCTTCTCCTGTAGCAAAGTATGACCACTTCCTGAAGGCTGAGAAAGTTAAGAAAGCAGAAAGCAAAAGAGCACCTCTTTCCCTTCCTTCCCTAACTCCATTAATTACCCAACTTCCAGCACTATTCTAAGTCACACTTCCTCCAGTAAATCTTACCTAAAGCTCCTCCTTCTCCCTAGGCACCAAATTCCCACATTAAGCCCAATTCCTAAATACACTCACTCATCTCTGTCTCACTGAGTCCGCAGTCTCCCCTCACTGATCACGTGCCTCTTACATTTGTGATAGTTAGATTGGTGAGAGCAATGTCAAGCAGGTTTTTTCCTCTTGTTGGTTCTCTCACCACCTGCCACAGGCCCAGTCTGGCAGATATGTCCTTCAGGACTCAGACAGTTTGGTCAGTAATGTTACTGAGCCACTTTTCTTGATGGGCATTAACACTACAGTCATTCACAAACTGTAGATCGTGTATATCCATAGAGGTCAATTTAGTTTTGGCACGGATGCAACTGAGGTTAAAGAATTTTCTATCTAGACAGATGGAAACACCAAAAGGCAGCTGATCTTTGGTGCAGTTAATAGCCACTGTCAGGTGGATTGTAAATAGCCTGGGGGCTGTCACACAGACTTGTTTGACCCCAGTCCGGGGTTATGAAGGAGTCTTTTTCAGATCTCTCACTGAACACAGTTGCATTCATAACATTACAAAGCAACTGGAGGATTGTGATGAAGTTCCTTGGGCATCCAAAATCACACAGACTTGCGATTTACTGAATAAAATGCTCTTGGTCAGGTCAAAGACTTCCTGGTGTTATTCTTGACATTTTTATTGGATAAGTCTGGCAACAAAGACCATGTTTGAAGTTCCTGTGGAAGGTCTAAAGCCACACTGCATCTCTGGGAGGATTTCCTCAGTCAAAGTAAGTGGGCAAGTCAGGAGAATGCTGTTAGCATTTCCCCTGCTGTAGACAAGCAGGAGATTCCTCAAAAGTTTCCACAGCATGATTTATTTTACTTCATGAATATAGTTATAATTCAATTCAGTTCATTTTCACTTTACTATCCATTCAGAAACACATTTCAGGCAACATTGCTCGTTTGTTAAAAAAAAATGTATAAATGAGTAACAACAAAAGAAAATTACCCCATCACAGAGATATAACTTTAATTAAGTATGTATTAAAAAAACTTTTCCAATGCATTAAAATAATCAGTGTTCTATCCTAAGTGCATATCTTTGCCAAGACATCAAACCCCTGTTAAATGTTCATACAGAGAAGGGCACAAACAAATTCAGCAACTGATTTGTCCTGCATCTGAAGGATTGTTGCCTTTTCCCTGTACGCCAACAGAGTAAGACTGAGAAAAAATGTGATTCTCATTGTTCTTGACACTTTTTACTTTCTTCAAAATTCTTAAGAGAGCAGCTGTCATCAAGAAAGATCTGCTCATCAAATACCGTTCCTGCCTAGTTCAGTAATCTCTGTCTCCTTAAAGAGTCTGCTTTCTTAAGCCAACCATGCCAGATGAGACATTCAAAAAGGATAGCAGCACTCACCACTACAGCTGTATAGAAACGTTCCATGATTGCAGAACTTATTTGAAAAGATTTCAATTGTTCAAGGTAGTATAATTGTGTATATCCATAATTATAACACTCCTGAGGTCAAGGGTGGGGTCAGGGGCACAGGGTTTGGTGGGAGTTATTTTTCCTCCCAAATCTGTATGATGAATGCATGGAGTATTGAGGTGCCAACTTTGATGACCTTAGCCAGAATACCATTTTGGCCACAGGCTTTGCTGTTTTCATCTGTTTGTTGCTTGTTGCAGGCCCCCCATCGATGGTGGTTCACCCAGGTATTCTATCACAGGATACTGAGTGATAGCCTGTGCAGGATTAGCTGCTGCTACAGATTCATTTTTGCTCAAAGTGTTGTTACCAACATTGACGTATGGTATTGTCATCCTGAAGAGGAGAAACACCACCTTATGGAAGAAGGGGATTTTTTTCGAAACATGGCCCGGTGGCTTCAAAAGAGCTTTGTATGTTATGATGATTAACATATTGTTGGATCCCTCGGGCCTTTTTCTCCCGCATGTCCTTCATCATCAGGATTTGTGATTGGGCATAGGCCTTGAGCTGTTGGGATGCCACCTTCTTGAGTTACGACTTTGGGTTGTTCTGACAGGCAATAAAAGCTGTTTGTTTTTATCCCAGAAGGTCACATCTTTGAGCACCATTTTTCTTGAATTAGTTCCAGTGACAATGGTGCTCGAACCCAAAGGTCCAGCACAGGAGTCTGGTACAGCTGAATTTATTTATTCTCACTGTTCTGGAATGGAGTTGAATGCATGAAGATTTTCCAGATTTGTTGCGAGCTGCACTTGGAATTCCTCTCTGCAGTCGGGCTGCTTTCAGGCTGAGACTTTGATCTTCTTCCTCTTGGACTTTTGGGCCTTAGTGTGTGGTGGATATTCATCACCAATCAAACAAGTCAATAATCTGTCCAGCAGGCATCAGTCCCCTACATGGATCAAGTGATACAGACATCACTTAGATCTTTTACCTTAACTATGATCCAGGAGATGTTGAAGTTCTGATCTTACAAGTGGGTTTTTATTTTCCCTTCTGGTGGAAGAGCAACTCCATCCTGACTATATACCACTATGCTGTCTCCTTGGCATCTGGGCGATGCGCTATATTATGAGTACAACTATGCCAGACTGTTACTTGACTTGTCTGTTAGACAGGTCTTCAAATTTTGTCACAAGCCTCCAGATGTGAGCAAGCAGGACTTTGCAGTTGTCATTTCCAGTTCCAGGTTGTCTGCCTAGTTTTATCCCTCTTGGACTTTTCTGTCACGGTTTATACAACAGAGTGGCTTGCTTGGCCATGTCAAAGGGAGGTTAAGAGTCAGTCACATTGACATGAGTCTCAAGGCACGTGTAGACTGGACCCAGTAAGGACAGCTGATTTCCTTCCCTAGAGGACATTCTTGAACTGGCTCAAAGGGCAGAGTGGCCTGCTCCTGCTCCTAATTTGTATGCTTGAACGAGATGTGTTTTTACAATGACGATCATCATTGGAGACTAGCTCTTTAATCCAGAGTTATTAATTAATTGAATTTAAATTCTACCATCTGCTGTGATGGGATCGGAATTTGGGTCTCCAAAGTATGAGCCTGTGCCTCTGGATTATTAATCCAGTATCATTAGCAATATGCCACCATTTCCTTAATGCCCTGCAATGTATATCTATGAAGTGGTGGATGAAAACAATGTAACGCAAGCATTCTGGAATGGAAAGGAGCACAACTAGCCCTCAGGCGGGGATGCCACCCTCTGCACCACAAGGTTTCCTGTCAGCTACCTTATTATCCAAAAATCTGTTGATCTCTGTCTATAATGTACTCAACAGCTTAGCATCTACAACTCTCCCAAAAGATTTGTGGATGCTTACCCCATATGGAAATTAAGAGAACTTGAATGTTCCACAGAAAACTGCATGTTTAAACTTCATAAGAACATAAGAGATAGGAGCAGGGGTAGGCCATTTGGCTCCTCAAGCCTGCCCTGCCATTCAATAAGATCATGGCTGATCTGCCCCAGGCCTTAACTGTTCTTTTGTGCCAGCTCCTCATAACCCTCAACTCCCCGATATTTTAAAAATCTAGCTATATCCTCTTTAAATACTTTCACTGATCCAGCCTCCACAACTCTCTGAGATAGAGAATTCCAGACATTCACTACCCTCTGAGAGAAGAAATTCCTTCACATCTCAGTTTTAAATGAGTGCCTCCTTATTCTGTAACTATGTCCCCTAGTCCATGATTCCCCCATTAGTGGAAACATCTTCTTAACATCTCCCCTGTCAAGCCCCCTCAGAATCTAATAAAGTCCTAACCTGTTTAGCTGTTCTTGATAAGTCAATCCCTTCATCCTAGGAATTAGCCCAGTGAATTTTTTTTGAAATGCCTCCAACGCCAGTATATCCTTTCTTAAATACAGGGACCAAAACGGTTCATGGTACTCCAGGTGCGGACTCACCATCACCCTGTACAGTTGTAACATGACTTCCCTATTTTTAAACTCCAACCCACTTGTAATACAGGCCAAAATTCCATTTGCCTTCTTAATTACTTGCTGCACCTGCATGCTAACATTTTGTGTTTCATGCAAAAGAACACCCAGATCCCTCGGTGCTGCATTTTTTTGGAGTCTCTCTTCATTAAAATAATAGTTTGTCTTTTGATTTTTCCTACCAAAGTGCATGAGCTCACACTTTACTACATTAAACTCCATCTGCCAAATTCTTGCCCGCTCACTCAGCCTGTCTATATCGCCTTGCAGATTCCTTAAGTCCTCAAAACATGCCCTCCCACCTATTTTTGTATCGTCAGCAAATTACATTCTGCCCCCTCCTCCAAGTCATTAATATAGATAGTAAATAATTGAGGCACTAGGACTGATCCTTGTGGCACTTCACTAGTTATGTCTGTCCAACCTGAAAAAGACCCATTAATCCCAATTCTGTCTTCTGTGTGTTAACCAATCCCCAACCCATGCTAATACATTACCCCCAATACCGTGAGCTCCTATCTTGTGCAATAATTGTTTGTGTGGCACCTTATTGAATGCCTTCTGGAAATCTAAATACACTACATCTACTGGTTCCCCTTTATCAATCCTGCTTGTTATAGCCTCAAAGAACACTAGCAAATTTGTCAAACATGATTTCCCTTTCACAAAGCCATGTTGACACTGTTTGATTGCATTAAGCTTTTCTAAATGTCCTACTATTTCTTCCTCAATAATGGACTCTAGCATATTCCCAATGACACGTGTTAGGCTGACTGGCCTACGGCTTCCTGCTTTTTGTCTCCCTCCCTTCTTGAATAGGGGTGTCACATTAGCAGTTTTCCAATCTGCTGGGACCCTTCTGGAATCCAGTGAGTTCTGGGAATATTTTGACCAATGCCTCCACTACATCTGCAGCCACTTCCTTTAAACCCTTGAATGCAGACCATCAGATCCTGGCGACTTGTCTGCCTTTAATCCCATTAGTTTCTCAAATACTTTGTCCCTTGTGATCGAGACTGTTACAAGATCTTTCCTTCCATTAGCTCCTTGCTTATCTGATATCTTTGAAATATTTATAGTGTCATCCACCATGAAGACCGATGTAAAATATTGGTTTAAAATATCTGCCATTTCCCTGTTCCCTATTATCAATTCTCCAGTCGCATCCTCCAAGGGTCCCACTCCCACTTTAGCCACTCTCTTTCTTTTCATATGCCTGTAGAAGCTCTTGCTGTTTGTTTTTATATTTTTTGCCAATTTACTTTCATAATCAATTTTCTCCCCTTTTATTAACTTTTTAGTCATCCACTGCTGGTTCTTAAAAAATTCCCAATCCTCTGGCCCACCACTAGTTTTCGCAGCTTTGTATAACTTAGATTTTGAGTGGATACTCTCCGTGACCATCTTTGTTAACCACAGGTGGGTCATCCTTTTCATCGAGTCCTTCTTTTTGACCAGGATAAATTTTTGCTGAGCATTATGAAATATCTGCTTAAATGTCTGCCACTGCTCATCCACTGACCATCCCCTTGGTCTATTTTCCAAGCCTGCTTTAGACAACTCTTTCTTCATACCTCTGTAACTGCCCTTATTTAAGTTGAGGACACTGGTTTGAGATCAGAGTTGCTCGTCCTCAAATTGAATTTGAAATTCTACTATGCTGTGATCGCTACCTCCAAGAAGATCCTTAACTATGAGATCTATTAATCCTATCTCATTACACATTACTGGATCTAAAATAGCCTGTTCCTGGATAGGTTCTGCAACGTATTGCTCTAAGAAACAATCCCCGATGCACTGTACAAATTTGTCTTCTATGTTACCCCTGCCAATCTGATTTGTCCAGTTAATATGCAGATTAAAAACACCCATGACAATTGTAGCGCCCTTTTTACATGCCTCCATTATTTCCTGATTTATACTTTGTCCTACAATGAGGCAACTCTTTGGGGGCCAATAGACAACTCCCACCTGTGACTTCTTCCCCTTGCTATTCCTTATTTCCACCCAAACTGATTCCACATCATAATCTATTTCACCCATATCACTAATCACCACCGTACTGATAGCTTCCTTTATTAACAAAGCTACCCCACCTTTTTGCCTATTTTTCTGGAATGTTGAATACCCTCGGATATTGAGTTCCGAGTCTTGGTCACCCTGCAATCAAGTCTCTGTAAGCCTTAAAAGAACAGTATTTCAATTTTACTACAGAGTACTGGTTCATAGTAAGGGGAAGAATCATTTTAGGATAGTGTTAGAAAGGTGAGTAAGCAAAGCATCATACACTGGAAATACCCAAATGGAAAAGACTGCATTCAGTGTGGTCTAAGTGCTTTGATGTAGAAGGGTGGCAACAAGAGTCCACTTGATTTTTATGAATGACCCAAACATGATTGAAGTAGAATTAACTAAACTGAAAATATTTTGCAATCTAGCCTGAGTTACAACATAAATAGGGTGAAGTAAGTGGTACTTGGTCAAGTACATAAGCCAGTGTAAAAAGACCATAAGACGTAGGAGCAGAAGTAGGCCATTCAGCCCATCGAGTCTGCTCTACCATTCAATGAGATCATAGCTGATCTGATAATCCTCAATTCCACTTTGCTACCTTTTCCCCATAACCCTTGATTCCCTTACTGATTAAAAACCTATCTGTCTATCTCAGCCCTGAATATACTTAATGACCCAGCCTCTACAGCCCTCTGCAGTATAGAATACCACAGATTCACGACCCTGAGAGAATTAACTTGTCATCTCTGTCTTAAATGGGCGACCCCTTACTCTGAGATTATGCCCCCTGGTCCTAAAGTCTCCCACAAGGGGAAACAACCTCTCAGCATCTACCCTGTCAAGCAGATCAACCTCATGAACTTTCTCTGGACTGCCTCCAATGCCGGTATATCTTTCCTTAAATAATGGGACCAAAACTGTTCACAGTATTCTAGGTGTGGTCTAACTAGTGCCTTGTATGGTTTTAGCAATACTTCCCTGTTGTTA
This sequence comes from Carcharodon carcharias, assembly GCF_017639515.1. Taxonomy (NCBI): domain Eukaryota; kingdom Metazoa; phylum Chordata; class Chondrichthyes; order Lamniformes; family Lamnidae; genus Carcharodon; species Carcharodon carcharias. The sequence continues at coordinate 214,712,211 of NC_054467.1, read as the reverse complement.
TACTCCATTCCCTTTGAAATAATTGCCAACATTTCGTTTGCCTTACCTATTACCTGATGAACTTGTATGCTAGCTTTTTGAGATTCATGCATGAGGACCCCCAAATCTCTGTGCTGCAACTTTCTGCAGTCTTTCAACATTTAAATAATATTCAGTTCCACTATTCTTCCTGCCAAAGTGCATAACGTCACATTTTCCCACATTATATTCCATCTGCCAAGTTTTGGTCCATTCACTTAACCTGTCTATATCCCTCTGTAGACACCTTGTGTCATCCTCACCACTTCACTATTTATATTATAAAATAAGGTGCTACATAATTACATCTATATTTCTCTCCTTTTTTACCCCAGTAGTTGTTTCTTAGTATATGCAATGGGTGATTGAACTACACAATAAAATTTAGTAAGATGCATAATATTTATCCTTTTTATAGTTTAAAAAGAAATTTGAGATGTATGCTGCAGGAGCCAAACTCATTGCGGCAGCCAAAAGTGGCTCCGGCCTATACACTCTAGGGGTCATTGGCTAATTTTGCACTCTCAACAGGAACGCTGACTCAGCAGTTCATATTAGAAATTCTCTTCTGTGCTGCACATTATTTTCTGCCATTCTTTTTACGTGATAAGAAAACAGTGCACCTCCTTCCTCAAATATTGATAGAAATGGTACAATTTAACTGCCCACAGCCACCCAACATATATTACAAATTGAACAAGCAATGCAAGGTTGGAGGGTATGGGGAGAAATCGGGAGCAGGCTATTGAATTGGATGATCAGCTGTGATCATAATGAATGGTGGAGCAGGCTCAAAGGGCCGAATGGCCTACTCCTGCTCCTAGTTTCTATGAATCTATGAATCTTGCCTTCCCATATTTGTGTCTTCCGCAAACTTGGCAATAGTACATTCACTTCCCTCATCCAAGTCATTAATATATATTGTAAACAATTGTGGCCCTAGCACTGATGCCTGTGGCAATCCACTAGTTAAAGGTTGCCATCCTTATCCCAACTCTCTGTCTTCTATTAGTTAGCCAATGCGCTATCCATGCTAAGATACGACCCCCAACACCATGGGCTCTTATCTTATGAAGTAGTCTTATGTGCAGTACATTATTGAATGCCTTTTGGAAATCCAAATATATTACATCTGCTGGTTCCCCTTTGTCCATCCTGCTTGTTACCTCCTCAAAGAATTCTAATCAATTTGTAAGGCATGATTGCCCCTTCATGAATCTATGCTGACTCTGCTTGATTATATTATGTATTTCTAAATGCTCTGCTAATACATCCTTCAGAATAGACTTTAACATTTTTCCACTGACAGATGTTAAGCTAACTAGCCAATAGTTACTGGTTTTTTGTCTCCCTTCCTTTTTGAATAAGGGTGTTACATTGGCAGCTTTCAATCCTCTGGGACTTTTCCAGAATTGGAGGAAAATTAGCAGGGCATCCACTCTCTCTGTAGCTACTTGCTTTAATATCCTGTGATGCAACCCATTAGGTCCAGAGGATTTATCGGCCTTTAGCTCTATTAGTTTCCTTAGTACCTTTTCTCCAGTGATATTTATTATATTTATTTCATCCCCTACTTTTACCCTTTGATTTAGTATTTTTGGAATGCTATTAAGTGTCTTCTACTGTGAAGACTGATACAAAGTATTTTTTCAACTCCTCTGTCATTTCCTGGTTCCCTATTATTATTTCCACAGCCTCATTCTCTAAGGGGCCTATGTTTACATTGGCCTTTCTCTTTCTATTTATATATTTAATGAAGCTCTTACTCTCCGTTTTTATTTTACTTGCTAGTTTATCCACAAAAGTTTATTTTCTCCCTCTTAATTATTTTTTGGTCATCTTTTGTTGGTTTTTCCCAATCCTCTGGCTTCCCACTAATGTTTGCCACATTGTATGTTTTTTCTTTCAACTTGACACTATCCTCAACTTCCTTGGTTAACCATGGTTGGTTTAACCCCTTCCTAGAATCCTTCTTCCTCACTGGGATATATCTTGTGAATCATGAACTATTTTCTTAAACATCTGCCATCGTTCATCAACCGTCTTTTCTGCCAAACTCCTTTCCCAGTCCACTCCAGCCAATTCTGTCCTCATTCCTTTGTAATTACCTTTATTTAAGTTTAACACAGTTGTTTCCAACCCAAGTTTCTCACTCTCAAAATGAATACTAAATTCTATCATGCTATGATCACTGTTTCCTCAGGGGTCTTTTACTCTGAGATCATTTATTAAATCTGCCTCACTACACATTACAAGATCCAAAATAGCCTGATCCCTGGTTGGATCCACAAGATATTCTTCTCGGAAACTGTCCCAAATACACAATGAATTCTTGCTCATGGCTACATCTGCCAATTTAACCTTCTAGTAGATTGGGAAAATCAAAGTATCCCATGATTTACATGACCTCGTTATCTTGTTTTATTCTCTACCCTACAGCATAGTGACTGTTAGGGGGGGCCTAGAGACTACTCCCACCCGTGTTGTCTTCCCCTTGTTATTTCTCACCTCCACCCTATGGATTCTACATCTTCCAATCCAAGATCATTTCTTGCTATCGTACTTATTTCATCTGGTACTAACAAAGCTACCCCACCACCCTTTCCTTCCTGCTTGCCCTTTCGAAGTCACTTGCCCCTGAATATTTAGCTCCCAGTTTTAATCTCCTTGGAACCATGTCTCCGTAATGGCTAAGATCATACCCACTAATCTCTATTTGCTCTAAATCATTTATTTTGTTCGAATATTACATGCATTTAAGTAAGGAGCTATTAATTTTGCCTTTTTACCATTTTCCCCTCTTTGACCCTATTTGCTGCTTTTTTTATTGTTTGTACATTATCCCTTCCTATCACCCTCTGGATATCAACACCTAAATAGATGCCCTACAATGCTGACATACTCTTTGGCTTCGTAAGCCTACGTATCCCTTCTCCAGAACCCTCCACCCCCTCTATTTAGTTTAAAGCCCTCTCTGCAGCCCTAGTTATTAAATTCACCAGGACACTGGTCCCAGCATGGTTCAAGTGAAGCCCATCCCACCAGGGCAGCTCCCTTCTACCCAAGTACTGATGTCAGTGCCCTGTGAACTGAAACCCATTCCTCCCACACCAATCTTTGAGCCTCATATTTAACTCTAACTTTTTTTACCCATGGCTCAAGTAGTAATCCTGAAATTATTACTTTGGAGGTTCTGCTTTTTAATTTAGCTCCTAACTGTTCAAATTCTTTCAGGTGAACCTCCTTTCTAGTCCTAGCAATGTCGTTGGTTCCAATGTGAACGACAACAACTAGATCCCTCCCCTCCCACGACAAGTTCCTCTCCAGCTCTGAGGAGATGTCCTTAATCCTGGCACCGGGCAGGCAACACAGCCTATGCTCATAGCTGCAGAGAACAGGATCTACCCCCCTAATTATACAGTCCCCTACCACTACTACATTCCTATTTCCTCCCCCAACTTGAATGACTCCCTGTACAATGGAACCATGGTCAGTTCGCTCATCCTCCCTGTGTTCCCACCGTCGTCCACAGCTTGTAAGAACCTGGTAGCTGTTAGGCAATTATAGGGGAAATTATCCAACAACTGCATGCACTCAGTCCTAGGTTAAACTGAGTTTCCTTATATGCTCCTAACACAAAAGGCCTAGCTGAGTCACTTAGTGAGGACCCAGTTTCAGCTGCTCCTTAATTAAGCTGCTCTTACACTGGAACCCTTGATAAAACCTTACTTAAGGCTGGCGACTACAGAAATTAAATTGTAGATTTCAGTTTAATGCCAACTACAAACTAAATTAGGTTTGTACAAGATAAAAATTTAGACTTTCTTACCCAACAACTGCATGCACTCTGTCCTAGCACTAAAGAACTAATAAAATTCTTTCAGCTTTCTTTTTTTGATCTGCTCATGGCTATTTTCTATTTACACCATCCGCTAACACCATAACATTACTGGAAAAGAAGAACATAAGAAATAAGAGTAACTCAAGCTTATTGGAGCCTGCTCTTCCATTCAGTAACATGGCTGACCTTCGACCTCAACTCCACCTTCCGCACCTAACCCCATAATCCCTCAGGTTCCTCCTCCTTCTTAAATCTCTGCCCGAAGGCAGGTCTGACCCATAGCTCCATGGTCCCCACCATGGGTAGGGCAAGGAAGCAGGTCCTCAAAGCACCTTAGCTGGAATGGGGATTGAACCCTGTGCCATTAGCACCAATCTGATCCAGACCAATCATCTAGCTACCTGGACCCTCAGGGAATCCTACTTGGTATGGTAACATACACTTTTAAATGGCTGTTGTAACCTGGAGCTATGGATAGTGATGGAATTTTTCCTGCTCTTACTGCCTGACACTGCCGTATATTGGAACAATTTACAATTTGATACTCAACCTGTTTAGACATGTTGTGAACGCACCTTCCTTGGGCTTCAAGTTCTGAAGTGCAACTTGAAGCCAGACCTCTGGCTCTCAGACAGGGGCACCATCCATTGTGCCACAAGATTTTCTGTTGAGTTCCTTATTATCCAAAAATCTGTTGATCTCTGTCTTTAATATACTCAACAACTTAGCATCCACAACTCTCCCAAAAGATTTGCAACCCTTGGAGTGAGGAAATTTCTCCTCATTCCAATCCTAAGTGGCTGACCCCTTATTCCCGGACCATAAGCCCTAGTACTGGACTCTCCATCCAAGGGAAACATCCTTCAATTGTCTACCTTATTAAGTCCCTAAATAATTTTATATATGTTTTAATAAGAGCGTCTCTCATTCTTCTAAACTCTGAGGAGTATATATCTGGTCCACTCAGTCTCTCCTCATAGAACAGTGGAAAACTCATATGCTTTAAATGGGGTTCCAATGAATTTATGATGCTGGAGTTAGAAGGAGCTCCAAGAAAACATAGGATATACAGCATTCGACCCAACTAGTCCATGCGAGCGTTTATGTTCCACTCTAGCCTCCTCCAATCTTTTCCTATCCAAATCTCCCATCATAACCATCTATTCTCTCATAGGCTTGTCGATTTTCACCTTAAATGCATCTATTCTATTCATTGCAACTGCTTCCTATGGTAGCAAGTTCCATATTCTTACCACTGAGTGAAGAGTTGGTGAAAACACCTGACTTTTGGAAAGAAAAACAACACTGAATTCTTAAAGGCTTTATTTTAGGTCATTCATTAATTTGTATTAATGTACTACAATTTTGCTGTTCTATTATGAGTGCCTCTGAAAAATAGAGGCAGTACATGTGATATAAACAGCTGTTATCACAAGAGATATCTTGCTAAAACTGTGCATTGCCTGACTTACCTCAGGTTACCCCACATCTGGTGGAAGAGATTCCTATAACCTTTTTGAGTCCCAGAGACTTACAAAAGACAACAAGGTGGAGAAGGCATGAGTTTCTAAAATCCAAGCATTAGACAGCACCAGTGTACTTTCCACTTGGTCTCATGACCCTGCAATTTCCCTGGATGTGAAAATCTCTAACAGCAGCAGTATGTTCAAGCCTTGTGGCACACGTTTGCTTTTCATGGATTGAGCTGACATTACAAAAGATTTACACTGCTGGAATAATTAGCCAGAAATCCATAAATTTTATTATTTTATAATCATCCTCATTTAGCACAGAAAAAATTCCTAAAATATATATATATATCTATCTATATACACATATTCCTTAATTTATGACGAGGCAGCAATAATAATCTGGTTAAAAAGTTAGAGGAAAATTTAGACTAAATTTCTAACGACTTTTGAAAAAATATATTTAAGAACTTCAGATCTGAACATAAAAATGGCAGTGCAGATTTTCAATGTTGCTTTTTGGAATGTATATTAGAGTGTCATGGTACGATCGTGGGGATAAAATGGAATTCATGCTTTCACATTTTGTAAAACACCAAATAAAGGGTGAAAGGTTTAATATTTGCAAATGGTAATAAAATTTATGTAAATCTGCATCTATGTAAACATTAAAAACACATCATCTGCTCACGTACTCACTGCAAGTCAATAAAACAAAATTCAATTTTTTTATTGCTGTTCTGTGTGGGTGGGGGCAGGTGGGTGGTGGTGGGGGCAGGGGGGAACCTCCTCAATGCAGATCCTTAAAATGGTGCCCATATTGCAGCATAGCAACTGATGAGCAGTGCTGGGACAGCAGGTCATCCCAACTTCAGGTTTAAATATACTTGTGTCTGGCCCCTGCAAATCAGATGGTCTTTGTCTTAGTTATGTGCAAATTGGAAGGATTCCAAATCTCGCAGTGTACAGATGTGAAAGTCTAACGTTAAACACGTTGCAATCTTCCTCCAAGATATCCTGAGAATTATATATTTTTTAAAAAATCAATACTTTCCCATCTGTACAGTTGTTGTTGAATACAAAAAAAGTCTTTGCAGGCAACAGTACATTGATGATTTCAGCTTGCATTTGCACCTGCTGTTTCATATGTTCTACTGCTGACACCTGGTTCAGAGTGTGGGCCTTTCTTTCGGATGCTACGGCCCGAAGAAATTAGGTCAGCATAGCCTTGTTGATGTGAGAATGCATAGCCTGATCGACGGTTAGATGCATTCCGCTGGAAAGACCTAGATCTACTTGGTTTGGGCAAAAGTTCGATCTCATATTTTTTGCGGTTCATTTGAATCTGTCATTAAAAACAAAAGAAAATTTGTTTAATGCATTGCAACCCATTAATTGAAGGGCTTGCTAAAACATTCAGGTCTAACAAAGCTAAGACGACCTACATCAAACATTTGCAAAAGCTCATTGCTGTTTATGTTGCACTTGGTGCAGAGGCAAAGTTTGTTTCATTGCTGGTTTGTCCTTTAACTGAGGTTTACACCAAAAGCTTATATTTATATAGACCCTAAGTATAATAAAACATCCCAAAGAGCTTCAGAGGAGCATTATAAAACAAGACACCAAGCCATGTAGGATCACTGAATCGTTACAGCACAGAAGGAGGCCATTTGGCCCATTGTGTCTGTGCTGGCTCTCCGAAAGGCAATTTACCTAGTGCCACTCCCCAGCCTTCACCCCATAGACCTGCCATTCTTCCTTTTCAGACAATAATCCAATTTCCTCTTAAAACCACCACACTCTCAGGCAGTCCAACCTAGATTCCAACCATTTGTTGCATGAAAAAGTTTTTCCTCTTGTCATAATTGCTTCTTCTACCAATTACCCTAAAACCTGTGTCCTTTTGTTCTCATTCCTCCAGCAATGGGAATGGTTTCTCCCTATCTACTCTGTGATTTTGAATATCTCTATCAAATCTCCTCTCAACCTTATTCATGAAGAAAAGTCCCATCTTCTCCAATCTATCTTCATAACTCAAGTTCCTAATCAGTGGAGCCATTCTTGTGAATCTTTCCTGCACTCTCTTTAATGCCTTCACATCTTTCTTAAGTGTGGGGCCCAGAACTGAACACAATACTCCAGTTGAGGCTGAACCAATGTTTCAAACAAGTTTAACATAACTTCCTGGATCTATACTCCTATTAATGAAACCTAGGATGCTGTGTGCTTTATTAACCACTCTCTCAGCCTGTCTTGCACATTCAACAACTTAAGCACATATACACCCAGTTCTCTCTGCTCTTGTACCCACCTTAGAATTATATCCTTCATTTTAATTGTCTCTCAGTGTTCTTCCTAATAAAATGAATCACTTCACTGCATTAAATTTCTTCTGATACTTGTCCACCTATTCCAGCAACCTATGCCCTACACAAGAACGCAGGAACATAAGAAATACAAGGAATAGCCATTTGGCTGCTCGAGATAATGGTTGATCTGATTGTAGCCTTAACTTCACTTTCCTGCCTGTCCCCTATAACCCTCAAATCCCTTGTCACTAAAAAAATCTGTCCAACTCAGCCTTGAATATATTCAATGACCCAGCCGCCACTGCTCGCTGGGGGAGGGAATTCCAAACAGTAACAAACCTCAAAAGAAATTCCTCCTCATCTCTATCTTAAATGGGAAGCCCTTATTTTAAAACTGTGCCTCCTAGTTTTAGATTCCCCACAAGGGGAAACATCTTTTCAGCATCGACCTTGTCAAGTCCCCTCATGATCTTGTGTCAATAAGATCACCTTTAACTTGTCTAATCTCCAACAAGCCCAACATGCTCAACCTTGTCTCAGAAGGTAACTCCTTTATCCCAGTAATCAGCCTGGTGAATCTTCTTTGAACTGCCTCCAATGCAAGTACATCTGTCCTTAAATTAAGCAACCAAAACTGTACACAGTTCTCTTGGTGTGGTCTTACCAATGCCCTGTACAGTTGTAGCAAGACTTCCCCACTTTTATACCCCATCCCCCTAGCAAAAGGCAGCCAACATTCTGTTTGCTTTCTTAATTACTTGCTGTATCTGTAATTCATGTACAAGGACACCCAGGTCCCTCTGTACTGTAGCAATTTGCAGTGTCTGGAGAGACAGGGGATATTAGGCCAGATGACCAAAAGCTTGGTCAAAGAGATAAGGTTTATGGAGCATCTCAAAAGGAGGAAAGCCAGGTAGGGAGGTATAGGGAGGGTATTGCAGAGCTGAAGTCCTAGGCAACAGAAGGACATGGGTACTAATGGTGGACCAATTAAAATCATGGATGCAAAAGAAGTGAGAGTATAGATATCTGAACGTTGTAGAGTTGTAGGAGATTACAGAGATAGCGAGGGGCATGGAGGGATCTGAAAACAAGAATGAGAGTTTTAATGATGTTGTTTGGGCAGGAACCAAAGTAGGTCAGTGATAACAAGGGGTGATAAGGGAATGGGACCTGGTGAGAGTTGAGACAAAGGCAGAAGAGTTTTGGATAAACTCAAATTTACAGAGGATAGAATGTGGGAGGACCAGCCAGGAGAGTATTTCAATAGTCAAGTCTAGATGTAGCAAGGCCATGAATTAGGATTTCAACTGCAGTAGAACTGGGAAAGGAGTGAAGTTAGGCAATGTTACAAAGGTAGAAATAGGTGGTCTTATGAGACATGAATATGGGGTTGGAGGCACATCTCTGGGTCAACTGCGATACCAAGGTTGCCATCAGACTGACAATCTCAGACTGTTCCCAGGGTGAGGGATGGAGTCAGTAGCTAGGGAATGGAATTTGGACTGGGGACCAAAAACAATGGCTTTAGTCTGGGGGAAATTTCTGCTTATCCATGACCAGACATCAGATTAGGAGTCTGATTTGGGGATGCAAGAGGGATGGTGAAGAGGTAGAGCTGGGTCATATCAGTGTACATGTGGAAATTAATGCTATGCTTCAGGATGATGTCATTGAGGGGCAGCAAGCAGATGAGAATTAGGAGGGGGCGGGCCCAAGAATAAATCCTTGGCGGGTACCAGGAGTAACATTGTAGGAGCAGGAAGAGAAGCAATTACAGATGATTCTCTGGCTATGATGATTCGATAGATAAAAATGGAACCCGGTGAGAGCAGTCCCATCCAGCTGGACAGCAGTGGAGAGGCAATGGAAGAGGATGATGTGGCCAATTATTTCAAAGGCTGCAGGCAGACAGAGAAGGACGAGGATCCAAAGTTTAGTTTTGTCACAGTCACACAGGATGTCATTTATGACTTTGTTAAGAGTCATTTTGGTACTGTGACAGGTGCAGAAACCTAACTGGAGGGTTTCAAACATAGAGTTCAAGGAAAGATGGAAAGAGATTTGGGAGGTGGCAACACATTCAAGGACTTTGAAGAGGAAGAGGAAATGGAGGTTGGAGATGGGACAGTAGTTTTCAAGAATAGTAGGGTCAAAGGATGGTTTTTTTGAAGAGAGGTATGATGAAGGCAGGTTTAAAGGAGAGAGGGATCAACAAGTGGAGAGACAGAACTGTTTACAATGTCAGCGAACATGGGGACTAGGATGGGAAATTGGGTAATCAGCTGTTAAGTAGGAATAGGATCGAGGGAACAGGAGGTGGAGCTCAAGGACAAGATGAGCTCAGAGGGGACATGATGCAAGATAGGAGAAAAACTAGAGAAGGATGCAATTTCATGACTCAGGCTGTGGGGACGGATGTTTGGCAGGTGGCCTCATAGAAGGAGGGGCGAGGCTCAGTCAGCTGATCGGATGTACTCTTAGTGACAAAGTAGTCCATGAGCTCCTTGTGCTTCTTGTTGGATAGTGGAGGGGACAGGGGAGAAGGGTTTAAGAATACAGTTTGCAGTCGAGAAAATGAATTAGGAGTTATCTTTATCATTACCAGGATCATCTTGGAATACAAGTGGCCCAGCCAGGTCTGGCAGTGGATGACTAAATCAGCTCTCCACTATATCCTTTCAAGTCTGCATCCTTTTGACTTAAGGGAGAGGAAATGAAGGCCGTACCAGGGGATCAGCCAGAGTGAGAGAGAGAGAGAGTGAGAGAGAGAGAGAGAGAGAGAGAGAGAGAGAGAGAGAGAGTGAGAGAGAGAGAGAGAGAGAGAGAGTGAGAGAGAGGGGGAAGTGTCTTATTGGAGACAAGGACAAATGTGGAAGTGAGTGTACATTTGAGCAAATCAATAGCTGCAGAAAAGTTGTGGCAAATGGAGGGCTAAATGCTGGACAGAGGCTTTGAAAATGCATTTCTAAGTGAAACAGGGAATAGCTTTTTCCAGGAATGGATATAGGAAGAGGTAGGGATGGGAAAGGAAGAGGGGTGTGGGTGGAGGGTGATGCAAGGAAGTGATCAGAGATGGCCTTATCTGTAATTGATATGCTAAGACTAGCAAGACCACTTGATATTGGGACATCATAATATTCAATGCTATGGCCAAGTGCTGGTAAATGGATTAGGTAGGTAGGTCAGGTGCTTCTCACTTGTCAGTGCAGACTCGATGGGCCGAAGGGTGATATGCCCAAGGTCAAAGGGGTGGCCGTTGCAGTGTACTGAAAATTGCATTGTGCATTTTGTCCACTTAAGGTTACCATACCCAAATAGCTGCGGAAGGATTCTAGGACTTGAATAAAGAGATCCATGTTTTAACACCATGTGAGGTTCTGATTCTGAATGCTTTTGACTGAATCTTACTGCTTCTTATCAAAAACTTCACAGGCGTGAAGATGGGTTGGTGAGTTTGCATGGAGGATACTTGAGGACAAGAAGGCAGTGAAATCAAAGGAGAGGACACACAATCAGTTGAGATGGAGGCTGAGAAGTTGTTTGGTGCAGAGGCTGAAGGAAGAAAGCAGTGAAGATATCTTGGCAATCTTGATTATGTCAAAATACTGTTTAAATTTGTCCTTTGCTTGTGCAGAGGCAATCAATAGAGCAGTTGTCTTTCAATTAGCTGTGCTAACATTTTCATCATAAAATCTGGAGGACCATAGTTAAGAAAAAAGGATTCACCAAGCGGTGCACATTTTAAATCTGGTTATCCTTTTTTTCCATCATCAAAAAAAAAGACAGCTTCTTCAGCACCAGAATATTTGTCACACCCTCACTCCTCAACTTCTGGAAATTCAGGCAACATTCTTCATATTTCAACCTCTTCAGTTTTAGTCAGTTTTCATCCTTCCCTCTCCTCCTTAGCTCAATAATTCCCCCTTAACCTCACTTTTCATTGACACTCCATCCTTCCTTCCATGTCCTAGTATCTTGATCACTAACCACATTTGTTTTTATTACTCTCACTGTGGCAAATGCCTGCCTTATTAAAAGAGGTAGAATTGATCCTATAGAGTGAGGACATAATTAAACAGAATTTGACAGAATTCAGATTAGATAGTTTTTTTGATTTCCTGCCTTTGGTCCATCTGAAAGTAGTCCATATTAACTAACGTTAGAAATAATGGATAGTTCACATTTCCAATGTACTCTGCCAACAGGTAAGGTTCCTAGCTAGGAGCACAGACTCATTAATTTATCTTTACAGCATTTTTATCTAAACTGAATGGTAGGCCTGCATATTCCTTTAGCATAGGTAATGTATGCAGAGGAAATGGGATAGAGAAGACAGAAAATAGCCCAGGAAATTTTGCTTTTCCTCCTCTCCCACCCATCCTGTTATCAACAATCTCAGCTATCAATCCTTTAGCAACAAGTTAACAGGGGTAGGTCATTCAGCCTCTCAAGTCTGTTCTAATATTCAATTAGATCATGGCTGATTTGTTATCATTTATGCACCTTGGCTTCATATCCCTCAATATCCTTGATGAGCATAAATCTAAATCTTTGAATTTTTCAGTTGACCAAGCAATCACATTGTTTTTGGGGAACAGCGTTTCAAACTTTCACAACTCTCTGTGTAGGAGTGCTTCCTGATATCATTACAGAACTGTCTAGTTTGGTTATGTTGCCTTGTTCTGCATTCCCCATCAGCAGCAACTGTTTCCATCTACTTACAGTATCAAATGCTTCAATCATCTTAAATGCTCCAATTACATCATCCCTTAATCTTTACTCAAGGGAATACAATCCTAGTCTATGTATGCTGTTATCATGATTAATCATTTAGTCCCCTTGTGAACATGTATTGAATCTCTTCTAAGGCCAGTACCTCCTTCTGGCAATACTCCAGATATGGTCTAACCAGAACTTCATAAAACTGTAGCATAACTCCAACCCCTTTGTTCTCCTGCTTGCTCGAGAGAAAGACCAACATTGACTGTTCTATTGCCTTTAAACGATGGCAGGGACCAGGACACTGTGCCTTTCTCAGTACCGCTGACCGAAGACAAGAACAGATGAGTGGTATTACTGATTGTGCCGTAAGCGCAAGGTAGTGCATGGAGAAGTCCTAACTACCTCTTGGAAATACTCAAGTAGGTAGCCTCTAGTTGAACTCTTCCCAAATCATTTAAGGCAGAGGCATCTTCAGGGTTTCAACCTCCTTTATATTCAGTCATTCCCTGCTCTGGCTCTGCTGAACTGCCACTTAATAAGCAACTCGTCTTGTATTTTTAAATGAAGCCCAACCTAGGAAAATGTGACAGGCTTGTGGAAATCCTGAACAAATCACCTCCAGTCAAAAGCCACCCTGGAGAAAATTCCAGCTCTTCAATTAGGCTCAAGGAACTAAATCGCCTCCTTGTATTCTTATGCTGCTGATGGGGAATGCAGAAAAAGGCAACATAACCAAACTAGACAGTTCTGTAATGATGTCAGGAAGCACTCCTACACACAGGGTTGTGAAAGTTCGAAACTCTGTTCCCCAAAAACAATGTGATTGCTTGGTCAACTGAAAAATTCAAAGATTTAGATTTATGCTCGTCAAGGATATTGAGGGATATGAAGCCAAGGCGCATAAATGATAACAAATCAGCCATGATCTAATTGAATATTAGAACAGACCTTTTCTGAAGACAAATGGCATTAAAATTATGAGGGGCCGAGATGGGTTTAGACAGGAAAGACCCGTTTCCTCTAGCTAAGGGGTCAATTACAAGAGGGCATTGATTTAAGGTGGTTGGTAGAAGGATTAGAGGGGTCTTGAAGAAAGACTTTTTCACCCAGAGGGTGGTGGGCATCTAGAATTCACTGCCTAAGCTGCTGGTTGAGGCTGAAACGTCCAACTCATTTAAAAAGGTACCGGGATCTGTATCTGAAATGCTGTAACTTGCTAGGCTACGGACCAGATGCTGGAAAGTGGGATTAAAAATGAGCGGCTAGTTTCTATTTTACTCTTTCTTTTGGCCGGCGCAGACCTGATAGGCTGAATGGCCTCTTCCTGCACTGTAATCTTTCTATAGTTCTGGAAAAAAAACTGAACAACCAAAATGTTACTTTCTGAAAATGGATTGAAACAGTTTTTTCTGAAATTGAGTGATGGTAAATGTAAAAATTTTGACAACCAGTTTGTTACTTACTTTGTCAGTCTCCGATGGGCTGATTACCTGAATCAGGAAACGGACTGCAACAACAGGGAGGAGACTGATTGCCACAGTTAATATGATGGTCAGCCATAGGTATGGCTGTCGAAGAGTATTGGGAGCAGCACCTACGTGAAGAATACAATTGAGATTACTACAGAGTTAAAGTCTAAAGCTAAAGTTGAATTTAAAATCACATTTCTCAGGCTCATTGCATCAAATGTCAATGAGTTAGGTGTAAAAATCTTTATACCTCACCAATTAATGCAATATATTATGGAAGAGGAGGCATGCTGCCCAAAGAGCCCATCTTCATCACATACAATCTACCATGGACTATGACTGATGATCCTCTACCCTTAAATTTGGCATCAGCCTCAACTTATAAGTGACCTAGCACCTCTGAGTCAAAAGATGGTGGGTCAGGCTGGCCCACCTGCTCTCTCCAGCAGGGGTAAAAAGACCTCAATCTATTTGAAGAGGAGAATTTTTCTTGGTTTCCTGGCCAATATTCATTCAACAATCAAAACTAGTAAAACAGGTTATCTGGTTACTTATCTCATTAAATTTGTAGGGCCTTGTTGTACATCATTTGGCTTCCACATTTCCCTCCATTCCACAGTGATTTCACTTCAAAAGTGATTTGGGATATAATTGTGAAAAGTGCTATGTAACTTCAAGTTCTTTCTTTTCTTCTCATAACATTGTAGAACATGGGACAGCACCACAACTTAGGCAATAATCACGGCTCATGAGGAAGATGGCACATTACTGCAGATGCCAATTGTACTGTACCATCAGTACCAATCCAAAATGCTACCCATTACACATATACAGGCATACATACTGTACTTTACAATGGCACAGTTCAACTATTTTTAGATTTTCATGTACCCCTGACCTTTGCAATGACAAACCTATTAGCATCCTTGCATACTGAATTAAAAATACTTCTTGCCAATTATTTTTGCCACAAGATCCTAACAGAAACTGCCTTTTAAAACAGTTTAAGGCAGTTACTGAGATATGATAGTTAGCTTCAGTGCTCCTGAGCTAGGGATGATGGTGGTAGGTGTGAAATCCTCCAAGGATCCTATTCTCAATTGCTGCATTCATTTTGACAGGGTAGATTTTGGCTATTATGGCATTAGAAGGCAAAAATCTCGAGTACATTGAATGTTACGGCAAACAGCAATAATGATAATTTCAGCAAAGACACTAGCACCAAAAAAGCCATAGGGAGTAGGGTGTACTCAACAAGGACCATATGAGAAAACATTTTCAGGAGAGGAAAGGGAAAATATAAAACAAACACTCATCTACAGAGAAAATATATTTCAATTCTCACTTGGCTTTCTCGGTAGGCAGATGTGCAAAGCAGAATAATCGGGGTGGGGAGGTGGGACAGTGCCATGGGTCAGTACCTGCTTGGCCCTACGTGAACAAATTTCTCCCCACAATGTCTTGTTGGGAATTTATGTACAGTAGAATTATTGTGTCAAACAATTTAAATTTTGGTGGATTTAATGTACAGCAATACCACGGATGTCAGTGCTGTGGAATGGGTGCATTACCATATCCACCAATTGTCAGCATCAGGGAACGGACTAATTACTGAATAAAACAAACTTCAACTGATCCACAGTGCATTTTATCTACATTTTCATAAAAAGCATCCACACTTCTGCATTCAGCATGACTCTCATTTTCCATGCTAATTACCCACATCACTGGTCTTGGCATTAATAGGCAAAAATTGACAAAAAGTGCAAAGTGATAGGCTGAGCCTTAGAAGTCATTTAAAACTGAATTGAGACGATCCAAACTAATTTCTTCTCACCATCTCTGATGTTAATTTAAGAAGAGACTTTTTTGGATGATAAATGAAAGAACTGTGCTTTAATTTATTGAATCTCACTAACTCCTGTAGATATTGGTTTTTAAACATTCCAGCTCAAGCAACAAATTTAAATGATGAATTTTTTTCTTTAAACAAGGAGGTGCTTGGGAGTATAAGTAACATGGACTACTGGACCAAATAGCCTATTTTCTGTGCTGTAAATGCTTTGTAACGTGACTGACCAGTAAAGGTAAAAACCGATGGAAATAAGATATGGATTCCTGCACTGTGAAGGTCGAACGTGATGGCAAAATATAAAACGATACTTCCGAAGACTGAAAAGGCATTGATAAATGTCCAGTAAGAGGTGTCCAGAGCAATCTGCAAGAAACAAATTAAAATTTGTGAGCAAATATGATTTATAAATACGTTTATATCACGTTCCTGCAACATGTAAAATGTAGCGAATGCTCAGCTTTACATTATGTAATTATGTCATTTATACATTTTGTTTTGTGGATGTTACAAATGAAAACAATACATCACTGAAGAGATGAACATTTGACAGTGACATTGCCCAATCACTCTGCAATTTATGCACCGATTTAGATTCTAGTTAATTTTGCATCAACTGAATGTAATATTGCTTACCGTGCAGAAAACAATGACCTGAAATTTGAGGTAGAGTAATGATGAGGTTATCAGCAATTGCTGTTATTAAAGAGTAAATTGGACAGCAACCCCCCTGGCTGCTGCACGTGCGCAATTTAACATGGCAATCAAGAGGTTGCTGTTTGAGTTGCCCTGCTCAGCCCGAGGCTGCGCTACACTGGTATCTTGCCCCAAGAAATGCTGGGAATGGTGTAATGTTGCAGTTCTCTTCAGACTGGAGGGCGAGTGGATTCCCAGCGGTTATAGTACTAGGACCACTCCTTTTGTTTATCTATATTAATGACTTTGACTTGGGTTACAAAGCACATTTTCAAAAATTGCAGATGACACAAAACTTGAAGTATTGTGAATCGGGAGTAAGATAATGATAGAATTCAAGAGTGTCAGCCTTGATTTTTGTACTAAAGACCTGGAGTGCGACTTGAACCTGGAATGCATGAGTCATGGGCGAAAGTGCTACCAGCTTAGCCACAGCTCACACTCCAGGACAATTTACAAGAATGGATCCAGGAATAAGGGACTTCCAGTTACCTGGACAGAGTTAAGAAGAGAAGGTGGAAAGGAGATTTGATAGAGGTTTTCAAAATCATGAATGGTTCAGACAGTAGATAGAAATTGTTCCCATTGGCAGAAAAGTTGAGAACCAGAAGGTATCAAATAGAGGTGAATGGCAAAGTAACCAATGCAGGATTATGGATAAGGGCAGGTGAGTGGGGCTAGCCAAGTTGCTCCTGCAGAAAGCCAATATAGACACATTGGGCTGAATGGCCTCCTTCTGTGCCGTAACCATTGTAAGATTCTATTATCCATTAAAAATTAGAGCTTGTCCATTCAATTGTAACAGTGTAATAAGTCTTAAGTATTGCCAACCCAGTTCTCCTAAACTGACAAATTTAGCATTTACAAATCTAGATTCTAATTTGTTCGGATTTTAATTAGTGTTGGAGATTTTTAATTTAAATGAATCTTGTAAACTTTGTTGGAATTTGAAATGGAGGGGAAAATGGGATTGAACAGGATAAAATATTTCCCCATTATATTTTATGCCTTGGGTATAAAGGAAAGTATCTCATATGCCTTCTCACCCACCTATCCTGTTACTTTCAGGAATCTGTGGACATGCACTGTAAGGCCCCTGTGTTCTGCTATGCTTCCCAGTATTCTGCCATTTATTGTGCATTTGTATACCTAGATTGCCCTACCCAGATGCATTACCTCTCACTCTCTGGATGTCACCAGACTCCAATACACTGTTGACAAGAATAGCCAACTTGTTCGTTGTAGTGGAGGGCAGTTGCATATGTGAAATCTGAATGAGGAGTCCCCATCTTTGGGGGAGGAGAAAAAGGAGTAATCCACAAAACTTCTACTTACCTGGAAATTGACAGTTATGATGAGAGATGAGGCTGTTGTGACTGCAAATGACTGGTAATCTGTTGGTGCCTCACCATCCTGACCCATTGTTTGAAGGAATGCTCCATAAGGTATGAAGAAAATGATCATGGACACAATAATGCCATGAAACAAGCTGAGAAAGAACTTCTTGAAATTGAAGTAAGAATCTTTCTGCCCAGGTGTATAAAGCGCTGGAAACCTAAGACTCAACTTGTCGGTGACATCCTAAGGATGAGGGGAAGGGAGAAAGAAATTGAAAAAAAAGGGTAAACTGTGTAACATTACAAGAACATGACAGATGTGGTCCATTTTAATCACACATATTTGGCTTGGATGGGATTTGAGTTTAATTTGTATAATGCTTTGCTTCATAGAACTAATGTCTACATCAGCACAATAAATAAAACAATTTATATTTATATAGCACCTTTAACATAATGAAGTATCCCAAGGTACTTCACAGGAGCACTATAAGACAAAATATGACACCAAGCCACATAAGGAGATATCAGGTCAGATGACCAAAAGCTTGGTCATAGAGGTAGGTTCTAAGGTGCCTCTTAAAGGAAGAAAGTGAGGTAGAGAGTCAGAGGTGCAGGGTAATTCCAGAGCTTAGAGCCTAGGCAACCGAAGGCAAAACCACCAAAGGAGGAGTGATTAAAATCTGGGATACACAGGAGGCTAGAATTAGAGGAACACAGGTATCTCAGAGGGTTAGAGTCAGTCATTATGGCGCAGGAGACCATTCAGCCCATCAAGTCCATGCCCATTCTCTGCAGAGTCAGTTTCATTCCCCTGCTCTATCCTGTAACCTTGCAAGTTCATTTCCCTCATCTAATTTCCTTAGAAATCATTGATCATTTCCACTTCCACCACCATTGTAGGCAGTAAGTTCCAGGTCACTACCACTTACTGTGTCAAAAATTTCTTCCTTTTTCCCCCTGTATCTTTTGCCCAAAATCTTAAATCTTTGAACCTTTGTCCTTGTAACATCAGGAAATGGGAACAGTTTTTCTTTGTCTATTTTATCTAAGTCTGTCATAATCTTGTACACCTCTATCAAATTTCTCCGCAAATTCCTCGCCCCAAGGAGAACAACTCCAGCTTCACTGACTTAAGGAGATATTTGCCATAGAGGGAGTGCAACAAAGGTTCACCAGCCTAATCCCCAGCTGAGATGGTGGGATTGTTTTATGGAGGAGAGATTGAGGAAACTGGGCCTGTATGGTCTAGAGTTTCGAAAAATGATCTAATTGAAACTTACAAAATTCTTACAGGGCGTGACAGGGTGGATGTAGAGAGGATGTTTCCCCTGGCTGGTGAGTCTAGAACCGGGGATGTAATCTCAGAATAAGGGGTAGGCCATTTAAGGCTGAGATGAGAAGGAATTTCTTCGCTTTTTGGGTGACGAATCTCTGGAATTCTCAAGAGGGCTGTGGAAAGTCATTCATTGAGCATGTTCAAGACAGAAATCGGTAGATCCTGGATACTTATGACATGAAGGGAAATGGGGATAACGGGGAAAAATGGCATAGAGGTAGATGATCAGGCATGATCTGTTTGAATGGTGGAACAGGCCTGATGGCCAAATGACCTACTCCTGCGATAAAAACAAAAAACTGCGGATGCTGGAAATCCAAAACAAAAACAGAATTACCTGGAAAAACTCAGCAGGTCTGGTAGCATCGATGGAGAAGAAAAGAATTGACGTTTCGAGTCCTCATGACCCTTCCACAGAACTGTTCTGTGGAAGGGTCATGAGGACTCAAAACGTCAACTGTTTTCTTCTCCACCGATGCTACCAGACCTGCTGGGTTTTTCCAGGTAATTCTGGTTTTGTTTTGGACCTACTCCTGCTCCTATTTCCAATGTTCCTATGACCTAAATTTTAGCTGGAACTGCTTATCCCTGGAGCCATTCTGGTTAGCTTCCTCTGCACCCTCTCAAGGGCCCTTATGTCCTCCTCAAGTGCAGTCAAACAGGACAAAATTTCTCATGTTTTGTTGTGGGGCTGGAGAAGATTATAGAGATAGGGAGGGCAAGCCCATGGGGGGATTTGAAAATAAGGATGAGAACTTTAATGTCAAGACATTGGCTCCCAGTCAATGTAGGTCAGCAAGCACAGGGGTGACAGGAGAAAGGGACTTACTGCGAATTAAGACATGGGCAGCAGAGTTTTGGATGAATTCAAGTTTTTGGACAATCGAGTGCGAGACACCAGCCAGGAGTACATTGGAAAGAGATAACAAAGGCATGCATAAGGGTTTCTGCAGCAGATGAGCTGAGACAAGGGCAAAGTTACAAAGATGGAAGTAAGCATTCTAATTTATGGCATGATTATGAGGTCAGAAGCTCATCTTGGATTCAAATGTGACACAAAGGTTCAGACAGACTAGCTTAATCTCGAACTGCTGCCAGGAAGAGAGATGGAGTCAGCGGCAAAGGAATGGAGCTTGGAACAAGTACTGAAATCAATGGTTTCAGTCTTTCCAATATTTAATTGTAGGAAATTTTTGCTCACCCAGGACTGGACTTTAGATAAGCAGTCTGATCATTTTGCAACAGTGGAGGAGGTAAGAGAAATGATGGCGAGGTCAAACTGGGTATCATCAGCACACACACAAATACACACAAAGTATACTGACGTTGAATGTATGAATGGAATATACCTGATCAAGCACCCCAACAACCAATACTGGGAGACTACTGTACAGAACATTGTACAGTGTAATAAACCAATTCTCAAATGCAGTCTGTGCACAAGGAGAAACAGAAAACATTAGATTTCTATAACTCTCCAAATCATAATTATTCCTGAAACATTGGAATGCATATTTATCAGTGTAAAAACAAACTTATTTAAATCACAAAAATGAGTGCTACTCAACACTAATGCAATAAACGTTGAAAAAATTGAAATGTGATTAAAAAGGTAGACAAGAATAGTAATCCTACCAAACATGACCTTAAGCTAGACCCTGATTACCATGCCCTTTGAACTATTAACTTTAACTCAATTATTAACAATTAACTCAATGCTTGAATATGTCTTAGCTCCTCCTCAATTCGCCACACCTCCATCACTCACCTCCTATGGGCTCTCTTAATCAGGACCCTTGCATGTGTTCCATCACACCCTCAAGCACTTAGCACTGCTGCATGCCTCACACCCAAGTCTCTCAGATTGCACACACTGTCAGCTATTCAACCTTGACAGTCATATTAGCCAGGCAGATTGCACAACACTCACTGACACATTTTCCTCCCTTCCAGGGTGGGAAATGCTCATAACCAGTGACAACAGGAGCTAATTGGACAGGGACAGATGCACCTTTATGTCCTGGCACTTGCAGAGGAAATGCTGTTGGCCATTATTGAGATGACTATTGCTGAAGCTATGGCCGACAGAGGGTTTAAGTCATTACAGAGGATATTCTCATACTTAAATAGCTTCACATCCCCTCCCCCACGTCACACCATCTGCAGCTTGTAAGGAGTGTAAGTATGAACCTCTTACTTGCTAACCCGTCTCCTCCCCTCACCGCATTACCCTTGGTGCCTTTTTCTTTCCAGGTACTCAATAAGTCCAACTTCGCAAGCAGCAGAGAACAGTGCAAAGGGGACGACGATGAAGACGCATCATCACTCAATTTCACATGTGCAGCCACCAGATCAGATACTGACGTTGCATGTAATTTAGAGGTTGGATTTACAGATGAAGGTATGATGGAACACATGCAAGACTCCTTATTAAGAAAGACCTTAGGAGATGAATGATGGAGGTGTGGTGAATTGAGCAGGGGCTGAGGCTTGTGCAAAATATAGCATTTAAAGATGTATTTACTGTCCTTGATCACTCTTGTGAAGACCAGGGAATTTCTTGTGACACTATATCTAGCTCCACAGGCTTGACTGCTGGCATTGACATCTATGGTTATCCAAGCATATCCGGAGGGCCTTCTCCAGACACAGGGTCATCTCCCCTACTTTCCAACTCCTTTACCAAGACCTCCAGTGCAACAACTGCAAACAGGAAACAGTGCAACCTTCACTGCCTTCAAACCTAAGCCGAAAATCACTCATGCTCACATTTCTGCTCTCAGCCTGCTGCAATGTTCCAGTGAAACCCAGTGGGAGGAACAGCACCTCACATTCCCATTAGGCATTTTACAGCCTTCTGGACTCAACATTGAGTTCAACAACTTCAGATCATGAACTCTGTTCTCCATATTGATATTTTTTCCCCTAACCCCCCCACCACCGCAGGGCTAGTCCATAACTTGTTCTTCTGTTTCCCTTTCAGAAAGCACTGACCTATGTTCTGTTATTAACACATTCTGCTATCTGACCTATCTGCCACTATTAACACCTGCCTTAGTCTTTAACACTATTACCACTCTCTTTGTCCTATGTCCATGACATCTTTGTCAAATCTCTCCTGAGCTCCCACCTATCCCTGACCTTCTATTTTGCTCCACCTGCTCCTCTCCAACAGTATAAAACCCATCACCTTTCTACCTGTCTTCAGCTCTGAAGAAGAGTTGGACTCGAAACGTCAACTCTGTTTATCTCTCCACAAACATTGCCAGATCTGAGCTTTTCCAGCATTTTAAAAATTCATTTATGGGATGTAGGCATAACTGGCTAGGCTGGCATTTATTGCCCATCCCTAATTGCCCTTGAGAAAGTGGTGGAGAGTTGCTTTCTTGAACTGCTGCAGTCCACGTGGTGTAGGTACATTCAGAGTGCTGTTAGGGAGGGAACTCCAAGATTTTGACTCAGCAACAGTGAAGGAGCAGCGATATATTTCCAAGTCAGGATGCTGGGTAGCTTGGAGGAGAACTTCCAAGCAGTGGTGTTCCAATGTATCTGCTGCCCTTGTCCTTCTAGATGGTAGCGGTCCTGGGTTTGGAAGGTGCTGCCTAAGGAGGCTTGGTGAATTTCTGTTTTTATTTCAGATTTGCAGCATCCATAGTGTTTTGCTTTTATTACCTTTTAAAAAGGTGCCGACTAGCTTTAAGCACTGCAGTTTAGATTTAACTGGTGTTAGCCATTCATGATATTGGCTCTGTGCTCAGGCGTCCAGCCAATCTACAGGGCTGTTAGTGCTGGTTGGATGTTAAAATAAATTTACAACAGCAGGTAGCAAGAAGTTGGGGTGCTGAATTTGTTGCAATCAGTTGGCATGGTTCAATCATGATTCGCAATCTCCTGGCTGTTTTCAGAGGCCACTACATTTAGCCCCCTCCTTAATGATCAAGATATCTTCCCCACAAGTACGGTACGACAAAAATGTACAGTGACTTTACACAATATGCATATGTAAAACTTGAAAATTCAGTTTAAAATTAGAAAATGCAAAATGGAATTGCAGAATAGTTTAGACATATGAAAACAAAGAATCACTTGAGCCCCTGGAAAAAATGTAGCCATGTCTTACAGAATAGTAATAGTAACTTCAACTGGAATCCTCTCCCTTACTATTAATGGCATGCAAATAATTAGCCAATTAAGGTAGTAACAAAGATAATTGAAGGAGTAAATAAAGACGAAGACCCTGATACCATTCCTTCCATCTGTAGCCATGATGGAATTATTTTCCTACTTTCAAGAGCTTACGCAAGTTTTTCTCCTCTATCATACTTTTTTCCACCCATTCCATCCTTTCTCTCTTTCCCAATTGGTGAACTGTGATTGTTTTTCCACACTCTAAAGCAATGTGCTAGAGGTTGTTGCTGCCATTAATCATTTTACTCATAACTGTGGCAGATTAAATAATTGCTTTTACCTGTGCAGAATATCCATTGAAAAAGGAGTACCAAAAGTGAACTAGTGTAAAGGCAAAGTTTTTGTAGAAAAAGTAGGTTAAAAACTTGCACATCCGGATGTACGACCATCTCCCATGGACCAGGATCAGTCGCTTCAAAAACCGAAACTGCCCAAAAGCATAGTCACTCGACATGACAGCCTGCATGCCTTCCTGGCCGCTGATCCCTACGCCAATATGCGCAGCTGTAGCATGGGACAAAAAACATCAACACCTTCAAATAAGTTAAACACTGCATTTCTCCAAAACAGATCAAGGAACCCAACTATCACATGTTACAGTCTTTTAATAGTGTATTGATAGCTGTAGGACCTAGTCCAGTTACATATTGTTTTAAATTGAGAAACCTAGCTGAAAAGGCCAAGGTCTCCAGAAATTAACATTGAAGAGGGAAGCAGTTTAAATTAGATAAAGTTGATTTTGTGCTGATGGGAACTGAGCTGATTTCAAAGTCTTCTTAAATTTATTAGAACTACAACTTTCATACAATTCTCAGCAATTTAGAAGCATACTTTGGTGTTGTTCTGCAGTAAAGCCCTGACCCAATGTTTTTCAGTTAAGAAAAAAGCAAACCAACCTACTTTCTCCTGAAGTATTTAAACAGATCATATTAAGAGTAGTACCAATAATTATCATCATGCACTACACAATATGTAAAGCAACTGGGATATCATGTTTTTAAACCAAACTCATGCTATTTTAAAACAGTTATAAAAGAAAGCATTAGGTAGCCTGTTCCTTATCATTCCTTAATCATTCCTTAAATGGAGTTTGTACCAAGTCGATTAAAGTACTGCGCAGCCAAAATTAAGAGAGCAAGTGAGTCTGAAAGGCATAGAAATTATAGGCCAGTTAAGGGACAAGGGAGTTTGGCAAGGTTGGATGGTATTTATTTTAATGCCAGGAGTCTGACGAATAAGGCAGATGAGTTGAGGACACATATTAAAATATGGAAGTATGATGTCATTGCTGTCACAGAGACATGGTTGAGAGAGGGGCAGGATTGGCAGCTCAATATTCCATTGATCAAGGAATCAATTACAGTAGTAACGAGGGATGAGATCGGAGAAAACTCCTCAAATGAAGCCATATGGGTAGAACTTAAAAACAAAAAAGGAGCAATCACATTGCTAGGAGTGTACTATAGGCTTCCAAGCAGTCAGAGAAAAATAGAAGAGCAGGTATGTAGGCAAATTTCAGTGAAGTGTAAAAATAATAGATTTGTAAAAGTGGGGGATTTCAACTTCCCTAACATTAACTGGGTTAATCATAATGTGATAGGTTTAGAGGGAGTGGAATTCTTAAAATGCATCCAAGAGAGCTTTTTAAGCCAATACATAGAAGGTCCTACAAGAGAGGGGGCGTTCCTGGACTTAATTTTAGAGAATGAAGCCGGGCAAGTGGTAGAGGTATCAGTGGGGGAGCATTTTGCAGGTAGTGATCATAACTCCGTTAGATTCAAGGTTGTTATGGTAAAGGACAAGGAAGGGCCAGAAATCAGAGTTCTAAATTGGGGGAAGGCAAATTTTAATAAGATCAGATATGATTTGGCCAGAGTGGACTGGGAGCAGCTACTTTTAGGCAAATGTGCATCAGAGCACTGCGACTCATTCAAGAAGGAAATAGGGAGAGTACAGGGCCAACATATTCCAGTAAAGATAAAGGGTGGGACCAACAAATCCAGGGAACCCTGGATGTGGAGGGATATACAGGATTAGATAAAGAGAAAAAGGGAGGCATATGGCAGATAGCGAGGGCTCAAAACTGCAGAAGCCCTAGGTGAGTATAGAATGTGATGGGGGGAAACTTAAAATGGAAATTAGGAGAGCAAAAAGGGGGCATGAAAAAACATTGGCAGGTAAAATAATGGAAAATCCAAAGTTATTTAACAAGTACATCGAGAGTAAGAGGATAACTAGGGAAAGAGTAGGGCCCATTAAGGACCATAGTGGTAATGTGTGTATGTAGAGCTGGAAGAGGTAGGTAGGGCTCTAAATGAATACTCTGTCAGTCTTCACGATTTAGACTTGAATGTAGGAGGGTTGATCAGTAAGTTTGCAGCTGACACAAAAATTGGTGGGGTGGTAAATAGTGAGGAGGATAGCCTTAGATTACAGGAAGATATAGGCGGGCTGGTCAGATGACCTGATCAGTAGCAAATGGAATTTAATCTGGATAAGTGTGAGGTGATGCACTTGTTCAAGACAAACAAAGCAGGGAATACACAATGAATGGTAGGACCCTGGGAAGTACCGAGGATCAGAGGAACCTTGGTGTGCATTTCCATCGGTCCCTTAAGATAGCGGGACAGGTAGATAAGGTGGTTAAGAAGGCATATGGGATACTTGCCTTTATTAGCCAAGACATAGAATATAAGAGGAGAGAAGTTATGCTGGAGCTGTATAAAACACTGGTTAGGCCACAGCTAGAGTATCGCATGCAGTTCTGGAATCCGCATTTTAGGAAGGATGTGATTGCACTAGAGAGAGTGCAGAGGAGATTTACCAGGACATTTCCTGGACTGGAGAGTTTTAGTTATGAGGAGAGATTGGATAGACTGGGGTTATGTTTCTTGGAGCAGAGGAGATTGAGGGGGGACACCATTGAGGTGTATAAAATTATGAGGGGCATAGATAGGGTATTCAGGAAGGAACTTTTCCCTTTGGTGGAGGGATCAATTACCAGGGGGCATAGATTTAAGGGAAGGGGAAGGAGGTTTGGAAGGGATATGAGGAAGAATTTTTTCACCCAGAGGGTGGTGGGAATCTGGAACTCACTGCCTGAAAGGGTGGTAGAGGCAGAAACCCTCAACATTTAAGAAGTATTTGGACATGCACTTGCGATGCCATGCCATACAAGACTATGGGCCTAGTGCTGGAAAACGGGATTAGAATAGTTAGGTACTTGTTTGACCTGCACAGACTTGATGGGCCGTAGGGCCTTTTTCTGTTCTGTAGACCTCTATGACTATGACCCTATTGGCTCAAAATTGAATCAATAGCATACAGGCTCCACTTTAGTTCTCCCCTTGCTAAAATTCCACGTAACACGAGGGATGGGCCCTGCTTTCTTGTTTAGGACCTTTCAAATTGAAACCAAAAGGAAAACAGCCCTGCAAGAGATATTCAAACTACCAGCCCTCGCTCCACTTACTTTTAATCATGTTAACATCATTAGCGCCATCTCCAATTGCCAGGGTAATAGCTTTCTTGTATTTTTTCACCAGGCTCACTACCATGGCTTTCTGTTTGGGAGTGACACGACAGCAGACTACGGCAGTGCACTGGCAGGCTAAATCCACAAAGTCTTTCTGTCGCTTTTCTTTAGCGGCTTCATCTTTCTGATCCTTTTCCATTTGCATCCTCTTCTCATCCTCTGTTTTTGGCCGCCTGAACCATTTTTTTTTCCTTCTTTTCTTCTCTCTGAGTATTTCATTCTAGAAAACAAGTGTACCATGGGATCATAAGGAATGGAATGGGCCCCTCAAGGAGGTCATGGCTGATCTGTGGCCAAACTCCACAATCCAACTTTGCCTCTTTTATTATATCTTAGGTTAACAAAAATTGACTAATCTCAATTGACCATCATCAATTGCAGTTTGCAGAAGAGACTTCTGAAAGTTCCGAGAAGTGTTTCCTAACTTGACTCTCAAAAGGCTTGATTCAATCCTTTGGGTTAAGTCCCCAAGTGCTGGACTCCTCAAGTCCCCAAGTGCTGGACTCCTCAATCAGTGAAAATAGCTTCTCTCGAGCTACCTTGGCCACTCTACTTAATAGCTTAAAACTTCAATCAAATTATCCTATAACCTTCTGAATTCCAGTAACTAAAACCCTAGTTTGTGTGATCCCACTTCATAATTTAATCTTTTTGCTAAGTCTGCACTGCAATCCCTCCAAGGCCAACATATCCCCAAGCAGTGGTGCTCAGAACTGCTCACAGAATGCCAAGTGTAGTCTAGCCAGTGTTTTGTGAAGCTGTAGCACAATTTCCAGACCCTTGTAGTCTAATCTTCCATTTATAAAGCCCAAGAAAATGAATACTGTGCTTAGAGATTTTGATAAAAGGGAATTGAGGCTTTGCTGAAAAAGAGGCTAAGGGCTGCATTTGTCCTTCCTTATCCTTGACACAATGGATGATTATGGTCAGAGGAATAGAAATTGGATTGTAAGGGTAGGAGTCACCAATATATTTCCAACATGAGATGTGGTATCTTCGGAAACATAAATCTACAGAAACTGGTGCTTCATGTGGAGACGGTTTTATTCTTTCACGGCACAGGAGCTGAGGTGTCAAGATAGTCTGTTAGACGAAAGAGACAACCTTTTTGAAATTAGTTCAGGGCCAATCCCACCTGCCAGCATCAAGTCACCTAAGGAAAATATGCTGGGTAAATTTACCAAGCTGGATCTAAAAACCAACACCTCTCAGACTCCATTAATGATTTAATTTAGTTTGCTCCAGGGAAGAAAGTGGTGTTACAAGGGAAGAGTTGGTGTTTTCCTGGAAAACCCCTCACATGTTTGGTGGTAACACAACGGGTATAATTTTAACAGAATGTGCTGAGTGGGAAACTGATGGGATCATTTTGAATGCTGGGTTTACACCCTCTTTATATTATTCTCTCTTGATTTCAATTGAAAATAAAATTAGATAGGGTATAAAACAGAATTGCACCTGATCTAATGAGCTCCCTGATCGGTGGGTTGTTAGCATTGCACCACCCTTTCCCCCCGACCCCTACTACGCCTGCCTGGATTGGAATTCAGCTCAGATTTACACTGCCTACTGTTTACTGTTGTAGATTGTTAATATTTCATACATCTTCAAACCGAGACGATGTTTATTACATACCAGCCAGGAACCGGTGATGACCATTGCGGGTTTTTCATCACTATTGAAGATATTGTTTTTGGAAGTGTTAGCTTTTCCTGCTGCCATGTTTGTCCTGTTACTTTGCATGGTGTTTAGTATGCCACTGAAAGATCAATTTAACAAATCTTACTGAATTGGACAATTCTGATATTAATAGTGTCATGAATACTGAACTTTACAAGACAGTTATGTTTTGAAATGTACCTTTAACTCAAAGTGAAACAGATAATTCTGGACAAACATCTGCTCAGAGTCATGCCCATGTGTGATGACTGCCATGGGAATAAACTCAAACAAACAGAAACCCATTGAACTATTGGGTGCTGGTTTTAACACCTTCACAAAGTATCGCACAAAAGGACAGCTGCTGTTTTGAGAGGGGGAGACAACGAAGCTATTGCAGTAGGGAAGCAGATGGATTGTTTTTCTGTTACTGACCAAGCAGGATGCTGGTGTGAGTTTGGTTTCTGTCAGAATGAAACGGAACAGAACAGATGTGGCTCTCAGAGATTTAAGTAATGGAAAGTCACCAAGGTGTGCCTTGTTGGGGATAATCGGATCCGCAAAACTCAAACAGTGAGTGGAAAAATTGTCGAAGGGCACTAAAAGTTTCGACTTGGTGTGGCTGGAAGAAGAGAATCTGCCGAAGAACTGGGAGTAACTGTGGGACAGTTCCTGTAATAATACATATCTTCCTGAAGTACGGCACATAGCGAAAGGGTTTCATAAGACGTTTTGGTTGCGTAAGTTAGCTAATGCAAAACTTAGCTTTTTCGTTAGTTTGATGTATTAATTGTCTGTCAATTAACATTCAATTTATGTTGATTTTAGTTTGTTTGTTACAGTAAAAGTCTTTAAAAAAAATGGAAATCTTGTCCCTCTGTTCTTTCCATTGGTTGCTGGTAAATTCATCCCTTTTCAGAAGAGATAACAAATTGGGGGTTCTTGGGCAATCAAACCCGGAGGCTGTAAAGTGGGTTCACTGGAATTTTCCAGAGGTTAAACAAACATGATTTCACATAAATTTTTGCTGTATTCAGTGAAAAGTCAACATGACTACTTTCAATGCTCAGGCATTTTGCTAGGAGAAAATGTGTCTATTAATGCCTCAGAACAGTTAATAAAGTTTAATTTGAAGGCTGCGGCAGAGGAATTATGGGTCAACTTGAAATCCTGTGTTAAAAAAGCAGAGTTTGTTGAGTGCTCAGCACTTGAACCTCAAAGAGGAAATGGGTGATCTCGATAGCACTAAAGTTGAGTTAGCTATACTTCAATAACAAATGAAACAGCTTGAATTCGAGAAAGAGAAAAGAAACAACTTGAATTAGAATTCCAAAGAGCAAGAGAAAGAGATAAGTTAGAAAGAGAAAGGGAAAAAGAAAAAAAAATTGATTTTAAAGAGAAATGAGAAAATTTGAACTAGACATAGAAAGGCTTAGGTTACGGGAACATGGGGTGGTGGAGTTATCCTCAAGTTTTAACTCCTTACCAAATCCAAACCAGGGGTGTTTGTTTAATGCTTAAATTCAGTGAGGAAGGAGTTGAAATGTATTTTGTGTCATTTGAGAGAATTGCCACAAAAGCGCAGTGGCCAAAAGTAAATTGGGTTATTTTAATGCAAAGTGTATCTGCACGGAAAGCTTTGGAGGTGTATTCATCTCTTTCAGATGAACGGTCTGGTGACTATGATACAGCAAAAACTGTTGCTCTCGACACTTGGGTTAGTGCCAGAGGCTTACAGACAGAAATTTAGAGAAGAAACATTTCTAGTCAGACTTTTGTGGAATTTGCTTGAGAAAAGGAGGTGGTGTTTGATCGGTGGTATCATTTGATAAAGGTCGAACAAGACTTTGAAAATCTTACAGAGATGATTCTGATGGTGCTCCGAAAGGAATGGGGTCTCACCTGGAAGTCCCTAATATTTCTAAGATAAGGATGGCTGTAGTAATGGCAGACGACTGACAAGCTGTCTCGCAAGCATAGTAGTGACAGACCATTGTTTGGAAGCTCGAGAGAAATGGGAGAGCAAAGAAATCTGATTATAGTGGGGAAATTGGCCCAAGCGAAGAAACAGTCATGCCTCAGGAGTAGTAAGAGAGAATCTGGAAGATAAATTTGATTCAGGAGAATTGAAATGTTGTCCTATTTGTAAAAAAGGTTGAATGTTAGAAATTAAAAAGCAAGACTGTAGCATTTCTAAGATGCCACAGTGCTCCTCCAGAAAATACCGTCCCAGTGAATAAAACTTCTAACAAGTCAACTAAATTGGATCAGGATGCAGGAAATAATGGAAGTTTTCTGTTTAAATGTGAAGTGTTCTCATTCTTGGAAAAACTCAGCAGGTCTGGCAGCATCGGCGGAGAAGAAAAGAGTTGACGTTTCGAGTCCTCATGACCCTTCGACAGAACTTGCGTTCGAGTCCAAGAAAGAGTTGACATATTCATATTTCAACTCTTTCTTGGACTCGAACGCAAGTTCTGTTGAAGGGGTCATGAGGACTCGAAACGTCAACTCTTTTCTTCTCCGCCGATGCTGCCAGACCTGCTGAGTTTTTCCAGGTAATTCTGTTTTTTTTTTGGATTTCCAGCATCCGCAGTTTTTTTGTTTTTGTTCTCATTCTTGTCTGGTGAAACAAGATATATCCATTCTCTTATATGGAGTTAACTTAAAATGTGGCTTAATTACTGGTCCTGTAATTGTGGGTGTTAGTGTTAGAGTTAGTGCCAGTTGGAAACAAGTTAAAGCCATTTGAATTAAAAATGCAAGAAACGCATGAGCAAGGTGTGACAATGCAGAAAGAAACAGTACTCAAAATTCATGACAAAATAAAGGAAAGGAATGCTTTGGAGAGTAGGAAAAGCCAAATCCAGTGCTGACACGATAGAGCTGTGAGGAAGGACACATGTTCTTGATAGAAAATTGAAACTTCAAAATGATGAAGCAATTGCTTTTGCTAGTGAGCAATTAGACTAAGCACAAAAACAGTGGAAGGGTGTAAAGCAAAAAAAAATTAAGAAAACAAAAAAAAGTATCAAGTTTTCTTAGCTGAACATCAAAACACCATTAAAAGTTTTTAAAGCAGCTAAAGAGGACTTCACTTGACAGAAATTGAACTGTTTGCACAAAAGGAGGTAGTATTATCCTGCATCTTCTGAAAAGGAAAACTGAAAGGTTAGATCATGAACTTCAGTGTTAAGGTGATCCTGAATTTAAACAGGTAGAAGTGAATTCAATTGTTATGAACGACAAATTGGATATCTGCTTGATTGAAACTTTTTCCCAAGACTTGGACATTAAAAAACAAGCAGATACAGAAGAAAATGGAGGTCAAGAGTCAAAAACCGATTAGAGTGGTTCAGAGTCTGTTTTAGAAAGTGAACACAATCCAGTACAGATTTTAAAAAAGCAACAAGAATGCAAAACCTTTGGATAATCTTTTAATCAAAGAAAGGGAAAAGCCATACAGACTACTCAAAATGAAAATGGAGATCTTTTGTGGTGATTGACAGAAAATGAATCAACCAGTAGTAAAATAAACTTGCATTGACAAGTTCGGACCCTTAGGACTTTAAATCTTAATTGTCACATGTGATTGGCTGTTATGGGTTAAGTCTTATGATGTTGGCAAGATGGAATGTTTAATGATGAAATGTGAAGAGAGGGAAAATGTACTGTGTACAATAAGTTAAGTTGTTAAAGTGCTTAAAATGTTGAAATTTGTTGCATTTTATTAGTGTCCTGGGGGGAAAAAATTACCACAGTAATGTTTTTCCATTTTTTGGTGGGGGGTGGGGGCAGGGTGCAGGTGTCATTCTGTGGCGAAGAACTCATCTCCTGACTTGCCAAAGCCTGTCCATCATCTAGAAGACACAAGTCAGGGGTCAGATGGGATACTCTCCACTTGCCTGGATGTGTGCAGCTCCAATAACACCAAATAAGCTAAACACTATCCAGGATAAAGTAGCACACTTGATTGGTACCCCATCCACAACATTAAACATGCACACCCTTCACCACTGTGTGCCAGTAGCAGCAGTGTTCATCATCTACAAGATGTACTGCAGCAACTCACCAAGGGTCCTTCACCAACACCTTCCATCTAAAAGAACTAGGGCAGTAGACACATGGGAACACCACCACCTGCAAATTCCCCTCCAACTCACGTAACATCCTGACTTGGAATTATATTGTTGGTGGGTCAAAATGTTGGAGCTCCCTCTCTAAAGGACATAGTTGCTAGACTAGGTCTGCGGCAGGTGGCGAGGGAACCAACAAGAGGGAAAAACATACTTGACCTCATTCTCACCAACCTGCCTGCCTCAGATACATCCCTCCATGACAGTATCGGTAGCAGTGATCGCTGCACAGTCATTGTGGGGACAAAGTCCTGCCTCCACATTGAGGATATCTTCCATTGTGTTGTGTGGCACTACAACCACGATAAATGGGATAGATTTTGAACAGATCTAGCAACTCAAAACTGGGCATCAATGAAATACTTTGGGCCATCACCAGCAGGAGAAATGTACTCGAACACAATCTGTAAACTCATGGCCCAGAATATCCCCCACTCTACCATGAACATCAAGCCAGGGGGTTAACCCTGGTTCAATGAAGAGTGCAGGAGGGCATGCCATGAGTTAGGCCAGGCATAGTTATTGAGGTGTCAACCTGGTGACACTATAACAAAGGACTACTTGCATGCCAAACAGCATAAGCAGCAAGTGATAGACAGAGCTTAGTGATCCTACAACCAATGGATCAGACCTAAGCTCTGCAGTTCTGCCACATTCAGTCATGAATGATGTTGGACAATTAAACAATTCACTGGAGGAAGAGGCTCCACAAATATACCCATCCTCAATGATGGAGGGGCCCAGCACATCAGTGCAAAAGATAAGGCTGAAGCATTTGCAACAATCTTCAGCCTGAACAGCCAAGCGGATGAGCCATCTTGGCCTCCTCCGGTGGTCCCTAGCCTCACAGATGCCAGTCTTCAGCCAATTCGATTCACTCCACATGACATCAAGAAATGGCTGAAGGCACTTGATACTGCAAAGGCTATGGGCCCTGATAACATTCTGGCAATAGTACTGAGGACTTGTGCTCCAGAACTTGCTGTGCCCTTAGCCAAGCTGTTCCAATACAGTTACAACACTGGCATCTACCCGGCTATGTGGAAAATTGCTCAGGTATGTCCTGTACACAAAAAGAGGGAAAAGTCCAACCTGGCCAACTGCTGTCTCATCAGCCTACTCTCGATCACCAGTGAA
Source organism: Carcharodon carcharias (assembly GCF_017639515.1). Classification (NCBI taxonomy): domain Eukaryota; kingdom Metazoa; phylum Chordata; class Chondrichthyes; order Lamniformes; family Lamnidae; genus Carcharodon; species Carcharodon carcharias. The sequence goes on along the minus strand of NC_054467.1, from coordinate 214,678,504 downwards.
GTAATGGAAGGTGTCATCAACAGTGCTATCAAGTGGCACTTGCTTAGAAATATCCTGCTCATTGATGCCCAGTTTGGGTTCTGCCAGGGCCACATGGCTCCTGACCTCATTATAACCCTGGTTCAAACATGAGTCTGAACTCCTGAGGTGAGGAGAGAGTGACTGCCATGACATCAAATCTGCATTTGACCGAGTGTGGCATCAAGGAGCGCTAGAAAAAATTGAGTCACTGGGAATCAGGGGAAAAAAATCTCCACTGGTTGGAGTCATACCTAGCATAAAGGAAGGTGGTTGTGGTTGTTGGAGGTCAGTCATCTCAGCTCTAGAACATCACTGCAGGAGTTCCTCAGGGTAGTGTCCTCTGCCCAACCATCTTCAGCTGCTTCGTCAATGACCTTCCTTCCATCATAAGGTCAGAAGTGGGGATGTTTGCTGATGATTGCTCAATGTTCAACACCATTTGCGATTCATCAGATACTGAAGCAGTCCATGTCCAAAAGCAGTAAGATCTGGAAAATATCCAGGCTTGGGCTGACCAGGGGCAAGTAACATTCCTGCCAGACAAATGCCAGGCAATGACCATCTCCAACAAGAGAGAGTCTAACCATTGTCCATTGACGTTCAATGGGATTACCATCACTGAATCCCCCACAATCAACATCCTGGGGATTACCATTGACCAGAAACTGAACTGGACTAATATGGTGGCTACAAGAGCAGGTCAGAAGCTAGAGATCCTGTGACGAGTAACTCACCTCCTGACTCCCAAAGCCTGTCCACCACCTACAAGACCCAAGTTAGGAGCGTGATGGAATACTTCCCACTTGCCTGGATGAGTGCAGCTCCCAAAACACTCAAGAAGCTTGACACCATTCAGGACAAAACAGCCTGCTTGATTGGCACCACATCCACAACTATTCACTCCCTCCACCACTGAAGCACAGGAGTAGCAGTGTTTACCATCTACAAAATGCACTGCAGGAATTCACCAAGGCTCCTTAGACAGCACCTTTCAAACCCATGACCACTAGCATCTAGAAGGACAATGGCAGCAGATAGATGGGTATACTGATACCTAGAAGCCCCCTCCAAATCAGTGACCATCCTGACTTGGAAATATATCACTGTTCCTTCACTGTTGCTGGGTCAAAATCCTGGAACTCTCGTCCTAACAGCACTGCAGGTGTACCTACACCACATGGACTGCAGCAGTTCAAGAAGGCAGCTCACCATCACCTAGGGTGGGCAATAAATGCTGGCCCAGCCAGCAAAGCTAACAAGCCATGAATGAATGAAAAATAGAAAAATTCAGATTCTCTTGGCTTCAATGTAACAAGGTATAGAAATAATATTTTCCATATCTTTAATATATAAAAACTAAGGTGCCAGCTCTTTGGCCACTCATAAGAAAATTACAGGTTAATGCCCCATTCCAGTCAATTGAACAAGTAACCTAGGTTGAGAACTCCGTGCGGCACTGAAGGAGTGCAGCATTAATGCCTCCTCCCCTGTGCCCCCAAAAAGAGAGACATAAATCAAGGCTCCTTCAACTTTTGAGGGTGAATGCAAAAATCTGATGGAATGATTAGAAGAATATTATGACTAATATTTATTCCTTAAGCAACACTTTCTTTACAAAATAAAAATGATAGTCATTTATCTTATTATGTTTAGTGGAACCTTGCTTTGTGCAAATTGGTTTCTGCGTTTTCGACATTATAACTGTGTTTACGCTTCAAATGTACTTTATTGGCTGTAAAACGCTTTGGGGATCCTGAGATAGTTGAAGATGCACTAGAGCTGCAAGTTTATTGTGTAATAAAGAATTAAAAATACTCACTTGATTTGCTCTCCATCATAAATAGTCATTTCATTAGTTAGTAAATTGCAGGAAAACCCAATGTTTTCAGCAGTTTCTAGTTGAAGAGAAAACACCTTTTATTAGATTAAAAATGTATATAAACATGAACATTAGAAGAAATTTTTTTTTTAGGGATGCTCATCAAGGAGAACAATGACAACTTATGCAACATGGAACAATTCCTATATTTGCTGTCTGTTGTCGCTTGCAAATTTTGAATGCAGATTCAAAATTAATGCAGATCAGAGGAGAGCAACCATTCCCCAGTAAAAACAGAAAATGTTGGAAAAACTCAGCAGAGTTAATGCTTCACGTTGTGAAACTCTAAAGGAGAGTCATACAGACTCGAAACATTAACTTGGTTTCTGTCTCCACAGATGCTGTCAGACCTTCTGAGTTTTTCCAGCATTTTCTGCTTTTATTTCAGATTTCCAGCATCCACAGTATTTTGCTTCTGACCATTCCCCAATCCTGCCCTCAAAAGGTACATTTTAAAAATCCCAATCATGAAGAATCATTACAGCCCATTAGATCACTGCAAAGGTTATTACTTTAGCTGCCTTTGGACCCTTTGCCAGCCAGACTAAAACATTTTTAATTAAGAGCCCAAAGAAAGCCAACAGACAAAAACAAGTTTTTGGTGCTTTCAGTCAATGTTGAATTTAGCTCAGAGTCCAGAGAGAGGTTGAAAGGAATGTTCATCCCACTATACAATTCCCAGAAATAGGCAAGAAGTTCATGATTTGATTGACCAAAAATCATAATTCATAAACCTTTAAAACATTAGCACAGATTAGGAAGACCATTCACTTACTTTTGTTCACCAATCCATATCAACACTAAAACCGGCCCATTATAGTTTCTAATAATTGCAACACCTAATTGGTTCTTAAACTATTCACAGCATTACATGTTTGCCATAGTTTAGGCCTCTCATTTAATAAATCAGAAGCTTTTTCTGAAAGGCCTTTTTTGGTTCACAATGAAAAATCTCATCTGGCAAGAATTCAGGATGTAAATTGCTGAATCTTGGTAATTTGATACCAGCAACTGTCCTAAATTTAGTAATAATGCTGGCTCCTAGCTAGTCAGGCATAAACAAACCACCTTGCATGCCTGTTACCCTTGGGTACAAATCATCACTCCATCGTTTTACTTGGGAACTGATTAAAAACTTCGCTGCATCAATGCAGTAATGAAGATTACTTCTCATTCACAAACATTTGTTTAAGTAAAATTTATGAAAAGATTTTTGGTCTCAGGGAATCAAGGGACCTGGGGAGAGGGCAGCAAACTGGAGTTGAACCCAAGATTGGCCATGATCGTATTGAATGGCAGAGCAGGCTCAATGGGTCATAAGGTCTACTCCTGCTCCTTTTTCTTGTGTTTTTATGTTTTCAACTGGCTTGTAGAAATCCGTCAATTTTTTGGTAGAAGAATATATTTTAGAACATTACCTGTTCTCAAATTGACTATTTCAACTAACTACTGTTAGCATCAAGGACTCCCATGTTACATCTGACGTAAAGTAAAACTTTCTTTACTCAACTTTGACTAGATGCCTCAGCCCACCTCATAAGAACATCTATTTAGCATAGTGATTAATTTCCATTACCCAGCAATCCTGTGACCTCTCTGAATGGGAATTGCCAGCCTGGTGTTAATTATTGCCAAGATACTATGGAACTGGGACGAAACTGGCCAAAAAAGAAAAATCAAACCTTCCAAGTCAGCAGAGGGAGAATATTTGTATTCACTCAATCTTGGCGAATTTGAACCCAGGTCCCAAAGGTTAAACTTTACATCTAAGTCACTTCATCACCAAATCCCCTCCAAACTCTTAAATTTTAAGAACTGATCTTGAGGGTTCCAATGAATGGTTGTTGAAATCACAGTTATCTATATAAAAATGTATTTTTAATGATTAGTTACCTTTTTTGTCCCCTGTTAAAACCCAGATTTTAATATCTCCTCTTTTAAGGGTTTCAATTGTATCTGAAACACCATCCTGCAGTTTATCCTCTATAGCAGTTGCTCCTAGAAGCTGGAATAGATTGCAAGTATGAATGTCATATTGGAAAAGTAGTAAGCAAAAAAAGATAAAGACCCTTAAATTGTACAACCAGGTAACAGCATACAAGTGCTTCAGATATAGTATGACATAGTTAACAGTCCATTTGACTGAAATGGTCTGCACCTGTCTTCAATCTCCATGAGGTCCCTCCCATGCTACTTTATCACACTCTATGAGCATACGCTTCTATTCCTTTCTCTCTCATGTACCTATGCTAGTTGCTTCAAGTACAACTTCCACACTCTATCCACACTCTGCGTTAAGAAGCTTCTCCTGATTTTATTGGATTTATTAGTGACCATCTCATGATTGATGTACTTAAAAAAATTCTAAGCACTTCCCTTTCAATTGACGTGTTCATCCACAAGAAACAAGGAGGATAACAAATGGCTTGCAAGCGAGTAAACACACCACGAAAGGAGGAAATTGAAATTCATAGGGTGTAAAAAGGAAGCTGTTTAACCCTCCACCCCTCATTTCCTGAATGAAGAAACTCAAACAGAGATAAAAGTACTGACAGCACACCACTGCCACTGAGATCTGCTGACTGATGATATGAATGAGAAATTAACCCACAATCTACTGACCTCATCCTTTCGAGTCAGGGAGAGTATGTTCTACACAAAGCTACATTTTTGAACCTGAGCAGCAGGATGCCATCTACTTTTCTCATCGGCAGTGCCTTATATACATCATTCTTAGGGCCAATATGATCAAAAAAACCCAAAACTAAAATATTTGATCCAACCCCATAACAGCTATAAATAAACATTTGTAAAGTTTGACCAAAACAATATGAAAGTGCAAAAATTCTTTATCACACTTAAGATTATAGGTTAATTCCACAAAATATTCTCTGTAGCCTATTTCAACTTAAAGAATTTTAAGTACTGAATACTTCAAGAGCACGAGAATAAAGTTTAAAAAGAAAGACTTGATGCAGCAAAGCTGACCTCCTATAGAACTATGAAACATACCAAGCCAGATAGAATAATCAGTTTGAATGACAGGACAATCAAAGCTTTACAGACCAAAGGCTGTTGAATAGATAAAAGGATGATTTTTTTTTAAAAACTGTACATACCAACAAATTCTTTTCAATTTCTTCACTGACAGCACTAACTGCTTCCTCACGGTTGCTTGTGGCAATGTTGGCTGCTTTATATTTTTTATTCCACTCTGCAAACTCTGCTTCATTAATGTCCTTGTGTGACAGACACAAAGTTCTGAGCGTTTCATCTGCAAATTCCTGTGAAATACAAATAGGTCTTCATTTCTTGTCCATACTGTTTTATTTTAAACTCCAGTGCTCCTTTCTTCAAGTGGAACAAAAGGGCAAGAAAATTCATGAACTTCCACAAAATTGTTTCGATATGAGCAGATAGGAGACAGGCTGTCCCTTTCCAAGTATGCTTTGGTCTCAAGATTGAGTGTCTGCTTTAACCCAGTACTAGCTCACCCGTCTGGGTCAGGAGAATGCTTTCACTACCCACAGTCTAGGCATGCAAAAGCATAACTCAAGGGATGTAACAATGTAAAAGATTCTGCTAAATCAATTGGATATCATTATACATGCGTTGTCTGGAAGGCAAACTGATGAACACTTTAGTTAAGGCAAGACCACCTAAATCCTGAAGCTGCTTCATCTTGGTGTATGTACATTGTAGCAAATCTCACTGTAATGAAAGTTACGTATCTCTTAACAAATAATAAAACTATGCACACTGGCTTTTTTAAGTGGGCTGAGAAATATTGATCTTTCTTGAACAGTCATTTTGTCTATAACCTGACCAGCTATCCATATTCTTCTTCCTAATCCTCACAGCAAGTGGATGGTTCAACCGCCAACAGAATAGAATGGCAGTTAACAAAAAATAGCTGGAGTAGAGATAGCAGAAAAAACTTGTCATAATCTTCCAATCTTCCCTAGATATGGGGGGGATGCCAGAGAATTGGTGAGTGGCAAATACGATAACCTTATTCAAGAAAGAGTCTGAGGTAATACTTAGTAATACAGCCTGGTCAGGTTTAACATCACTGGTGGGCAAGGTTTTAGAAACAATAATCAGGGGAAACAAAAAAAAATCAACAGACACTTGGAAACTTTTGAATTAATTATAGCGAGCCAGCACAGATTTGGAAAAGGCAGATCGTGCTTGGCTAATCTAATTGATTTTTTGTGTTGAAGCAACAGAGAAGGTTGATGAAGAATATGCAATGGATGTTGTCAAATGCTTTTATAAAATCCATAAAGACAAAGTATCACAGAAGAGGCCAGTTAACAAAATTGAGGATCATGGAACAGGAAGGTCAGTGTCAGCTTGGATAAAATATTAACTTAAGAACAGAAAACAGTGAATTGTGGTAAATGGTTGTTTTTCAGACTGCAGGGTGATAGACAGTATGTTCCCAAATTGTCAGTTCTGGGCCCACTGCTTTTTTTTTGATTCAGTACAAATGGCTTGGATATTGGAATACATTGCAAAATTTCAAAATTTACCCGTGATACCAAACTTGAGTGTGGATGATATTACTTGACTGCAACACGACACATATAGACTAGCAGAATGGGTATACAAGTGGCAGATGGAATTTAATACAGGAAGCGTGAGATGATGCATTTCGAAAGAAGAGGTAAGGGAGAGGGAATATAGATTTAATGCCACAGTTGTAAAGAGTGTGCAGGATCATAGGGACCTGGGGGTTCATGTGCATATACCTTTAAAGCTTGCCACCTGGCATGTTGAGAGAGAATAATTAGCAAAGCATATGGGACCTTGGGCTTCCTAAATAGAGGTATTGAGTACAAGAGCCGGGAAGTTATGCTGAACCTTTTTTAAAATTCTGGTAAGGCTCCAATTGGAGTATTGCATCCAGTTCTGGTCACCCAACTTTAGGAAGGATGCAAAGGTCCTTGCGAAGGTGCACAGATTATTTACCAGAATGGTTCCAGGATTTGAGCTGCAATATTAGATTAGAGAAGCTGGGGCAAAAAAGATCGAGGTGAGATTTTATAGAGGTGTACCAAATTATGACAAGTGTAGATACAATAGACAAAGAAAAATTGCTTCTTTTAGCTCCTAATGGCTCAAGGACAAGGGGACTCATGTATAAGGTTTTGCACAAGAAATAGTCAGGGAGGGGGAGATGAGAAATTATGAGAAATTACTTATCTTTTTAAACGCATTGCATGGTAATAATCATTTGCCACCTGCAAGGGTGGTGGAAATGGAAACAATGATTTTGAAAGGAAATTGGATGATCACTTGAAGGAAATAAACTTGCAGGGCTATAAGTATAGAGCGGGAGGAATGGGCCTGATCAGATTGCTATGTCGACAGGCCGTATTGGCTCAGTGGGCCACATGGCCTCTTGCACCCTAATGACGCTGAGCTCCTTTGTCTTGGGAGGAATCGGTCGGCAGAGCTGCTAATTCATGCTCCCATGTCAGTGGAGGGATCACAATGTCTGAACAGTACCATTCAAGCGTGACTTTAGTTCTGTCTAAGTTCAAGTCAGAATGCCTACTCTATGCATTTGAAAGGGGGTGCTGAATCCTCTATGATCCAATCTTATCAGTGACAGGTTCAATGACTGTTCATTAACCCTTTGGGTGAAGTAATAAACAGACTCATCACCTTTTTGTCTCGACAGCTCCAGCGTGCAACCGTAAGACTGATTTTAAAACCATTGTGAAATTACAAACCAAAAGTATGCTGCAAAATACACTATATCCAGACCCCTTCCATTGAAAAAAATCAAAAATCCTAAAACAATGAAAAACAATCACTATCATTTCAAAAATTATGAGACAGCCTTGGAACTTCAAGCTAATAACAGTTCATCAGGAAGAAAAAAATCAGGGCTGTATTAATGATCAATAGAATAGAAATACATACAACAAAAAGAATAGGAACAGTGGCAAGTGTCTCCCTCACCTTTAAAGCTTCTTCAGTAGACTCGCGATTTGGACTATTGGGATCTAGTCTCTCATATATCACTGTATCAGCACCTTTACAATAGAGTTTGATTTTACCCTCTGGTGTTCTCACTGAAAACACATGAAAATAATGGTAACAGTTTGTAACTCTTTCATAAGCAAAGCCACAATTTGACCAAGCGTTTAAGTTACAATGCTGTTATACAACCAATTGAACATAATTGACCAACTTTTCAATATGAAAAGGTATACCTATGGCTTACTTGTGCTTTCTATCTGAAAGAGGTGTTAGATATCCCATTTTTGCTTTTCTCTCCATTTACAAGTATTGAAAAACTTGTGTAGAACTCACTTCTTGCAGATGTACACTTCTTGTAATACTTTCCCCAATCATACTTTGTTAATACACTTCACTGTATAAAAAAACATGCACATCCCCCAAACTACAATGAGCAAAAAAGCAGTTCTGCCAGTAGAATATTAAAATACCTGCACATAGTATGCATTTACTACAAGTATCATATTTACATTTATCATATCACATTTCAGATGTCACAGTTTAGAATACCTAACTGATTGGAAACATTACTACAGCAGATCTGCTAGTATGATTTAAAAAGTTGAGAGAAAAACAGTCCATCACTCTTGAAATCCTTCTGCTTCATAGAAGAAAATATGGCTTCTTATTGGAAGACTTCCTCAGTACACTAAATGCTGCAAAAAAACTGTTCTTCCCGAATAGGTTTTCGATTGTTACACACCAGAGATGGGGGCAGGATTTAATGCCCCTCTGCCACCCCTTCCCCTGGTGGCGAGTTTCGAGGTGGGGATATTTCATTGGTCAGGAGGGTGCAGGATGGGGGCCCCATCACCACCCAGTTAAGTCCAGGGAGAGAAGGCTTGTGGACTACCTTCATTCCCAGACACTAACTAATGCCCATTTAAGGACCTCATACTGCTGTCGTGGGTGAGAGAGTCGCTCATTCAAAGGCACACAGTGCCTGATTGAGGGACCCGGCATCTAGCCAGTGAACCCCACCCTGCAACCCCCATCCCACCTTCACTCATTTGTGTGGCCTCAGTATAGGTAAGTCCTTGTTGAATAATTTTAATTTATTATGTTCAATTATCAAGCAATCTGAGTGTAATAATCAATTAACTCAATATGGTATCATGCTATATGAGTCCCTCTCTTTAGGTGCATTCATACTTGACACGTGATGTAGTGCCATATTGCCAACGGTCAAAGTAGGGTTACCTTTTATGGTTTTATCACAGGACAAATGTTGAAGAGAATCATTGTTATATTTTATGTCTTGATTAGAGGATACATGTGAAGTCTCTTGTCATTTAATTGTGAAAGCAAATGCTGCAGAAATTAGGATTTAGGAAGGGGTTTGACATTTTTGCTGCATTCCTCTCAAAAGTAAAATAGCTTTAGGTCTCAAACTACAGATTTATGTCTTAAACTGTATTCGCTTTTTAACTTAAAGTGCCTTAAAGAGAAAGTCGCTTTCCTTCTATGTATAAAGCAGATTTTGTGCATTACTCTGGTTTTTATTATCAGTTTCTATAATAGTATTGTAGTTCTGTAGCTTTTGTGACTTTTATTTCTTATGAACATGTAATGTATTAATAGAACATGGTAATTGTAATGTGTCTATTTCTTCCTGAACTTTAGCATACTATTCATCTTTATGTATTGACTTTATATGTACTATAGTAATTTTGAAATTGCTGTATTAGTTGCACCTTGTACTTTTAATTATTTGCCTTTAAGTAACTTGCTTCAGGTGTCAGCAGTCAGTAAGAAGTTACATATAGGCATTTTGAACACTTAAGATGTATCAGTTAGGTCTTTTGGGACATGAGCCCTAAAGGAAATCAATCATAAGTGACACTACACATCCTCATCTAAAATAAATACCTTATGTTGCCTTGTTATCTTATTGGAAACACTATAAACTTAATAAAATAACAGGGAAAAGCTATAAAAAGATGTTCCTACATTTGACATTTTCAGAACTAGTTAAGAGTTGATGGAAAGTGACATCAGGAAGATGATCATCACCCTTAAGTGACCAATCAACTTTCCTAACTCATTCTGACAATTGTAATTGACTTGAATATTACAATTGAGATAAGTGTGAATCCCAGATCTTACATCAGTCCCTTGTTGATCTTGGGCCTCTGGTGGGTGCATTGCCAGCAGTTGCCACCACTCCTGGTGGTGCTGATGGGCAATGGTGAGCTGCCAGCCTCTGGTTGGCTGACAGCTCTGGGGATTTCCCCACTGGGGTCCAAAACCCAGGGAAGGCCTGAAGCTGGCCAGTTGTGCCTGATGGGCAGGCTTTCTGCATAAGAAAGGCTGGGGCTCCTGCTGGTTTTCCAGTTGGCAGGTGAGACCCCCTTCGCCAACATGAAATTCCACCCAGTTTTTTCCACTAGATTGACCAATTTTCAGGAAACATTTCAGGATCAAATAAGAAAAGCTACTGGGCAACCCACAGAACCAAACAATATTCAAAACATTTTTAAAGTCCTTCCATGGTTCTTTCCTCAGTCAGCCAATGTCTCTGCAGCTTGTTGCTCAAGCTCCTTCTGATGCATCCTTTATCCACCAACTTGATTTTATCAACTCCCTCAGGTGACTCCACCTGAACACTGGAGTTCTCAGCCTTAATGCTCCATATCTCACCCACCTTCCTGCAAGTGCCCAGTTTCAACTCGCACTCTGCCAACCTGTCTCCAATATTGATAAAGAGGATATATTAGAAAGACTGCCTTTAGGTAAAAGTTGATAAGTCACCAGGTGATGAGATGCATCCAAGGATACGGAGAGGAGGAAGGAAGGAAATTATCAAGGCACTGGACATAATCTTCCACCCCTTCTTAAATATGGGGGTTACAGTGACAGATGACTGGAGAACTGCAAATATTACACCGTTGTTCAAAACAAAAATACATGAATAAACCAAGAAACTATACAGCAATTAGTTTAACCTGGGTGGTGGGAAAATTTTTAGAACCAAAAATCCAAGAAAAAATTAACAAGTTACTTGGACCAAGGTAGATTAATTCAGAGAAAACCAGCACAGACTTGTTAAAGACAAACCACATTTAATCTTGTTGATTGAATTTTCTGAAGAGGTAGGGAGGGTTGATATGGTGTACACAAACAGCAAGAGTAAACAGCTGAATATTGCTGAAAAGAGTTGTTTGCAGAGAACAAGTCGCTGTGTGTGAATGCATGTCACCTTTAACAAGTATAAATGAGCCATATTATGAGCTTGACTGGTTATCTTAAATCGGTTGTCAGTGTCACTATTAGCACACTCAGGATTGTTCAGTCAATGCTATTGTGAGATCTGGTGATAGGACATGTTGTTTGAAGCAGAATTTGTAGCTGAACACAGTTTTCACATCAAGGACATAGGTGAACAGACTACGTAGCTTGAAAATGGCAAATGTTCTTACTTACAAATGATGGACATTCGTTTCCTGTCGCTGTTGAAGTCTAACATGGCAAGCACTTCATATGTCCTTTTTACGGCAAGTTCACTTATTGTAATGGCATTTTGCGTACGTGAAAGAAAGACAAACCCAAAATTTCTGGCTGCAGTAACGAGGGCCCCTTCATCTGGAGAGGCTGCTTGATATACAATTTGCCCTGTTCACAGGTGCAAAAGAAAATGTGATCCAAGTGCAGTACAAAGTTTGCAACAGCAAGTTTAAAAATCAATTTCCTCCGAGTTCTCCACTGAAGATCAAAAGTAAGCAATGTTTGTTAAAGTTGCCATCACTGCTCCAATAGCTGACAGGAAACCTAACCAAAAGCTGGATAGGTCCGAATGCTAATCTTCTTTCCCACGATGTTTCCATGAGGTATCTTTACCCATCAACATCATAAAATTGAACATCGTGTTGAGAAAACCTAAAGAAGATAAGGTACTATCTCTGACACTCCTCGCTCCAGTCACTCCCAAATTATCTGAAATTTACTTGTTCTCAAATGTGAAATTTCGCTTAATATTAATGGATCTTAATATAGTTTTGCTGGTTACTATAACACATGGATCAGATATTTTGGAGGCCCAGGATACTTCTTGTGAGGGCTTAATATGACAACATAGAACATCAAAAATATCTTCAGAATCCCATTTACAATGATATATTTCATAGGTCTTTCAATACAGTGCTGCAGACCCCTTCTCCCCACCCACTAATTGAAAAGCTGACTGTTAGAGATTACAGGTCAAATCTTGAATTGTATCTGGAGATCTGTCATAGGCTCCAAAATTCTGTAAGGGTCAATGAGAAACTCTGTGAACCCAATGAGGTGTGTTCCCCTCACCACCAACACCCCCCACCTAAGGATGATATTTAGTAGTTGGCAGGTCCTTTGGGGGAACCTAATATGCTCTACTGTCCCAGCATTTTAGTACCAAAATTTAGTAGCAGCATTACAGAAAACTCCAAATTGCTGGAAAATGCTTAAAAAATTCAACGACAGAAGGAAAAAAAAAGACATTTCAGGGACCATAATCATACCAGGAAACACATTTGGTACCAGAAATTGCACCGTCTTGAGAAATTTCTAAAATCTCCAATGCAAAAACGTACTTGTGTGTACTTCAGGTTTTCCCACCCCCACCACCATAATAACATTGGCACAATTGTGCAGATGAACTTATAATAAGCATATAGCTTAATGTACTACCATTGTGCCTACTCCTGATCATATGTCAGAGGTGAGGCCAGTGGATTTGTTTCCACAGATGTCAACTGAATTGATGCTAGCATATTAACATAAATCCTGAAATTCAATTTAATAAACTTACTGACTTGCATTATTATTCAAAGGCAGTTTTTCCAGTTATATAGATTCTTCACTATTTTGAAATGGTTTGCAATTGGCATTGAATGATTCATGAAACTAAGGCCCCAGCTTGCCTGTTCTGGTGCTTGGAGAAGATGTTTAAGAAGCTGTGGCATGAATTAAAAATCAGGAAACCCTTTTTCCCGTCTAGTTCTGGCCAACATTCATCCCTCAAGCAAAACCAATCATCTTAAACATTTTAACTGGCGATGGCTATTTGTTTGATCTTACTTTGGTGTAATGAAATGTGGCAGCTTGCACAGTCACCACATTTCAAAGTAATTTATTTTGTATGAAGCACTTTGAAGCATTAGGAGAAAAAATAAGACTCTATAGGGGTCAATGTATGATTTGACCAGCGCCACTCCAAAGCAGGATGTCACACTCAGGTACCACAGGTCAAAGCATTGGGTTCACAAAGTTGTAACTCCATCTTCAGCCTACCAGCATGGAATCATGGCTTCCCCAATGTCAGTCTGGATTATGGAATCCCTAGTTACATCTTTCTTCCAAGAGCATAAGCATGGCAATATAACAGTTAAACAGGGGTAGCTGCAATTATCTTAATTCAGCAACAAGGACCCAGTGATGAAAAGATCAGCCACAACAATCAAAAGATACTATCAGTGCTTGTTGTCACAGTACCATGTGTTTGTACAACACTAACTTTGTAACATCATTCAAAATGCGGCACATCATTGTTCTTGACTTACCATCATTATCTTCCACCATCACAGTGTGACAGAGTGCAAGAAGTTTAAAGAATTCCTCTGCTACTGGATCTTTTCCTGAACGGATGATTTGAGGCAAGTAATGATCATAAAATTTGAGGTTTCCATCAGCATAGTTGTTCCAGCTGAAGTCCACAAGCTGCAGAATAAAACATATTTGCTATATGAAATTTTACAAACTTTTAAATTTTCAAGAATAAGCTGCAGACAATGGTTATTGCAATGCCTAAGTGGTGAAGATTACAGCTCATCGAGGACTGGATGTCGCTCAAGCTGTGTGACAAAACAGAAATGGTAGAGGGGCTATTAGAGATGTTGGAGAGTTAGAACTTGCATATTACAAAGGATTTATGGTACAGAAATATGCCATTCAGCCCAACCATTTCATGCCAGTGTTTATGCTCCATTTGAGCCTTCTACCATCTTTCCTCATTTAAATCTACCATCATAACCGTGAATTCCTTTCTCCCATAATGCTTCTCCAGCTTCCCCTTAAATGCATCTATACTATTCGCTTCAACCACTCCTCGTGCTAGTGAGTTCCACATTCTCACCACTCTGTGGGTACAGAAACTTCTTCTGAATTCCCCATTTGATTTCTTCTTGATTATCTTTTATTGATGGTCTCTAGTTATGCTTTTCCCCAGAAGAGGAAACATTCTCTCTATATCCACTCAATCAAAACCTTTCATAATTGTAAAGACTTCTAATTGGTCAACACTCAGCTTCAAGAGAAAAGAGACCCAAGTCTGTCAATCCTTTCCAGATACATATACCAACACATTTCTGATATTTTTGTAAATCTCCTCTGTGCCCTCCCCAGTGCCTCTATATCCTTTTCATAATATAGTAACCAGAACTGCATGGAGTAGCCCAAGTGTGGTTTAACCAAGGTTCAATACAAGTTTAGCATAAGTTCCCTATTGTTCACATCTTTCCCCCTAGATAGAAATAAAATCTACTACTTGGTTTGCTTTTTTTATGGCCTTGCTAATCTGTCGCACGTTTAGTGATGGAGGTATTTGTACTCAGATTCCTTTATTCCTCTGGACTTGCATCTTCCAAGTAATAAGTGACTTCTCTATTCTTCCTACTTAAAATGTACTACTTCACATTTATCTGTTGAGCATTATCTGCCAATTAACCATTCTGCAATGTTCTTCTGTAATTTGTTGCAGCCCTCCTCAGTTTTGATTATCCTCTCCCCAGTTTGGTGTCATCTGCAAATTTAGAAATTGTGTTTTGATGCCAAGGTTCAAATCATTTATGTAAATTGTGAGCAGCAGTGATCTCAGCATTGACACTTGTGGAACATCACTCCCCACCTTTTGTCACTCTGAACAACTACCCTTTAGTCCCACTCTCTGCTTTCTGCCTTGAAGCCAGCTAGGAAACCATTCTGCCCCTTGTCCCTGGCTCCACATTCTCTGACCTTATTCATTTGTTTATTATGGGGCATCTTATTGAAGGCCTTTTGAAAATCCAGATAAAACGCATCTACTGCATCACCATCATCAACTCTTACCTCCTCAAAAAATTTAGTAAGGCTGGTCAAGTAGGGATTTCCTTTTTGAAATCCATGCTGATCATTCATTATTAAAACTCTCATTTCTAGATGTTCTTCTTCAGTAAGAATTCCATTACTTTTCCTACCACTGACATTAAGCTGACTGGTCTATAATTCCCTAGATATTTTGTCACCTTTCTTAAAATATAGGAATTACATTAGCTAAACTTTCTATTTTGATTTATGTGCCTATCAATGTTTCATTATTTTGTTTTATGTTCCTTAATAATTTAATTTCATAGTTCCTATTTGCCTTCCTGATTGTACTACTTTAAAACTTTTCTCCCAATCTCTTCGTACTCTTTATCATGCACTCTTCTTGCTGTCTATGTAGTAGGGGGTCAGTATGTGGAACCTATGAACATAATGAACAAAGAGGAGTAGGTCATTTGGCCCCCTCCAGCCTGCTCCACCATTTAATAAGATCATGGCTGATCTGACAGTAACCTCAAATCTGCATCCTGCCTACCCCTGATAATCTATCACCCCTGTTGCTTACCAAGAATCTATCCAACTCTGCCTTAAAAATATTCAAAGACTCTGCTTCCACCACCTTTTCAGGAAGAGAATTCCAAAGACTCATGACCCTCTGACTGAGAACATTTCACCTCATCACTGTTTTAAATGGGCAACCCCTTATTTTTGAACAGTGACCCCCAGTCCTAGATTCTCCCACAAGGGGAAACATCCTCTCGAC
Source organism: Carcharodon carcharias (assembly GCF_017639515.1). NCBI lineage: Eukaryota > Metazoa > Chordata > Chondrichthyes > Lamniformes > Lamnidae > Carcharodon > Carcharodon carcharias. The sequence goes on along the minus strand of NC_054467.1, from coordinate 214,662,755 downwards.
ATCCATCATGTCAAGACCCCTCAGTCTCTTAAATGTTTCAATCAAGTCGTCTCTTACTCTTTTAAACTCCAGCGGATACAAGCCTAGCATGTCCAACCTTTCTTCACAAGAAAATCCACCCATTCCAGGTATTAGTCAGGTATATCTTCTGTGAACTGCTTCCAATGCATTTACATCCTTCCTTAGATAAGGTGACCAATACTGTACACAGTACTCCAGATGTCATCTTACTGCTCTGTATAACTCAAGCATAACCTCCCTAACTTCTGTATTCAGTTCCCCTCGCAATAAATGATACCATTCTATTAAGCTTTCCTAATTACTTGCTGTACTTGCATCTAGCTTTTTGCGATTCATCCACTAAGATACTCAGATCCCTCTGCATCTCAGAGCTCAGCAATCTCTCAACATTTAGGTAATATATTTTGCTTTTATTCTTCCTGCCAAAATAAATAATTTCACATTTTCCCACATTGTACTCAATTTGCTAGACCTTTGCCCACTCACTTAACCTATCTATATCTTTTTGTAGCCTCCTTATGTCCTCTTCACAAATTACTTTTCTACCTATCTTTGTATCATCAGCAAATTTGACAACAGCCATCCATCCCTTCATCCAAGTCATTTACATAAAATGGTAAACAGTGGAGGTCCCAGCACTGATCCCTGTGGCACAAAGGCTGAAGCACTTGCTACAATCTTCAGCCAGATGTGCTGGGTGGATGATCCATCTTGGCCTCCTCTGGAGGCCCCCAGCATCACAGATGCCAGTCTTCAGCCAATTTGATCCACCCCACGTGATATTAAGAAATGGCTGAAGGCACTGGATACTGAAAAGGCAATGGGCCCTGACAATATTCTGGCAATAGTACTGAAGACTTGTGCTCAAAAACTTGCTGTACCCCTAGCTAAGCTGTTCCAATACAGTTACAACACTGGCATCTGCCCAGCTTTATGGAAAATTGCCCAGGTATGTCCTGTACACAAAAGGCAGGACAAATCCAACCCGACCAATTAGCGCCCATCAGTCCACTCCCCATCATCAGTGAAGTAATGGAAGGGGTCATCAACAGTGCTATCAAGCGGCACATGCTTAGCAATAGCCTGCTCACTGACGCCCAGTTTGGGTTTTGCCAGGGCCACCCAGCTCCTAATCTCATTACAGCCTTGCTTCAAACATGGACAAAAGAGCTGAACACCAAAGATGAAGTAAAAGTGACTGCCCTTGACATCAAGGAAGCATTTGACAGAGTGTGGCATCAAGGAGCCATAAACTGGAGTCAATGGGAATCAGGGGGAAAAATCTCCGCTGGTTGCAGTCATACCTAGCACAAAGGAAGATGGTTGTGGTTGTTGGAAGTCAGTCATCTCAGCTCCAGGACATCACCGCATGAGTTCCTCGGGGTAGTATCCTTGGCCCAACCATCTTCAGCTGCTTCATCAACGACCTTCCTTCCATCATAAAGTTAGAAGTGGAGATATTCGCTGATGATTGCACAATGTTCAGCACCATTTGCAACTCCTCAGATACTGAAGCAGTCCATGTCCAATTGCAGCAAGATCTGGACAATATCCAGGCTTGGGCTGACAAGTGGCAAATAACATTCGCTCCACACAACAGCCAGGCAATGATCATCTCCAACAAGAGAGAATCCAACCATCACCCCTTAATGTTCAATGGCATTACCATTACTGAATCCCCAACAATCAACATCCTGGGGATTACCATGGACCAGAAACTGAACTGGATTAGCCATATAAATCCTGACTCCCCAAAGCCTGTCCACCATCTCCAAGGCACAAGTCAGGAGTGTGATGGAATACTCCCCACTTGACTGGATGAGTGCAGCTCCTACAACACTCAAGAAGCTTGATTCCATTCAGGACAAAGCAGCCTGCTTGATTGGCACATCCACAAACACTCCCTCCACCACCAATGCACAGTAGCAGCAGTGTGTACCATCTACAAGCTGCACTGCAGGGATTCACCAAGGCTCCTGAGACAACACCTTCCAAACCCACAACCACTACCATCTAGAAGGACAAGGGTAGCAGATAGATGGGAACACTACCACCTGGAAATTCTCCTCCAAGTCACTCACCACCCTGACTTGGAAATATATTGCCGTTCCTTCACTGTTGCTGGGTCAAAATCCTGCAAATCCCTTCCTAATGGCACTGTGGGTGTACCTGCACCACATGGACTGCAGCTGTTTAAGAAGGCAGTTCACCATCACCTTCTCAAAGGCAACTAGGGAGGGGCAATAAATATTGGCCCAGCTAGCAAAGCCCACATCCCATGAATGAATAATGAAAAAGACACTATTTGTCACATCTTGCCAACCTGAAGATGACCCATTTATGTCTACTCTCTGCTTCCTGTTAGCCAGCCAATCTTCTATCCATGCCAATATGTTACCTCCTATATCATGAGCTTTTATTTTCCGCAGTAACCTTGATTTGGCACCTTATCATATGCATTCTGAAAATCTAAGTACAGTATATTTACTGGTTTCCCTTTATCCGCAGCACATGTTACTTCCTCAAAGAACTCTAATAAGTTGGTTAAACATGATCTCCCTTTCTCAAAACCCTGTTGACTGTGCCTGATTATGTTTTTTTTTTTAAAAAGTGCCCTGCTATAACATCTTTAATAATAGCTTCTAACATTTTCCCTATGACAGATGTCAAGCTAACTGACCTGTAGTTTCCTGCTTTCTTCCTTCTTGAATAATGGAGTTATATTTGCTATCTTCCAATCTAATGAGAACTTCCCTGAGTCTAGGGAATTTCAGAATATTAAAACCAAAGCATCAACTATCCGACTAGCCACTTCTTTTAAGACCTTAGGATGAAGTCCATCAGGACCCGGGCTTTTGTCAACCTACAGCTCCAACAATTTACTCAGTACCACTTCTCTGGTGATTGTAATTTTCCTGAGTTTGTCCCTCCCTTCCATTTCTTGATTTATAGCTGCTTCCGGCATATTACTTGTATCCTCTATAGTGAAGACTGAGCAAAATACCTATTCAATTCATCTGTCATTTCCTTGTTTTCCAGTATCAATTGTCCAAGACTATATTTTAGTCATCCTTTGCTGTTCCTTATATTCTGTACAATCTTCTGGCCTTCCACCTACCTTTACACAATTATATGCTTTTTCTTTAAGTGTGATACTATCTTTAACCTTCTTAGTTAACCATGGATGGTGTATCCATTCCTTGGACTTTTTCTTACTCATTGGAATCTATCTATCTATCCAGTGAATTCTGAAATATCCTGTTAAATGTTTGCCACTTCATCTCTATTGACCTATCTCTTAACCTAATTTTCCAATTCACTTAAGCCAGATCTGCTTACATGCCCTCATAATTGCGCTTACTTAAAGTTTAAAAACACAGTCTTAGACCCACTCCTCTCTCCTTCAAACGGAATGTAAAATTCAATCATTTATGGTTCATGGTACCTAGGGACGCCTTCACAATGAGATCATTAATTAATCCCATCAATGCCAAGACTGGTATATCCTGCTCTCTGGTAGGCTCCAGAACATGCTGTTCTAAGAAACTGTCCTGATCTTCTGAACTCCTCATCTAAGGCTACCTTTGCCCACCTGACTTTTCCAGTCTATGTGTAGATTAAAATCTCTGATGATTATCTCTGTGCCTTTCTGACAAGCTCCGATTATTTTTTTCCTTTATGCTTAACCCTACCACGTGGTTACTATTATGATGCCAATGTATTTAATTAACATGACCAATGGACACCATGCAATGAAAAGAGGAAGGAACTAAGATTAGACCCTTAGAGAATTCCAAAGGTAACAACACACAGGCATTACTGAAGATGTCCTGACTACAAATGGTTAAGTAAGAGTGAAACTAAGTGAGGCAAGTTTCACTGAGCTGGACAATGCAGCTAAACATTGGAGCAGAGGTTTTTGGAGGTAAATGGGTGTGTTCAACTATATCAAAGGTTGTAGGGAGGGAAAGGAGGGATATAGTGTACCATGTCACTAAGGGTATCAAAGTGGCTTCAATTAAGGCTATGGGCAGTGGTAGATAACCGATAGGACATGATCAATGGAACTGCAGCAAAGATGAGCAAGAATTAGAAAACCACACATTCAAGAACATTGGAGAGGAACGGAGAGTGAGGCCACCTTGATGGAAAAGACAAGAATAATTGACACTGTGTACTCGAAACAGGAAAGTCTTACATTGCCCTATTTCTGATAAGCAGAAAAATTCAGGTGATAAATCTGCTTTACTAAGGAAACTCAACTCTTGTCCCTTGTCCCTGACCCAACTCCCTGAATAATCATCGCCTTTCATTCTAGCCATGAGGAAACAAAAGGACTTCGAAAATCAAGGGATAATAAATCATAACTCTTCTCCACCAGAAGAAGAAAACATGCATCCAACAAAGCATGTGTAATATCTGAACTGTTTCACCATAAAGTATGTTGGCACATCCACATTCATGGAACTAAAAAATACAAATTAATCTGATTCTGAAATCCCATAGAAGAGCAAGTCCTGATTTAAGATGCCCCATTTTAAGTCATTCTGTTTTAATGTAATTCAGGTAATAGTGCTCATATTCGCAGTTACCATCAGGACTTTTGTTTTAGCGCTGTTTCATGATGAGTCTCACATATGGTCTTGTGACGTGATTGGCACCATTTTGGAGCAGCCACTCCCACTCACTGATCCTCCTGCCAAATCACTTGGTTGTTGCCAACCTTCCCTCTCGCCACCTCTCCAGTTTGCGGCTTACCTCTGCATTCCGAAGCTGCTATTCCTGTCTCTCCCTGCTCATCTAGCGAGCCCTTGCACAAAGCAGGGGAGAGGGAAGTATTGAACAGGAGGGTTGGCGATAGGAAGTGGCAGCGAGCACAACTAACGGTGAGCTGGAGGGTGGGGGAGCAGGAGGGGCAGTGAGCCAGAGGCAAGTGGAAAGAGGCAGCTTATTTCTTTCCTATTTTAAAACTTATCTTATTTTAAAAGCTATTTCATTTATGAATAAAGGAATGCAGCAAAGTATTCAAACTTACTAAGTATAATGTTTTAATTCCTTTCTGATGCGAAAGATCCTACAGAACCTAACAACAGCTTTTACATTGGTTATAATCAGAAAATATGATATGCTTAATATTGTTTCATTTAAAGTTGAACTTTTATGGAACAAATTTAAAACTTTAAGCAAGAGCTTATCTGTAAATCTTTTACCAGGTTCTCCCTAACAAAGAACAAACCCTAAAGCCAAAAGTATAGGCTCCTTGACCACCAACACTTCCAATTTGAAATTCTGATCCCACTGTCAAAATCCCTCTATGACATACCCGCTTTGTATCACTGAAAGGTCCTCCAGTCAGACAACTGTCTGAAAACACTGCATTCCTATAACTCAGGCCTTTTGCACATCCCCCACTGCCTTCATTTCACCATTGGTGGCTATGCCCAAACTCTGGGAACTCTCCTTCTAAAATCTCTTCAACCTTCTGTTTGTCTCTACTTGTGGAGAAAGAAAGGGTCAGGTTTATGATCCTAGAGATCATAACAATCAACTGCTGATACAAGTCTCTCACACTGAACCTCAGTTTACACTCAATGCTTAGCTATTTAATTTGACGAAGGGATCATGCTTGGATAAATTCCCCTACATTTGATGTGCTAAATCGGAATTATATGAGGCACAAAAGATTGCTCACCCACAATTCATTCCATCCCCATTTTATAACCTCCATTTCTCTCACATCAGATGGTGGGCGGAGCAGAGGAAGATCTTACATTTTATCCACCCTCCCTCTGGTAAGAATTGCAAGGCCAATGCCTGGTGCACTCATGTTCCTCCTCCACTCCCTTACATACATTATGCTATAGCCTACTTGTCTACAAATCCATTAATAGGTGCATCTATATAGCACCTTCAATACAGAAATAGGCACGGTGGATTGTGGCAAGGTCAGGGGTGGGGAGGTGTTGGGTGGTGTCGGTGGAAGGAAACCATCTAATTTTTCTATAATTTAGAGATAAATAAGTTCAATGAATATTCTTTTTATCCTGGTCCTACAAAGCAGTCCCTTGTATCAATGCATCCTAAAACATATTAAACTTGTTAAGCAGAGGTAGGATGAATGGGCTGCTCTCAACTTATGGATCATGTCCAAGGTAGAAATTCACCTACATGATATTTGAGTATCGCAGAGTGTTATGACAGATGCAGTTGGTAGTGGAATTATTTAAAAATCCCAGAGGGAAAGTTTAAACAACTGTCATAACCTATAATTTTAAATGTTTGAGATGCGACTCTAAATTCAGGAATCAGACCACCATTTCTTGAGGCTTTACATTAAACTAATTGAAACAGTTTATTAATTTACACAGGTTAAAATATATGGCTGCAAATTATCATAACTTTTAACAAATTCCCAAACTAATCTCCATTAAGGCAACAGCAGCCCATAGACCAAACCAAACACCAGGCAAAGCATTTTCACCTTACAAATTCAAAAATGAGGTTCTTTTCACTGTGGAGCCAGTTGGAGGCTTACAGCTGCCTTTTGATCTGACACTGACACCCAACAATTACCGAAGTTACACCTACCACCACTGATTGAATTCAAATTCTCATTATCTCAGCAGTCTCTTTGAACTTTACCTTTTAATAATGAAACCCCATTCATTGGACCAATTTTATTAGTAATAAACATATTGCTTGGTAGCTGCTAGAAAGGTGCTAAGTTTTCACCCCACTTCTTGAATGCTCTATTCAAAAAAATGCTAATGCACACTACCTCCCTTACATATCAAAACTAGTACATGTCAAAGCATCCAGACTAGCTGGCTTTAATCTAATTAAGACACACCAGCAGACTAAACCTCTATTTTAAAAGAAAAATATTTTCCAAAATATTATATACATTAATAGCTTCATGACACTGAGAAAAAAAAAACATGTTGTTGAAGCTTTTCATCTTGCGTTTAAGAATTTTTACTTATTTACATGATACTTATAATGAAGTTATGAATCTATTCAAAATGCTTTACCATTGCAAAAAATGACAAATATTTCATGAGTACATTAATTATTAACAAAGTTCAGTGGGATATTTCTGGTCTACAGCTGCTTGCTATTATCTAACATCTTGCAGAATTACATGCCATCCCAAAAACTGAAAACAAATTTCAATGCAGAATGCAGCAGCAGAACTCTGCATGCTTCAAATGTTTGTAGCATGATTTCAGCATCTTCACCGTCAAGTAACCGACTTATTAAAATTAAGCAACCAGTTAGTTTTACCTCTACTTTGTCAGTCTTGTCTCCAGCAACATTGCACAATTCACCTGGAGAAGAAACAGAAATTTATACTGAGAACCTGGGAGGAACTATCAGTGGCAGTCTGTACACTGTTACTAGTTACTGGACTGGTAATCTAGAGGCCTAGGGCTAATGTCCTGGAGACATTTCCAACATTTTACTTTTATCCAATGTTCTGGGGACACTGGTTCAAATCCCACCACAGCAGCTGGTGGAATTTAAATTCAATTAATTAATAAATCCGTGATTGAAATCTAGTCTCTGTAATGGTTACCATGAAATCATCGATAGTTTGTAAAAACTCATCTGATTCACTAATTTCCTATAGAGAAGGAAATCTGCCATCCTTACCTGGATGACATAAAGATTGGCCAGGTGGTTAACAGTGAGGTTGAGTGTCTTGGGCTACAGGAAGATATAGATGGGATGGTCAAATGGGCAGATAAGTGGCAGATGGAATTTAACACTGAAAAGTGTGACTTTGGAAGCACTTTGGAAGGAGTAATTTGACAAGTAAGTATTCCGTGAACAGCATGACAATAAGAAGCTCTGATGAACAAAGGGACCTTGGCATGTGTGTCCATAGATCTCTGAAGGCGGAGGGGCATGTTAGTGGGGTGGTGAAAAAGGCATATAGGACACTTGCCTTTATCAATCAAGGCATAGATTACATAAGTAGGGAGGTCATCTTGGAGTTGTATAGAACCTTGGTGAGGCCACAGCTGGAGTACTGTGTGCAGTTCTGGTCGCCACATTATAGGAAGGATGTGATTGCACTGGAGAGGGTGCAGAGGAGATTCACCAGGATGTTGCCTGGGATGAAATATTTAAGTTATGAAGAGAGGTTGGATAGACTTGGGTTGTTTCCATTGGAGCAGAGAAGACTGAGGGGCAACCTGATCAAGGTGTACAAGATTATGAGGGGCACGGACAGGGTGGATAGGGAGCAGTTGTTCCCCTTAGTTGAAGGGTCAGTCAGTGTGTTGTCAGACCCTTGCAGACAACAGTTCCCAAATATTTGTCTTTGTGGACTCTGCATACCAGGGAGCCTCAAGGGTCATGAGTAAGCTTTCAAGCAATTGGGCAGCAAGCTAGCTTGAGGCATGTCCATACAGCGTACTTGGTAAACTGGAGTTACTGAGAGTTACCCCATTTACTGCTTGGATCGACTTCTTGGGTCATCTTTTTAAAAACAAAGGTACATCAGTCATCTTGGAATTATAAAAAAACATTATTTAAACTTTCATTTTTACTGTGACAACACCCTTGGTTCAGTGTTCCTTAACAGAGTTTCTATTTGCACTTCCACTTTTCTACTACCAACACACTAGAACCACAGAAATTGCATTATGCATCAATTACATTACACAACTGGTATAACATGGCTCGAAAGCTTACTCATGACCCATGAGGCTCCCTGGTATGCACAGCCCACAAAGACAAATATTTGAGAACTGTTCTCTGCAAGGGTTTGACAACACACTGTTCATCGTTCACTTGGAATATTGTGTTCAGTTTAGAACATGGTGAGAAACTAACTCAAGTTAACTGAGCCACTTCATTTTTATCACAGTATTAAATCGCATGATGTCCATCCCCTGCAGTCGTGCTGCAATATAAATGCAATAATAGCCCAAGAGAAAAACAGTAGCATTTTAAAAATATTTATCCATTTATGGATATCACTGGAAACACCAGCAATTATTGCCCATCCTGAATTACTCATCTCTAACTGCCCTCGAGAAGGTGGTGAGAATCCCTCTTGAATGACTGTGGTCCATGTGGTATAGGTACACACACACTGCTTTTGTTTTGGGAGTTTCAGGATTTTGACCTAGTGATGAAGGAACAATGACACATTTCCAATGCAGGATGGTGTGTGACTTGGAAGAGCAACTTACAGGTGGCAATGTTCCCATGCATCTGCTGCTCTTGTTCTTTTAGGCTGTAGAGGTTGCAGGTTTGGAAAGTGCAGTTGGAGAAGTCTTGGTATATTTAGGGAGATTAGAAGTGAACAGGTTTATAATCTATTTTTATATCACAAGGAATGAAGCATACCATATGTAGTGCCACTGATACTACACTTCTTAAATGCCATGATGTTCTGTGTAAGAGTTCCTGTCTTATCAGAGAAGATGTACTCTATCTGCCCAAGCTGCTCAGTCAGTGTAGTTGTCCGTGCTTTGGCTGGAGTATCCTTTTCAGCGTAATACATCTGGAGATCCCAGTTAATGAAGTAGCTTTGACCCATGCGAATCACTTCAACACTAAGGAAGAGATTACAAACAATTTTATTGTTTACTTACACATTCATAAACAGCACAAGCAGCAGGTGAGGCCTGTTATGGCTTCACATGTAATCCACTCATTCTTTTTCCATAAATTAAAATGTATTCTAAGTTTGATCATTTTTTTTTCCTTTTCAACACACCAGGTTTCTACAAGCTGTTCGCAGAAAGGGAGTTGACAATTCAAACTTAGGTCCCCTTGGAATTATTAATAACAACAGAAGAGGCACAGTGGGACTTGAACTCCCGTCAGTCGATCATTCGTCTGGGCTTTTGGATTCCTAGCCCAGTAACATAACCATTATACTACCATTCCCAATTTGTTACTGCCAGGGAATAAGGAGAAAATGGCCACTGAAATAACCTAGCTAGCCACTCACTTAAGGGCAATTAAGGACGGGCAATAAATGCTGGCCTTGCCAGCAACACCCACATCCCCCACATGATTTAAAAAAAACAAGTTCATGCGCTCAACTTGGTGCATTACAGGGGATGTTTTCCTTTCGTGCAGGCACACAAATTCAAGATAATAGAATGAGGCACATTTACCTTACATAAAGTGAAATAGGTACCAGGGTGTTCATAACAATGATATAACCCCAGAAGGTGATAAAACCTCTGTATGAAGGAGACGTGTCCTCGCCATCATAAAGATACCAGGACCGGGTGGCATTGCCAATTTCACTTTCCCAGAATGTGTGTCCAATAGCAAGGCCAGTTGACAGAAGAATGAGGAACAGAAAGATCTGGAAAGTAGTAAAACTGCATATGTAGATCACTTATTCTACTAAAACAAGCAAAGTGTTACTGCATAATTGCACATTAGGAGAAGGTTTCTGTTTTACCAAATAAACTATGTAATTCATCAGCTGGTCAATTTTGGTCCTTTTGAAGTTAGTTTTTCCTCCATTCCTCATGATTTTGGTATCAGCTCCTGTAAGACAGAATATATAGTGCAACAGGGTTACATTTATTTTGGAGGAGGCTATTATTCTAATGGTTCTTTCTACCTAAGCAACTTTACTAATCATGTTATCTGAGACTGTAATTCTGTAAGTTAGTTTTTTGGTATTTAAGATGGTACTTTCCTTGCACATCAGGGCATAATGAAGGAATAGGCTCAAATAGTGTAGCAAACAACTGCTTTTTAAGACTTCAAATCCTAGGTGACACATTTTCAGGTTGCCAATTGCCAAATTAAAAAATAGGTATTTCTGAAAAGTTTACCCTTTTCTTAAGCTCATGAAATATTTATGAAACAGTTTTTTAAAAACCCAGACACGGTCAGAAGAAGTGGAATAATATCAATCCTTATCAGGCTACCTTCTGTCATAAAAAGCTGATTATAGCCACAAATTACTTACAGGCATATTGAACTTTTTAAGAAAGAGACCTGTGTGTTTTTAAAGAAATATAAGCAAGAACACTGAGCAAAAGATGACTGATAATGTAAAGTGACCACTTCCTGGAAAAATTCATAAGTGAATTAGACTGACAGGCCTCTATAGAGAACATCGAATGTCATACCTGAAAAGGTGTCATGGCTTTCAAGCAGAGATATTTAAAAGGGTCATAGGAAAGATGCAAAAGACTGAACTTAAATCTCCTGTAATTGCAGAGACAAGACTGATTACCACATCCCTGTAGTCACCTAAAATTCATCTCCTGTTAATTCATATCTCAGGATGTGTAAAATGGTCAGAGATCAAAGAAAATAAACTCTGGGCACAAGACATGGCTTTTTCCCCTTACAGGAATACACAGGGGGAAATGGGTTAAAAAGCTAACTGCAGAGCAGTGCACACTGTGTGCTCGTGTGCTAATATGTGGTGTACGTGACAGCAAGACCAACCACACACCCCTGCAGTTGCAGGCGAAGTCTCTCTCTCTCTCTGTGCTGGAGGCAAGGCTCAGGGGAAGCCACAATCAAAAAGGAGATAGGACTGCTTCTTCAGCTATCCAAACCCATTGCCCGCGTCAGCTCTACTGGAATCACCCAACTTAACGGCCGCAACATTTTATCATCTCGGCCTCACGCCAAAGACTGATTCGCCCTCAAGGAGGGATGTAGTTGGATTGGAGTTGGTTCAGAGGAGGTTCACTAGATTGATTCCAGAGATGCGGGGCTCGTCTTATGAGGAGAGATTGAGCAGTTTAGGCCTGTACTCGCTAGAGTTTAGATGGATGAGAGGAGATCTGAGGTATATAAGATGCTAAAGGGGATAGACAAAGTAGATGTGGCGTGGATGTTTCCCCTTGTGGGACATTCTAGAAAGAGAGGCCATAGTTTTAGGCTAAGGGGTGGTGGATTTAAATGAGAGATGAGGAGGAATTACTTTTCGCAAAGGGTCGTGAATCTGTGGAATTCACTACCTCAGAGTGTAGTGGATGCTGGGACGCTGAATAATTTTGAGGAAACAGACAGATTTTTAATTAGTAACGGGTTGAAAGGTTACAGGGAGAGGGTGGGAAATCGGAGTTGAGGCTGAAATAATATCAGCCATGATCGTATTGAATGGCGGGGCAGGCTCGAGGGGCTGAAATGCCTAGTCCTGCTCCTAGTTCTTATGTATATCTTTTTAACTTTTATTTAGACTTAGCTTCTCATTTTTGATTGTGTCTATTTGTGTTATTATTTTTCTTTGGGTTTTTACTAAGTATTAAACTTATTCTTTCTTGGATTCGAGAAAGCCTGGTTAAATTGGCTCTTCCTTAAAAGGAAAATAAATAATTTGGACTGGGAAAAGGTATCCATGGGAAAGGGGATCCCTTTTAAATTAACCTTGTTGCAACCAACCGAGGGGGTTGAATAAAGAAGGGGAGCCAGATCATTCCTCCTCACCTGGGAGCATAACAAAATTGGGGTCCCATTCAGGAAGTAAACAAATTGGGGGACCTCGCCCAGGGACTTTTCAAATCATCGTGGTAATCCCCAGGATGTGGAGTAATAAACATGGTTAAATACCTGCAAATATCACGATTCCATGCGTTGTCTCCGTGTTACGGACTGTGCAACCACGCAGTAAGATCGAGTTCGCATCTAGAGGATAACTCTGGTTCCTCCAGTATAAGGTTCCTGTAAATTTGTCCAGTCGATTGTTTGGCTCTTCACAGCCTATTAAACCTAGAGCAAATAAAGTTGCTTGTCTTTGGTCTAATGGAGTACTAAGTATCCTCCAAAAAAATACACTGACAAAAATTACTTACTTTACAAAACGTGTAACACTAGTTAAAAAACTATGCAAGCATGGAATCACAGCTGCTCAGATGGTGAATCACGTTGGAGAGCAGATACATTCTGTCATTACAGAAGGCTAAGTAGAAGTCAGCACTGCCGAAACACCATGGCTGATCTGAATGGGTGAGCCGCGATCTCAATTTGTTGCCAAAACTAAAGAGCAATGCTGATGTCATGGGCATTAGTGGCCTGAGTTTATGTTTGCTTGCAAAGTTGGTCTCCAGGGGCCCTTTCAGAAACACATCTCATAATACACAACTAGGTGACTCCTCTGCAAGACATTGCTAACTTTGAAGGCAAGGTTACATTCACATTGATCTTACTGCAGTATCTGGGCCAATGGCGAAGCTATCAGCACTCTTATTATTGAACAAATCGGACAGCAAATGCTGGCGTCTGCACGTGCATAGTTAATCATGAAAATCTGGAAGCAGAGTTGCCTTGCCGTTACATAAGCTGCAGTACATTGCGACCTCACCTATAGAATATAAAAATATAGGGATGAGGTTTCGCCAAAAGTGTAAAGGCTGCTTGGCCTTTTTCGCCTGCCGCCAACCAATGGTTGGATGGGCAGTGAAAAATTCCAAACAATTAATTGATTAAGGACCTTAATAGGCCGCTTAATGCTCGAGGGGCCTGCTGCTGACTCCTGTGTGTGCCCACCAACCGAAATATGACGTGAATGCGTGATGACGTCAGGACGCTCACCCGACATCATCACACGTTACTTTATGCTCGAGCGTGATGGGCGCATGCCTGCAAGTCAAGTGCAAAATTCTGGCCATAGGTTCTTTCATGGGATGTGGGTGTCGCTGGCAAGTTATTGCCCCTCCCTATTTGCCCTTGGGAAAGTAATGAGGAACCACCTTCTTAAACTGCTACAGTCTATCTGCTGCTGGGAGGGGAGTGCTAGGATTTTGATTCTGCGACAGTGAAGGAACAGTGATATAGTTCCAAGTCTTAGTAGTGTGTGGCTCAGAGGGGAAGTTGCAGCTAAAGATGTTTCTATGCATTTCTTGCCCTTGCCCTCCTAGGTGTTAAAGGTCACTGGTTTGGAAGGCACTGTCAAAGTTCCGTGAGGTGCTGCAGTTCATCTTGCAGATGGTACACACTGCTGCCACTGTGCATCGATGGAGGGAGCATGTGCTTATGGTGGTGGATGAGCGCTGATCAAGCAGGCTGTTTTGTTCTGGACAGTGTCAAGCTTCTCGAGTGTTGTTGGAGCTGCACTCATCCAGGCAAGTGGAGAGTATTCCATCACACTCCTGACTTGTGCCTTGTGGACAGGCTTTGGGGAGACAGGAGGTGAGTTGCTTGCCGCAGGATTCTTAGCCTCTGACCTTGTAGTGTTTATATGGCTAGTCCAGCTCAGTTTCTGGTCAATGGTAATCCCCAGGATGTTGATTGTGGGGGATTCCGTGATGGTAAAGCCATTGAATATCAAGGGGAGATGGCTGGACTCTCTTTTGCTGGAGATGGTCAGTGCTGGCACTTGTGTGGTGCGAATGTTACTTTCCATTTATCATCCAAAGCTTGAATGCTGTCCAAGTCTTGCTACACATTGGCACAGGCTGCTCCAGTATATGAGGAGCTGTGAATGGCACTGAATACTGTGCGATTGCACAGCAAATATTCCGACTCCTGATCTTATAATGGAGGGGGCATCATTGATGAAGCAGCTGAAGAAGATGGGGCCTGAGGAACTCCCACAGCACTGTCCTGGGACTGAGCTGATTGGTTTCCAACCACCTCAACCATCTTTGTGCTGGGTATGACTCTAACCAATTGAGACTTTTCCCTCTGATTCCCCTTGATTCCAATTTTGTCAAGGATCCTTGATGTCACACTCGGTCAAATGCTGCCTTGATGTCAAGGGCAGTGGGTCCCACCTCCCCATGAGTTCAGCTCCTTTGTCCATGTTTGAACCAAGGCTGTAAACCAAGGCTGTAATGAGGTCAGGAGCTGAATGGTCCTGGCAGAACCCAAACTGAGCATCATCTGAAAAGAATGTGAAGCTATAGTACTTCCCACTGAACATGCCAGAAAAAAAAATTACAGCTGGTACATTCAGGTGTAAGTGAATTTTCAAAAGTGCGAAAACTGTCAAGCAACCTCCCAGACAGTAAAAATGCTCTTTTTAAAAGTAGAAGTCTCATTGCTGAAGAAATTATGGCTGGAAATTTTAAAAAACTACTTCATCTTTGCCTTTTACTTTTCCCTTAATCACACCTTTCTTTCTCTCACTTCATTTCAGTTTCTGTACATGAATTAAATATTCTAAATGATGCTTCCTGGTTTAAATTCTGTGTGTCTCATTGAGAATTTTTCAATTTTGCTTGGCGAAACTTACTGTTGTTTGTCCTGTTCACACATGCCATATATCCCGTGGAGAGTGCTGTGTTGAATTAGTTCTCTAGCAACTACAAGTTGCCACTCAAAAGTCTGTGGGCAGTTGTAAGCATAATGAATGGGGAGCACCATTCTTTTCCACTGACTGCAAAACCTGGGTCATTGCTTGAAAATGGATTTGTTGACAGGAACACTAAATTTTGAACTGTGCGTTCAACCACTGTGACTACATTCATGTGTACACACTCACCATCAAAAGATTCTAGATTCTTTTCTTTCTTAAGCAGTCTGTCTGTAACTTCCAATGACATTTTAAACTTCAGGTTAGTTTCACTGAAAGCATAATGAAATAAGATCCATTAACAGAACAGAGTCATTGTAAATAATTAAATCGTGT
The DNA here is from genome assembly GCF_017639515.1 of Carcharodon carcharias. Classification (NCBI taxonomy): domain Eukaryota; kingdom Metazoa; phylum Chordata; class Chondrichthyes; order Lamniformes; family Lamnidae; genus Carcharodon; species Carcharodon carcharias. The sequence continues at coordinate 214,647,160 of NC_054467.1, read as the reverse complement.
GTTAATTTTCTATTTTGCTAGAATAGAAAAGCAATATTAAATTGGCAATCTATCACAGTAAGGATGTCCTTCTCAGGTAAATGTAAAATGTTTATCTGTGGCCTGATTAATATTTATTTTTAAAAAGCACACACTGATTAACAGCTGCATTTGTATAAAAGCAGATGCCTTCTTGGATCATTCTGCAAGTATCCAACATACATGGAGTGACAACCCCAAGGACTAGCTTAAGAAAATTCAACAAGATGCCAGGTAGCTTTCAGGAGCAGTAGAGTCCCTCATCTCATGGGTAGGAACCATACCTACAGTCTGGATCACTGAAAGCATACACAAGCTAAAGAGAATCAAAAAAAAGCTTCAAAATGTATACATAGTCTCTACTGATTGCAACCAAATTCAATTTAGCCAATCTAATTGCTAAGTTGAAGGTTACTACTTGTAAGAATATATTTAAGATTGCAACAAAATTTGATTTGTCCTCTCACTAGAGACAGGTCATCTGTTTCTGTAATCCAGATGCAAAAGTCAAAAATAATGGTTGAAACTACAGAAATTTTTAATTCACTCAGTCTGCTGCTTTCTGCCAGATAATATATTGGCCAGCATGGGACTCACATGTACAGACATTTGGATCCCCTGCAAGAAATGTCAGCTTTCCACCTGTGCACAAAATGCTCCAATTCTTTCCATGCGCACTAATACACAAATTCAAGGCATCTGCATTAACATTGAGGGGACATCTGGAGTTACTTGAGAAAGGTGTTACAGGAAGTGATCATTTCTATCAGCAAACATCGTCAGGACTCGGGGAAACACAGACTGTAAGTTTGTATGAAACAAAGGCCCTGCCTACATGTGCAAAAGGAATGGTAAAGACTACATGGCACTATTGAGAAGGGAAACAGGGAAATCTTCGGGATTCTTGACTAATAGCCCTTGCTCAACCAACTTCATTCATCTCACTGCTGTTTCTGGATCTTGTTTTTTTTTTTAAAATGTCTCTCTTATCGTGGCCATTTCAGAGAGAACTATATTAAGAAAGATTTTTAAAAAATAAACCTGCAATTACAGTAGAACCTCAATCCACTGAAACCAGTTATGGCTTTATGGCTGAAAAGCATTTATTAATCGAAAAAAATGGCGATTGGCAAAAAAAAGTGAAATGAGCAGCCCAAGTCAGCATCAAAAAGTAAAAATTAGACAATTATGGTACCTATGAAGCACTATATTCAATATGCCACTCATTGATTGCATTATGAGCTAACTACAATGCGGTGCGTACAGGAGAAGAAGATGCCTAGACTTTACCAAGAGGATTATCCACCACTGAATTAAAGGCTGGTTGCAAATCTAAGTTCTTACCCATCAAGTTCAGCCGTTTCCACATAACAAAGACTGTTTGGCTCTGAACTGGACAGCAGTAGTATATCAGCCTAAATAATTAGAAAAAAAAATATATATATATATAATCCAACATGACAGAAGCATTCCTAACATTATTTTGTCCAAAAGATGAAACTTACTGGAATAAAATCATCTCTCTGCAAGCGTACAATATCTCCAACTTCTATGTTTCTCCATTTTTCTGGTTTAAACCTATTAAATGTAGAAATATCTCTCATTTACTGTTTTGGTAATCCAGTAACAGATATAATTGACTGCTAAAACAGTGAACTAAAATAAGTTCCAACTCTAAATTTGTTTTACAGAAAGTACCCATGGGTTGGCTTGTTCCAGGTGCCAACTTTTAAGAGAAGATCTACAACTCTGCATTGCCGTAAACTGAAAAGTTGATTGCTCTTTTTTGTATTCATTTTGCAGCATGAAAATCTTTACATTTTTGCTATAGTGATGTTCTTTTTTGGCAGTTGCTGTTCTATTCCAGGAGCCAGTTGGTGATGGGTAGAACTGGAGCCAATCTTTGCATAATTATATGTATTTACAGGAGCTACACATTACAGGCATACACCCCTAACCCCATACATCTGGGACTCCAGTGAATGCCAAGTCAATGCTCATCACCCATGTACAATTAAAGACAATTAATAGTCAATTAATTGTTGCTATTCCAATTTTAAAGAATTTTCTCAGGCACAGACATATGAGCACTCTAAGGTGAATGTAATCCAGGCACACATTCTATCCTAGAAGTGCATTCCTCAATTAGTTTTTGCAGTATTTCTTGGGTTATAAAATGCATGCATTGTCAGGAGTTTCTTCAGAATGGAATTTTGATTGGACATTAAACGAAGTTCCTGTTCAAACGTCTAAATGTAAAGTTTTCTGCAAGGCTGTGAAATATCCCTGCATAATCAAAGCCAAATTGAAGGCCAAGAAAGATCAGGTTTATTTCTTTCAAAAAAACTATTGGAAATAAAGTAACAAATATAAACTTTATTTTAACAGCAGCTTTCAGTTTCCTGCCAGAGGCAAAAGGCAACACAAGTGGAAGGCTTACAGCTCCCACTCCGACAGCAGAGGGCAGCAAATTAATTTAATCATTTTCAGATTTGGTAAAAATTCAAAGGAGAATATCTGGACCATAGGGTGAAGCTTGCCTTATCGTCTGTAATAAGCGCAAAGAAAATTTCTGCCCATGTTAGACTCCAACAGTCTAATTTCTTGGAATGTTTCAAACTCACATATTTGAGAAAGGGCAAGAACAGGATACAGCTTACATTTAGAACACAACAAATAGGTTTTAAAAAATCCAAGATACCTGCCACCCTGCAGAACTTCACATTTCCGATTATTGACAATTCTGTCCATCTTGTGTCTTGCCTATGATACACAAGGCGAATAAACAAAATTATTCAGTGTAGTGTGTAGCACCTTTTTCAATCACAAATTTCTTGTGTCCTTTGTACTCTAGGAAGTGTATACTTCTGTACTATTTATACATGGTGCTATGCATTCTTGTTATGTTAATGGTTAATTCAACATGTATGCTTTGGACATATGGCCTCTGTGTCTTTGGTCACATCAAAGTCACACTGCAACATGAAGGACTTTTGGCCTGTGTGACTCGAGTCAAATCTAAGTTGCACTATAGCAGGAAGTGATGGTTTTGTGACGAGCAAAAGGCAGGGAAGGATAGATATCCAAACTTTGTTACCAGCTGTGATCAAAGGATATGCTTTAAAATATATGGATCAATGGACTTTGGAGCTATAACTAAATGGGTGTAAGGGTTACTAAGTCTGGTAAATGGTTATACCAGGAAAAAGTTAACGATGGACTGTTTAGGTTTTGAGCATACCCTATTCACAGGTCCATGACTATTGACAAATGGAATAGTAAGATCAAAAATACAACAGCAATATTAGAATGCAGCACAAGCCCTGGCTGCAGGAGATAAATACGGACAGCAGAAACAGGATCAGTGTGCAGATTTGAAGACATAGGGAGAGAAAGAGGAAGAAGTCACAAGCCATCTGTTGCCACTAGAGTCAGTGAAAACCAGAACAATCTGAACTAGATATCAATTGCCTTCTTTTAAGTATAACTTCTGTTGCTCAATGAATGACCCTGATGTCTCTGCATTATGTTTCCTCATCCAAAATTTATTTTAAGAACATAAGAAATAGGAACAGGAGTAGACCATTTGGCCCCTCGAGCCTGCTCCGCCATTCGATTAGATCATGGTTGATCTTCTTGCATTTCGGTTTCCACATTCCCATCTAACCCCGATGACCTTTGATTCCCTTGCCTAACAAAAATCTATCCACCTCTGCCTTAGAAATATTCAATGACCCCGTCTCCACCACCTTCTGAGGCAGAGAGTTCCAAAGTCGCAAAACCCTCTGAGAGAGAAAATTCTCTTCATCTCTGTCCTAAAAGGGCAACCCCTAATTTTAAAACAGTGCCCCCCAGTTCTGGATTCACCCATGAGAGGAAACATCCTTTCAACATCCAACTTGTCAAGGCCATCCAGGATCTTGAATACTTCAATCAGATCACCCTGCACTCTGCTAAACTCCAGTGGAAAGAAGCCCAGTCTGTCCAACCTTTTCTCGTAAGACAACCCACTCATATGAACTGCCTCCAATGCATTTACTTCCTTCCTTAAATAAGGAAGGATTTTCTGTTCACCTCTTCTGTTCAACCTCTTAAAGTACCCGGCAATAGAAATGCCTCACAGTAAGTTTGGCAACAGCAGTAAGTAAGGCACTGCCTGGCATCAAATTGATCAGGGGTTTGATTACTGGTTCGTCTTAAATTAGAAAGGCAGACAAAGGGCACTACAACTAGCCCAGGAAGCCTTGGCCACTTTCTCAACCTGCCCTGGCACCTTCAGTGATTTGTGCACATACAGCCTCAGTTCCTCTGCTCCTGTGCCCCTTTTAGTATTGTACTCTTTGTCACCTCTCCTCATTTTTCCCACCAAAATTAATCACTTCACACTTCTCAGCACTAAATTTCATTTGCCACTAGTCTGCCCATTCCACCAGCCTGTTGATGTCCTTTTGAAGCTTATCACCATCCTTCTCACAGTTCACATTACTTCCAAGTTTGTTTCATGTGCAACTTTTTGAATGGTGTCCTGCACACCCAATAGTGATGAAATATATTAAAGTCCATTTAGGATAATATTGTACAATTATGTTCATTTTACCCTGAAATCTACAAAGAACTGGCTTTAATCATAGGACTATTTCATTTAGAGCAATCTCTCCAAGGGATCTTTGACCGTGATCTCACCCATCTTCCTCATTTCCAACTCAAACTTAACCCAACTGTGCACAAAATGCAAAATGTTCTGATCTAGGCCAAACTTAGCCTCAAGCCTGAAGTTGCCAAAATCTGGTTGAAGGTATTCCTCAGTTTCAGCACGTGATCCTCAAACTGTCCTGCTCTTTTACTACCTCCAACATTTTTCTTTACAGCTAAAGAAGCAGTTCAAAAAAATGTAAAAAAAAAATTTTCAGAATGCTTAATGATTTTTCTCCTGAATTAGTTGCAGGAATATTCAGATCAATTTTTAATTCCTGGAGATTTCAGAACATCCTGGAGGGTTAGCAGCCTTATCGAAACACACATTCATTCCATCAACAAGACCTACTTTCATCTCCACTACATTTCCCATTTCCTTCTCCATCTCAACCTTATCTTCACTCACAATGAAACTCATAATCAATGACCTCATTTTGCAGGTTCTATTTTCTCCCCACCCCAACAACTTATTTGCTGACTTTCGAAGTTCTATCCTCAAACTCCAGTTCATCCAGAACTCTATGGCTTGTACTCTACCACAAGGTCTATTCACTTCTTTGCTTGCCAGCTCATAGACTTCCACTTTTCCCTTCCTCACCAGGGGCAACAAACTCAAATCCTCATCCACTTCTTTAAATCTCTCAATAATCTCACTTTTATTTGAAGGTGGGAATCACTAATTCTACTTAAGGATCCTTTGGGATTGGCCAGAGTCCAAGGAACTCTGGATATCCACAAGACAATCCGCAAGCTCATTCCTTTAAAACCCTGGGTTCTAAGTTGCCGAAGCCATGAGACTTACCCATTACCCACCTTAAGCTTCAAAAAAAACCACAATATTCCAGATTTGGAAATTGAAAACTTGTTTTTTTTTTTTTACAGTCAACGTTCACTTTCAAATTGTTCTCACAAATTTACCATTTGCTCTTCCTCTCATCTCTACTTAAACCATAGATCACAGACCCCAATTCTCATGTTCATGTAAATTACAAACAATGTATTAGCAACACCAGAACACATTTAATGGAGTTATTTAGATGGAAACATCAGGTTCCAAATGTATCGATGATACCCAACTCTAACTCAGCAGCACCTTTCTCCAAAGCTTCATTTTCTGTGATTGACCACAGTGTTTGTCAGCCATTTTGGTTGGGTCTTCCCAATATTTATTATGTATTGGGAAGAATGAAGCTATTGTCTTTGGTTCCTGTTACAAACACAGTTTCCTATCCACCAACTAGCCCTCTTTCTGGCAAATGCCCGAGACTGAACCAACCCATTCAAAACTTTGGTGTCATATTTGATCCTGAGATGAGCTTCCGACCAGATCATGTACCTCCATCTCCATAGCATCAGCTGACTCCTAGCCTGCCCGAGCTCATGTAATGCTGAAATCCTCATTCATGCCCATGTTACATTTAGACTTGACTATTTCATTGGTCTCCTGGCCAGCCTCTGATATGCCGTCCTACAAAATTTAAGATTAAACTCAACTGCCTGCACCTTAACCCACGCCAAATTCCATTCATCCATCACCCTCCTCTTCTGGACCAACACTGGTTTGCAGTCTGGTAATGCCACAGTTTTAAAATTCTCATCCACATTTTCAAATCCCTCCATGGTCTCATGCCTCCCTAGTTCTGTCACATCACATTATATGATGAGAGGTATAAATAAGATAGAAGCAATCCAAAGACTTCTTGTCTTTGAAGGCAATTCTGCACAAAATACACCAGTGTCACATCCTGGATTGAGGATTTGGAATGGGAATCACGACAGCAAAGGAGTGGGAAAAAAAGATCCGACTGACCATGTTCTATAAAATATCGAGTGGATTGGTGGGAATTGACAGAAATAAATAACTGCCTCCTTCCAGCAATGACAAAACACAAGACAGCCATCCACACAAACTATAAAGATCATTTGGTTCCAAGACAGCGTATCAATAGTCTTTCTTCCCAAGGACAACGGAACAAGCTGACAAAAGAAACAGTCACAGTCCCATCACTTGAAATCTTCAAGACCCATCATTAGATTATTTCCATGTATAAATTTTCATTATTGGATGATGATCTCGGCAGCTCATGCCTGGTTTAGCTAGTGCCACCCATATAAATGTTGGCGGAATATGGATGTGTGTGTGATGCCGACACAAATAAAGCAGAAGCAGGAGGAGGAGGAGGATCAGCATTTCCAGGCAAGCTTTACCATGATCATGTTATTCAATGGGGAAGGTAGCATAGTGGTATTGCCACTGGACTAGTAAACGAGCGACCCAGGATAATGCTCTGGGGATTCTGATTTGAATCCCACAGAGCAGAAGGCTGAATTTGAATTCAATAAAAATCTAGAATTAAAAGTCCAATGATGACCACGAAATCATTGTAGACTGTTGTAAAAACCCATCTGGTCCACTAGTGCCCTTTAGGGAAGGAAATCTGCCATCCTTACCTGACCTGGCCTACATGCCACTCCAGACCCACAGCAATGTGGTTGATATTTAAATGCCTTCTGAAAAGGCCTAGCAAACGACTCAGTTGTATCAAACCTCTGCAAAGTCTAAAAGGAATGAAACCGGACAGACCACCTGGCATTGACGTAGGCACCAGAAATGACAATGGCAAACTCAACCCTGACGACCCTGCAAAGTCCTTTGGGGACTTGTGCCAAAATTGGGAAAGCTGTCTCACAAACTGGTCAAGCAATAGTCTTATATGGTCATCCTCACAGAATCATACCTTACAGATAATGTCCCAGACACCACTATCACCATTCCTAGGACAGGCCCAGCAAAGGTGGTGACAGAGTCAAGAGGGAGTTGCCCTGGGAATCCTCAACATTGATTCCAAACCCAATGAAGCCTCATGGCATCAAGTCAAACATGGGCAAGGAAACCTCCTGCTGATTACCATTTACCTCCTCTCTCTCAACTAAGGAATCAGTGCTCCTCCATGTTGAACACCACTTGGAGGAAGCACTGAGGGTGGCAAGGGTGCAGAAGGTACTCTGGGCAGGAGCCTTCAATGCCCATCATGAAGAATGGGTCAGTAATTCCAATAAAGACCGAGCTGACCAAGTCCTAAAGGACATAGCTGCCATACTGAGTCTGCAGCAGATGGTGAGGGAACAAAACATACTTGCCCTCATCCTCACCAACCTGCCTGCTGCAGATGCATCTGTCCATGACAGTATTGGTAGGAGCAATCACTGCACAGTCCTTGTGGAGACAAAGCCCTGTTGGTGCAGGCTCGATGGGCTGAAGAGTGTCTTCTACACTCTGAGATTCTGTAATTTCATTTTCATACTGATGATACTCTCCATCACACTGTGTGTGTGTGTGTGTGTGTGTGTGTATGTGTGGGGGGTTTGTGGGGGGGGGGCACTATCACATACTAAATGGTAGCAACTCCTCAAAACTGGGCATCCATGAAGCATTGTGCCCCATCCACAGCAACAGAATTGTACTCAACCACAATCTGTAACCTCATGGCCCAGCATATCCCCTGATCTATCATTACCACCAAGTCAGGCAATCAACACTGGCTCAATGAAGAGTGCAGGAGGGCATGCCAGGAGCAGCACCATACACATGTAAAAATGTTGTCAACCTGGTGAAGTGACAACACAGCAGTATTTGCGTGCCAAACAGCACAATCAGTAAGTGATAGACAGGGCTAAGCAATCCCACAACCAACAGCAACATGGTTGACTCTTAAAATGCCCTCTGAACAAGGGCAGTTAGGGATAGGCAATAAGTGCTGGCCGAGCCAGAGATGCCCACATCTCATAAACAAATTTTAAAAATACTCACTGGAGGAGGTGGCTCCACAAATATCCCCATCCTCAATGATGGGGGAGCCCAGCACATCAGTGCAAAAGATAAGGCTGAAGCATTTGCTATAACCTTCAGACAGAAGTGCCAAGTGGATGATCCATCTTGGCCTCCTCCTAGGGTCCACAGAGTCACAGGTGCCAGCCTTCAGCCAGTTTGATTCACTCCACGTGATATCAAGAAATGGCTGAAAGCATTGGATAGCACAAAGGCTATGGGCCCTGACAATATTCCAGCAAAAATACCAATGACTTGTACTACAGAACATAGCACACCCCCAGACAAGATGTTCCAGTACAGCGACAACGTTGACATATACCTGGCAATGCGGTGAATTGCCCAGGTATGCCCTGTACACAAAAAGCAGGATAAATTCAACCCGGCCAATTACCATCGCAGCAGTCTACTCTGGATGATCATTAAGTGATGGGAGGTATTATCAACAGTGTTATCAAGCTGCATTTGCTCAGCAATAACATTACAGCCTTGGTTCAAACATGGACAAAAGAGCTGAACTCCAGAGGTGAGACGAACAGTCCCTTGACGTTAAGGCAGCATTTGACCAAGTGTGGCATCAAGGAGACCTAGCAAAACTGGAGTCAATGGGAATCAGAGGAAAACTCTCCACTGGTTGGAGTCATTCCTAGCACAAAGGAAGATTTTTGTGGTTGTTATAGGTCAATTACCTCAGTCTCAGGACATCACTGCAGAGGTTCATCAGGATAGTGTCCTAGGCCCAATCATCTTCAGATGCTTCATAAATGACCTCCCTTCCATCATATGGTCAGAAGTGGAGATGTTAGCTCTTGATCACACAATGTTCAGCACCATTCGCAACTCCTCAGATACTGAAGCAGTCCATGTCCAAATGCAGCAAGACCTGGACAATATCCAGACTTGGGCTGACAAGTGGCAACTAACATTCGTGCCACACAAGTATTAGGCAATGACCATCTGCAACTAGAGAGAATCAAAACCATCGCCCCTTGATGTTCAATGGCATTACCATCACTGAATCCCCACTAACATCCCGGGGGCTACCATTGACCAGAAACTGAACTGGACTAAAAACAAAAAACTGCGGTTGCTGGAAATACAAAACAAAAACAGAATTACCTGGAAAAACTCAGCAGGTCTGGCAGCATCGGTGGACAAGAAAAGAATTGACGTTTCAAGTCCTCATGACCCTTCACCAGAACTAGGTGAATCCAAGGAAGGGGTGAAATATAAGCTGGTTTAAGGTGTGTGTGTGCGTGTGCGTGTGCGTGTGCGTGGTGGGGGGAGAGAAGTGGAGGGGGGGTTGTGGTTGTAAAGACAAGCAAGCAGTGATAGAAGCAGATCATCAAAAGATGTCACAGACAACAGAACAAAAGAACACATTAGGTGTTGAAGTTGGTGATATTATCTAAACAAATGTGTTAATTAAGAATGGATGGTAGGGCACTCAAGGTACAGCTCTAGTGGGGGTGGGGGGAGCATAAAAGATTTAAAAATATTTTAAAATAATGGAAATAGGTGAGAAAAGAAAAATCTATATAATTTATTGGAAAAAACAAAAGGAAGGGGGAAGAAACAGAAAGGGGGTGGGGATGGAGGAGGGAGCTCAAGACCTAAAGTTGTTGAATTCAATATTCAGTCCGGAAGGCTGTAAAGTGCCTAGTCGGAAGATGAGGTATTGTTCCTCCAGTTTGCGTTGGGCTTCACTGGAACAATGCAGCAAGTCAAGGACAGACATGTGGGCAACAGAGCAGGGTGGAGTGTTGAAATGGCAAGCGACAGGGAGGTTTGGGTCATTCTTGCGGACAGACCGCAGGTGTTTTGCAAAGCGGTCGCCCAGTTTATATTTGGTCTCTCCAATGTAGAGGAGACTACATTGGGAGCAACGAATGCAGTAGACTAAGTTGGGGGAAATGCAAGTGAAATGCTGCTTCACTTGAAAAGAGTGTTTGGGCCCTTGGACGGTGAGGAGAGAGGAAGTGAAGAGGCAGGTGTTACATCTTTTGCGTGGGCATGGGGTGGTGGCATAGGTGGGGGTTGAGGAGTAGGGGGTGATGGAGGAGTGGACCAGGGTGTCTCGGAGGGAACGATCCCTACCGAATGCTGATGGGGGTGGGGGGGGGGGTGAAGGGAAGATGTGTTTGGTGGTGGCATCATGTTGGAGTTGGCAGAAATGGCGGAGGATGATCTTTTGAATGCGGAGGCTGGTGGGGTGATAAGTGAGGACAAGGGGGACCCTATCATGTTTCTGGGAGGGAGGAGAAGGCGTGAGGGTGAATGCACGGGAGATGGGCCGGACACGGTTGAGGGCCCTGTCAACGACCGTGGGTGGAAAACCTCGGTTAAGGAAGAAGGAGGACATGTCAGAGGAACCGTTTTTGAAGGTAGCATCATCAGGACAGATGCGACGGAGGCGAAGGAACTGAGAGAATGGGATGGAGTCCTTACAGGAAGCGGGGTGTGGGGAGCTGTAGTCGAGGTAGCTGTGGGAGTCGGTAGGCTTGTAATGGATATCGGTGGACAGTCTATCACCAGAGATTGAGACAGAGAGGTCAAGGAAGGGAAGGGAAGTGTCAGAGATGGACCATGTGAAAATGATGGAGGGGTGGAGTTTGGAAACAAAATTAATAAATTTTTCGAAGTCCCGATGAGAGCATGAAGCAGCACCGAATTAATCATCGATGTACCGGAGAAAGATTTGTGGAAGGGGGCCGGAGTAGGACTGGAACAAGGAATGTTCCACATACCCCATAAAGATACAGGCATAGCTGGGGCCCATGTGGGTACCCATAGCCACACCTTTTATTTGGAAGAAGTGAGAGGAGTTGAAGGAGAAATTGTTCAGTGTGAGAACAAGTTCAGCCAGACGGAGGAGAGTAGTGGTGGATGGGGATTGTTCGAGCCTCTGTTCAAGGAAGAAGCTGAGGGCTCTCAGACCATCCTGGTGGGCGATGGAGGTGTAGAGGGATTGGACGTCCTTGGTGAAGAGGAAGCGGTTGGGGCCAGGGAACTGGAAATTGTTGATGTGACGTAAGGTGTCAGAGGAATCACATATGTAGGTGGGAAGGGACTGGCCAAGGGGAGAAGGGAGTCAAGATAATGAGAAATGAGTTCTGTGGGGCAGGAGCAAGCTGACACGATCGGTCTACCAGGACAGTTCTGTTTGTGGATTTTGGGTAGGAGGTAGAAGCGGGCCGTCCGAGGCTGGGCGACTATCAGGTTGGAAGCTGTGGGAGGAAGATCCCCAGAGGAGATGAGGTCAGTGACAGTCCTGGAAACAATGGCTTGATGTTCAGTGGTGGGGTCATGATCCAGGGGGAGGTAGGAGGAAGTGTCTGTGAGTTGACGCTCAGCCTCCGCGAGATAGAGGTCAGTGCGCCAGACAACAACAGCACCATCCTTGTCAGTGGGTTTGATGACAATGTCAGGGTTGGACCTGAGAGAATGGAGTGCAGTAAGTTCAGAGAGAGAGAGATTAGAATGGGTGAGAGGAGCAGAGAAATTGAGACGACTAATGTCGCGCCGACAGTTCTCAATGAAAAGATCAAGAGAAGGTAAGAATCCAGAGGGAGGGGTCCAGGTGGAGGGAGAATATTGGAGGTGGGTGAAAGGATCTGTTCAACAGGGAGAGGACTCCTGCCCAAAGAAGTGAGCCCGGAGACGAAGACGGCGGAAGAAGAGTTCAGCATCACGCCGAGCCCGAAATTCATTGAGGTGAGGGCGTAAGTCTTTTGCTGAGCGCTGAACGTTCAGCATCGGAGAAGGGAAGGTCAGGGGCTATAGTGAATACACGGCTGGGGCTGGGATTGGAAGATGGGGTGGGGATGGAGGGACAGGCAGGGGTGGAGGGTCCTAGATGGGTGTTGGTGTTGATGAGTTGTTGGAGCTTGCGTTCCTTAGCACTTAAGAGAAAGAGAAAAAGTTTCTTGTTGAGGCGTCGGATGAGACAAAGAATAAAATGAAACTGGGGGCACGCGCAGCTTTGAAAAAGGGTACGGCGGTGCTGCTGGAGGGAGAGGTCGAGTGTGTTCATATGGCGGTGCATGGCACTGAGTGTGGATCTCAGAATGTGACGGGAACAGCAGTCCGAGAAACGTTTTATGTCCCGGAGATACCTGTAATCCTGGGTGGGTTCGAAACATGAGGGGTGGAATTTCAGTTGAAATCCATGTGGGGTATTTCGGAGACGGAGACAGTTACTGAGAAAGGAGATATGGCTGTGAAAGCGGGTTTTAGTAAACACCTTGTCAAATACCAGGAGAGAAATGGAAAGCAATGAAGGTGAGCAAGGCAAAAGAGAGATACGGAAATCTTGTCGCAGAGACGAACAGAACTTCTTCAAGGAAGGCATTTCTTGAAGAGCAGTGGCAGTCAATTAAACACAGAGATAAAAACAAAAAACTGCAGATGCTGGAAATACAAAACAAAAACAGAATTACCTGGAAAAACTCAGCAGGTCTGGCAGCATCGGCAGAGAAGAAAAGAGTTGATGTTTCAAGTCCTCATGACCCTTCAACAGAATTAGGTGAATCCAAGGAAGGGGTGAAATATAAGCTGGTTTAAGGGGTGTGTGTGTGTGTGTGTGTGTGTGTGTGTGTGTGTGTGTGTGTGTGTGTGTGGGGGGGGGGGTTGGGTGGTGGGGTGGAGAGAATTGGAGGGGGTTAGTGTGGTTGTAGGGACAAGCAAGTAGTGATAGAAGCAGATCATCAAAAGATGTCACAGACAACAGAACAAAAGAACACATAGGTGTTGACGTTGGTGATATTATCTGAACTGAACTGGACTAGCCATACAAATACTGTGGCTACAAGAGCAGGTCAGAGGCTAAGAACCCTGAAGTGAGTAACTCACCTCCTGACTCCCCAAAGCCTGTCCACAATGCACAAGTCACAAAGTGTGATGGAATACTCCCCACTTGCCTAGATGAGTGCAGCTCCCACAACACTCAAGAAGCTTGACACCATCCAGGACAAAGCAACCCACTTGATTGGCACCACATCCACAAACGTTCACACCCTCCATCACCTACGTACAGTTGCAGCTGCGTGTACCACCTACAAGATGCACTGCAGGAATTCACCAAGGTTCCTTCGACAGCACCTTCCAAACCCACAGCCATGACCATCTAGAAGGACAAGGGCAGCAGGTATATGGGAACACCACCACCTGGAAGTTCCCCTCCAAGTCACTTACTTGGAAATATATCACCGTTCCCTCACTGTCGCTGAGTCAAAATGCTAGAACTCCCTTCCTAACAGCACTGTCGGTGTACCTACTCCACATGGACTACAACAGTTCAAGGAGGCAGCTCACCACCACCATCTCATGGGCAATAAGTGCTGGCCCAACCAGTGATGCCAATATCCCATGAATGAATGAAAACAAGTCCCATGCAGTTACTCTGGAATTAGGAACTGTTGATCAATAACAGAATTTGATGCAAAATGCAGTAGTTGTGTTCATAGCCAGTTAATTTTTATCACTTGGAATTGTTAAAAAAATTGATGCAAATTCACTTCTGCTTTGCCGCAGTTGTTAAAATTACCACACGCATACATTATAGATGATGCATGGTTGAAACCCATGACTATTTAATTGATGCCAAGGCACTGCTGCTGTATGGTCACCTATAACAAACTTTGACAGGCAGATGGCGCCAGTTCTCTATTCACCTTTCATCGAAAATCTTTCACTCCTCCCAATTTGAATAGCCTCTCCAACTTGCAGAACATGCAGAGATAGTTTTGCTGTTCAAGCAGTAAGCAGGAGGTTCAACGTTATTAGAATGTGTGGTTAGATAAAGAAACAAAATAAATGCTTACAATATCGTCAATAAGGTCCTTCACTGCTGTTATTCCCAGCACCACCACCAAAGGCACCAATGTGGTGTACCAAGACAAGGTTGAGATCTGAGGAATGGCCTAAAGAGAAAACGAAAAAAAAATTCTTATGGAAGCTTAAACCTCATTATCAGATGATAAAATCATTAAGATTCAAGGCGTTCTTTGATTTTTTTTTATCATTGTTATATCACACAGGTGCATACACACATGGCTGCTAAATTTTCCACTTGTGCATCACTGGACCAATATGCCTTTAAAACAACCCAAGTCAGATTTCTCTTCCCCCAGATCAAAATACTCAACCTCAAGGAAGCAATCAAATGAGCTATGTGCAGTTTCCAACAAGTCCAAAGGAAAGTAAAACTGCAAACACTGGGAACCTGAAATATCAAAAAACAAATTCCTGAAAATAAACAGCACCTCAATTCAGTGCCTATGAATTTCGCTTTCGCTTTCAGATACTTGCGGACATGCTTGCTTATATATATTTTTATTTCAGAATAATTAAATTTATTGACCGCAACAATTTCTGGAGCAGTTGAGAATATTTCACCATCAGGTAAAAAAAAGTCCACATTGTTGGAAATGCCTTTCCACAAAGCAGAAGGAAATGTGGAATGAAAAAAATTTAAGCATTGTCAGTCTTGGCCAGTGAACAGAAAATTAATCTTTAAATGAAGCAGTGATTTTTGTATAGTGATAAATGCAATAAATTTAGTTTATATTTTAAAAAGATAGCACTGAGAGGAGAAGAGGTCATGTAGAAAATTTAGGTTTACAACACTGAGTATATATTTTTTAAACCACCTACTTGAAGAATGAGAAGGATCAAAAAGTAAGCGTTGGCTGCCCTTTTAAATTGCTCCATCAGGTTACGTGGCAAAAAGGTTAAAACGTTGTATTTGTACGTCCGGATAGCATTCCCCTGAGAATAAAATTGAAACATTGTTATAAATCGGAAAATGCTTCAATGCAACCAGGCCTTAAATTCCGTGCTCAGACATCGCTATCATTGTGCATTCTGTCAACTAAGATTTTGAGATTTAAGGTGTTGCAAAAGTTGTTAGGCAGACGATTTACAAAAGCTACCCATGATGAGTCTACTTACAGAGTATTTGCGTGTTTTAAAGCAACTATACTTCGTGACAGTGAACTGATTGTTAAAGTTTCTGTCATTTGCTTTGACCTTCCATGTGAATTCTGAAATATAAAGCACAGTGAAGAGAGTTCAAAAATGTTCAAAGTTAAGAGTGAAAACAAAGACATTGAATTAAGACTGCTGTCAACCTTTCTTTAAAAAAATAAACCCTTTGGTTATTCAGAGACACCAGTTTGCAGTTTAATTTTCTTCTTGGGAGAAAATTTTTACTTTTGCAGAGGCAAGATCTTCTAGGATAGTAACTCTCCAAAACGGTGTTGTCTCCCAACTTTAGCCTCTTGTGCATACTGAGGCAATCTGTGGTTTCAAGAGCGTTTGTTTTTTGAGACAGGCCCTAACTGAAATAGAAGCTCAAGGTCCCAGGTTTCTGGAAGAGGGTGGTAATTGGATTTCTTGGCTATGACATCAGACTTCTGGCCAAGGTTGCGACGGAAACCGAAGCTAATTGGGAAGAATAAAAAGGAAAGAGGTCAGGTTTCAGCCTGTGGCTGGAACAGAGACAGGTACTCTTTGTGATCAGTGTTTCTCCCAGGGCTCAGAATAAGGTGGAAGCTCTGAAAAGTTGAGTGGGCAGTCCAGGCATGGTGAGGTATTGGTTTTTACCAGGGCTGACCATATCAAGTACCGGGGTGGTATTGGGTGGTCAGAAAAGGTCTCTGAGAAGCTACGCCTTCAGGATTGTCGTAAACTGAGTGAAGGAGGTTTGGCAGAAGTGCACCCTTTTGGTGATCATCTTTTCGGTGGAACCTGGATGGAGTAGAGCTATTGCGAGAGGCTACCTGATGATGAAATCCTGTGTGACAAAGAGTAGTGGATCTCTCCTGCAGGAAAATAGGGTTGTGAAAGAATTTAGAACCGCACGTGGTGTCACTTATACGCTAAGAATGCAAGCTGAGAAATCCGAAAGATTCATCTATCTTGTTAAAAAGTATAATTTATGGTTTCCATTGAATATGAGTTGCCATTAGATCACAATGGAGAGAGATGACCTTAGCTCTGGAGATCAAGGTGTAGAATTGGTTCAGGTAGAGATGAGAAATAGTAAAGGTAAGAAGTCACTTGTGGGAATGCTTTATTGTCCCCTAACTGCACTGCAGGATGGGCATACATGAAGAAATAACAGGCTCTTATGAGAAAGTTACAGCGATAATCATGGGTGATTTTCATCTACATATAGATTTGACTAATCAGATTGGCAAAGGTAGCCTGGATGATGAGTTCATAGTATTTTTGGGACATTTTCTTGGAGCAGCATTTTTGAGCACCATCCAAAGAGCAGGCTATACTAGATCTGGCAATGTATAATGAGACAGGATTAATTAATAACCTTTCATTTAAGGCATCCCCTAGCTAGCAGTGATCATATCATCATTGAATTTCACATTCAGTTTGAGGGAGAGAACAGTGGATCTTCAACAAGTGTTTTAAACTTTAATAAGGGCAATTATGAGGGCATGAAGTGAGCAAGGAAATTAGATTAAGGGATTGGTCAGTAAAGATGCAGTGGTAGACATTTAAGGAGATATTTCAGAATACTCCGTGAAGATACATTCCAGTGAGAAAGAAAGACTCTGAGGGGAGGACGCACATCTCCGGCTAACTAAGGAAGTTAAAGATAGTATCAAATTGAAAGAAAAGGCGTATAATTCCACAAAGAGGAATGACAGGTCAGAAGATCGGACAGAATGTAAACAGCAGCAAAAAATGACTGAAAGATTAATAAGGGGAGGGAAATTAGAGCACAAAAGTAACCTAGCTAGGAATATAAAAAAAAATATTAAAAGTTTCTACAGGTATTTAAAAAGAAAGCAGTAAAGTGAATGTTGGTCCTTTAGTGAGAGAGAATGGGAAATTAATAATGGAAAATAAGGAAATGGTGGATGAACTGAACAGATATTTTGCATCTGTCTTCATTGTACAGGGTACGAATAACATCCCAGAAGTAACTGTAAATCAGGTGGTGAAAGTGAGAGATGATCTTAAGGCAATCACAATTACCAGCGAAAAGGTACTAAGATAATTATTAGAACTAAAAGCTGACAAGTCCCCAGGCCCTGGTGGACTTCATCCTGCTGTTAAAATAATCGGCTGCTGTGATAGAAGATGCTTTGGCCTTAATTTGCCAAAATTCCCTAGATTCTGTGACGACTCAAGACTCAGACGTCTCTGACAGCACAGAAGGAGGCCACTCGGCCTATCGTCTCCATGCCTGTCAACAAAGATCTGACTACACTAATCCCATTTCCAGCTCTGGAGCTTTGGCAATGCAAGTGAATATCTAAATACTTGAATGCTACGAGAGTTTCTGACTCAAGCACCCTTTCAGGCAGTGAGTTCCAAACTCCCACCACCCTCTGGCTGAAAACTTTTCTCCTCAACTCCCCTCTTAGCTTTCGGCCTCTTACCTTAAATCTATGCCCCCTGGTTATTGACCCCTCTACTAATGGAAAAAGTGCCTTCCTATCCATCTTATCTATGCCCTTCATAATCTTATACACCTCTATCAGGTCCCCTCTCAACCTTTGCTGCTCCAAGGAAAACAACACCAGCCTATCCAATCTTTCCTCATAGCTCAGACCCTCCAGCCCAGGCAACATCCTGGTAAATCTCCTCTGCACCCTCTCCAATGCAATCACGTCCTTCTTATAATGCGGTTACTAGAATTGCATGTAGTCCTCCAGTTGTGGCCTAACCAATGTTTTATACAGTTCCAGCATAACCTTGCTGTTTTTGTTTTCTATGCCTTGGCCAATAAAGGCTAGTATCCCATATGCCTTCTTAACTGCCTTATCTACCTGCCGTGCTACCTTCAGGGATCTATGATCCCATCAGGGATTTTTGATCCCATCAGATTGGAAAATAGTGAATGCGACTCCACTGTTCAAGAAAGGAGGGAGACAGAAGCAGGAAACTACAGACCACTGAGCTTAACATCAGTCAGAGGGAAAATGCTGGAATCTACAAACGTACAAATCTATTATTGAGGAGGTTATAGCAGGGCACTTAGAAAATGTCAATACAATCTGGTAGGGAGACAGTAACTTGGTTTTGTGAAAGGGAAACCTTGTTAGACTAACTTATTGGAGTTCTTTCACAGGATCTTAATGGCACAGGAGGCCATTCGGCCCATTATGTCTACACCGGCTCTCAAAATGAGCATTATGACCTCGTGCCACTGCCCTGTCTTTTCCCGGTACCCCTGCACATTGTTTCTATTCAAATAATCATCTAATGCCCTCTTGAATGCCTGGATTGAAACTGCCTCCACCACACTTCCAGGCAGTGCATTCCAGACCTGAACCACTCATATGAAAATGTTTTTTCTCACGTCACATTTGCTTCTTTTGCAAATCACTTTAAATCTGTGCCCCCTCATTCTTGATCCTTTTATGAGTGGGAACAGCTTCTCCCTATCTACTCTGTCCAGCCCCCTCATGATTTTGAACATCTCTTTCAAATCTCCTCTTATC
Source organism: Carcharodon carcharias (assembly GCF_017639515.1). Classification (NCBI taxonomy): domain Eukaryota; kingdom Metazoa; phylum Chordata; class Chondrichthyes; order Lamniformes; family Lamnidae; genus Carcharodon; species Carcharodon carcharias. The sequence continues at coordinate 214,628,146 of NC_054467.1, read as the reverse complement.
CTTCTTCTCTCAAAGGAGACCAGTCCCAACCTCTCCAATCTATTTTCGTAACTGAAGTTTCTCATCCCTGGAACTTGAAGAAAATACAAGCAACGTGGATAAAGAGGAACCTGTGGATATGCTGCACTTAGTGCCATCAAAGGTTACTATGCAAAATAAGAGCTCCTAGGGTAGGGGGTAACATATTAGCATGGATAGAGGATTGATTAGCTAATGGGCATAAATGGGTCTTTTTCAGGTTTTGAGTCTGCAAAGGGGTATGGATAGGATAAAGGATTGGGCAAAATAATTGGCAGATGGAGTATAATGTGGCAATATGTGAACTTGTCCACTTTGACAGGAAGAATAGAAAAGCAATATATTATTTAAATGGAGAGAGATTGCAGGACTCAGAGGTACAGAGGGATTTGGGTGTCCTGGTACATGAATCAGGAAACTTTAGGATGCAGATGCAGCAAGTGATTCGAAAGCAAATGGGGTGTTGTTGTTTATTGCAATGGAAATGGAACGTACAAGTAGGGAAGTTTTGCTACCATTGTAGAGGGCATTGCTGAGACCACATCTAGAGTACTGTGTGCAGTTTTGGTGTCCTTATTTAAGAAAGAATATAATTGCATTAGAAGCAGTTCAGAGAAGGTTCACTTAACTGATATCTGGGATAGGAAAGGTTATCTTATGAGGAAAGGTTGAACAGGCTAGGTTTAGAAGAATAAGAGGTGATTTTATTGAAATATATTAAGATCCTGAGGGGACTTAACAGGGTGGATGCTGAAAGGATGTTTCACCTGTGGGAAAGACTAGAACCAGGGAATACAGATTAAAAACAAGGGGTCTTCCATTTAAGGCTGAGGTGAGAAGAAATTTTCTCTGAGGGTCATGAATCTTTGGATCTCTCTTCCCCAGACAGCGGTGCAGGCAGGGTCATTCAATATTTTTAAGGCAGAGGTAGATTCAGGGTTGGTAGAATAAAGTTATGGCCACAATCAGATCAGCCATGATCTTACTGAATGGTGGAGCAGGCTTGAGGAGCTGAATGGCCTATTCCTGCTCTTAATTTGTGAGCTCATAAGAAGATGAGCTTCAAGAGGATGTGTGACATCTAAAAAGGACAGGAAGCTAGGAAAAGGTGGAGATGTTGCTCTGTTAATTAATGATGGTATTAGTGCATTAGAGAGGGATGACCTAGGTTCAGTAAATTAGGATGCTAAAGCAGTTTGGGTTGAGATGAGAAATGATAAAGGCAAAAAGATACTTGTGGGAATGGTGTCCAGGCCCCCTAATTGTAACTACACAGTAGGACAGAGTATAAAGGAAGACATAATGGGAGCTGGTCAGAAAGGTACAGCTATAATAATGGGAGATTTTAATCCACAGAAAGACTGGAAAAATCAGAAGGATAAAAGGTAGTGTAGATGAGGAGTTCACAGAATGTTTTTGGGGTAGGTTCTTGGAACAGCACCTTCTGGAGCCAACCAGAGAGCAGGCTATACTTGACCTGGTACTGTGCAACTAGATGGGATTAATTGCTAACCTCAGTGAAGGCACCCCTAGGCAGATAACATCCCAGAAATAGCTGCAAATCAGGAAATGGAAGGAAGGAAAATTACAATCACAAGGGAAGTGGTATTGACCAAATTGTAGGAGCTGCGGGCTGACAAAACTCCAGGTCTGGATGGACTTCATCTGAAGATTTTGAAAGAAGTGGCTAGTGAGATAGTTGATGCATTTGTTTTAGTTTTCCAAAATTCCCGAGATTTAAGCAAGGTTCTATTAGATTTGAAATAGCAAATATCACTCCTTATTCCAAAAATAGCAGGACAGAGAAAGTAAGAAACTACAGGTCAGTAAGCTTAACATTTGACAAAGAGAAAATGGTGTTATAACAGGGTACTTAAAAATTTAAGGCAATTAAGCAGAATCAACATGGTGTTGTGAAAGGGAAATCATGTTTAATCAAGTTATTGGAGCCCTTTGAAAGAGTCGCATGTACTGTATTTAGAATTCCAGAAGGCATTAGTAAGTGCCACATCATAGGTTATTGCGGAAAATAAGATAAAATTAGGTGGTAACATATTGGCATGGATAGAAGATTGGCTGGTTAACAGGAAACACAGAGAGTAGCCATAAATGGGTCTTTTTCTTATTGGCAGGATGTGGCAAGTGATGTGCCACAGGGATCAGTGCTGGACCTCAATTTTTTACAATTTATATAAATGATTTGGATGAAGGGCCCGAAGGTATGGTTGCTAAATTTGATGATGACACTGAGATAAGTAGGAAAGTAAGTTGCGAAGAGGATGTAAGGAGGCTACAAAGTGGCATTGATAGGTTAAGAGAGTGGGCAAAGATCTGGCAAATGGAATATATTAGGGGCAAATGTGAAATTGTCCATTTTGGCAAGAAGAATAAAAAAGAAACGTTATCTAAATGGTGAGAGATTGCAGAGCTCAGATTCAGAAGGACCTAGGTGTCTTTGTGCATGAATTGCAAAAGGCTAGTATGCAGGTACAGCAAGTAATTAGAAAAGCTAACAGAATGTTATCGTTTACTGTGAGGGGAATTGAATATAAAAATAGCTTCAGTTGTACAGGACACTGTTGAGACCACATCTGAAGTACTGTGTAACAGTCCTGGCCTTCTTATTTAAGGCAAGGTGTAAATGATTAGAAGCAGTTTAGGAGAAGGTTTACTATACTAATACCAGGAATTGGCTGGTTGTCTCTTGAGGAAAGGTTGGATAGGTTAGGCTTGTATTCACTGGATTTTAGAAGAGTAAGGTGACTTGAACGAAACCTTTAAAAATCCTGAGGGGTTTTGACTGAATGGTTGTGCAGAAAATGTGGGAGAATCTACAACTAAGGTCATGGCTTGGAAAATAAGGGGTCACTCATTTGAGAGAGGGGAGGAGAATTTTTTTCTCTTAGGGTCATGAGTCTTGGAACACTCTTCCTCAAAAGGCAGTGGAAACAGGTGTTATGGCACAGTCAATAGTAAATGCTGAGTTGCTCAAATCCCAAAGGGAAACTTGAAACAACTGCCACAACTTTTTGCAATTTGTATATATTTCGAGATACAGCCTTTGAATTCAGTAGTAAAAAGACCAAGTCTTATAGGTTTCCTACAAAACTAAATTAAACCTTTATTAATAGAAGAAATGATTTTAAGTACCTACATAGATATACAAATTACCATTATGATAACTTCTAAATCCCCTAGTTAATCTAATCCCCAGTTACACTTTCGTGTAATGTATGGCAACAGTTAAGATGCCTAGATTTCAAAAGACCCAAGCAAAGTAACACAGAATATCCTGAAACACTCAAATTCAAAGTAAGTTTTCTTAATTTCAGTTCTTTGTAGACTGCAGCTTGAGGCTTAGATGCTTAGAATACATACCCTTACACACAGCCTTCTCTCCTTTATACATATTTTATCCTTTGAATGCAAATTCCCATTGTTTCACTGTCTTTGGACTTTACTTCTCTAATAATAAAAATCTCTCATAGTACCAATTTTATCAGTAATCTTTGAGAAACAATAAACACACAGTTTCTTAACTTCTCCTGGCTATGTAAAACATTTTACCCCTCCTTTGAATTCAAGCTAGTCTGATTTATTTAAAAATGCAAATGTTCCCTTTACACCTATGTTTACCTACTTAATATTTCAAACCTAGCTTATCTTGTGCTACATCAGAGCCTTCAGACCAGCTGCCTTTAATTCAATTAAGTCATATACACACATCATTATTATTCTATTTTTCAATAAATTCCAATAACATTACGAAAATTATAATATCTTCCTTACAAAGGGCCTTTGAATGTTTTAAGGCAGAGCTTTAGGCAGGGAATGCCAGAGCTTAGCCAGAAGTTTGTTCCAAATACTGTGTAGTTCCAAGCTTATGGGGGCGGGCAGGGGGAGTAAGTGCCCGGGAAGGACACTCTGGACATTTTAAAAGCAATAGGCTTCAAGCTGCTTTTATCCCATTTTCTATAGTTGAACTTTAATTTTAGGCATTAAAGTTATGTTCGAAAAACATGAAGCATGAACTAGATATTCCCAGTTTTCAGATTTTCAGTGTTTACAATATCTCCCCTTATCAGTTTATTTGTGATGCAGACTGCTTTTAAGCTTTTGTCTGCCTGTGGAAATTGATTGAAAGTTCTTTCGAAAGTTTGGTACAATACATTATAGAATCTTTGATGTCAACTTAAGATGTTATTTACTGAAAATGTTATCGTAGTTGGATGGGCAAGATGTCCCTTCCAGAAATTCATGCTGGCTGCCATTTACTGGATTACTTTGAATAAATTTGCCCTTTATTTCTTCCTGATGATCAGTTCTAATACATTGCAAGACTAATGGGGTTGTAATTACCACCATTTGCAGTTCTAATTTCATTTTTTAGAAAATCAATACCACATTGGCTCATTTCCAATTTGGTGGGGAATGTCCTGTGTTCAGCAGTTTCTTCATAATGACCCTCTGCAATTTTATGAGCTTCATCCCTTTTGTAACCATGCAACCCCAAGCTACATGCTTCTTGTCCTGAGATTCAGTGTTTGTTAGCCCTTTCAGCCAGAGGGATCTTTACACTACGTACTTCTAGCCAGCCTCGTTCATTGGAAGGCTCATTATTGCACCAACGAGACTACAATTTACTTCCTGGTAACTTCTGTAGATATTCAATTTTTTGCTTTCTAGCCTTGCCACCCGTAATATTAACATTTCCAAGTGCCTAAACAGCCTCAAGTTGCCATTTCTACTGCTTCCAGCTTTCATATTTATGCAGCTTCATAGTCTTAAAACATGGATTTTATCTTTCAATCCTTTATTCACTTGATCCATCTTGTACAGATACAAATAATCTTATTCCTTGTTAGTCTCCCTTCCTTATTTTTCCTTTGTACAAAACATGTCAATTTAATTCATAGTCTAAAATAACTGATAATTGAGCTTTACCACTTTTTGGTTGCCATCCCTCCTCCATCTGTTGGTTGATGCGGTTTTGCTCTGCATCTTCCAATCTTTCAGTAGAACTATCCAATTCGTTATCAGTCTCGTCATCACTATATGGCACCACATCGTCACATCCTCTGCCATCATCATCATCACCAAGGCTGGAGACTCTGTCAGTACTCATCACCTTAGCTGTCCCTGAAAGAGAGAGAAAGGGGCTGAAGTCAAAATCAGAGGAACCGAGCAACAATTTCTAACAGGAGGTGATAAAAGAAATTTTTTTAAAAATCACAAAATCATTGAGATACCGTTGACCTCCTGTAAAGAATCAGCTGTTTTCCATTTTTGAAGTTAATATATTTCCTTTGCCCTCTCCTCTGACTTCATGGACCTCCTGTCCTCCTTCCTGTAATGTGGTGACCAGAACTGTACACAAAATTCCAGTTGTGGCCTAACCAGTATTTTATACAGTTCCATCATGCTTTTGTATGCTATACCTCGCCCAATAAAGGAAAGCATTCCCTATGCTTTCTTTACCACTTTATTCACTTGTTCTGCCACCTTCAGGGACCTGTGGAGATGCACTCCAAGGTCTCTCACTTCCTCAACTCCTCTCAAAATCCTCCCATTTATTGAGTATTCCATTGCTTTGTTTGCCCTCCCCAATTGCATTACCTCACACTTAGCTGGCTTGAATTCTATTTGCCACTTGTCCACCCACTCAACCAAACTATTGATATCATTATGGAGACAACAGCTATCCTCTTCACAAATTAACTACACAGCCAATTTTTATGTCATTTGCAAATTTCTCAATCACAGGCCTCCCACATTTAAGTCTAAATCATTAATATATACAACAACAGCAAAGGCTCCAACAGTGAGCCCTGTGGAACACCACTGAAAACAGTTTACCATTCGCAGTAACATCCATCGACCATTATCCTTTGTTTCCTTTCACTGAGCAAATTTGGATCCAACCTGCCATCTTCCACCGTATCCCACGGAATCTCACTTTTCTGACCAGCCTGCCATGGGGAACCTTGTCAAATGCCTTACTAAAATCCATGTAGACGACATCTGCTGTGTTACCCTCATCAATCCTCCTTGTTACTTCCTCAAAAAAAATGCTATTTAAGACACGTCTTCCCCTAACAAAACCATGCTGATTATCAGTCCGTGCCTTTCTTAGTGATGTTTTATCCGGTCTCAGAATTGATTCTAATAATTTTCCCACCACCAAAGTCAGACTGATGGCCTACAATTATTTGGCCTATCCTTCGCACCCTTTTAAATATTGATACAAAGGTCACAGATCTTCAATCCTCTGGTACCTCGCTTGTATCTAGTAGGATTGAAAAATGATCCTCAAAGCATCCGTTATTTCCTCCCTGGCTTCCTTTAGCAACCTGGGATACAATCCATCTGGCTGTGGTGATTTATCCACCTTCAAGGATGTCAGTTCCTCCAGTACTACATCTCTCATTATGCTTATTGTATCGAATATTACACACTCTTCCTCTTTAACTAGAATGCTGCATCATCCCTCCCCTTAGTGAAGGCAAAGTACTCATTGAGAACCCTTTTTTTGTATCCTCTTTGCTTTCCTAATTTCCTTTTTATTTCACCCCTGTACTTTTTATACTCCTCTAGGCTTCCTACAGTATTAAGCTTTTTGTGACTATCATAAGCTTTTTTTTTCCTGCTTTATCCTTTTGCTTTCCCTTATGCTTCTAGATAACCAGGAGACGCTAGGTTTGGCAGTACCGCCCTTTTTCTTTGTGGGGACATGTCTACACTGTGTCACTTTCGAATGCCTTTCGCTAACTTGGCACCGTTCTCCCTTGTAGTAGCTGCATCCAGCCCAATTTCGCGAGCTCACTTCTCAACTTTGTAAATTTGTCTTCCCCGCAATTTAGAACTTTTACCCCTGTTCCGCCTTCGTCCTTTTCCATAATGATGCTAACTTTATGGACACTGTCTCCAAAATAGGCACCCACTGCTACTTCATCCACTTGCCCAGCTTCATTTCCTGAGACTAAATTGTGACCCTCTCATTGGGTTTATTACATGCTGGTTAAAAATGTTCTCTTGAACGCAGTTTAACAAGTTTGTGCCCTCTAAGCCTTTCACACTGTTCGTATCCCAATTAATATTAGGCTAATTGAAATCCCCAACCATTGTTGCCCTATTGTTTTTGCACTCCGAAATTTGCCTACATACTTGCTCTTCTAACTCTCTTGCACCATTTGGGGGTCTACAATACACTCCTTGCAATGTGAATGCCCCTTTTTAAATTTCTGAGCTCAACCCATATAGTTTAATTTGATGCTTCATTTAGTATACCATCGCTCCTCACAGCTTTAATTGATTTTTTAACCAATAATGCTACACCACCCACCGTTTTTATCCCCGTCTCTATCCGGCCTGAAAACTCTGTATCCAGAGATGTTGAGCTGCCATTTTTGCCCCTCTTTAAGCCAAGTTCTGTTAAAGCGATGATATCATGCTGCCATGTCTTTATCTGTGCCTTTAGTTCAATGGCTTTATTTACTATACTCCTTGTATTTACATACACTCCTTTTAACACTGCCAAATTCCTTTTAACAGTACACTTTTTAACCTGTGCTTCTGTCTTTCAGTCACTAATTTTCCACCTTCCTTTCCCTGCTCTGAATTTGCCCTCAGGTTCCCAGTCCCCTTGTGGTCTCTCTACATAAATACATTCCATCACTGACAAAATCCATCTCCAAATACTTCCTTATATCACCCAAAACCTCCTGATCACTCAAACACCAACCCCACCCCCATAATCCCACAAAACCCAGCTCCTTCTGTACTCATCAGTGGAAAAAACCTCTTCCCAAGTCACTCAAAATGTAGTTGAAATCCCAACTACCTCACCTTGGGCCACTTATCACTGCAACTACATGTGCAGCTATCCACATGGTTAACCGTTGCTCACAGTTGCCTTGGAGGATGCCCTAATCTTCAGCAAAACCATCGTTCTCTCCAGATAAAAGCAAAATACTGCAGATTCTGGAAATCTGAAACAAAACCAGAAAATGCTGCAAACGCTTAGCAGGTTTGACAGCATCTGTGGAGACAGAAACAGAGTTAATGTTTCAAGTCTGTATGAAGAAGAGTCATATAGACTCGAAACGTTAAACTCTGTTTCTCTCTCCACAGATGCTGTCAGACCTGCTGAGTTTTTCCAGCATTTTCTGGTTTTGTTTCATTTTTCTCTTCAGTTCTGATCAATCCATTTGTTTATGATCCGCTTCTGCACCCCAGTTAGAGTCACAGACTCAAGCATACAGATACAATTGATATAGATATCTGTCATCAGACTGCCAGCGCCACACAAGTGCTTTCGGGTCTTGTGGTATTCTGACTGAACTGCCCAATATTCCAGAATAATGCTGGAGAGCACATGCAACCCTTCAGCTTTGTTTCTCCACTGAAACTCTTTTCCCTGCTCTCTCCACCATCACTCACAGCAGGTTTGAAGAGCTCACAGACTGCTTTATCACTACGAATGAGACCATGCATGTATCTGCCTCCAATTCCCATTTCTATCAAACCAGAGACACCTCCTCAACTAATATTAAATTAGGAGCAGAGGAGTAGGCCATTCACCCCACTGAGCCTGCTCCGCCATTCAATATGATCATGGCTTTGTTATCTAGTTTCCCTCATAACTCTCAACATGGCTTCTCCCATCTCCTGTATTCAGAAACCCACCTTCTTCCCCATGTTCACATCCTATCCTGCTTATTCATCACCCCTGTTGCTGATGGCTTACAATCTCTCTACTCATTAAATTTAAAATTTCTTTCATGGCCTTACCCCTGCCCATCTGTGCCTCCTCCTGCAACCCTCTGAAAATCTGCATTTCTCCAACTTTGGTATGCAGTACACTCCAACTTCCCTTCACCATATCAGCAGCTAAGCCTTCAATACGTATGCCCCTCGGTCTGGAATTTGCTCCCTAAATCTCTGCCTCTCCATCTTGCTCTTCTATTTCAGAGAATCTCCTTGAAACCCACCGCTTTCACAAAACTGTTCATTATGCTTAATATTTCTTTTAACATGACATACATTTATGTCTGATTAAGCTTTTATGTCAATGGAGGTTGCTTTTGCTTCTGCAATGTCTCACCATCACAACACCAATAGTGACTACTCCTAAAAAGCAATTCACGTGTCTGGGAATGCCCAGACAACAAGGTAGATATCAAAGCAATCTCTAATATTCCTTTTATAAGCCCCTCAGGACTCAGTGAATAACCCCGCAGAGCTACAGCATCCAGAAATCCAGCTGCATACCCAAGGACGTCAATAAAAAGAATATTGAAATCATTAAAATTGACTTCATGGAGGGAAAAAGAAAAAAATTGAGGCTCTTACTGAAAGCACAGGAATGCTTAGAGATTGAAGTCATTAATTCTTAGAAACATGCAAGAATTAATAATACATGTACAGTTGGAAGTAATTGAATACTCGATTACTTGGCCCTTGTACAGCAAAGGTCAAAAAAGCTATGACAGTCTTCCCTGTGTGAAACTAATTTGTGTTTCTGGAGGACTTAAACCAGGTAACCAACATATAATATAGCTTTAAGTAGATTAGGGGAGCCAAAAGCAGTGATCAGAGCACCTGGCATTATGGCACAGATGATATTTGAGTATCAGACTAGTAACTAAGGTGTGACGGTCTGGCACATTCACTGTCTCTATTTAGCAGGGTAAAGAACCCTGCAAAATCAAAGAGTACAACGTAAAGTACTGGGCACTACTGATTTAAATGGGCCAGGCCACAAGAGTGAATTGTACTATTGGTATCTGTTATGAGATGTGTCGGACATGCTTCTTAGATAGACTGTAGACATACTCTGGTCTCTGCTGAACATTTGTTTATTGCTAATAGTTCTAAACAGGTAATGAAGCAAGCATGTAGCTCTTAGGTATTATTCCATTCTCTCTCTCTCTCTCTCGAGTCTAACACATGACTGGATAGTGTTAGTGGTGCATCATCTATGGCATACATGAGCATATCCCATCTGTTAACTCTTTATACTACACCTCCAAGTATGCTATCTAATTTTTAACAATAATATGAAAATATGTCTTCAACTATTTACATCGCATTTCTGTAACTCCCTTTTTACAACTACATATTCTAGTCAGTTCCAACTCTTCCTCTCCTCAAGTTGCACTGCTGGTGGATTCAATCTCCCATGTTATTCTCAGCCCTTAAGGAAGACACCTTAGAGACATGAGAGCTTTCTTCTGCATCCGGTAGGATATTATCTGCAGAATAGGACAATACTTCAACAGCATAGCTGTCATTGTTTCTGGGATGCAAAGAGTAAGCTGCAGGATGACTGAACTGCAAGGACAACAGAGACTTTTCAATGAAAGACTGCTGCAAAAGAGAAGACTGAGGAGAATCAGCCTTTGGATTCTCTGGGTTTAGAAGAGAACTCAGGACACTGACGAACTTGTTGCTCCCTTGAAGGGCTCTGGGAAGAAGCTCCAGAAGGGGAACGATCTTCAACTTCAGGAAAGACTGTCACAGCTATATTGTGCACTGCTGTATCAAAGATTGAAAAGGGATTGAAGATCTAAGATTGCAACGAACTTAGGCGATGAAGAAAAAAATGACCAACTTCCTTTAAGACTGTCAGGAAAAGAGATGATTTCCCAGTGATATTTCAGGAGGACTGTCTACTTTCTGTAGGTAATTAAAGAGACCCACACTTCTCTCTGTATGAGGTTGCTCCACTATGGGCAAAGGGACAACTTGCGAAGAACACAGAGACAAGACAGCCTCATCTTTCCTATGGAGACAAATTTCTTGTCAACAGGCACTTCAGGGATAAGATTGCTGTGCAGGATTCTGCAGCCTTAAAAGTGGTAATGATTCTGCCATAGCTTCCATGCTGACTTCTAGCTCTGAATAGAAGATGACTTTCAGCTGGTACTGGTGTATGGGTGGCAACTGACTCACACTTGCAAGGTACCACGATCCTCCGTGGATTCTGACCTGGGCTCAGGCAAAGCATCCTCTGTGGACTATTCTTCATGAGCAGCAGGTGAAAAAGTAGACAGTGCCTCCGTAGATGCAGTGGAACGGAGATCTGAATATTGCTCAAATTGAAAGCAAAGTTGACTCTTTGAAAAGAGCAACAGAGACTTCATATGGTGCATCCATCAGTAGGAAAGATGAATTATTCTCTAGGACCTCAACATCCATGAGATCACTCAGTACTGAAAGGAAACAAGATGTTCAGCTTCCCAAAGTGGAATACTGGCTAAAAAAAAAAAACCTCATGGCCTGATGCTGCAATTCTCCATACAGACAGGATGTCTTGGGTTTGTATACACTTTGTTGGTCTCGGCCACAGTGATTTACTTTGGTTGGATGTGTTATCGGGGTTGGTGGGCGGGGAGGTGGAGGCGTGCATGTGCAGTGGTGGTAATGGTCATTACTACTCTGGACCTGAAAAAATAGAAGCCAGAATTCCCATACTGAATTGCTGTTCAGTGGCTTGTGTCGGAAAGTTTACCAGTGGTAACCAGTTTTGGCTCAGCCATGTTGCCAGACACATGAGAGAAGAAATGTCACTTAGCCAAAAGAATATCCATATCCATGATATTATTCTACAGTCACTGACAATGCCAGGATCGAGTTTGGTGGGGGGGGGGGGGTGGTAAAAACAACTTTGAAAACTAGACTATGATGTTAAAAACAATACTGACAAGAATGGTGAAACTTTAAAAAAAAATTATGCTGGGTTTACATCATATGAGTTAAGTGATTGTCATTCCACAAATAGTTCGACCAGTTGTGTTTTCATCTACAACAAGCATACAGCATCTAACCCATTATGTCAATTGATCCTTGCAGCTGTAATATGAGTTGATGACTATTTACTTAGTCGGCGCTTAATTTGATTATGTCTATGAATTATAATTGCTTTAAGTGGATTGCCTTAATAATTAGCTTTTGAAGTGGCTAATTAAACATGAGCCTCAAGTATGACAGTTATTTGCTTTGTATATTGGAATGGATTCTAGGACTAGAAATAGAAAATGGCATCAATTATTTACACTAATGTTCAGCACCTATATATTAAAACACAATTGAAACATGTTTCTATTTGGCATGTGTCGATGACAATATGATACTAAAGTATAAAGTTACAATTGTTGAAGTACTTGGGAAGGACTAATGAAGGGCTTCTTGCAATACCAGAACTTACAATGCCATGATCATTCTTAGTGCAAATGCAGTGCACTGAACATGGAGAACTAAGTCAGGAAGGTTCATGTCCAAGTGCTCAGCTATTAAATCTTTTATAATGGACTCTAGGATTTTCCCCAATACTGACGTCAGGCTGACTGGTCTATAATTCCCTGTTTTCTCTCTACTTACCTTTTTAAATAGTGGGGTTACATTAGCTACCCTTCAATCTGTAGGAACTGTTCCAGAGTCTATAGAATCTCGGAAGATACCACCAATGCATCCACTATTTCTAGGACCACTTCCTTAAGTACTCTAGGATGTAGATTATCAGACCCTGGGGGTTTATCAGCCTTCAATCCCATCAGTTTCCCCAACACCATTTCCCTACTAATACTGATTTCTTTCAGTTCCTCCCTCTCACTAAACCCTGTGTTCCCCAACATTTCTGGTATGCTATTTGTGTCCTCCTTTATGAAGGCAGAACCAAAGTATGTATTTAGTTGGTCAGCCATTTCTTTGTTCCCCATATATAAATTCCCCCATTTCTGACTGTAAGGGGCCTAACATTTGTTTTCACCAATCCTTTTCTCTTCACATACGTATAGAAACTTTTCCTAATTCCTACTCTCACCAAATTCCCATTGTTAAGTCTTCACTCAATTTTGTATCTTATTCAGCCAGTTATGCAAGTTTATTCACCTAGTTTATGGTCAATCAAAAGTCAACAGGTAACTTTTCAATTCATTTTGAAGTGAGAGAACTAGAGGAGGACAGGCTTGCAAAGGTTAATTACCCTGTAGCAACTTCATGACCACATGCAAAGAAGCCTCCACATCAATACAAAATTTGGAACAGTCTGCACACCAACCAAATGATAATCTTTCCCATCCAGGATACTGAGGGTGTTAACTGTGGGACTATACAAAACGATGTGCAAACCATCAGTGGTACCCAAGGTCACGGGAAAACCAAAGAACCCTTTAATCCTGGATGGCCTGAATTTGCTGTTGTCTTTTACTGATGCCAAATTGTGTGAATTGCTCCAGCTATGTGACAATGCATGCCATGGACCACTGGGTAGTATTACAAAGGTCACCAATGACGGCTGTAACTACATTTCAGGCAAAGTTAAATGCATCCAGGCAGATGATTTTGGGTACAGGTCTTCATGTAGCACCTGCCAGAGCATCCCTATTATGACTTTGGTGAAGTCCACACTTTAACACCAAGATCCTCACTAAGGCCTGTAAATATTTTTTGGGTTGGGGGAATAGTGGGAAGTAATATCTTGTTGAGCAATGCCTCCTCCAAAGTCACTTGACTTTACTTCATCAGATCTTGCTGCTCTGCCTTCATTGTAAGACAACAACAAAAACTTGCATAAGATAAAAACAAAATACTGCATATGCTGGAAATCTGAGACAAGAACAGAAAATGCTGGAAAATCTCAGCAGGTCTGGCAGCATCTGTGAAGAAGAAGCAGGGTTAACGTTTCAAGACTGTGTGGCTCTTCAGAGCTGCATTTTGTAGAACAATGTCTCGAGGCACTTCACAGAAGTGTTATTAAAAGAAACAAATCATCATTGACGAAAATAAAGTCAAATTTCTTCATTTAGTAGTAAATTTCAGTTTGGGAGTTTTCCAGCTGATCTTTCTCAGGTTCCATCAAACCTCTCCTCCTCCTTGCACTCCACCCAGGGAAGCAGTAGCACCTTGCAGCACACTCATCAGTGATTTCCAATCGTAGTTCAATGGTTTCTGGCTTCCCAAAAAGCATTACTCCATGAAGTTTCTTTTTGATATCGTTCAGCTTGAACACATACTTGAGATTGGACCAACAAAACTATCCTCCAACTGAAATTCTTGCATAGTTTGTGCCTTCCTTGCACATGTGATACTTCATGTTTTTCACAATTTAATTTTCTGGCCCTATTGCTTTTAGCTAACTGACTTGGCATATTTCTCATACTAAATTTATGCTAAATAATTGATACATATATCTAAATTTCTTACAGCTGGTGGTGATGCGTCAGTATACTGCACTGGAACAAAGGTTTTCAGGCTGATTGGGATAACATGGGCAGCATTTGTCCAGCTTGCATCATTGAAAGTCTCAATGCATCTGGCAGCATCTCCTCCTGCTGCAGCAAGATTTCAAAGTGCTTTTTCTTTATCTAGGTTATCTAGGGAGTGAACCAGAAAAATTTTCGAAATTGAAGTTTCATATTTAAATAGGCACCCCCAGTTAAATGTATGTATTGAGAGTGGAAGATAAAGGAATGATTTCAAAGCTAGAATTTTTTTTTTTTTGCTTATTCACCGTTTATAATACCACAGAGCCTCCTCCCAATTTGCAGTATCCGCAATGGTGCTAAACCTCAGGACCTACCTCTCCAGTGGTGTTAAGTGGCAGTAAATAGTTTGATATATCTTACATACCAGCTTGCTGGAACAGCTTGGCTAGGGGCGCGGCAAGTTCTGGAGCACAAGTCTTCAGTACTCTTGCCGGAAAATTGTCAGGGCCTTTGCATTATCCAGTGCCTTCAGCCCTTTCTTGATATCACATGGAGTGAATCGAATTGGCTGAAGACTGGCAGCTGTGATGCTAGGGACCTCCGGAGGAGGCTGAGATGGATCATTCACTCAGCACTTCTGGCTGAAGATTGTAGCAAATGGTTTAGCCTTATCTTTTGCACTGATGTACTGGGTTCCCCCTACCAGAGGATGGGGATATTTGTGGAGCCTCCTCCTCCAGTGAGTTGTTTAGTTGTCCACCACCATTCACGACTGGATGAGGCAGGACTGCAGAGCTTATAACTGATCTATTGGTTGTGGGATCACTTAGCTCTGCCTATCATTTGCTGCTTATGCTGTTTGGCACGCAAGTACTCCTGTGTTATAGCTTCACCATGCTGATACTTCATTTTTTGTTATAGCTTCACCATGCTGATACTTCATTTTTAGGTATGCCTGGTGCTGCTCATGGCATGCCCTCCTACACTCTTCATTGTACCAGGGTTGATCCCTGGCTTGATGGTAATGGTAGAGTGGGGCATATGCCAGGCCATGAGGTTGCAGATTGTGTTCAAGTACAATTCTGCCTCTGATGGCCCACAGTGCCTCATGGATACCCAGTCTTGAATTGCTAGATCTGTTCAAAATCTATCCCATTTAGCACGGTAGTAGTGCCACACAACATGATGGAGGGTATCCTCAATGTGAAGGCAGGACCTTGTCTCCAGAATGACTATGTAGTGGTCACAGATGCATCTGTGACAGGTAGGTTGGTGAGGATGAGGTCAAGTACGTTTTTTTCCTCATGTTGGTTCCCTCACAACTTGCCGCAGATCCAGTCTAGCAGCTATGTCCTTTAGGACTCAGCCACCTCGGTCAATACTGGTGCTACTGAGCCACTCTTGATGATGGACATTGAAGTCCTGCACCCAGAGTACATTCTGCACCCTTATCACCCTCAGTGCTTCCTCCAAGTGGTGTTCAACATGGAGGAGCACTGATTCTTCAGCTGAGGGAGGGCGGTACATGGTAATCAGCAGGACATTTCCTTGCCCATGTTTGACCTGATGCTATGAGACTTCATGGGGTCCGGAATAGATGTTGAGGACTCCCAGGGCAATTCCCTTCCAACTGTATACAACTGTGCTGCCACCTCTGCTGGGTTTGTCCTGCTAAAGGGACAGGGTATACCCAGGGATAGTGAGGGTGGTGTCTGGGACATTATCTGCAAGAGGATGACTATGTCAGGCTGTTGCTTGGCTAGTCTGTGAGACAGCTCTATCAATTTTAGCATTAATCCCCAGAGGACTTTGTAGGGTAGACAGGGCTGTGATTGCCGTTGTCGTTTCCGGTGCCTAGGTTTATGGTGGGTGGTCTGTCCGGTTTCATTCCTTTTTTGAGACTTTGTAGCAGTTTGATACTACCAGGCCATTTCAGGGAACATTTAAGTAGTCAACCTCATTGCTGTGGGTTTGGAGTCACTTGTAGGCCAGACCAGGTAAGGACAGCAGATTTCCTTCCCTAAGGGAAATTAGTGAACCAGATTAATTTTAAGATTAAGATTAATATAAGGATATTAGTGAACCAGATGGGTTTTATCAACAATTGACAATGGTTTCATGGTCATCATTAGACTTTATTTTTAAATTCCAGATTTTTATTGAATTCAAAGTCCACCATCTGCCATGATAAGATTTGAACCCGGGTTTTATCCTGGTTGCCCTGCAGAGCATTACCCTGGGTCCCTGGATTACTAGTCCAGCGACAACACCACTATGCCACTGCGGGGATATAGTTCAAAGGCAACATGATGTGCCACTTACAGGGGAACTTACAGGAGGCAGTGCTCCTATACATCTGCTGCCCTTGATCTTTGAGGTGGTGGAGGTTGCAAGTTTGGAAGGTGTTATTGAAGGAGCCTTGGTTAGTTGCAGTGCAGCTTGTAGTAGACACTGCTGGCAAAAGTACACCTGTGCTGAAGGAAGCGAATGTTTAAGGTGGTAGATGGGTGATCATTTATTTTCTTGAATGTTGTTGGAGTTGCACTCATCCAGGCTTGTATGGAGTATTGCTTCACACTCCTGACTTGTGCCTTGTAAATAGAATACATGCTTTCGGGAGGCAGAAATCGAGTTACTCTGACTGACTTTTGTAATCACAGTATTTATATGATTGGTCCAGTTCAGTTTCTAGTCAATAGTAACCTACCAGGTTGTTGATGGTAGGGGATTCAGCAATTGAAGTTGGTCATTGCCTGGCACTTGTGTGGCACACATTACTTGCTACTTATCAGCCAGGCCTAAATATCATCCAGGTCTTGCTGCTCGTGGACACAGACTGTTTCAGTATCAGAGGAGTCGTAAATGTGCTGAACATTGTGCAATCATCTGCAAACACCCCAGTTTTGACCTTATGATGAAGGGAAGGTCATTGATGAAGTTGCTGAAAATGATAGGCCTAGTGTACTATCCTGAGGAACTCCTGCAGTGGTGTCCCAGGACTGAGGTGACTGACCTCCAACAACCACAGCCATCTTGGGAAGAAAACTCTCCACTGGTTGGAGTCATACCTAGCACAAACAACCACAACCATCTTTGTGTTAGGTATGACTCCAACTAATGGAGAGTTTTCTTCCCGATTCCCACTGACTCCAGTTTTATTAGGGCTCCTTTATGCCGCACTCAGTCAAAAGTTGCCTTGGTGTCAAAGGCAGTCACTCTCACCTCACCTTTGGAATTAAGCTCTTTTGTCAACAATTAGACCAAGGTTGTAATGAGCTTGGAATCCTATACTCCAGTACTGTACTGAAGGAGTGCTGCAGTTTCAGAGATGCCATCTTTGAATGAGGCCTTAAATCAAGGTTAAGGTCTGTTCTCTTGGAGGGTGTAAAAAATCTTACCCAAATATGGCTGGGGGTTCTCCCCTGTGTCCTAGCCAATATTTATCCCTCAAACAACATCACCAGAACAGATGAAGTTGTCATTGTCTCATTGTTGTTTCTGGGTGCTTGTGTGCAAATTGGCTGCTGTGTTTCCAACATTACAATCGCAACAACACTTCAGTGGTTCTAAAGTACATTGGGATATTAAGTCATGAAAGGTGCTACATTATTGCAAGTTATTTCCTTCCCTGGTTTGAACATGAGGCAACAAGATGGCACCAGTATGTTGTTTTTATTTTCTGCATGACAAAACCTAACCTGAAATGCTGGAATAATAGCCAATTCTTTCAGTGCTCAATTACTGCTGTCCTTTAGAATCTGGGTCAAACTGGCTGAATCAATCCCAATGAGCAAGGTTTTTCACTCTGCCTCGGAACAGGCTAGTCATGCAGTTAGAATTAAGAGGACTTGCATGTATTGAAAAATAAGAACAAAATCAATTATTGAACCACAAGCACTATTGTTCTTTTGAAGTTCCAATTCAAAGTCTTGCCACCTGGTTCAGTGTGGCAGAATGCCAAATGTGAAGCCCTTAGAATTCCAGTTCCAGGGCACTTACTCTTATGAAGCGATTATTTAACCTCCCATTTATTTTGCCTCAAAAAGTGATCTCAGGATCCAGTCCTCATGTCAGATTGGAATGGACAAATTAATTTTATGCATCAATTTAACAACTGAAACCAAATGGAAAAAGGGTCACCTTACTTGCCCAAGCTTTTTGATGACCCTGAGTTTGCTCTTTCTGGTGGATATGTGGGTGTTGCCAAAAAGAGAATAAGCACACATGATCTTCAGAAACTTTGGTAAAGTTATCGTGGTGTGTTGTACCTATTTGTTTTACAGTAACATGGGGCTGGGTTATACATTAAGGAAAGGCTCCCGGCACCGCACCGCAATTCTCAGGGGCGAGCCTGCATCAGCTTGGCCGGCTAACCCCATTTTTTTGGCTGACAGTCCTTTATTTATTAAAGGCAAGGCCTCCACTGCTCTCTAGGAGGAAGTCCTGCCTCAGAGCTGCCAGCCAATTGGAATCTGGCAACTTTGCAGCACTGGCAGCACCACTGGGAATGATAGCAATGCCAGTATTACAGGAAACCCAAAACCCAGGTAACTCTGGGATCTCACCAGAGCTGGCTGCCAGACTCCACCCAGGGGGGTGTAAGGGGCATGCTGTACAGGGTGTGGGTGGAAGGGAAAATTGTGTGTTTGGAGTGGGGGAGATGGTGCTATCTCCAATTGGCACTGGGCACCCAGAAAGGAGATATTCCCCCCACCACCATTTTGCTGGCCAGCGACCCGCAGTGCTCAAGTTATAGGGCTGCACATTTGGTAAAGACCTCTCACCTCCTGTTAAATCTAAGCAGCAGTGAATTGAGGCTCCTAACTGGGCATGGATTGCCCCTTAAGGGCCTCAATCAGGCCATGGGCAAGCAGCTTATCTGACGCTTTCCTCACCGCTTGTAAAATTGCAATGGGCAGAGGTAGGCAGGGGGCAGTTATGCTGCAAATGGCAAGGCACACTATTTTTCTGGGTTTTTTTCTCTCCACAGATGCTGTTAGACCTGCTGAGTTTTTCCCAGCATTTTGTTTTTGTTTCAGACTTCCAGAAACCGCAGTATTTTGCTTTTATCTACACTATTTTGCGGGTCCACCTACCTGCTTTCCTGCTTGAGTGTGGTCCGTAAAATCCAGCACATAGTTAGAAGTGCTGTAAGCAGGTAGACAAATTTCTCCATTTTCAGAGCTACAGCTGTGTAAATCTCTAGTTAGACTGCACCCAAAGAACTGTGGTTATTTCAAGACACTGCACCTCAGGAAGGATATACTGGCCTTTAAGGGGTTGTAGTGCAGATTCATCAGAATAATGCTAGAGCTAAAAGGAGTTAAATTATGAGAAAAGATTGCATAGACTAAGCCAGGGTTCCCTTGAATATAGAATATTGTGATCTAATTAAGGCATTTAAGGTGACTAAAAAACATTTGATAGACAAAGTGGAGAGGAAGGTGAACAATGTAGTGCGAAGCTAACTGAAAACCTCTTCCTCATCTTAAAGCAATTGACATCAATAGAACAGCAATTGTTAGAAGTTTTCATTGTATCCACCCAAAAATGTGGAAAATTTCCCAAGAGTATTCTGCCCAATCCAAAAGCAGGACAAATCCAATCCAGCCAATAATAGCCCCTCCAGCCTGTTCTCAATCTTCAGCAAAGTAATGGAAAATTCACTGGCAGTGCTATCAAGCAACACTTACTCAGCAGTAACCTGCTCATTTTTGCTCAGCTTGGATTCTGACAAGATTACTCAGCACCTGACCTCAGTGAAGCCTGTGCAGAATTAGAGGCGAGATGAGAGTGATTGTCCCAACATCAAGACAGCATCTGACCAGCTGTGACAACTAGGAACCTTTGTAAAATTTAAGTGAATGGGGATCAGATAGAAACCTCTCCACTGGCAGGAACCATACTTAGCACAAAGGAAGATGGTTGCATTTGTTGGAAGCCAATCTCCTCAGCCCCACGCTATCGTTGCAGAGTTCCTCATAATAGTATCCTAGGCCCAACTATCTTCAACTGCTTCGTCAATATCTTTCCCTCCATAACACGATTGCTATGTTCAGTTCCATTCATAAATCCTCCTACAATGAAACAATCATACGCACATGCAGCGAAAACTGGACAACACTCAAGCTTGGGCTGATAAATGTTATGTGAGAACACAATTGCCGATAGCGCTAACTTCAACAAGGGAAAGTCTAATCATCTCCCCTTAACATTCAATGGCTTTACTATGGCTGATTTTCCCATCAAAAACATCTGGGGTTGGTGCTAGGTGGGGCAGGGTGGGATGGAGGGCATGGGGGTCATCATTGGCTACAAACTGAACTGGACAAGCCAAATAAATACAGTGGCTGCAAAAGCAGGTCAGAGGCTAGGAATCCTGTGGTGAGTAATTCACCTCCTGACTCCCCAAAGTCTGCTGTCTACAAGGCACAAGTCAGGAATAGAATGCTCTCCACTTGCCTGGATCAATGTGGCTCCAACAACACAAGAAGATCAACACCATCTGGGATGAAAGGAGCCTGCTTGATCAGCACCCCATCCACCACCTTAAATATTCACTCCTGCCGCCACCATCGTACAATGGCAGCAGTATGCATCACGTACAAGATTCACTGCAGCAACTCACCAAGGCTCCTTAGATGGAGCCTTGCTAACCTGTGCCCTCTACCATATAGAAGGAAGAGGGCAGCAGATGCCAACATCACCACCTGCAGGTTCACCTCCAAGTCACACACCATCCTGATTTGGAACTATATTGCCTTTCCTTCATTGTCACTGGGTCAAAATACTGGAGCACCCTTCCTAATAGCAATGAGTGTACCTACACCACATGGACTGCAATGGATCAAGGCAGCAATTAGAGATGGGCAATAAATGCTGGCCTTGCCAGTGACACCCACATCCCATGAATGAAAATAAGGCATGTAATGAAATGCTAACAGCATGATTGGAAAGCTTTCTCGTTGCAATCCCGCCTCACCAATATAACTCACTTTGGGTATGAAATTTAGCCAAATGAAAAAGATGAAAGCAATGACTGAATCTGGATTTAATACACAACTCACACTTGCTTTCATACATAACTGTATCGACAAAAAGTACAGAGATAAAAACAAAAAAACTGCAGATGCTGGAAATCCAAAACAAAAACAGAATTACCTGGAAAAACTCAGCTTTTTCCCAATAAATTATATAGATTTTTCTTTTCCCACCTATTTCCATTATTTTTAAATACTTTAAAATCTTTTATGCTCTCCCCATTCCCCACTAGAGCTATACCTTGGGTGCCCTACCATCCATTCTTAATTAGCACATTCGTTTAGATAATATCACCAACTTTAACACCTATGTGTTCTTTTGTTCTATTGTTTGTGACATCTTTTGATGATCTGCTTCTATCACTGCTTGTTTGTCCCTACAACCACACCAATCCCCTCCACTTTCTCTCTCTCGCTTTCTCTCTCTCCCCCCACCCCTTAAACCAGCTTATATTTCAACTCTTTCTTGGACTCGAACTCAAGTTCTGTCGAAGGGTCATGAGGACTCAAAACGTCAACTCTTTTCTTCTCTGCTGATGCTGCCAGACCTGCTGAGTTTTTCCAGGTAATTCTGTTTTTGTTTCGACAAAAAGTACACTGGCTGTCGGTTGCCTTGGGGCACCCAAAAGTAAATGTAACTTCTTTTCTTTCTATAAGGCACAAAATAAGCACAAGATCAACATCCTTTGCCTTAAGGATGCATGAAAATCATTCACCCAAATTTGAATGCCCACTAGGGGGAAAGTGAACTTGGAGATATGACCATCAGTCTTTTGCAGGATCCTGCCAAAGTTGTCGAGAATCAATATGCGAGAACCTGAACGCATGCCGAACTGGAGAAACTGTCAGCGGCTTCAAAAAAAGTTTTAAAAAATGACTGATAAGCCCTAAAATTCTGGGGACTCAATTCCTACCCTAAATGCAGGTCCTGTGACATGAAGAAACAAGTTGAATGTTTAGTTAGATTGAAAGGGCATTGACATAGAAGTTCATTGTAAATTAAACTGTAGTCATATCAACATTTGATCACAGGTATATAGGAAAATAAAAATAAAGGCAGATATATTCTTGTCCGGGATGGTGAAAGAGAAGAATGGGTCCTGGGCGTGTCAGACAAGTAGAAAATTCTCCATGAAGGATCGAAAAATGATGAACTCGCATAATCCATCAACAGTGTTGAAATAGTTAAGGATAGGATTTTAAGAAACCATATGTATGAGAAGGCTCAACACTCAATATATATAACTACTGAATTGCAAAACCAGTAAAATATGCAACTAAATAGTCAAAAACAGTTGAATTCAAGTGAAAGGAATTCATGACCAAAATGGTCAGAGCATGCCTTATGTATAGCAGCTTATTCTTATCAAGATGCTAGACATTTGAGCAGTGAAACCAGTGCCAAAAGAGCGAGCCAAAAAATGCAGATCTTTACTGCTGGCTAATTTGAAAAAATACTGGAGAAACATCTTTTCAGCTGTGAAAGGAATGCAAGAGATGGTCTTAGAGGTACATAAGATAGTTAACTTATGCAAGTGAATTCACAGTGCAAAAATCTTGCCACAGACCACACATCCATATGGTACACAGTTCTATGCTCTGAAAAAGATGAACACTTGATAGTTTAATGCCATTTCCTTTTTAATTTATATGCTAACTATATCCAAATCATCTCCATTTATAACATAATCCAGTCATTAGCAGGAAACAAGCTCTAAAAACACATTTTAAAATGTTCAAATAATTATGTTTTGAGTGCTCTTGGAAGTTTGCCAAGTGCCATTTTAGAAAGGGATAATGATCCTGTTGCAAATATCTAGCTCATAATTCATATATTTTAGAACAAAAGAGTTTGGGGAATTAAACTTTTCACTGTAGAAAAATGGGGTCATTTTTTGAAAACTGATACCTTGAAGTAAATGCAGTTCAAACAAGCTTGGAGTTTATTACTTTTAAAAGGCAGCTTGGGCTTTTGTCTTGCAAGGTCAGAATTAACATTGAAGAACACTTGAACAATGAATGATCATCTCCAAGTTGTAACAGAGCCAGGGAGTCTGGAGAGGGCAATACATCCATTAGAAATCTACATTTTCTATTATTATATTCATGGAAATGTGGGCATCGTTGGCTAGGCCAGCAATTATTGTCCATCCCTAATGGGATCCCTAAGGTGGTGGTGAGCTGCATTCTTGAACTGCTGCACTCCATGTGGTGTAGGTACACCCATAGAATTGTTCAGGAGGGAGTTCCAGGATTTTGACCAAGCAACAATGAAGGAACAGCGATATATTTCCAAGGCAGGATAGTGAGTGGCTTTGAGGGGAACTTTCAGGTGGTGGTGCTCCCACGTGACTGCTGCCCTTGTCCTTCTGGATGGTAGTGGTCATGGGTTTGAAAGGTGCTTTCTAAGGAGCCTTGGCGAGTTCCTGCAATGCATCTTGTAGATGGTACACACTGCTGCCACTGTGCATCAGTGATGGAGTGAGTGCAAGCTTGTGGATGGGGTGCTTTGTCCTGGATGGTGTCAAAGTTCTTGAGTGTTCTGGGAGCTGTACTCATCCAGATAAGTAGAGTATTCCATCATATCCCTGACTTGTGCCTTGTAGATGGTGGACAGGCTTTGAGGAGATGGGTCACTCGCCACACGATACCTAGCCTCTGACTTGCTCTTGTGGCCACTGTATTTATTTGGCTAGTCCAGTTTAGTTTCTGGTCAATGGTGACCTCAGGGTGTTGATAGTGGGGGAATTCAGTAATGGTAATGCTATTAAATGTCAGGGGGAGAAGGTCAGAGTCTCTCTTGTTGGAGATAGTCATTACCTGGCACTTGTGCAGCATGAATGTTACTTACCACGTGTCAGCTTAAACTTAGATATTGTCCAGGTCTTGCTGCATTTGGACATGGACTGCTTCAGTATCCGAGGGGTCACGAATGGTACTGAGCACTACGCAATCAGCTGTGAACATCCCAATTTCTGACCTTATGATGGAGATAAGGTCATTGATGAAGCAGCTGAAGATGGTTGGGCCTAGGACACTACCCTGAGGAACTCACAAATTGATGTCCTGGGATTGAAATGATTCACTCCCAACAAACACAACTGTCTTCCTGTGTGTTAGGTATGACTTCAACCACCTGGGAGGTTTCCCCTGATTCCCATTGACTTGTTTTGCTTGGGCTCCTTGAAGCCCCATCGGCCTAACGCTGCCTTTATTGTCAAGGGCTGTCATTCTCACCTCACCTTTTGAGTTCAGCTCTTTTGTCCATGTTTGGCTGAAATGATGTCAGGAGCTAAGTGGGCCCTGGCAGAGCCCAAACTGAGCATCAATGAGCAGGTCATTGCTGATTAAGTGCCGCTTGACCGCACCATTGGTGACACCTTCCATCAAAAAAAAATCAAAAATCAGTGGATGAAAGATCCAGGCTCTCACAAATAAAGGATTTGTTGAAGTGTGAATGAATTCCGGGGATTATTGTAGCAGATTCTATAGCACAGGTTACTTCAAGAACTAAGCCTTCCAGTGAACTCTCTGGTTGTCGACAGCACTGTTTAAAAATTCAGGAATCGAAAACAATCCCTATAACAAGCATTGTGCTTTCGAAGGACCTAAAAATATTGAGAACAGGGACTTTAAATCAAACTCAGGAGTGCTGCAACATTAAATTTTTACATATAAGGCAGCTATAAAGATTGTGCCCCAAGACAAAGTTTGTATGTTAAGTTTTCAAGTTATTTTCACAATTCCCATGGATTTGTCAACATTTGAGATGAACACTATACTACACTACTTTCTTCAAACACATCCATGCGACAATTAAACATCAAAATGACCTGCATAAAAGTTTTCCACAAAAAGATGTTCAAGTCACCTTAAGCAGCTCGCCATTACAGTCAGTCTTTGAGGCTCATACCTTTAACTTTTAGTTAGCTGACTTCTTGCAGCCGAAAGCCTATGAAGCCTTATAAAACTTGTGTCTACCTTAAATGGCATACGATGCCACAGGACTAACAACAGTCCTCTGCTTACAGTGGAAGACAAAAAATGTCAAAACTCATGCATTTGTTCCAAGCTTTAAATAATAGCCAAATGGATTAGGAAGACTATTCACGTTATCAGGAGTACATACTGAAAGGTCTACAAATTGACAATAGGTTTACACCATGTGCAAACTGAAACTGATGCAATTTCCATCGCCCCACCCCCCCCACCCTCTGCAAGTAGCCCATTATGTGATACCAGGGAAATAGTTGATCAGAGCCACTCTTCAACTTGTTTACTGATATAAGCAGTGCAAAACAGAAAAGCATAGATAGTTCAAACATTATGATGGAAGGCCTACCTTTCAGTCACCCAGCAGGCCATTTGCTGCTGCTAGCTTTTGGCCATTCAAATCACATTTTGTCCAGTTCTTACATATCTTAATGCTTACAATTAATACCTGGACTCCAGCTTGTATCACAATCAAATTCTCTGAGCTAGATACACTGTGGCCAGCAGACAGCAGGGGCTGGATGTTCAATTGCCCACAGGAGTATGGCCGGATGCAGACACATTTCCAAATTAGTGTGCTCAGATGGCATGTCAGTCTTGATGTAATGTTTAGTGCCATTTGTAAACTCTTCAGATAATGAAGCAGCCTGTGCTCTCATGCAGCAAGATTTGGAAAACATTCAGACTTGGTTTGATAAGTGGCATGTAGAACTCACCCCGCTGAAATGCCAGATAATGACTAGCACATGTACACAGATACTGATGTATCTCCTCTACCTCCCAGCTGAATGCTGGTGAAATCTGTATTCATCTCGGAAAGCAAAGACTGCCTCATCAATTCTCCCAAATTGCAAGTAACAAGTGTGACAAAAGCAGAGTTTTTAAATCCTCGGAAACAATTCTACAGTTACCATATAAAATATAAGTAACTAATATAAGATGGCAGTTGACTTCCTTTGATCAAACTCCAAAATGGGAGATCGATCTCAAGGGCTGGGGTTTCAATCCAGGGTCAGGAAGCCAATACCCAGATCCTGACCCTGTGCCACATCAGCATCACTGACACAACACTATTTTGCAATGCAAAAGACTAATTGGGCCAGAGGCAAGTTTACTGCCCAATTACTTGGGCTGGGGGCACAGCCTAAAAGTGAAACTGGCTCTGAATGTGTGGATCTCCTGTAATTTTCAATGCCAAGGGATCACAGAAGTGTTCAGAGGTGACCCCATTTGAGTTTTTTGTCATAACAGATTTTGACGGATTAAAGACAGAGAAAAACTATTCCCTCTGGTGGGTGGGTCAATAACCATAAATCTTTGATTTAAAACCATTGATGCACGATTTAGAGGCGAGATAAGGAGAATCTTTTCCCACTCAGCTGCCAGGGTTTGAAGCACGAACTAAGAAAAGATAGTATAAAAACAGAAAATGCTGGAAAAGTTCAGCAGGTCTGGCAGCATCTGCGGAAAGAGGAACAGAATTAACGTTTCAAGTCCGTATGACTCTTCTTCATAGAAAAGGTGGTGTAAGCCCATTCCAAGAATAATTTTAAAATGGATAGTTAGACAGATACTTGAAGATTATGAGCTTTAGGGGTTATGGACAAAAAGCTGGAGTATTCACAAGCATGATGGGTTAAATAGCTTCCTTCTGTGCTGTAATGTTCTGATGCTAAATATTTTGCATTGCAACATTTACAGTACAAAAGAATTCTTTGCAGAGACATTGGAAAATACATTTTATAACTCAAGTTCTGGGAAAAAGAAATGTCTGGTTTGTGTAAAACTAGTTGAAAATGTCCTATTGCAGTTTATGACATGCATTTTTAAAAGATGTTGATCATCCAACTAAAGTCATGAATGTGGTTATGATAAATTCATTGTTTTAACCAAGTACTGTTTCCTTGGTGATATTTTAGAATGTTATTTATGATCTCAATTTTTGAAAAGGCTAAAAAGGTTTTGAGAAGTGTGTGCAGAGTTTTCCAAGCAGCTCTGCAAAAGCTGAGTATGTATCTTTTTTTCTAATTCTTTCACAGGGCGTTGCTGGCTAAGCCAGCATTTGTTGCCCATCCCTAATTGCCCTGGTGGTGAGCTGCCTTCTTAAACCGCTGCAGTCCATGTGGTATAGGCACATCCACAGCACGATTAGGAATGGAATTCCAGGATTTTGACCCAGTGACAGTAAAGGAACTGCAATATATTTCCAAGTCAGGATGGTGAGTGACTTGGAGGAGGAGAACTTGCAGGTTCTGGCGTTCCCAAGAAAATGTTTCCCTCGTCCTAGAGGTTGCAGGTTTGGAAGGTGCTGTTGAAGACGATTCAGTGAGTTGCCGCAGTGCATCTTATAGATGGCACACACTGAGTGGCCCTGCGCAGGAATAAATATTTAAAAGGTGGTGGATGGGGTGCCAATCAAGCAGGCTGCTTTGTCCTGGATGGTGGTGTTAAGCTTCTTGAAACACTGGTGGAGCTGCATTCATCCGGGCAAGTGGACAATATTCCTTGTAGCCACAGTATTTGTACAGCATGTCCAGTTCACTTTTTGGTGAATGGTAAGCCCCAAGATGTTAATAGTGGGGGATTCAATGAAGGTAATGCTATTGAGTGCAAGGGCCTGGGTTAGATTCTCTCTTGTTGTAAATGGTCATTGCCTGGCACTTGTGGCATGAATCTTACTTGCCACCTATCAGCCCAAGCCTGGATATTGTTCAAGTCTTGCTACATTCACACCTGGACTGCTCCAGCACTGTATAAATGCTGGTTAACAGTGCAAAACCCTCATGCCCGGCATTTGCAGGTTGCAGGAGCGAAGATCTTAAGTTACAAGGCGTGAACAATCATTTTACCGTCTCACTAAATCAAAACCCAAATTGCCAGATTAAGAAATCCAATAAGTTAATGAAGGTTTCCCAGTAGTTCCCAATCTGCACCAAGACCCACATTTCAGAAATTGTTATGAACAGCTTACATCAGAAGAATTTTCAACTCATTCTTTTATGTTCTTGGCACAATGACAACAATATGGCTTCAAATCAAAGTAAAAAAAAATAATAATTCAGAGGCCCAGCCAAAGGAACAAGATCACATGGATCAGCAAATACTCTGCTGTACTTAGAGATAGAAAGACAGAAATTACAAATGCTGAAAACCAGGCATTAAAATAATAAATGCTGGACGTGTGCAGCTGATCAAAAACTCTGAAAGAAGACAGGCAAGGAGATATTTCTCAGGGACAGTCTGATCTTTTGTCTTTTCAGGTGCTGACAGCTGTGTATTTCTAGCATTTTCCTTTTGTATTTCTCTATCCAGCCTGACCGTAGTTCTCAGTTCAACCCACACTTATTGTCCTGCAGTGAATGGAAGCCAATCATTCATCACCATTGTCAAGGCTAAGGACTCTATTACTTATAATAATGAATACTATTTGAATTGTTGGCGTGCAAGAAGATGGCTGTGCAGTATTGCCAATAGCATAATGAATCTGGAAAACAGTGCTGCATAAAGCGGACACTCCATGGACGTCACCTTTTCTGTACCAGATGAAAACATACAAATAAACCAGAACTCTCAAGGGTGCTAAGCTAATATCCAGCATCCTTGTGCATCTCGATGCCCGCTTCGTACCCCTGCCACAGATCGTTGATGAAAAAATATGACTTTCATATGAAATTCAGTTATATGTAACAAACAAACAGATGGCAGCAAAAGAAAAAACCCTCCATTCCATCATGCTCCAAAGCCAGCTAAATTAACTCAAACTCCCAGGAGACCTCCCGCATGTTAGGGAGTCCAGATTAAATGGAAGATGGAAAATAAATATCCAGAACTCAATCAGAAAGTTGCAGGTTTAAACCCAACTCGAGATATGAACACACAACATTTGCAGTCATTGCACTGTAACATCTGGATCTCCAAAGATCTATCCTTGACCATTTTTGTATTTCTCATCCACATGCTACCCCTTAGAAATCAACCAAGGAGAAGACATCAGGTTCTATTTGTCCACTGATGATGCCCAACTCTATCTCTCCAACATCTCTTTTAACCCGTTTCTGCATCTGAGATTACAAAGAAAGAGAGGGGCATTCCAAATTTCCTCCCTTTGTCATCGCCTCCATCACTATGCTCCAAGAAGTCCGCCTCTAGCACCTAGTGCATCCTCCACACCATTTACTGTACCACTTGCTGCCATGCCTTCAGCCCTAAGCTCATAGTTTAGAAATTTGCACCAGGAAACTATTCACATCTCTCTCCTTTAAGACATGCTGTTAAAACACTTCTAATGACCCCTGCCCCACACCTCCATCCCCAAGTTTGGCATCAACTTTTATCTACTTACAATTCAGTGAAATGCATGGAAATATTTTTCTACAAGTTATGTAAATGCAAATAGTTGTTGCTCAGCTTATCTGTATGTTACACCTACAGCCTATTGGAGCAGTCTGATGGAAATACCCTTTGAAATCAAGCTGACATTTTGTTTGACACAGCCGAAGTACATTTTTAAAACCGTGGTTTGCATATTTCTTCATATATTTAAAAATGCCATCAGTACAGAGCACAGTAAAGATCTTCAGAATTTTTTCAAAATATTGAGACAGCTAGATGAGGTCTCAAGATCCACAGTATGTAACATGGCCAAATTAGAAAAGAGCAAGCGTGAACACAAGATAATACCACTTCTAATCATTCAGTAAAGCCTGGCCTGTAAAAATACAGATTAAAAAAGATTAATTTATAAATTGCTCTGTAAGGAAATCAAATTGACACGAAATAGGTCTCCAGGAGGGCTGTTGCACTGTAGGGCATTTGTTTTTTTTGGAGGTGTACCTTATGATAACTGGTGACTGCCCATCATAAGCCACTTCAATGTTGCTGGGTCAAAATCCTGGAACTCCCTTCCCAACAGCACTGTGGATGTACCTACACCACATGGACTGCAGCTGTTCAAGAAGGCAGTTCACCACCACCTTCTCAAGGGCAACTAGGAATGGGCAATAAATGCTGGCCCAGCCAGCAAAGCCCACATCTCGTGAATGAATAAAAAAAAACTTTAGGCGGCACCATAAACATCACTTAAGGCAACTCAAAAAAAAACAGCTTTGAGGTCTGGGGTAGAATGAAGTAGAATAGGGAATCATTTATTGAATTTCTTTCTACACATGCACAGATTCAGAGATACCTTCCCTCCAAGTTTTGCATAACAAATTCAAATAACATTAAGTTTAATTCTAATAGCCGACTTATATTCAGCCATGTTAGGCTATCAAATTCAACAGGAAGCAGGAGCATAAAGTGGTAACTCATTGCTAACAATTCAAAGAGTAGAATCCCAACATGTCTCTCAAATGCTAAACTTTTGTTACTCTAGCATTCTCTCAAGGGAGACGATGAACCTCTACTGTATTTATAATGTGCTTAGATTTGAAAGATCACAACAAACAAAATTAACTATTGATAAATGAAATAACTAAGCAATAAAAAAGTTACATGATTGAATTTGTAATTCAGGGGAGAGCAAACGTTGTTAGCTTTAAACAATATTGATTTAGCCACACTGATTACAAAATGAAACAAGCAGCTTAGCCTTTCTCTAAAGCAGCGGAATAAATTGCAAGCAATTGAAGATTGCACTAGTTTGCTGCAAAACCATTTCCCATCCATACGTAGTGAGAGACATTAGCAGACCTCAATCTAAAACTTAATTTAGTTAAATCATTCCACTTCTTCTACCATCCCTCAAGAGAAAACACATCTTCGTACCTTCAAAAAGAAACTGCACTCAGCCTTGTATTTATCATAACTCTCAGTCCTATATTTCTTTGATGTTGGCAGCTGTAATAACCAGAGCTATTAATCATTTGGTAGGCACAATTACATGCTGTCTGATGGAAAGGCTCCTCTGGCTACAATTCCTGGTAGGCCTCAGGTAAGGCAACATGTTATTCATTTAATGTGGCTCCAGTGCCCAGCCTCTAGTTAAACGGACAAATGGAGATAGCACTGCCCACCTTCAGCAATTTGGACCAAACCAGGCCTGATTCAAACTCCAGCCAACGACAGATGTCAACTATCAGCATTTCAGCCCGTGTGCTCTTGGAGATATTTCTGCCAAATGGTGAAAATGGGTGCAGTACTACTAAGACCAACTTGTTTGCACATTTTAATCCTGCTTGCCAAATACAAGAATTTGAACTTGCCCGGAGATATGGACCACGAACCTGAATATTTAGCATTCAAATGCTGAATAGATGCAATTTTCATAGCAATACACGTATTCTAGAAAAAAAATCCATATTTGGGGTTTTACTTTAATATGTTGCTGCAATATCTGGGGCAGAACCTTGACCAATTTGTCAATCAGTTAGTTGCACATGATTATTTTCATTAAAAGCTGGGTTGGTTTCAGTTTGATTTAAGCAAAGGTGACTTGTTTACCACACAATAACAACTTGTGAAGAACGACATTAAACGTCAAAAAGTAAAATCAAGTCGCGAGCCTAACCTGAAGATTGTCAGCACACCCCACAGCACAAAGTTCAGCTCTTGTCTACAAACTGTGCTCATGCGCACTTAAAGAAAAAGATATAGAGTGCACACTGGTTTCTATTTTGCAGTACAACACAATAAACTTCACAAACTGAAAACAACAATGTCTGCTTGAAATTACAGTTGGCAAAAAAAGACAAATGCTTAACATAGGGTAAACACTCCTCTATCCACCAACTGAACCTCAGCATTAAATGTTTATTTTAAATGGGTTAATGCCTTCATCAGTGCAATGTCCATGGGATCACTTTAAGAACTGGCCTGCTGTTTTCACCAACAGGGTTTAACCCTGTATTTTAGAAGTTTTGAAAACCACAACTTGAAACACAGCAACTTAATCAGTATCTAAACGATCAAAAGTTTCAGCAGGAAATTTCATTCATACTGAGCTTATTTCAAAAATGCTGACTCACCCTGATTACTTTAAAAGGAACTTGGAAAGGTAAAAACTGGCAATTACAGGGTGCAGAGTGGATTTTGCATCAACGGCCACTCCCATAACTAAACCTTGTACCCCTATAATAAACTTCACTGCTCAATATCCAATTAAACACTTCCACGGCACACAAAAGAGGACAAGAAGCCTTGTTCAGCAGTATTGGGACGATTATTTTCTCAGGGTGGTGAGGAGGGTTGGACGTTGTTTGGATACAAGTTTAGATAAATGAGAAAGGTCATTAAACAGTCTTTTGTTCCAAATGGGAAATTCACATGGCTGCTTACTTCTATTAACTTAAATTCAAATAAAGCAAATGAGAAAAAAAAAACAAACAGTCCTGTGGAACAAAATCTCCAAAGCTCAAAAAGCTCAACAACCACTTATGGTTTCAATGAAGCCCAAGGAACAGTATCTTTCAAATCAGACATTTAACAGCCTTCTGGACTCACCACACTGTATTTTACTATGGGTCACGAGACCCCAATGTTGGGACCAAATGGGGATCCCAAGTCCGCACTTGCTGGCAGTGCGACCGGCTCTGCAATTTTGCCTATGGGCAGGTTGCCATTGCTGTTGGCCCAGAGGGTGGATGCTGCTGCTGAGGCAAGTCAAGGCTCCAGAGGGCATCTCACAAAGAACTCGCCCTTGGGACAGCTAAATATAATTGAAATTTCAGGATGGCTGAGGGAGGAAGACTCCACCCAGAGGGGAAAGCTCTCCAGGAGAAGAGTTGGGTCTGTAGGAGCTGCCTTTCCTGCCCACAGCCTGCCATGCAGCATTGAGCCTCTGACTTTGAAGATGCCCTGGGCTACCACAAGGAGGCTGCCAACATGGCAGCCACTTAATGGCCCCTAGCAGAATCATTAATTATGAAAATTAGCTTCCTGCCTCCATTCAGCAAGCAACCAATCCATATCCTGGCCCACTCAATTCCACCACTGGAATCTACCTGATAATGGGACTGCACCAGGGAGCAGTCCCAACATGCGAGGCTCCTGCTATTTTGCCAGCCAATCTCCACCTCTATTCACACCACTTGGGAGTTGGTAAAATTTGAGTTCGACAATTTCAGATGACCTCTGCCCTGCATTTTTGGAAGGCAGCTGCTGGTGATTATTCTGCTATTCCCATTTACACCTCCCACATTTTCTTTACTTGACCCATTACCATTTTTGGTCTTGCACCATCATTTTTGTCATTTAATCTCTCCTGCCTTGAACAGAACTTCTCTTTTTCTCTGCCCCCTCTTTTCCCTTCCTCTGACTTGCTTAAAACCCAACACATTCCTAACTTTTCCCTGTTCTGATGAAAGGCCACTGACCAGCATTAAGTGTTTCTTCCTCTCTACAGATAGTGCCTGACCTGAGTCTTTCCAGCATTTTGTCGTCATTTCAGAGTTCTAGCATTTTGCTTTTCATCTGCTTAGATGCTGCCAGTTTATCAATAACTTGACTGCTATTCACTGCAGTTTGCTACTCAACATTTAGAAGTACAAACCAAACTAATTAGTTTTCACTGGGAAAACTGCAGAACTGGCTTCCTCTGGGAAAACATCACATGTTTCCATGTTCTGCCAATTGATATAAGGCACATGCTTCCCAGAGTGATCCAACACAGAAAGATAACGGGACACACAGCTGTGTTCATCAACGCCTTCGACTCTGCTGCAATTTCACACGTCCTCCTCTCCACAGCACAGTATGAAAAGGTCCATAAAAAGATAAGGCCAATCATGAATGAACATCTTACATGAAACAGTCATGAACAGAAAGCAGTCTCCCAGTGAAATGCATTGCTTCCTTTTTGCTCCTTGCATGTTTTGTTTGTATGTTCATACCATAGAAACAAGAAAATATCCTAATAGGCTAAATTCACTTAACAAATTAACACACCTGAATATATTCGCTTTAACTTGCTGTTTTATAGTTCATTGGTAGTCATATAGTTATTAAATTTCAAATGTATTGTTGATTGACGTTACTCCAGGTGAAATGTTGTAAACCAACATGATGCACCTGGACTTCGACCATTAGCATCAGTTGGCAAAATAAACATACAGTCATAAAGGAACACAGTTATTGTGCTATTTGTGAATTGAAGAGGAAAGAAGGTGAGACTGGAGAATTCTACGATTCCATGAAATTTGGAAAACATGGAAGTTAGATTGCACACAAGTCAGGCAGCATTAGCTCTGAAATGTTAATTGACTGTTTCTCCAGAGTTGCTGCCTGATCTGCTGAGTAATTCCAATTTTTTCTGTGTACATTCTAAGATTTCTTTTTCACAGAGGATTGTTAGAACATGAAATACCTCATCAAAAGTAGCTATGCAGGCTATAATATCCAAGAGGGAACTGGAGTTATTTGAATAACTATAATATAAAATTATATGGACTGCGGGGGTGGGGTGCAACAAAATAGGATTCAAGTAGTTGGCTTTACTTGAAGTGCTGGCACCAGTACAAGAACAATGACCTGTAGGGCTCTTTCTGTGATGTAATTTCCATGATTTATACATAATTGATGGAGAGGGGAAAAGAAAGAAGACACTGCATACTGTCTGCCACAGTTTTCTAGAGGGGACCTAACCAAGATCTTAACTCCACATTTACTTATATTAAATGTAATTTGCCAAATACAGGCCCATTCCCCATGAAGCACATTGGATTGTTACTATTTCTGTGTTTTGGATTATCTCAGATTTATGAGCCACCCTCAAACTTTTGGATATTAATCCTTCATCCAGGTTGTTAACATAGGTTGTGAAAAGCAACCCCCAAGGAACTCGGCTAGTGACCAATCTCTATGTAGAATTGCTACCATTAATGATGACTATCATTTCTGAGGATGAAACAGATTTGCTGTCCAGCCCAGGGTTGGCCCTCCACTTCCACAGGACTTGATGTTGGTACAGGAACCTATTATGTGACACTTGGTCAGAAACTTGTCAGGGGGAAAGGAAAAAAACACAAACCACACCATCTCATCCAAGCTACTAACCCATTAAAATATAGTAGCCTGATGAAGACTTCAACCAGAATGCAATGATATAACCTTTTCCAGAAGCTACATTACACGTCTCTCATAACATTTCCACAGCCAATGTAGCCACACAGTGAATCCCAAATGATCCATTCCAACAACTTTCCTCTAACTGACATCATGTTTATGGGCTGATAATTTTCCATTTTTGACTTACTGCCCTTGAAAATTGGCATGATATAAGCCTCCCATCCGTTCATGTTTACTTTTGTTCAGTTTGAATTTCAACGCCTATCACCAAAACTAGGCACAAAGTAAAAGTCAACACATTTGCTCCTTACTTAGAATTTTTGATCTGCTTATGATTCATCATTTTTTAAAAGTTAGTTTTTCTGCCAACATATTCATTTAAAAGGCACGTAAAGAAATTGTACTGGAGAAAGCTGTGAGGAAGATACAAACAGATAGACAGGTAATCAAGAAGTTGGTAAATGACATGGAGAAGTGTGGACTCATTTATTTTGATGGGAAAATTGAAAAAGTGAACCTTGTAAGAGACAGGGAAATGTTGGCATTCAAAGGGATCTGGGTATCCTTGTCCACAAAGTCAAAGTTAGCAAGCATTTAGGAAAACAAAATGGCATATTGGCCTTTTTAAAAGGGGATTGGAATATAGGAGTGAAGAAGTCTTACTACAATTGTATAGAGCCTTGGCAAGACCACACCTGGGCCTGAATTTTTGGATGGCTGGGTCTTGCTTCCCGCTATCTGAAGAGTTGGCAGAGATCACCGCCCTACAGCCAGTTTAAACTCCGATGAGCATCATTTAGGTGGAACTTGCACCTCTTACTCGGGATGAGGCCCCGCCTTAGAGAGCTGCTGGCCAATCTGATTGGCCGGCAGCTCTCCAGTCTGACTCACCAGTCTCCTGTCCATTGCAGCAAGAGCGCTATTCAAGAAGATGTCGGAGACTAAGTCCGGGAACCGGAGGCCCAGTTAACTTCAGGGGGTCCAGGACAGGGAGGATAGGAAAGGCCTAAGGATGACTGGGGTCTTGGGGGATAGGCCGAGGAGGGAGGGTGATCCAGAGAACACCGGACCTTAAGGGTGGAGGGGGAGGCATCCAACTTCATAAGGGGGCTTCTGATGGAGGCGCCCCCATGCCCCCCATCCCCTTCCCAACCTGAATGTAACTTTGTGTTGTAATTCAGGCTTGTTCAATCTGTCTGCCAGCCTAAAAATTGAGGCTGGGTGGGAAACATAAGGACCTCAGCTGGGGCAACGGTGGGCTTCCCATCCAAGGCCTTGACTGCCATGGCATAAAATTGCTGTGTGGTCATGGTGGACAGGAACCTGGAGGGAATCACCTCCCCACACCTCCCCCAATCTAAAAACCCACTGGTGGGGGAGCCTAAAATTCTGGTCCTGGAGCAGCACTGTGTACTGTTTTGATCTCATTACCCAAGGAAGAATATACTTGCCTTAGTGAGGAGTGCAATAATGGGCTCACTAGACTAATTCCTGCAATCATCCTCCAAGGGGAGATTGGGCAGAATCGACCTGTATTATCTAGAGTTGTGAACAATAAGAGGTGAAACGTTCCTTAAGGGACTTGACAGGATAGATGCTTAAATGATGTTGATTAAATTTGCCTCCACCATATACTCAGGCAGTGTATTCCATATACTAACCACTCGCTGCATTAAAAGGTTTTTCCTTGTGTCTCCATTCCCTCTTTTGCCAATCACCTTAAATCAGTGCTCTTGATTCTTCCACCTCCCACCAATGGGAAGTGTTTCTCCCCATCAGCTCTGTCTCGCCCTCTCAACATTTTGAACACCTCTATCAAAGCTCCTCTCAACCTTCTCTTCTCCAAGGAAAGCAATCCAAATTTCTCCAATGTATCCAAGCAACTGAAGTTCCTCATCCCTGAAACCATTCTCGTGAATCTTTTCTACACCCTGTCTAATGCTTTCACATCGTTCCCAACGTGTGGTGCCCAGGATTGGACGTAATACTCCAGTTGAGGCTGAAAGATTTTTTATACAAGTTTAACATAGCTTCCTTGCTTTTGTACTCAATGCTCTTATTAATTAAACATAGGATCCTGTATGCCATTTTTGGCTGCATTCTCAATTTGCCCTGCCACCAATAGTGGGAGTCTTGAGCTAGGCATCAGTCTCAGCATAATAATAGGACAGCCAATTAGGATTGAGATAGAGAGCAATTTCCTCATTCTCTACCACGTTGAATACATCCAGGACAGATAACTGGATATTTGGCAGCAAGAGAATCAAATGATATGGTGATAGGTAAAGAAAGTTAAGTAGGAGTTAAGGTAAAAAATCGCTGATCATCATATTAAATAGCAGAGCAGGTTCAAAAGGCCATATGGCATTTTCCAACTCAGTGGCTCAGTGGGTAGTACTCATGCCAATGACTCAAGGTTTTGGGTCCAAGTCCCATTCCAGGACTTAAGCACAGAAACCAAGGCTGACCATTCAGTGACGCACTGAAGGAACACCACACCATCAAAGTGCAGTCTTTCAGATGAGAGGTTAAAACAACCAAGGCCCCAAATACCTTCTCAAGTGGGCATAAAAGTGCCCACAGCACTCTTTCAAGGAGGAGCAGTGTCCTGGCAAATATTAATTATCCCTCGGTCAACATCACACAAGTAGATTATCTGGTCATTATCACGTCATTCTTATGGAAACCTGTTATATGTAAATTGGTTGCTGTGTTTCCTACATTTGTTACGACCCTGGATCAGGCCCCCCAGTTTTTGGTAAGATCTGGTTAGGGACCATTGTTTTATTTAAAGCAGACAAAGTCTGAGATTCAAGACACTTGCTAAGAGAATATAGCCACAAGATTCCACGGTTTCTGAGCAAGCAAAAGAAGGTCAAAAAGATAAAACAACATATATCTATCTATACTCTAACATTCAGGGTTAATATGAGGCGCATTTGAATTAACAAGCGAAGTGTGGTCGAACACACCATGTCGAACAATAAATAGCAAATGCGACCAAGACAGATCCTGCTGATTTCTCAGCTACCAACCCAGACATCAATAAACACTGAGTCAACCAATCTCTTTGAAATGCTGCCTCCCTCATGAGGAACTTTTCACTTCGAAGATCCAAGTATCTGAGGCAGTCCAAGTTAAAGCAGCTTTAAGGGAATTCGCTCACTGCACACTAGGATTTCAATCCCATATCTTGAGACTCCGCTCCCCTGGATTTCTAAATCTGCACTGCAGCCTCGATTTACTGGCACAATTTCAGCTCTTCAATAGTGGGCTTGCTTTATTGAGCTGGCACTCATCTGGATTTCATCAAGCTCCCATCTCCCCAGCTACACCAAACTATAAATGGCTGAGGGGGGCTGTTTCTGAGTCCTAACCCTTTCCAGCACAGAGCCAGTGACCTTCTGCCACCTTCTCAGAACCCCAGGACTTCCTGAGCCTTAACTACACAGAGCTATTGAATGGCTCCGGGGACTTAAAAAATTACCTCTAAAATATTACTATAAACCATGAACTAGGTACTTATAACACATTACAAAAGTAACTAGGCTTCAAGTGCACTTCATTAGCCATAAAGAACTTTGAGATGTCCTGTGGTCAGGAAAAGAGCTATGTAAATGCAAGTTTTAAAAAATAATTTCTTATGCACAACAATTTGGCTGCTTCCATTTTGCTTGCGGTGACTAAACGATTGTGTCACCTAACACAAAATGGGAAAGGATGACCTAATGTGTACGAGGAAGGCAATTTCAGCTTGGGCCTCTCCTGGTGATGGTGTGCAAATCAGACAGAGCAGAAACAGCAATGGTGACAGAGACATTAATTTCCAATTCCTGTGGGGAGGTGTGGGGTATGCTAATGTGGTGCAAACCTCTTCTCATTATTTTCATTCAGAAGACTTGCATAGAAAACACGAGGGCCAATATAGTTAAAAAAATGTCTCTGATACTATTTACAGGAAAATATTTTATTACAACTTGTATTCATATACCTGGGGTGTTGCTTTGGGCTGCATTAAAGTGCTTCATTTGGAGTTTGGTGAGAGGGGGATTCTTAAGGGTTACTTTCTATCTAAAGTCTAATCTTGCTTTACTTTAGCAACTAACTAAAAGTTGCTCTTTGGGTTGGGAGAAGGTAAGTTTTAGTCCAGCTTTAAAATATAGGTTATGCAGGTTCTGCTTGTAGCTGCAGCTAGTAAATTGGTTAACTGGCTTAAACAGGTTTTCAGAAGATAATTTCAGGATTACTCCTAGTGCCACATGCTCGCAAGATCAGGAATAGGAGAATAGGCTGGGCAAATGCATAATTAGATAGGTGGTGTAGGAGGAAAGGATTTAATTTCCTGAGGCATTGGCACCAATTCTGGCGAAGATGGGACCTGTACAAGCTGGGACGGGTTGCAACCCAGCAGGACTGGGACCAATATCCTCACAGGGGTATTCGCGAGTACTGTGAGGGAGAGTTTAAACTAGATTTGCAGGGGTCAAGAACTTGAGCAGGGGGTCACAAGAGAGGGAAACAAAGACAGGAATGAAAGACAGAAAAGTAGAAAGCAAAAGTGGAAGGCAGAGGAAACAAGGACTAGCAGTAAATAGGGCCATAATACAAAAAATGTGTAAAACTGTTAAAAATACAAGTCTAAAGACATTGTATCTGAATGCACAGAGCATCCTTAATAAGGTGGACGAATTAACAGTGCAAACGGTTGTAAACAGGTATAATATGATTGCGATTACAGAGACATGGCTGCAGGGTGACCAAGGATGGGAATTGAATATCCAAGTGTACTTGATATTTAGGACAAACAATCAAAAAGGTGTGATGTGGCCTTGTTAATTAAGAATGAAAAAAGTGCAATAGTGAGAGAGGATATCAGCTCAGAAAATCTAGATGTAGTAACAGGTCTGGATGGAGCTAAGAAGCAACAAGGGGTGGAAAACATTAGTGGGAGTTGTTTGTCTGTGGGCCTCCAAACAGTAGTAGTAAGGTAGGGGATGGCAAGAAACAGGAAAATAGAGATGCAGGTAACAAGTGTGCTACAGTAATTATGGGTGACTTTAATCTACACTGGGCAAACCAAATTAGCAATAATACTGTGGTGACTGAATTCCTAGAGAACATACAAGTTGTTTTTTTAGACCATTATATCGAAGAACTGACTAGGGAACAGGCTTTCCTGGATTTGGTATTGTGCAATGAGAAGGGTTTAATTAATAATCTTATTGTGTGGGATCCTTTAGAGAACAGTGACCATAACATGAGAGAATTCTTCATTAGGGTGGAAAGTAAAGTAGTCTGGTCTGAAACTAGGGTCCTAAAGCTTAAAGGAAACTGCGAAATTATGAGGTGTGAGTTGGCTAAGATAGATTGAGGAACATCATTAAAAGGCATGATGGTGGATAGGCAATGGCTAATATTTAAGGAACAAGTGTATGCATTGCAACAGTTACACATTCCTTTCTGGCGCAAAAACAACAGGAAAAGCGGCCCTACCATGGCTAACAAATATATTAAGGATAGTATTAGATCCAAAGAGGAATCAGATAAAGTTGCTAGAAAAAGTAGCAAGCCTGAGGATTGGGAGCAGTTTAGGATTCAGAGAAGCAAAAGACTGATTATGAGGAGAAAAATCGATTATGAGAGTAAACCTGCAAGGAACATAGGAGCTTTTACAGTCTGCTTTTATAACTATGTAAAAAAAGGATTAGTGAAGATAAATGTAGGTCCCTTACATTCGGAAACAAGGGAATTTATAATAGAAAACAAGGGAATGGCAGAGCAATTAAACAACTACTTTAGTTCTGCCTTTATGGAGGAAGACACAAATAACTTCCCAGAAATACTAGGGAACCATGCATCTAGTGAGAAGGAGGAATTGAATGAAATTAGTATTACTAAAACAGTAGTTCTGGAGAAATTGACGCAACTGAAATTCCCAGGGCCTGATAATCTACATCCCAGGGTACTACAGGAGGTAGTAGTGGATGGGTTGGTTGTCATCTTCCAACATTCTGTAGATACTGGAACAGTCCCG
Source organism: Carcharodon carcharias (assembly GCF_017639515.1). Taxonomy (NCBI): domain Eukaryota; kingdom Metazoa; phylum Chordata; class Chondrichthyes; order Lamniformes; family Lamnidae; genus Carcharodon; species Carcharodon carcharias. Next base: position 214,586,852 of record NC_054467.1, on the reverse strand, counting down.
GCAGATTGGAGGGTGGCAAATGTAACCCCACTATTTCAAAAAGGGAGGGAGGGAGAAAACTGAATTGCAGACCAGTTAGCCTAACATTAGTAGGGAAAATGCTAGAGACTAAAGAATATGATAACAGGACACTTAGAAACAATCAACAGGATTAGACAAAGTCAGCATGGATTTATGAAAGGGAAATCATGTTTGACAAACCTATTGGAGTTTTTTTTTAGGACATAACCAGCAGAATAGATAAGGGAGAATCAGTGGATGTGATATATTTAGATTTTCCGAAAGCTTTTGATAGAACCCCACATAATAAGTTAATGTGTAAAATTAAAGCACATGGGATTGGGGGTAAGATATCGGCATGGATTGAGAATTGGTTGGCAGACAGAAAACAGATAGGAGGAGTAAATGGGTCTTATTTAGAGTGGCAGGTGGTGCTTAATGAGATACCACAGAGATCAGTGCTTGGGTCCCGCTATTCACAATATACATCAATTATTTGGATGAGGGAACCGAACATAATATTTCCAAGTTTGCTGATGACATGAAACTTGGTGGAAATGTGAGCGATGAGGGGGGTGTTAAGAGGCTTCAAGGTGATTTAGACAAGTTGAGTCAGTGGGTAAATACATGGCAGATGCAGTATAACGTGGATAAGTGTGAAGTTATCTGCTTTGGTAGGAAAAACAGAATGGCAGAGTATTATTTAAATGGTGATAGGTTGGGAAATGTTGGTGTGCAAAGGGACCTGGGTGTCCTTGTACACCAATCACTGAAAGCAAGTATGCAGGTGCAGCAAGCAGTTAAGGCGGCAAACGGTATGTTGGCCTTCATTGTGAGAGGACTCGGGTACAGGAGCAAAGGTGCCTTACTGCAGCTGTACAGGGCCTTTGTGGGACCACACCTAGAGTACTGTGTACAGTTTTGGTCTCCTTACCCAAGAAATAATATACTTGCCATAGAGGGAGGACAGTGAAGATTCACCAGACTAATTCCTGGGTTGGCAAGATTGTCATATGAGGAGAGATTGGGCCGACTAGGCCTGTATTCACTGGAGTTTAGAAGAATGAGACGGGATCTCATTGAAACATATAAAATTCTGACAAGGATGGACAGATTGGATACAGGGATGACATTTCCTTTGGCTGGAGGGCCTAGAACAAGGGGTCACAGTCTCAGGATATGGGATAGGCCATTTGGGACTGAGATAAGGAGAAACGTTTTCATTCAGAAGGTGGCGAACTTATGAAATTCTCTACCACAGAGGCTGTGGAGGCCAAGTTACTGAGTATATTTAAGAAGGAAATAAATAGATTTCTGGACTCTCAATGCATCAAGAGGTATGGGGAAAGCACAGGAGAACAACATTGAGATAGAGGATCAGCCATGATCATATTGAATGGCGGAGCAGGCTCGAAGGGCCGAATGACCTACTCCTGCTTTCTTTGTTTCTATGTTAATGTAATGAAACATCCCAAGGTACATCACAGGAGCATCATAAAACAGAATATGACATACAAAAACATAAGAGAAACCGAATAGTAAAAAAGTAATATGGGTCAATTAAAGCTGAATGCAGCATAATAAAGAAATGGCAGGTTCTTTTTTTTAAATTAAATGTGACTCTGTCCACTGTGGAAGCTGATACCAAGGATTAGATCAGTTGCCACAGTGGTTAATGGACCGAATACCAGCCACAAGTATAAAAATAGGCCAACAGAACTTTGTGAATTTCATGAAGGGAAACAAAATAATGGGACTCAAGATAGATTAAATGTCCAGAACCTGCTCTGTTTCCACCCCAGAGGGAGTATTAGAAGAAATAAGTGAGGAAATTACAGTTATGTTTATAATTCCCCAAGAGCTCTCTGGAATTTTGCCTTTGGATTTAAGAATTTCAATTGTAACTCTGTTCTTTAAGAAGGGGGTAGGGGTCGGAAGCAAACTACGACCCGATATTTTAAACATTAATTGTGGGGGAAGTTTCTAAAATGCAGAGACAAATTTTCTGAGCATTGGAGCAAGCATTAGCTGATCAAAGAAAGCATACCTTTCTGAATAGATCTGAAACAGATCTGAATAGTCTCAGCAAATTGAGGTGTGTGGGCCAGGGAGTATCCATGTATACCTGTCTATATGAGCTTCCAGACGGCAAAACAAAGTTCTGCATGAGATTAACAGAAATGAAAGTGCACAGAATTGGAAGTAACCCTGTGACATGGTTTGGTAATTGGAGTTTGTTCTCTTATTTGCAGGATGTGACAACTGAAGCTCCCAAGGAATCTGTGTTGGGACCTCGAGATCAAAAGGGTGCAGAGGACACCATTAGACAGGAGTTAGAAGTTATAAGTGATAACTATCAACATACTGGGGGTTACCATTGACCAGAAACTGAACTGGACTAGCCATATAAATACTATGGCTACAAGAGCAGGTCAGAGGCTAGGAATCATATGATGAGTAACTCACCTCCTGACTCTCCAAAGCCTGTCCACCATCTACAAGACACAAGTCAGGAGTGTGATGGAATACTCTGCACTTGTCTGAATGAATGCAGCTCCTACAACTCTGAAGAAGCTGGACACCATCCAGGACAAAGCAGCCCACTTGATTGGCACCACATCCACAAACGTTCACTCCCTCCACCACCGACACACAGTAGCAGCAGCGTGTACCATCTACAAGGTACACTGCAGGAATTCACCAAGACAGTACCTTCCAAACCTTGACCACTACCACCTAGAAGGACAAGGGCAGCAGATGGATGGGAACACCACCTGGAAGTTCCCCTCCAAGTCACTCACCACCCTGCCTTGGAAATGTATTGCTGTTCCTTCACTGTCGCTGGGTCAAAATCCTGGAACTCCCTTCCTAACAGCACTGTGGGTATACCTACACCACATGAACTGTAGTGGTTCAAGAAGGCAGCTCACCACCACCTTCTCAAGGGCAACTAGGGATGGGCAATAAATGCTGGCCCAGCAGCAAAGCCCACATCCCGTGAATGAGTAAAAATAAAGGGAACATAGACTAAATGAATGGGTGAAATGTAAGTGAAACTGTGGGAAATGGAGTTCAATGTGGGGAAGTTCGAGGCCGTGCATTTTGAATCTACCATCCAAAAGAAATGCCAACAGAAAATACAAATCTGGAAGCAGAGAAAATAGTGGGAGGAAAATGTTGCAGCACTGAGAATTCCTGCAGTCCTTGTTGAGGTTAACAGCTAAATTTTGTGTTAGTAAATATTGTACAGCGGGAATTAATGAGTTGTGAAGAATTGCCCAAAATAGCCAACATGTCTCATAGGCTGTAAACAACAGCTTTTAATTAACTCCTATGGTTATGGTAAATGGTTAACATTATTTGCCCAATGAAGGCAGCTGCCCATAGTGGTACAAGTGGTGGGGACTATACTTAACTTTAATTTGAACTGCAGGCATTGGACACAACACAAAGGCTGATCATTCACGACAAGAAGAATTCATTCAGCTGCCTTTGCAGCTATTGCATCACCTGATCAGTATGAAACCTAACAAGTCTGGACACAGTGAGCAACCAAGCAGTAATTGCTAAGTTTATTAGTGGACAAGCTCAGTGTCTGAGTATTGAGTCACAATGAGCAAATTGATTAAGATATTAAAGCTACCAACTATTATTCTCCAGATTTTTCCTTGCACATGGCTTGCAGCTATCCAGCTTTCCTAACTAGATGAGTCAATCTCCATCTGTTACACCAGAAACTATGAAGTTCTCTACTGATTGGTCAGTGCAGAGTTAGTCAATCTTAACTAGTCACGGTTGGTGTGTTGCAATTGGTTTCAGCATCCCAGGCCAGAGGTCAGGAACCTGCGGCTTCAGAGCCGTGCACAGCTCGCTCAGAACTCATGCAGTTCCTGGCCATTATTAATTGAACCCATTTTCATGGTAATTCAATGGACTATTTTTTTTAACTTTCGTTAATATTGTACTTGTGAGAAAGTTTCAATTTACAACTTTTCTGCAAAACAACCTTTAAAATGCTGTTGAAAAACAAGACAAAGGCACATTTCATTATTGCCATTTGAGTAACAGCATTGCGGTTCCTAAAATACTGCATTTTTGACTAAGTTTTAAAAAAAAATTTCTTAAGGTGGCCCCTGTTCCAGACTTTAGAGGAAAAGTCAGGGTGTCGCTTCCACATACTACCCAACAACTGACTAGGTACATTTGGAGTTTAGTTATGACACCCAACAAGAAAAATTAGCCTCATACCACTAGCCATTTGGAGCAACACATTAAGGATAGCTATTTCAATGAACTACCACATAGAACTCCATCCAGAAAATACACAGCATGTTCTGGAAGCCAGAGACAATTGAGGCAAAAAAATCCAATTCCAATACAATGAGCTTTATTTTCCACTTAAGTCAGTTGAATTTAATATTGTGCTATGTGCTTTGAGTGAGGCTATTAATACATCGCCTCAAATCCAACAAAATGCCAGCATCAGTAATAACACAGCAACCACCAACGGTTTCACCTTATTCTGTTTAATTTAAAATATTGTCTTCAGGTGTAAAACATTGATTATTATACCTATCCTCAATTGTCAAAGTTGAAGCACATGTAAACAACGTTGCACACTTACCCCACTTTCACAAACCAAATTTTTTATGACCTAGCATTAGCCTAGTTGACCCAAGAGATTTTCTTTATTCTTTCATGGCATGTGGGTGTCGTGAGCAAAGTCAGCATTTGTTGCCCATCCCTAATTTCCCTTGAACCGAATGGTTTGCTAGGCCATTACAGAGGGCAGTTGAGAGTCAACCACATTGCTATGAGTCTGGAGTCACATGTAGGCCAGGCCAAGTAAGGACAGCAGATTTCCTTCCTTGATGGGCACGAGTGAACCAGATAGATTTTTATAATAAATCGAAAATAGTTTCACAGTCACCATTACTGAGACTAGCTTTCAAATCCAGATTTATTACCTGCCGTGGTGGGATTTGAACCTGTGTCCCCAGCACATTAATCAGGGCCTTTGGATTACTAGTCCAGTGACATTATTATTACGCTACCATCTTACCCAAGCAGGTCACTTGGTGAGGAACAAAAAGATGGTTTCACGAATATACTCCCAGCTCCCATAATCACACTCGTAGACGCCGGAGTCAACCTCCTTAAGGAAGCATTCAATCCCCTCAAGGGTGTTGCTGACATCACTGGAACCAATTAGATATCTGTAGCAGACCTGAATTCTTCATATCCACCTACATGCCCTTACCATATTTTAAATCCCGTTTCGCTAAATATGTAACTTGTTTCCTATTTCTAGTATTTACTTTGATTACCTCCTCTAGTTTCTCATTCCAGAATATTACATCCCATTTTAAGCTGGTATCCCCTATGCAGCAGGTAACAAATATGGTAGTTTTCCTATTCCAATTGTATTGATTGCTTTACTTGGGGTTAAATCACATTGATATCTGTTGTCCAAGGGCTCCAGTTTCTCTATAAATTATTTTTCCTGTTATTAACAATTAATACCTCAGTGTTACTTATATTTTCACTTCAACCACACACTTATTTTTAGAATATTCTATGCTTCTTGTTCTGCCCAGATACTAATGCTGTTTTTTTGGTCATTACAGGGGTACAAATACTACAAAGTTTTATTTTGGCCCAATGATACCATCAACTAGTCTGTATCCCAAGATTCTTTAAGTAACAATGTGGTTTGTCTTTTATGACTTGCTCAATTATAAATCAACTTCTACATAACAAAAAAGTGCAGATAGTTAGAACTTAATCCATCCTTCATCTGTCTCAGCTCTGGGATTTGCTCATTAAACATCTGTGCCCCATCGCCTCCTTTTCATTGTACTGGAACATCCTTAATATTCTTTGACCAAGTTTTTTGTGACCCCTCCCAATATTTCCTTGCCGCAATGCTGTCAGATTTAATCCTGGGATTCGCCTTAGGATATTTTTCTTTGTTAAAAAGATGTCATATTAATGCATTGTTGTTGTTGAACTGCTGCTTTCAATATTTGCAGCATGCAACATGGTGTTGATACTGATATGAAAACAGAGTATCAATCTCAGTTTGCTACTTTTTGAATTTCTATTCTGCCCAGATGCTGGTTAGAATGTGGAACTTGCTACCACATGGAAAAGCTGAAGTTAAGAGCAAAGAACCATTTAAAAGGGACAGCTGGCAAAGTACATGAATCGAAAAAGGAACAGAAGATAATGCTGATGATAGCCAAATTAATTGAATCAGGAGTAAGGTTGTGTGAAGCATAAATGTTGGCATAGACCAGTTGGGCCAAATGGCCTTTCTGAGCTATAAATTTGATGTAATATCGTGACCCGCTGAATATTTCTGGGGTCCAGATGAACAGGCATTATTTGCTTTTACTATTACCAATACTTAATGTATCTACTTAATAAGCTCATCATTTTGCCAATAGCCTCTCTTTCCTATTCATTTTGTCCGACTACACACTTTCCAGTTAACTTGTACCAATAGGTGCCTTCAGCTCACTAACATTTTTAATAAATCTCATTTCTAGCACGCTGACATGGCAAATGATGTGTGCCAGGTGGACCAAATCCATGAGAGAAACTTGGTTACGCCATCACGATGGTTTTGTAATTTGTATTTATTACGAGATGTGTGCACTGAATTCAGAAGTATTAAGTCCAAGACCTTTAGAGATTTTAAAAAAGTTAAATATTTATTAACAAAATAAAAGGTGTCAAGCACATACATAAGACTACAGTTATTATAATAACTCCTAAAATTCCTAATTAACATGACCCCTAGTTACACTCCCTTTAAGGCAATGTTCAAAAATAGATTTTAGATTTAAAACAAACTTAGCAAGTTAACACAATACCCTGGACAGTGGAATTTCAAATGGCTTTTCCCCAACTTAAGGTTCGTCATAAGTGCTGGAGGTTTCATTAAGGCAATTTCACACACTCCTGTTAAATTTTACGTGCCTTCTGACACATAAGCCTTTCATTCTCCTTTACATATTTTTCTCTCTTTTTAAATATGTAAATTCTATTGTTCCATATGTCTTTGAAACTGTATCTTCCGATAAAATAAAAACTTTCACGTTGCCATTATATATTGCCAGCAACCTTTGGGAAAAATGAACACATTCTTTAGCCTTGCTTATCTGGCTAGTTGTAAACAGATGAAGATTGCTTTGAAATCCAAATCTCCCTTCACTTATCTAAAAATGCAAATTACCTTCAAACTTTACATGCTAAGCCAGTGTCAATGTTTACTCATTAGCAAGTTTTGCACCTAGCTTCTTTTGATGATTTAAAGCTTGCAGTCTACTGTAATTAAATCACACACAGACCAAACTTTACTTAACCCCATAAACCTACTGCACAACAAACCAGAACAATATTATGAAAATTATTATACTTTTGTCACACTCTTCGTAATAGATTTTTAATCAGTGGGACACTACCTACAGCATAATAATATGGTTGTGGCAGCACAACTTTTCAGTAGACTAATACCATCATACCTCTTTGCAGGACAATGATTACAAACACCAATGAGACTTGGCAAATTTATCCAGAAATTACTTGAGCTACTGACTAACAAGTCCCCATCTTTCATTTGCAGTCAGTGCTGAGTGAGCTCCCAGGTGGACTGGTGTTAGGATGGTAAAATTGTCAATACATTAAAAGGAAAAACAGTTTGGCCATTACTCTTGCTGGCTATTCCTAGCCACTACTTCCCAGAATAAAAACTATCATCCTGGAAATCGGCTCTACCTTGTTTGGGCTGCCCCTGAAATAGTCAGAAAGTTGCAAGTTCAAACCCGAAGCACAATCCACGATTACGAGTGCAATGCACAAGGAATGCAGCATTGCCACATGTACGAGCTTCTGCATTATTTTAAGAGGTCAGAGAGTTCTCTATATCCTAACATTCCTGCATCAGCCACCATCAACCACAAATGAAGTGGTACTTTTTTTCAAAAAGTATGAGCTCTTTGTGGAACCTGTAAAGACTGCAAAGAGTACCTCTGCACGCCCTTCATCAGGCCCAAGTCATTGTATTTGTTTCTTGGTGTAGATGTTGAAGGACAATCAACCCAAGTAGATGTATATCAAGGAAGGGATCAATACTTTCAGTAGAAAACAAAAATTTGAAAATAAGAACTAAATAACAGCAAAACATTTCTACACTTGTGAACAAATGAGTCAGACATGCCTGCCTGCTATCATATTGTGAGAAACACAATAATGACACTTGCCTTGCAGGTGCACGAGTTTTGGCAAGACGCAAGCATCACAATATTATTATTAATTAATACATTATCCGCTTCCTCCTTTTTTTAGAACTTAACTTTGCAGCATGCCATCAGATATAATGTTCCAGAATTTAAGAACAGCCCTCAATTCTATTGTGATCAGGTATCATTAGCACATGAAAACAAGTTTCTTTTTTGATATTTAAATCCCTGCAACAAAAACAAATAGTTGGACTCATTTGAGTTTAAACTACAACATAAGAAAGCCTAAGGGCAATGCATAAACATCTACAAATCTTGAGGTATAAAGGAATAATTTATGCAGTTAGAGAGCTGTAAATTGCCAATACCACACACTGAACCATAAAAACCATAAAGCCACAAAGGTTATGGTGCAGAAAGAGGCCATTCAACCCATTGTGCCTATGCAGGCTGAAGAGAGGAAAAAAAACTAACCACTTATTTTAATCCCACGTCCCAGCACCTGGTCTGTAGCCTTGCAGGTTACAACACTTCAGATGCAGATCCAGGTACCTTGTAAATGAATTCAGTGTTTTAGCCTCAACCACCAGCTTAGGCAGTGAATTCCAAAAGCCCAACACCCTCTGGGTGAAAAGATTTTTCCTCATGTCCCTTATAATCATTCTGCCAATGATCTTAAATCTATGGCCCCTGGTAACTGACCCCTCAGCTAGGGAAAAACAAGTCATAAAAACAAAAAAACTGCGGATGCTGGAAATCCAAAACAAAAACAGAATTACCTGGAAAAACTCAGCAGGTCTGGCAGCATCGGCGGAGAAGAAAAGAGTTGACGTTTCGAGTCCTCATGACCCTTCGACAGAACTTGAGTTCGAGTCCAAGAAAGAGTTGAAATATAAGCTGGTTTAAGGTGTGTGTGTGGGGGACGGAGAGATAGAGAGACAGAGAGGTGGAGGGGGGGTGTGGTTGTAGGGACAAACAAGCAGTGATAGAAGCAGATCATCAAAAGATGTCAACGATAATAGTACAATAGAACACATAGGTGTTAAAGTTAAAGTTGGTGATATTATCTAAACGAATGTGCTATTTAAGAATGGATGGTAGGGCACTCAAGGTATAGCTCTAGTGGGGTTTTTTTTTATATAATGGAAATAGGTGGGAAAAGGAAAATCTTTATAATTTATTGGAAAAAAAAAGGAAGGGGGAAACAGAAAGGGGGTGGGGATGGAGCTCACGACCTAAAGTTGTTGAATTCAATATTCAGTCTGGAAGGCTGTAAAGTCCCTAGTCGGAAGATGAGGTGTTGTTCCTCCAGTTTGCGTTGGGCTTCACTGGAACAATGCAGCAAGCCAAGGACAGACATGTGGGCAAGAGAGCAGGGTGGAGTGTTAAAATGGCAAGCGACAGGGAGGTTTGGGTCATTCTTGCGGACAGACCGCAGGTGTTCTGCAAAGCGGTCGCCCAGTTTACGTTTGGTCTCTCCAATGTAGAGGAGACCACATTGGGAGCAACGAATGCAGTAGACTAAGTTGGGGGAAATGCAAGTGAAATGCTGCTTCACTTGAAAGGAGTGTTTGGGTCCTTGGACGGTGAGGAGAGAGGAAGTGAAGGGGCAGGTGTTGCATCTTTTGCGTGGGCATGGGGTGGTGCCATAGGAGGGGGTTGAGGAGTAGGGGGTGATGGAGGAGTGGACCAGGGTGTCTCGGAGGGAGCGATCCCTACGGAATGCCGATAAGGGGGGTGAAGGGAAGATGTGTTTGGTGGTGGCATCATGCTGGAGTTGGCGGAAATGGCGGAGGATGATCCTTTGAATGCGGAGGCTGGTGGGGTGATAAGTGAGGACAAGGGGGACCCTATCATGTTTCTGGGAGGGAGGAGAAGGCGTGAGGGCGATGCGCGGGAGATGGGCCGGACACGGCTGAGGGCCCTGTCAACGACCGTGGGTGGAAAAACAAGTCATTCCTGTCTACCCTATCTAGGCCTCTCAATTTTGTTCACCTCAATTAGGTCACTTCTCCGCCCATTCAGCCAAACCATTGATCTCATTCTGGAATTGACAGCTATTCTCTTCACATCAACTACATGGCCAATTTTTAGTGTCACCTGCAAATTTCCCAATCATGCCTCTCACATTTAAGTCTAAATCATTAAGATATACAACAAACAGCAAGGGCCCCAACACTAAGCCCTGTGGAACACCACTGGAAACCCTTTTCCATTTGCAGGAAGATCCATGAACAGCTTAGAAAGCAAATAAGAAAACAAAGTGTTTAGACTTGGATTAATGACCAGCAGATAAGCAGAGTTTACAACATTACAAGTAGCAGCGTTTATATCTTGAAGAAGGCATTCCAAAGTTCTAAAATAAATAACAAAGTGATACATGGAGACTGAGCATGGAGGAAAAAGAAAAAAAAGAGATGGATATACAAGGAATTGGAACAGGAAATACAGCTGGAGGTGATTTTATTGAGGTTTTTTGAAAGGAGAACAAAATGTGGAAAGGTGAAAAGAACACAGTAACTCCATTAAAAATCTCTCATTGATTGAGCACTTTCGGACAACTAGAGGTTGTGAAAGATGCTGCAGAAACACAAGTCTTTCTTTTCCTTCAGAATCCAGAAGTATTGTAGAATGATTATCCATTAATGGCAGAGCAGGGGCAGAGGTGTGTAGAGTACACACTGTAATGTAAGTCAGGAGGTAATCACTAAGGTAAGGCAGGGTCAAGATCAATGGATCAACTTGAAAGCATGGGCATGAAATTTATTTTAACACAATATTGCTGTGACAAGGACATAAAGGGAGAGGTGGGATTCAATAGTTTAGTAGAAGTGTAACGAAGTGCAGGTGATGAGGGCTGGTTTGTTGGGAAGCGATGGGCATATGTAGAAAGAGCAGGCAGAAAAACGGTAATGGAAGGAAAAGGGAAAAAGGGTATTAAGCAGAGTGGATGGTCTTGGAAGAAATTGTTTAGAAGGAAGAGTGAGAGGCTGTCCAAATGTCACCAAGGGGAAAAAATATGCTTTAGCAATGGCACAGTGCACAAGGTTGTAGAGTGTTCAGAAACGTTTTAACCCTGGCACAGCAGGATTTACAGAAATAAAACTTAAGTGGAACAAGAGGGAAAACAAAAATCAAAATACATCTCATTACATTTTCAACACACTTGGTCAATAGTTTTCACAAATCAGCAAGTTCATCTCATTTACTCAGTTTCCAATACACCATGACCAAATGATCTGTGGATTTAACAGGCTCCATGTGCTAAATACAATTTTCTTGCTCGAAAGTTCATGTAATTATAAAACAGCGCCTGAAAGTAAATGTTAAATTAAACTCTCAGGGAGAATTTAATTACACTTAAATGTAAATTAGGATAATCTCTCTGTTCTTGCAGCTGATTCAAGTTATTTCATAAAAACTGTCCCCAAGGGGACAGAGACAGAGAAGCATGAACTATCTTTGCAAAAGCAGTTCAATAGCTCCTTCTTAAATGCTTTACCTTAAATGACTTCAAGGGGCTTATGGTGTCAATGGCAGCTTGGTTCAGATGTGACATTTCTTCCTTCAAGTCAAATTTTCAAGCTTCACTCTCCAACTTCAACACAAAATCTGGACCTGTAGTGTGATACCAAGGTTATTTTCAGGGGTGCTAAGATCCTATTTGTTGAGGTGGATATTAAAGATTCATGGCATTTCTTTGATAGAAGAGCAAGGTGCTCTCCTGGTCAACAGTCCTTCCTTCAAGATGGTCATTAATCTTATTTTCCTGGCGGGATCTTGCTGCACTAGATACTGGCTGCACTATTTGCCTACATAACAACTGAGATGCATTTCAAAAATAAGTCTTTGGCTGTGAGGTATAGAGACACATTCCAGCATGTGAAAGATGTGACGAATGAAGGATCTTGCTTTCCTAATGTCTTAGATAAGCTGGCATAAGAATCCTTTCGGGAGAAACTTTGAGCAGCTCTACTAATAACCAGATGCAATCTGGTCTGAATAGTGCCACTATATTAGTTGCTGACAGTTAAGAAATACCCTTTGTGGTTTAGAGTTTGGCAGTACAACTTAAAACTGTGCTCCTTGAATCTTTTCTCCATTAAACCATCCCTCCCGAAGAGGGTGATTTCTGCTGTATACATTTCGAAAGACACAATCAGCCTTTGAGCAGCTTATGGAAATGGATATTCAAAGGGCTGTCCAACATTAAGGCAGCGTGCAAGAAGACAGGTTGTTCATTGAAGCAAAGCCCAATCTTGAGGGGAGACAATGGTGCAGTGTTAATGTCACTGGATTGATAATGGAGACCCAGGCTAATCCGCTGGGGACATGGGTTCAAATCCCAGCATGGCAGCTGGTGAAATTAATAAATCTGGAATATAAAGCTAATCTCAGTAATGGTGACTGTGACAACTGTCATAAAAACCCATCTGGTTCACTAACTCCTTTTAGGGAAGGAAATCTACTGTCCTTACCTGGTTTGGCCTATATGTGATTCCAGACCCACAGCATTTTGGTTGACTCTTAACTGCCCTCTGAAATGGCTGAGCAAGCCACTTAGTTCAAGGGCAATCAGGGACAGGCAACAAACGAACTTGCCAGCGATGCCCATATCCCACGAAAGAAGAAAAGTGTGGCCCTGAAACATGCACTGTCCAGTGGGATTCAATGAGCAACAAGTAACAGTTGCTGGTCTTTCTTTTGCCCAGAGATTTAGGTCAGTTGACTTATCTGAACTTTTACACGCATCTGATTACCACCACGCAAATCCAGTTTTTGAAAGGGGTTAATAATTAAAAAAATTAAAATTAAGCTAATAGTGCAAGTTGAAGATCGCTGCCATCAGATGGTGAGAGGGGGAATCTAAAAATTTCCTCCAAAGAGCAAGTGTGAATTTCTGATTAGGTCAATTCACCTCAGTTTTTTTCCTTACACCCCTTTATTTCTTTAGGATGCTGCAACAAGTTGTCCCAAAGAGTGAAGGAGCAAGTCTACGCATAGCACTGAAGGCTTCTATTAGGTAGATATAAAATACTTTCTCAAAAGAAAATATATATTTAAAGGGGAAGCTAGGTAAGCTCCAAAGGGGAATGGAATAGAAGGATATGCCAACAGGGTGAATTGAAGAGGGATGGGTAGAGGCTTACGCAGAGTATGATTACCAGCTTGGAGCTGTAGGGCCCAATAACCTATTTCTGTGCTGCAAACTCTTATTAGGAAAAACAACTGTGGAACTACTATTTCAGTAGAACCATTTTATTTGCACTGGGGAACTTAGGAGAACACTATCAATACATATCGTCCCATGTGCTGTGACTACCTATCCATAGCCAAGCAAGTAAAGGATGAATGGGGTGAAAAGAGGTGTACTATAAGTAGCCCTAAGCGACATTATGAATATGAAAGCAAAATATTGCGGATGCTAGAAATCTGAAATAAAAACAGAAAAAATGCAGGTCTGGCAGCATCTGTGAAGAGAGAAGCACAGTTAATATTGAGTCTGTATGACACTTCTGAGCTAAAGAGAACCTTTAGAGCCTCTGAAGAAGGGTCATATGGACTCAAAACGTCGACTCTGGTTTCTCCCTCCACAGATGCTGCCAGACTTGCTCAGTTTTACCAGCATTTTCTGTTTTATTATGTATATGAATATAGTGACCAGATATTTCCCTGCAATGAAAACTTTGTACCCCATTATTGGCTGTTTTCTGTGCTATAATATTCTATGAAGTCAGCCTCTAAACTTGTGATTGAGTTCTCATTGGTGTTGTGCAGCAGTATAACACCAACAAACAAGATCACTTCTGATCGGTTTCTAAAGGTCAGCAATTGGGTGATGCTGCACTCCCACCATCTGTGTCACAGCCTCCCCTTTTATTCTTAATGTAATTCAGGCCGCATCCATGGAACATTTTCCTGAATATTGCAAAACACTTTAAAGAGGTGTTATTTAAAACAAGTCATCATAATGAAACAGAGCACTGTCAGTAAGGAGAGCAGATTGGCCTGGGAAATAGCGATGCTGTATCTAAACAAAGGAATGACAAAGAGGGAGACAGGGGTGTGTGAAGGGAGAAAGATAGGAGAGGTGGAATTGTAATCAAGGTATCTTACTTATGCTATTTGAACGAAGCTGAGAACAAGATTTTTTTTAAAAAAAACTCATTCTTTTAAGCCGTGTGTGAAGATGGATTTTTAAAATATTTCTGGGAACATGGTGGTATTCTGTAAAGAAGTGTGTGTGCGTGTGCGCATGATTAATTAAATTGGGGGAAGTTAGTAAACATGCATTTGTAATGAGAGGCTCTGGTGAAGTCGATTTACAAGTAAATAGGGTTTGAAATTTATATTTTAAGATATGTAAGGACTTGACCTTTCAGCTGTTAAATTTCTAAGTGGAGTTTAGAAGTGACAAGGGACTTTCACAAGTTTCATAAGTAAACAAGGTAAGCTCATGAAATGTTATTTTTTTATTCATTCATTGGATGTGGGATTCGCTGGCTAGGCCAGCATTTATTACCCATTACTAGTTGCCCTTGGGATGGGCAATAAAGGCTGGTCCAGCCAATGAAGCCCACATCCCGTGAGTGAAAGGTGACACCTTCATCTACCTTCAACCCCTCCCTTTAATGCAACTGAACTAATTTTTGCAGCAGTCATTCTGCTCCATTCCAATTAAATGAACAAAATATATGCTTCATTTATATAACAGTTTAGAATGATACAGAGCACCATGTACACTCAACAGGTCAACAATGCCTGCTTCTCATCAGAGTCATTCTTTGGTTCTGCCCACTCATCTGCTCATAACATTCAGCACATGATTTTCATTTCAATGGCCTGCACTGAACCTTGTACAAACATCAGGAACACTCTGGCCAGGAGCCTCGCAGAGCAGGAATAACTGGGCATTTATAAATTCTTGTACTTGCTCATCTGCAGCCACACAATGTCTTGCAAAGTACTCTCCCGGTGGAAGTGGAGTCAAGAGCTGGAAACCTCACTGATTTCATTACCATTTCCCCTCCGCAAACTCCATTTCAATCTGGGACACTCAGCACACATGCTCCCAATTGCCGCCACAACCAAGATCAGTTAACACAGCAAATTAGGAGCTTTCTGATCAGAACTACAATAACTCACTAGCTACAGAGAGAGTGGATGCACGGGTAGTAATCTTCCAACAATCCTTAGATTCCAGAGCATTCCCAGAAGATTGGAAAGCTGCCAATATAACACCCTTATTCAAAAAGGGAGGGAGGCAAAAAGAATAAGTAACTATAGGCCAGTTAGCTTTACATCCATCATTAGGAAAATGTTGGAGTCTATTACAAAAGATGTATAATTAGCAGAGCATTTAGATATACATAATATAATCAAGCAGAGTCGGCATGGCTTCATGTAGGGTAAATCATGCCTGACAAATTTATTAGAATTCTTTGGAGGAGGCAACAAGCAGGATAGATGAGGGGAACCAGCAGATGTAATATATTTGGATTTCCAAAAGGTGTTTGATAAGGTACTGCACATAAGGCTACTTAATAAAATAAGAGCCCATGGTGCTGGGGGTAGCATATTAGCATGAATACAGGCTAGCTAATAGAAGATAGAGTTGGGATAAGGGGGACATTTTGAGGATGACAGCCTGTAACTAATGGATTGCCATGGGGATCAGCGCTGGGGCCACAATTATCTACAATATATATTAATGACTTGGATGAGGGAAATGAATGTACTGTCGCCAAGTTTGCAGATGACACAAAAATAGGTGGGAAAGCAAGTGGTGAGGGTTGACACAGAGACTGCAGAGGGATATAGACAGGTTAAGTGAGTGGGCAAAAACTTGGCAGATCAAATATAATGACAGTGTGTGCACTTTGACAGGAAGAATTGTGGAGCTGAATATTTCTTAAATGGAGAGACTGCAAAAATCTGCAGCACAGTGGGATTTAGGGGTCTTCGTGCATGAATCGCAAAAAGCTATCATACAAGTTCAACAGGTAATAGGGAAGGCAAATGGAATGCTGGCCTTTATTTCAAAGGGAATGGAGTATAAAAATAGGGAAGTCTTGCTAAAACTATTCAAAGTAGTTAGACCACACCTCGAATACTGTGAACAGCTCTGGTCCCCTTATCTAAGGAAATATGTACTGATATTGGAGGCAGTCCAGAGAAGGTTCACTAGATTGATCCCAGGTATGTAGGAATTTTCTTATGAGGAGAGGTTGAGTAGGTTGGGCCTGTACTCATTGGAGTTTAGAAGAATGAGAGATGACCTTATTGAAACATACAAGATTCTTCAGGGGCTTGACAGGGTAGATGCTGAGAGGTTTCCCTTTGTGGGAGAGTCTAGGACCAGAGGACATAATCTCAGACTAAGGTGAGGAACAATTCCATCTCTCAGAGGGTAGTTAATCTGTGGAATCCTTTATCACAGAGGGCTGTAGAAGCTGAGTTGTTAAGTATATTCAAGGCTGAGATAGATAGATTTTTAATCAGTAAGGGACTCAAGGGTTATGGGGGAAAAGACAGGAGAGTATAGTTGAGGATTAGCAGATCAGCCATGATTTCATTGAATGGTGGGCGGAGCAGGCTCGATGGACCAAATGGCGTACTTCTGCTCCTATGTCTTATGATCTTATGGAATCAACAGGATAGCCTAAAAAATGGAGACGAGAAAGGTACACACAATGTTGGGAGATGGTAGTATAGGGGTAATATCACTGAACTAGCAATTCAGAGACCCAGGCTAATGCTTTGGGACATGGTTCAAATCCCACCTTGACAGCTGGTGGAAATTCAGTTAATAATACCTGGAATTGAACGCTAGTCTCCATAATGGTGACCATATCATCAATTGTTTTAAAACCTTATCTGGGTCACTAATGTCCCTTTGGGGAAGGAAATCTGCCATCCTTACCTGATCTGCCATAAATTCAACTCAGATCCTCAGTAAGGTTATTGATTTGTAAATGCCTTCTGAAATGGCCTAGCAGCAAGTCATTCAGTTCAAGGGCAATTAGGAATGGGCAACAAATTCTGGCTTTGTCAGTGTGCCCACTTCCCATGAGAAGGATGAATTTAAAAAATGTAATGGTGTATTTGAAACTCTTTCAAGGTTCAACCAATCTTGTGGTAAATAATCAACAAATGCTGATGCAAGTTCACCAACTAATTTCAGCGCCCAATTCAATTGTTTTAAGCTGTAATTGTTTATAGCACTAAGAGGTTTAAAATCAGTATATCAGCTTAAAGAGATGAGTTTATCCAGAGCTGTGTGAATTTAAAAACAACCCACTAAAGGTATACAAAATAATTAAAGGGCTGGGTTACGTGCCTGTTGTCATTCAGAGAGAAAGAGAGAGAACCATTTCCAGCAGGTTTGATCAGAAGTATTTGCCAACAAGCTAAACAAAGAAAAGGGAGTCTGCAGGATATTCACCACCTATACTCTATTAAAATGTTTCCATATTCAAATATTTATCTACTTTATTTTTCACATTTTATCACTTTATGCTTTATTACTTCTATGAAAAGAACCATGAAATAGTTCTTTGTTACAGACAGGGGGAAGAAATAATTTAAACAGCCCTGAATACTCCTCTCACTACCCACTCATAAAAAGAAAGGTGTTTTGATTTTGATTTCCCCCTTTATAAGCAATGGCATATTTCCCAACCCCTCAGTTCTGGCATGATCCAATCTCTATTAATAGCCCCACAGCAAACTCATGATAGAATGAACTCAAAGCAGTAGTTAATTTCCACACACAATGTTGAGGGTGGGGGTGGGGGCACGGGGTGTTGTTACATAGCTCCCTGTGCATTCATACAGTAAAGAAGGATAGATAAAGGCAAAGACCACAGATAAGAGAATTATTATTTCACATGAGTCCAGAATCCAGGATTAAAGTCCAATAAGGTATTCCTTCAAAGGGGTCAGCAGGTTGAAAACTGCTACTGTATAATTCACTTTTCCAGTAGAGTTGACTTCCATGATGAGATGAACACGCAGAGATGAATCAATCAGTCTTGTAGGCGATGGTATAGAGGTTCTTGTAGAAACAGTATAGATGGGGAGACGTATTTAAACCTGGGTAGGACCTCTTTTCTGTGCTGCTGCTTGTAGATGATAAATTGGCAGACTGAACTTTACAGTACAGCAAGGCAATGTAACTGGTTTCACCAGCTAGGGGGTCATGTCACATGACTCCCACCTCTGTCCTGGCTTTGACAAAGGGTTTGTGTCCATTTGTCCGTGTCCCCGAGATTGTTAAATGTTCGAACCATTAAGACTTGAAAAGGAAGGTTATGGGATCCTTTGTCCTAGCAGACAATAGGTTGCAGCTGGTCAGGTCTTGTTTATGGAATACAGCTCCAGATACCAGTGTAAAGGTAGTGGGCTGGATTCTGTGCAAATGTGCTTAGGGAATTAAATACATTTGGGTGGAGCATGGACACAACACAGGACATCTGTTACATTTCAAATATAATGAAGTAGAAATAACAATGTTTTGCATTTGAAAATGGAAAACGCCTTTTTCCCTTGCCAGAACAAAATAGTTTGGCTGCACTGTTATTGCAATGTCAAAAAATTGTGTTGTAAGATAATTGGGAACAAGGAACAGAGGAATAAAAGGTTTCATCACCAGTTGAAATGAAGCACAAAGTATCTTAGCATTAGATCATAGCCTATGAAATTTGAGTTTCTAGATACTTCATAGAGCAACCCAGCACTTTGAAGCATAATGGAAAAAAACATATTTAGTCAACAGCATTTTTGATATCTTCAGGCTAGGTGCACAGATCTGGTTTCTTCAGCTTTTTTTTTGGAGTTATACTCTACTCATGCATTCCTTGGTATCACATCTTCATTTAACAAATTAGTACCCTTTAAAAGCTTAGTCGGGAACACAGCAGAATCAATATGCTATATTATATTGCACAATTTATATAATATTTAAAATAGAAAACAAACATCAGGAAAATAAATTGAAGAGAACAAAAAACATTCTGTCACTTCAATTCTCTCTTCCCTTGGAAATTGATTTATGTTTGGACCTCTTTTTCAACATCTGAAGTCCTTTAACATCTGAATGGACTTTAAGGGAAAAAGACAAACTTGAATTTATATAGTGCCTTTCAAACCCACAGGATATTCCAAAGCACTTTATAGCCAGTTAAATTAATTACTTCTTTGATAAATTCTGCAGTGAAAAGATAAGACAATGAATGTTGACAAGTTAACCGAATGTGGGAATTCCACACTTGAAATTGAGCCTCCCACCCAAGAGCCACACACAAATCCACTAGAAGAAACGTCATCATCATAATTAAGCATCCTGGGTAATTTCCCTCTTCCTCCTTAGCCCCAACACTGCGCAAAACAATAGCATTATTGTCTTGTTGAACATAACACCTTCCTGGCTAGTCTGTTGCAAAATACAGTGCATTTGTCAACCCAAGCACCAAGAAATATGCAAATTCTAAACTAACCGTAACTTGACAAGTTACAGGTACCATATCAGTGCAAGATGTCCCATGGTTCACAGGAGGCATAAGAAAAATAGCCAAAAGCAGAACCAGTTCCGTTACTTCAGATTCATGTTGTGTAAAATATTCAAAGACTAATAATTTCTGCGTATAGTTATCATAACTTCCCATTTACATCGCTTCCTACTCAATGAAGCCCAAGAACATAATCCCAATTGCTAAAAGGGAGAGAATCCTGTTCTAAGCTCTCAACTGCAGGGAAAAATCACAAACATGCAAACCCCATGAATCTGTCACACAGTCAGACCTCCAGAAAATCAGCCATTTTCAGTCAAAATCCTGGAACACCCTCCCTAAAAGCACATGAACTGCAGCAGTTTTTTTTTTAAACTCATTCATGGGATGTGGGCATCACTGGCTGGGCCAAAATTTATTGCCCATCCCTAATTACTCTTCAGAACTGAGTGGCTTGCTGAGCCATTTTAGAGGGCATGCAATCAAACACATTTCTTGTGGGTCTGGAGTCACATAAAGGCCAGATCAGGTACGGATAACAGATTTTCTTTCCTAAAGGACATTAGTGAACCAGGTGGCTTGTTATGACAATCGGCAATGCTTTCATGGTCATCATTAGACTTTTAATTCCAGATTTAAAAAAAAACTGAATCCAGGACCCCAGAACATGACCCTGCATCTCTGGATTACCAGTGCAGTGACAATACCACGATGCCACCATCTCCACACCAGTACCTTCTCCAGAGCAGTTAGAGATGGGCAATAAATGCTGGCCAAGCTATTGATGCCCACATCCCACGAATGAATTAAAAATTATATGGAACAGTACTGTCAACAGTAGAATTACCACAGATCTACTGTCAAGTTACTCAATGTTAAGAGAATGAGGATGAAGTTATTGATTGGGGAGAGAGACCGCGAGGTTCTTGAGCAAATTTATATAGGGAGTGACAAGGTACTGGAGGTGTTGGCAGGCTTAAAAGTGGACAAATATCCAGGTCCGGATGAGCTGTGTCCCAGACTGCTGAGGGAGGCAAGGGAGGAGGTCGCAGGGGCTCTGACCCAAATTTTTAATTCCTCTCTGGCCACAGGGGAGGTGCCAGAGGACTGGAGAACAGCTAATGTGGTTCCACAATTTAAGAAGAGTTGTAGAGAGAAGCCAGGAAACTTAAAGGCCAGTGAGTCTCACGTCAGTGGTAGGGAAACACTTGGAGAAATTTCTGATGGAGAGAATCTATCTCCACATGGAGAGGCAAGGCTTGATCAGGGATAGCCAGCATGGCTTTGTCAGAGGGAGGTCATACCTAACAAATTGGATTGAATTTCTTGAGGAGGTGACCAGGTATGTAGATGAGGGTAGTGCAGTTGATGTAGTTTATATGGATTTCAGCAAAGCCTTTGACAAAGTCCAACACGGGAGACTTACAAAGAAAGCAAATGCACATGGAATAGAGGTTAATTTGATAAGGTGGATTCAAAATTGACTTAGTTGTAGGAGACAGAGGGTGATGACAGAAGGATGCTTTAGTGATTGGAAGCCAGTGTCCAGTGGCGTACCACAGGGATCTGTGCTGGGTCCCCTATTATTCGTCATTTATATTAACAACATAGATGACTATGTGGGGGGTAGGATTAGTAAGTTTGAGGATGACACAAAGATGGCTGGGTGGCTAACAGTGAGGTTGAGTGTCTTGGGCTACAGGAAGATATAGACAGGATGGTCAAATGGGCAGATAAGTGGCAGATGGAATTTAACCCTGAAAAGTGTGAGGTGAACTTTGGAAGGAGTAATTTGACAAGGAAGTATTCAATGAATGACATGGCACTAGGAAGTTCTGAGGAACAAAGGATTAGGTAGGTAGGTCAGGTGTTTGTCACATGTCAGTGCAGATTTGATGGGCTGAAGGTCCTCTTCTGCACTGTGAGATTCTGTGATAATTGCAAAAAAGTCCTCCTCTAAATTTAATTTCCTGCCATCTGAAACACTTTCAAGTCTCATTCCAAAGACATGAGCAC
Source organism: Carcharodon carcharias (assembly GCF_017639515.1). Taxonomy (NCBI): domain Eukaryota; kingdom Metazoa; phylum Chordata; class Chondrichthyes; order Lamniformes; family Lamnidae; genus Carcharodon; species Carcharodon carcharias. Next base: position 214,565,080 of record NC_054467.1, on the reverse strand, counting down.
ATAATCAAGGCTGGCAATCCACTGCAGTACCGAGGGAGTACTCAAGTATCAGTGATGATATCTTTCCAATAAGATGCAAATCTGAGGCTTTGTCTGCCCTCTTGAGTGAACAGCTGAGATCCTATGAGACTATTCGAAGAGAGAGAAAGGAGTTTCTCCCAGGATCCTGGCCAGCATTTATCCCTCAACCAACTACCCAAGATAGATGATCATTTATTTTCATGTTGTTTGTGGTGCCCCTCTGTGCTTTGGGGTGTCCAGAGGTAAAAAAAAAGCATTTATTTTTTGTTGCGGTGAGGAACAGAGCAGAGACTAGGTGCCTCAAAGCTGCAGAACTGGGGAGGAATGCTGTCCTTAGGCTGCTCAAAAGTCAAGTTAGTGGGGGCCTGGAAGGAACTGATCCATCAGATCACTCCTGGCCACACAATGTGGGTACATGGCTAGTAGAAAATGCAGAGAAATTCATACCCTCCAGTTGTCAGCATGCTCACGGAACAGCTAGCTTTCAGAATGTAGCAGAAAGTTAGTTTTTACTTCTAGCTCTGGCCAAGGGATTCTCCACACCAAGTGTTTGATCCGCTTAACTGAAAAAGCAACTTATTAGAATACTAATGGAGCAAAGCAATTTTGGCCCTTCTGGGACTTTCAGTCTCTCATCATACAATTCAAAACTGAAAAAGATGCTGTAAGAAAAAGGCTTGCATTTATATAGTGCTTTTCATGATTTCGGGGCATTCTAAAGAATTTTACAGATAATTTTCAAGTGTTCTCTCTGTTGCAATACGGGAATCATGGCTGCCACTTGTTCCCATAAACAACAATGAAATAAATAACCAGATCACCCATTTCAGTACTATTTGTTGAGGGATAAATATTGGCCAGCACACTGGGGAGGACATCCCTGCTCTTCAAAAAGCTCCATGGAACCTTTTGCATCAACCTCAGTCTCACCTGAAGAACGGCATCTCTGACAGTGCAGCAGCCTCAGTACTGCAATACAGTGCCAGCCTACAGTCAGTAGGCAAGTCTACTCAAGTGGAATATGAAGCCATGGGCCTTGTGACTAAGAGGCAAGAGTGCCACACACTGAACTAAAGATAACACAACACTAGCATTGCTTTGGGCAACTACATTTAAATTTAATGCGATTAAGCTTGTGTTCTGAAGAGCCATACGGATTCAAAACGTTAACTCTTGTTTCTCTCTCCATAAACACTGCCAGACCTGCTGAGTTTTTCCAACATTTTCTGGTTTTTTTTTTCAGATTTCCAGAATTAACAGTATTTCACTTTTATCCAGTAAATGAATACTTTGTTTTGCCTCACCTTGGTACCTGCTCAATGTCCTGTCAGATGGGCTACTTATTACATAATGAACACCCATGCTGATGATAACAACTCAGATCCAACCAACAGCTTAACATAGCTCACAGATATCAGCAGGGATTAATTGCAGTGATCTAGTCTGGTAAAATCAGTAATAGTGCTTCACTCATCACAGGTGAAGGTACACTGGTCCCATTTAAGGGGTGGTTAACAGAAACACTCATTCCTGTAAATTGATTAGACAGACGTACAGCAGACAATTGGCTGTACTTCTTTTGTTGCATGAGATCAGATAAACACAACATCACTTCCAATAGATATAAACCACATTTTACAGTTATGCCCAAAGGTTAGCTGATACAGGTAGTTAGTTATTACAAGATTAGAACTGGGGATGTTTTCTGACCATAAAAAATGATCATGCTAAGGAGGAATAGGAATCTCTGGAGATATCTCCTAAAGATAAAACACTGTAATATTTACCCAAGCCAATCCTGATAAACTGCCTCAGACCTTAGGTTTAGGTAGATTCTAGTTATTCTTAGCCCACCCAATACGAACTCAGTGAGTATCCAGAGGTTAGCAAAAAATAAATCAGTGCCTTGTTTCAAAATGATTTGAATAGACGAATGAATCTCTGCATACTTTTCCCACATTTAACTAATCAGTGTTTGAATTTATTCCCTCCGCCTGGCAAAGTGAACTTTGGATTCCATAACAAAAAAAAAGGCAATCACTAGCTGGTACAAGAAGTTCACCAGACAATAATGGGCTGGATAGTCCAAATGGCCATTTCGTCATTGTAGACTTCATGTTAGTGTTGTTGCTACAATTAGCATTTATACAATACCTGTAACATAATAAAATTTCCTAAGGGACTTCACAGGAGCATAATCAAACTTGACATTGAGCCATGTATATGGACACAAGAAGTAAGTTTTAAGCAGTGTCATTAAGGATGGGAGAGGGGTCAAGAGATTTTGGAAAGAATTCCAGAGCTTGGGAGTTAGTCAGCTGAAGACACTGCCAGAGTGCAGCAGTTAAAATTACGGATGACCAAAGGTCCAGAATTGGAGAAATGTAGAGATCTTCAAGGGTGGTAGGTCTGGAAAAGGTTAGACAGATAGGGATTAGGCCATGGAGAGACTTAAAAGATACGGATGAGAACATTTGTAAAATAATCAAGGCATGAGGGTCTCTGAACATTTTTAAAATATATAACAGTATAAAAAAGTGACTTATAATACAGTGGTCAATTCCAGGATACACGGGCCCAGAAATTTGAGCATGCTCAGTTTTTTGTACATGTGGAGTGCAAGGTACAGTCTCTGCACCCAGATAGTGAGATCAAAAGGGACCCGTTATTGGGCCTTAGGTCTCATTTCCCCACAGCTGGTGACAAGCAGAGAGCAAGAGGCAGCTTGCCAGGTGAAACATGGTTAAAACAAAAAACAAAAAAACTGCGGATGCTGGAAATCCAAAACAAAAACAGAATTACCTGGAAAAACTCAGCAGGTCTGGCAGCATCGGCAGAGAAGAAAAGAGTTGACATTTCGAGTCCTCATGACCCTTCGACAGAACTGTTATAGTTCAGGCTGCTGAGTTACTAACAGTGCCGTCAGGCACATGAGGAAGGGAACAACCAGGGATCAGAATGAAGAGGGTAGGGGAAAAAATGGCTTTCATTATCTTGAAAAAAAGGTTGAGAGGGGCACTCCAGTTCCTGCCAGCTCCACATTCAGTTCATCTTCTAAAGAATTACTCCATTAAGCAAGGGTCTGTACACGGCACCTGGAATTGTAAGGACATACAGGGATTGAAGGAAGTACACAAATGGATAATTAATGCAATATCTATCTCAAGGCATTTGGGCTATGAAAGAAGTTAAACAAGCCTGAGATTCAAGTTGGGGAATAGAAAGATATAGATTTCTTATAAGTTCGGTACTTCAACGATTGTAATGTCCATTGGTTGTCCCTTTAGTTTCACATTCATCAATCCGAATCGCATTTCACTGGACTCAATAGACAGCTTCCTTGTTTAGCATTACTGTGGAACAAACATGGAACAAACAGCAACAGAGAGAGTAGCCAAAGGGGGAGTTGTAACAACGAGTAATTGGAAGAGGAGTTTGACAAGGGTACTGTTTATTCCTGTTCTCTTCAATGTCTATGCAGAAAACACGATCAAAGAAGGGTTTAAAGGCAGAGAATTTGGTGTCAAGATTTGGTGGGTGGGTGAGGGCGATGTGGGGCATGGAAAATGAATGACATCAGTTAGATTTGCAGATGACGAAGCACTTGTAAGCAAGCACAGAAGAAGGATGACAAAAATTAATCGATAGGCTAGTATCAGCACGCATGAACTTCTGGATGAAAGTGATGCATATCTCAAAATTACTAATATTCATGTATTCATAGAAGAAAAAATTCAAGTATTTAGACAGCATAATATCTGCAAGATGGAAGATGCAGCAAAGAAATAAGAACAAGGATAGTGATGGGAAAGGCCATATTTGGCAAGAAGAGATGATCACTAACCAGAAAGCTGAATAAGCAACTCAAAAAGTGATTTGTAAAGAGCTTGCTTTGGAGATGTGAGATGTGGACCTTTCACAAAGAGGAAACCAATTTGCTAATTAGCTTTCAAATGTGGGTTTGGAGGAGAATGGAAAGGATCTGCTGGACAGAAAAAATAAATGATGAAACGTGGAAAGTGAATGAATGAATAAAGAAATTTGTTGAACATGAGGAAAATGTAGAGAAACTGGGTTGGACACATTTTAAAGGGGAGATAGACTTGTAGGAGATGTTATGGAGGGAATATTTCAAGGAAAGGGAAGAAGAGGAAAGAAAATATTAATGTTGGATGGCTTGAAAATAGAAGGTAGTTATTGGCAAATGAAAAGAGGACTAGATAGGATAGAGAGCTATGGAGGACTACAATGAACCAAAGAACTGCTTTTGGATAAAGCACACAATAATGATGATGAATAAGTAGATAAATTTAATCACAGTAACCAATTTGAGCACGCCACAAGTTCTAGAACTGTGGCATTCAGTAAACCTTTTGTTGAGCAAACAAAATGTTGGAAATACTCAGCAGGTCAGGCATCAGAGAAAGAGAGTTAATATTTCAGTACTGAAAAATCATAGACCTGAAATGTTAGTGGTGTTACTCTCTCCATAGATGCTGCCAGCCTGCTGAGTATTCCCAGTTTCAGCACCCACAGTATTTAACTCGTATTAAACAACTTCAAGTTCAGGGTGGTGAACACATACAACAGATTGTCCAGGAAGATGAGGTAGTGTTGAAAGTTAAGGGAACATTAGACACAATTCAGGGAAATTATATGTGAGAGGTAATCAACTGTTCTGGATTCAGCCAGGTAGATTACAGAATCTTTCCAGGACCTCTATCAGTCCCACCAGGAAATCAGTTTCTGTGCTGTAAACAACATGAAACAGAATTGCTGATTATTCAACTCATCACTGTTTGAGGGAAGTTTCTGGCACAGAACAGCTACCAAGCTTGTCTATGTACCATACTAATTCATTATGCAAAGCACTGGAAGGTGCTTCAATGCTATGACAAAGACACTATATGAAAAAGGTACAAATTATTTTAATTGCTTGATTTTGATGCTTGTACAACTGAGACTTTTCTTCTATTGGCCTTGGGCATAGAGTAGACCTGCCAGTTAGATCCGATTATCAATATAATCAAGACTATGCAAGGCACTATCTCATCCTAAATCACTTTTACACTGAATCAGTTGCGTCAACAATACACCGAGCAGCAGTACGTGAAGATGAAGGGAGGTAACCGAAGGTGTGATAGCAGAGTTAAATTGAGATGACTGAAAATGAGCAGAATTAGTTAATGCAACAGAGGGATTTAGGGACCGTTCTCGAGCACAGGAGCAAGATGGCTAAGAAAATGAAACAACTTCCAGAGTTTTCTTAACCTACGCAATCATTTCATTTAGACATACAGTATGTGGGGTAATGTAATACCAAAGGCTCTCCTAGTGAGCGCATATGCTACACTTGAAACTGCTGTATGGAGTGTTTTACAGTGCTGCAATTATCAAGCAGTTAAAAATCATTCAACAAAGTATCTGTGGACAAAGTTAGCTATTCAACAATTTAACAAAGAAACTGTCAAGTTTAATTTTTAAACCATTTACTTGGCAGGCATTAGATTTCGCCACACACTTTACATTACCTGCATCATTGTCAAAGGTCTTACATTATCCTTCATTAAAGATGTAGAATGATCCCAATGGACTGTAACAGGAGAGCCATGGCCAACACTGCCAATTGAATTTGTTTAAATTTACTTGGATCTTAACTGGTCAAGCACTAACAATCTGTAAATGCACAATTTACCTCACCCAAGATCTTGGAATCAGAATTGCAATAAAAAAGGTATTTCTGGCAGCCAAATAGATTATTGCATCAGTGAGCCATATAGACATGCTTTGGTCAGGGCTGTGTAGTGGGTAACCATACACAGTATTCTAGGCTAAATCCAGGCTAGAAAAGGAGAGAAGAGTTTGCCAGATTCCCTACGCAATTCTTGCCATCCACTGGCCTCTGACAAAAAAGTATGTGCGGACATTAGAGGAGGGAAAATCAGATTTTGCTCTGATACACTTTGATCAAATGCCCTGCTGATATTCACCATCCGACTTAAGAACTTGGATGAGGTACTGTAGCAAGGCCAACAATGGTACTGTGCCCACTCAATGAACAATCAATGGCTCCTGAGAGGGAGGAAAAGGGCAAAAAAAAAATTAACTGAACTTAGATTTGTCCCACTGCTACCTTTTCTGTCCGATATTAACCATGGCAAGGCCCATGCAATTGAGATATTGTGATTCAAAAATCACATGTGATTTTTATGCTCATTAGAGCAGTGCAGGAGATTGGAATGAGCTCCATGGTGCTTTTGTTTTCTTGACTCAACAGGAGGTGTTGAACTTTACAACAAGTTTGGACATTGTCGTGGGTGTAAAATGAAATCAGTGCTCTGCATGTTGGGTATTTGTTTATGTGTGTGTCCTGACAGAAGGTGAACTGTGAGTTTGCTGCCAGCTATTGAAATATAATGTATTGCCATGTGAAGTCTTCTCTCTTTAGGAAAAGCAAACTAATTAAGCTCCTCCTGAGGCATCGAGCAATGTTCAGTTTATTCAAATAAAATATCCATTACATTCATTGGTTCAAAAACAATTGCACTATTTGTTAAGGCAGAAGACTGCCTAGAAGGAGGCTTCAGCCTAACGTAGTCACGGTCACAGAATTATACCATTGGCAATAACCCGACACTTCTCTACTACTACATCCCTGGGTATCTCCTGTCCCATTGGTAGGACAGACCCACCAGAGGTGGCAACACAGTAGTACGCTGTTGGGAGTGAACTTGGGAGTTCCCAACATTGACCCCGTGAAGTCTCATGGCATCAAGTCAAACATGGGCAGGGAAACCTTCTACTGATTACCACTTAACGAAGCAGTGTTCATCCTTCCTTTTGTTTTTTTTTCAATAAATTATAGATTTTTCTTTTTCCCTCCTATTTCCATTATTTTTAAATATTTTTAAATCTTTTATGCTCTCCCACCCCCATTAGAGCTATACCTTGAGTGCCCTACCATCCATTCTTAATTAGCACCTATTAGGTAATATCACCACATTCGACACCTATGTGTTCTTTTGTTCTGCCGTCTGTGACATCTTTTGATGATCTGCTTCTATCACTGCTTTTGCCTACAACCACACCACCCCCCTCCATTTCTCTCCCTCTCCCCCCACCCCACCTTAAACCAGCTTATATTTCAACCCTTCCTGGGATTCACCTAGTTCTGTTGAAGGGTCATGAGGACTCGAAACATCAACTCATTTCTTCTCCGCCGATGCTGCCAGACCTGCTGAGTTTTTCCAGGTAATTTTGTTTTTGCACTGTTCATCCATGTTGAGCATCCCTTGGAAGAATCCCGAGGAAGCAAGGCAGACTTTAACTTCCATCACAATGACTGCCTCAGTGTCCAAGCCCTGAAAGGCATAACTGGGCTTGCGGCAGGTGGTAAGAAAACCAACACAAGGTAAGAACCTGCTTGACCTTGCATGAGGTGCATTTCCCTCTCTTTTACCATTATCAAGTCAGGGATTAACCCTGGTCAATGAGGAGTTTAGAAGATCATGCCAGGAGCAGCAGCATGCATATGTAAAATGCTGGTGAAGCTGCAACACAGGACTGCATGCATGCTAAGTGTAGGAGTTAGGACTTTAGTGTAGTTGTAATAATACAGAATCAAGGCATCCAGGTGTATTTTTTGTATTAGGTTTAACTTCTTAATGAGTGATTAGTTTTGGAACTATACAATCCCTTTTGACTTTTATCACTCATGACTGTACCAACTGAAGGTGTGAGAATATTTTACCAAGCCCACCTTGTAAATACTGATGATTGCTATCCACTTATGTTACACACACTTTGTATAGGTTTTTAAGTGTTGCTCACTAATACTCTGTATTACAAAAACAGAATTACCTGGAAAAACTCAGCAGGTCTGGCAGCATCAGTGGAGAAGAAAAGAGTTGATGTTTCGAGTCCTCATGACCCTTCGACAGAACTAGGTGAATCCCAGGAAGGGTTGAAATATAAGCTGGTTTAAGGTTGGGGGGGCAGGGGTGGAGAAGTGGAGGGGGGTGGTGTGGTTGTAGGCAAAAGCAGTGATAGAAGCAGATCATCAAAAGATGATGATGATCTGCTTCTATCACTGCTTTTGCCTACAACCTCACCACCCCCCTCCACTTCTCTCCCCTCACCACCCCCCCCACCTTAAACCAACTTATATTTCAACCCTTCCTGGGATTCACCTAGTTCTGTCGAAGGGTCATGAGGACTCGAAGCGTCAACTCTTTTCTTCTCTGCCGATGCTACCAGACCTGCTGAGTTTTTCCAGGTAATTCTGTTTGTGTTTTGGATTTCCAGCATCCGCAGTTTTTTGTTTTTATTTTAATACTCTGTATTAGTTCGATATTGCTTTGCTTAAAGTTAAAAATAACTTTGCAATGTTTTTAAAGTAAAATAGCCATTCCAAATACAACAGCCACAATGAAACATATCACCCAGGGGGCCTCCAAAAAGCAGACAGTCATTTAAAAGCGACTGATCTAATCAACAACACACACAGATGCAGTAAGTGTATGATTTAATTAGGAATTGTCATGAAGCTATTAATGTATATATTATTGGAAAACATTTTTCTTTTAAAATAGAGGTTTAGTCTATGGGTATGTCTTAAATGGATTAAAGCCAGCTAGTCTGGATGCTTTGATATGTACTAGTTTTGATATGTAAGAGAGATAGAGTGTAAGAGAGATAGAGTGCATTTGCATTTTTTGAATAGAACATTCAAGAAGTGGGGTGAAAACTGACACCTAGCTAGCAGATACCAAGTAATATGTTTATATTCCTAATAAAATTGGCATTATGAAAGGTGTTTAATTGTTGGAGAGATTTAGTTCAGAGGTTGGTGATACAATGAGAATTTACATTCAATGGGCTGTGCTAGGAATAACTTCAGTGTGGTGTGTGTAGAGCAGAGGCAATGTGAGGTCAAAAGCAGCTGTAAGCCTCCAACTGTTTCCACGGAAACCAAAGTGAAAACAACCTCATTTTGAATTTGTAAGGTGAAAATGATTTGCCTGGTGTTTGGTTAAATCTATGGGTTGCTGTTGGCTTAATGGAGATTAGTTTGGGAATTTGTTAAAAGTTATGATCGTAGCATTGTGGCCATGTGTATATATTTAACATGTGTAAATTAATAAAATGTTTTATTTAGCTTAATACAAAACCTCTCGAGAACTGATGATTCCCGAATTTACAGTTGCATCTCAACCATCACACTTAAAATACAGATTATGACAGCTACTTAAAATTTCCTCTTGGGATTTTTAAACAACTCAGCTTTACCAACTGCTTGGTCATAGCAGAATTCACACTAAATAAGCAAAGTCTGAGACAATGAGCTAATCATGCTTCCTACCCAGGAACAATAGACATCAGGAGGTGACCATGACAAAAACAGAATTACCTGGAAAAACTCAGCAGGTCTGGCAGCATCGGCGGAGAAGAAAAGAGTTGACGTTTCGAGTTCTCATGACCCTTCGACAGAACTTGTGTTCGAGTCCAAGAAAGAGTTGAAATATAAGCTGGTTTAAGGTGTGTGTGTGGGGGGCGGAGAGATAGAGAGACAAAGAGGTGGAGGGGGGGGGGGTGTGGTTGTAGGGACAAACAAGCAGTGATAGAAGCAGATCATCAAAAGATGTCAACGACAATAGTACAATAGAACACATAGGTGTTAAAATTAAAGTTGGTGATATTATCTAAACGAATGTGCTAATTAAGAATGGATGGTAGGGCACTCAAGGTATAGCTCTAGTGGGGGTTTTTTTTATATAATGGAAATAGGTGGGAAAAGGAAAATCTTTATAATTTATTGGAAAAAAAAGGGAAGGGGGAAACAGAAAGGGGGTGGGGATGGGGGAGGGAGCTTACGACCTAAAGTTGTTGAATTCAATATTCAGTCCGGAAGGCTGTAAAGTCCCTAGTCGGAAGATGAGGTGTTGTTCCTCCAGTTTGCGTTGGGCTTCACTGGAACATGGAGGTGACCATGCACTGTCATGCCTCAGCGAGCCAATCAGAATCTAATCATGCACTGCCTGGACCAGAGTTCAGGGATACCATTGGTCAGGTTGTGGTTGTGATGTGGACAGAGTTAATAAGGCCTGTTTTTCAGTGCTACAGTGTGCAGAAAGCCAGAAAGACAGAAGAATTTTGGAAGAGACAGCAATCCAGCCAACTGAAGACCAGTTGGTGAATCAACTGAGTCCACTGCCTTGTTAAGTGTCACTTCTGTTGTGCTTGTTTTGATAACTTAATGAATTTCTGAACCTTGTCTATACACACACTCGTACCTGGAGTGGTTTCATTTTTGGTCAGAACTTGGGTCTTAAATTAATGTTAAACTGGATTTCAGAATCCTGTAAATCTAAGCATTTCCACAAACAACAGGTCAGATCAAAATGATTTCCTGTCATGTCCAGTCACAAATGTTGATGGACAAATAAATGAGCAAAGGGAGTGGGGAGGCCCCATCCTGAATTTTGGCAAAGCCCAGCTCATCAACACATTAGATCACATCAGTGCAAAAAACAAGGTTGAAGCATTTGCAACCATCATCTACAAGACACTTCTGGCTGAAGATGCATCTTGGCCTCCTCCTAAGGTCCCCAGCATCACAGATGCTTCAGCCAATTTGATTCACTCCACATGATTTCAGGAAACAGCTGAAGGCACTGGAAACTGCAAAGGCTATGGGCCCTGACAATATCTTGGCAATAGTACTGGAAACGTGTGCTCCAGAACTAGCTGTGCCCTTAGCCCAGCTGTTCCAGTACAGCTAGAACACTGTCATCTACTTGGCAATGTGGAAAATTGCCCAGGTATGCCCTGTACAGAAAAAGCAGAACAAATCCAACCCAGCCAATTACCAGCTGTCTACTCTTGATCAGCACAGTGCTGGAAGGTGTCATCAACAGTGCTAGCAAGCTGCACTTGAGCAATAACCTGCTCACTGATGCTCAGTTTGGGTTCCGCCAGGGCCACTCAGCTCCTGACCTCATGACAGTCTTGGTTCAAACATGGTCAAAAAAGCTGAACTCCCAAGATGAGGTGAGAGTGACTGCCCTTGACATCTAGGCTGTATTTGACCAAAGTGTGGTATCAAGGAGCCCTAGCAAAACTGGAGTCAATGGGAATCAGGGGGAAAACTCTCCACTGGTTGGCGTCATACCTAGCACGAAGGAAGATGACTGTGGTTATTGGAGGTCAATCAACTCAATCCCAATACATCACTGCAGGAGTTTTCATGGTAGGTGTCCTAGGCCCAACCATCTTCAGCTGCTTCACTGACTTTCCCTCCATCATAAGGTCAGAAGTTCACTGATGATCACACAATGTTCAGCACCATTTGTGACTCCTCAGATACTGAAGCAGACCATGCCCATATGCAACAAGACCTGGACGACATTCAGCCTTGAACTGATAGGTAGCAAGTAACGTTGTGAGATAAGTGTCAGGCAATGACCATCTCAGCCGTCAGCTGTTTATCCATGGGAATGTGGAATTCGAAACACAATCAGATCAGCCATGATCTTACTGAATGGTGGAGCAGGCCTGAAGAGCCAAATGGTCAATTTCTGGTTTTATTTTGTATGTTCTTAAAAGGGGGAAAGAGAGGTAATGAGACAAAAGAGGTCTAGGGAGGGAATTCCAGAGCTGCGGGTCTTGACATGGTCACCAATGGTGGAGCGATCTAATATAAAAAAAGAATCAGTGGCAGAGTTGGAAAACTGATTAGAAGAATTGAAATGTGGTATTCTGGGAAAGATGAGTACTGGCTGATCTCCAAACTTTCAGCCACCAGTGCTCATCCAAAACTCAGCTGCCCATATTCTAACTTGCAGCAAGTCTTCATCCAAACAGTGCTAACTGACTTACTTGGTTCAAAGCACTGTCTACAAATTAAAATCGTCATCCTGGTTTTCCATTTATGTTATGTATGCAAGTTGCTCCATTACATTCTGTATCTCTGCAATTTGCTCCAACTCTATGACTCTCCAAGATATCTGCATTTCTCCAATTCTGGCCTCTTGCACCTCTCCAATTTTCATCTCCCCAATTTTGGTGGCCAGACCTTCAGCTGAGTCCCTAATGTCCGAAACTCCCTCCCGAAACTTCTCACCTCTCTTTCCTCCTTTAAGATGCTTTTTCATCAAGCTTTTAATTAATTATCTCTCATCAAATTTTGCTTGACAACATTCCTGTGAAGAATCTTGGAATATTTCACTATTTTAAAGTGAAATAATAATGCAAATTGTTGTCAAGCTGAGAACAGTTACTATTTCCAGCCTTTTCTGCTTGTACTTCGGATTGGTCACTCAGGTTATGGCATTCATGATTATCAGGTTCCATTTTCCCATTTTTAACATTCTTAAAGGCATAGACTTCAATCTCACTCTAGATAACAAAGCCATCACTACCAGAAGAAAAAGGGGAGGAAAGGGAAAGTAAACAATCCTTGGTCAATATTAGCTTATCAAATTCCTCCTAGAATTTTATTGCCATCCTTCCATCCCAAGTCAGGAATGTTATCTTCCAGACACGTATGCCATTAATGAACTTATACTTAACATGCAGCCAAAAATGTATTAGCTGTACGTTTTTGTTTTGGTTCAATCAACATGTGAACAACACAAGGAAGAGAACAAAATTTGCCTGCGATATACAAATTGCTGGATAAGACTTGGGTGAGTGTCTTAATTAGGTGACTTGGTGCTCTTCAGTTACCTGAATCAAAAAGAGTCACTAATTTCTGGATCACTAATATTTCATCAGACAATAGTTTTACTGTGGCATGGCCTAACCCAAACAGACAGAGTCAAAATGTTTCATTCTATTTCGTCAAGACCTACGATAAAAAAGTTTGAACAATCCTTGTTTTGTGTGATCTGATAGCAGGGACAAAAAAATTGGCTTCAGTTGTGGAAATTAGCCAGGCTTTCAGCTTGTGATAAATGATACAGGGAAGAACACGGAGACCACTGAACAAAGACAGAGTAGATTCAGAGAAACTAGGAGCAGGAGTAGGCCATTCGGCCCTTTGAGCCTGCTCCACCATTCATTATGATCACGGCTGATCATCCAACTCAATAGCCTGCTCCTGCTTTCTCCCCATACCCTCCAACCTTGCATTGCTTGTGTATTTTGTAATATATGTTGGGTGGCTGTGGGCAGTTAAATTGTACCATTTGTATCAATATTTGAGGAAGGAGGTGGGCCTGTTTTGAAATAAATTTACCTGTGAGAAAATTTCTGATTAGGCCCCTAAGCAAATTAGCTTGCCTGCTGAACACATATTACTTGATAAAGTATCTCTCGTGCACTGTTTTCTTATCACTTAAAAAAAATGGCAGAAAATAATGTGCAGCACACAAGAGAATTTCTAATATGAACTGCTGAGTCAGCGTTCCTGTTGAGAGTGCAAAATTAGCCAATGACCCTAGAGTGTATAGGCTGGAGCCACTTTTGGCTGCCGCAATGAGTTTGGCTCCTGCAGCACAAATCTCAAATTTCTTTTTAAACTATAAAAAGGATAAATATTATGCATTTTACTAAATTTTATTGTGTAGTTCAATCACCCATTGCATGTACTAAAAAACAACTATTGGGGTAAAAAATAGATGTAATTATGTAGCACCTTATTTTATAATATAAATAGTGCCTTACATTCAATTGATTAATTTGAAATGCAATGCACATTTTTCAGGTAAATGCAGCAGCAATTTTGCACATATTATAAATGCACAAAGCAATCAATGACCAGTTACAACTAAACTGTTAACTCACCTATCCTCTCCACTGAGCTGCTTTTATTTTGAGATTATATCAGTTGAGAAACTAATTTTGACCACAACAGTGGAAAACAGTCGGCTCTTTCTTTTGCAAAAAAATAATGCAACAAGATCTCTCAAGTTCTTAGAATTAAGTCATGGTCTCAGTTCACTATTTATTCTGAGAGATGGCACCTCCAACAAAACAGCACTCATTTGGAATTGCACTCAGGGCTCTGGGTGTGTCATGTAATCAAAACCTGGAAGTGGGGCTTGAACACACAAATTTCTGACTTGGGCAAGAGTGCTGCCAAAATGAAGCTGACATCAAGTCTACCTTTTAAACTGCAGGGTGTGCTGCATGTTCCAGTTCGAGCAAATGCATAAGCTGTCAATTTGAACCCCAACTAGACTCTCGGTCTCTGACGCTGGAGTTCTATTGATTTTGATCAAATTCTACCTAACACACTTGAAGGTTGCAACATTATTAAAACCAAAGCCAATTCAAATATAATCAGTTCAAGATATCCAAAAAGAGACGTTGTCTAGATACTACTGTGGATTCTGCAAAAAGGGAGAAACCTATTCATTTTATTAGCAGTCAGGCCATCCTATACAGGTAAACCATCAGCCACATGCACACACACACACACACACAGAGTCAGGCAATTTCTAACTTGTTATTTAGACACTTATTGCCTCCCATTTACTACTTTGAACTTATCTAGATGCAATTAGAAGATTATAAATGATTTTAATGAATCTTTGCCAACAGCAAACAAGAATTCAAATTATGATCCTAACCCAATATGGTTTTGTTCTGCCAGTCTGAAAACAAAGCAGCTCACACAAGCCAACTTACAAAAACACAAGTTGATATTAAAACTGACACTGCCCTACTTAAGCCTTGCATACAAAGCTTATACCATCCAAAGGCAAAAACTTTACAGCGTGTTAGCAGGCTGGTCACAAATTAAGCTGCTCACAGAACTAAGCCCCACCATTTCATTGCAAAAGGAAAAACAATAAATAAAAACCACAGTACTTGGCAAGGATGGATTTAGAAGCATGAAACAAATGTTAAAAGAATTTTCAAAAAGTTATTTTCTAGAGGGACATGGGGCATATATTGCTCCCTCTTTCCAAGTAAAATTCAGACAACTTGCATTGATATTTTGAGGACTTTGTATCTCTCAAGTACACATCTATGGCGTTTCTTTCATCAGTATACTCTAATTTCCTCAACGGACAGGGTTAAATTTTTCTGGCATAACTTGCCTTGTTGCAAATTGCTGTTGGCTATTCTTAACTAAGCCATGCACTTCCAAGCAGATTATTAATTTTAGCCACAAACTACCTATTGATCTTGGGCTGACTTGTCTATAGCCACCAGGCTTATTCCTTTCTGAACAGTGATGTTACAGTGGCAATCCTTCAGGCACCTGGCACAACCTCTACATTCCAAGGATCTTTCATAGGTTTTCTAGAGCCTCTGCCATTTCCTCATCAACTCCCTCAGTAATCTAGGATGTATGCTGTGAAGGTCTGCTGGCCTTTCACCTTTGGGAATTCCTACATTTTTTTCAGAGTTACTTCCTTATAAATATCTAATTGTTCCACCTCCTCCTCCTCTTCCATTGCCACTGCCATGAATGCAAAGCCGGAGTAATCATTTAGAATTTCCACAACTCAATCATAAGATTTTTTTTTTACATCTCCAATCAAATCTACCCTTTCATTAGCTATCCTTTTTGGTTTATAAAATGCTTTACACTATGCGTTTATATTACCCAGTCTGTCTGTTTTCATTCACTCTCGGCCTTTCTAGTCTTCTGCTTCGCCTACATATTATCTATTGTGTGTTTGATTTCCTTGTGTTACTGAACCTTGATTTCAAATATGCCTGATTTTTTAAAAGTTTGATTTTATTTGATTTTTTCAACTCAGAGGAATTCTACATTTGTTCTATTGATAGATCTAGTTTGCATCCTAAACATTCCCTGTTAGCACATTCCCAACTATCGTGGACAGTTTTATCTGTCAATTTTTCTTTCCAATTTCTTTGCACGAGTTCCCTTATATCGGTTGTGAGCCATGGCTCAGTGGTAGCACCCTTCCCAATCACAACGTCATGGGTTCAGACCCCACTCGAAATACTTCAGCACATAACCCAGTCTAACAATTCAGTGCAGCATGCCCTCAGTACTGCACTGTCAGATTGTAGATGAGATTGTAAAGCAAGGTCATCTCTAATGAGATCATAATAGATCCCAGGGACACTGGGCCCAGTGTTCTCACTGATATTTATCCCTCGTGCATAAAAATTAAACCTAAAAACAGATCACCTAGTCATTGTCTCATGGCTCTTTGTAGGATTTTGCTGTGCATAAATTGGTTGCCATGTTTCTTACATTACAATAATGACCATGATTCTGAAGTGTAGCCTTTGGCTGTAAAGCACATTGAGATGTTCAGAGATTTGGAAAGACAAAATAAAGCAAGCCTTTCTTTATTGAAACTTGTTTTCAATCAATTTATCTTGGCTCTGCTCTGGATTTTCACATGATGAATCAGCTCATCTGATTTAGCAGCACTAATGATTATATCTAACCAGAATTGGCATCCCTATCCTTGCCAAATATTTTGTAACCAGACCTGCCCTACCCTAAGCCATGACATAGTTAATGCTAAGCCACATCATAGTTAATGTTAAGTAATCAGTCAGTTGTGCCTTTAGCTCACCGATATTCTGAATATTTTGTGAATTTACAAATGTATAATTAAATTACCATAGCAGAACAAACCAGGTGAAGCAAGTTTTGAGGAATGTGGATATTTAAAGGTTGTTATCCTCCTCTTCTGCCCTTAATAGCTTATTGAAGTCTGGGATTGTTCAGACTGGACGAAGGCTCATGTTACACCGATATTCAAAATGGGCAACAAGTGAGAACAAGAAAATTATAGGCCCGTAGGCTTGACAATTATACGAAAATTTGCGGCTCCCAAATGATCCAGCAAGGGGACTAACTTGAATTGAAAAGTTCAAATAAAAATGAAACTTTAAAAAAAAGTGTGGCATATTGAAATCTAGGTTTTGTAATATAAAGGAAATTAAGTGCACAAAGATAATATAGAGGGGAAGCAAAAGATTAGAAAGGCTAAGAGCAAAAGAATGCAGACAGGCTGGCAACATAAAGGTAAATTATTAGCATGGTTTGCTATTGACTCTGTATGACCACTTAGAGCAAGTTATTAGACACATTCTCAAAAAGGGGTCATGTCTTACTAAGATGGTTGAAATTTTCAAAAGGTTTGGCGATACCATATTCATGGCCATCCCCTGGATCTTACCATCTCATGTGGCCACTATTTCTATTGTCCAGAACCAACTTCACAAGGCAAGACCTATTGTTGCCATAAAAACAGAAAAAGCTGGAAAAACTCAGCAGGTTCTAACACCATCTGTGGAGATGCTGTTGGACCTGCTGAGTTTTCCCAGCATTTTCTGGGTTTTTTTCAGATTTCCAGCATCTGCAGTATTTTGCTTTTATCCTATCATTGGCATACCTGACACCAGACTCCCAAAGAAAGTGCTCTACTCAGAAAATGGTCATGGCAGGAAAACTCCTGGGAGGAAAACGAAAATATTTTAGGCATGTCCTCAAAGCATCTCTGAAAATGTCAAACATCCCAGCCAACTTATGGGTGTCCCTGGCTTGTGACTGACCAAAACAGAGAGGGTTCATTTGGGAAGGCACCAAACACATTGAGAAGCATCATTGGGGTCACACAGAGGTGAAAACGACACAGTGGGGAGAGCACACAAAGCAACCCCCTCCCCTCCCAACCAGCTACTCATATTCCCAATCCCCTCCAGGCACCACCTGCCTCACATGTGGCAGAGTCTGCACATCGCTCATTGGACTTAGCAGCCATGTCAGAACCCCTCGAAACTGAGTGGAAGCAGGTCATCCTCAATCCCAGGGAACTGCTGGGAAGATTATCTAGATCACAGGTAAGGCAATCTTTGACAACTTCCCGCTGCTTCAAGTATTGATAATGCCGTTCAGAATGCAACATTCCCTCAGTTTACAGTAAAGGCATTTATAATGTTACTTTACACACAAATTTCTAAATAAAGGGCCATGCAGTTTCACCAAATTGGGCTGAACTAACACTCGAGTTTTCAGGGCAGTGTGTTTTTACTACTTGCTAGAAACACACCTAGAATTGATACTTAAAGAGTTGTAGAAAATGCTCAAGCGTATATTGGAAACAGATAAACAACTTCATGTGCTCAAGCTAGCACTAAAAGATTTCTTTCCAAGTCACAATTTCAAGCTACTAAAAGCCAGAAAAATCTTACTCAAGATATGTAAGTGAAAAAACATCTTGTTGACCTGCTTAGAAGGGAAGTTATGCTCAGTTTGTCAGTGGAAAATAATTGAAGCTCGGTTAGATTGCTCTTTTGCTTCTGGATAAAGAGTTATAGATTCAAGCTAGGCAGCAATCCGCTTCAATGGCCTGTTGCTCAACATGTTAGCAAACCAGAAAACAGGACGGCCTCCAATGGCAATTTATAAATTAACAGTGCATCACCAAGACAGATGGCTTCTGGAGATGAGCAGCACCACCATATTTACCATGCCAGGTTCCCATAGCAGCAGCAGCAGCACAGTTAAGTGTACAAATTATTAAATTAAGGCTGAGTGTCAAATTGAAAGTGCCTGAAGATATGGATTTTGAGAAGTATATTTTGAAAACAAATTGAAGGGCAAAGATCAGGCAAGGAATAGGATCAAGCATCTGAAATCTATCACAAAATTTGCTTGGATATTGGGTATTAAAGGCAGTGAGTAAACTGTTAAATTAGAGAGAAATTCTTTTATAATCATTTATGGGATGAATATTAGGCCAGCATTTATTGCCCATCCCTAATTGCCCTCGAGAAGGTAGTGGTGAGCTGCCGTCTTGAACTGCTGCAGTCCATGTGGTATATAGTGATTGGCCAAAAGCAAGAAAGTTGGCAATTTAAACAAGAAGTTTTATAGGAGACACAGGGAAGGGTGGGTGGTTGCACAAGGGGGATTTAATGTGGATTGGGTGGGGGTGAGAAAGTGGATGGAAAGTGATGGCCAAGCATATGAGTTGGAAATTTCTATGAATAGAAAGACAACAGAAGGCCTTAAGCAAGGGTGGCTATGGGAGATGAATTTTATACTGAGATGACATACAGGGCTAAAGGAAAGAATGGAGGATGTTAGAATGAAAATCAACATGAGGGGCAAAATGGCAAAGAACAAGAATTTTACTGACGGGTTTGTGGAATGGAGGAGGGTAACGTGCTTAAAACAGCTGATGCCAGCAGAGTGAGAGTAAAGACGAGGCCTGATTTCAAGTTCATGTATGTGCTGTTGCTGTGAATCTCATTGCTAGAACACCAAGTCTTCCTTGACCCTCCATGACATTTGGCAGTGTCAGCCAAGTCTTCCTCCCCGATTCTTTGTTGGACCAACATTGCACGTTTTACCTGTCCCAAAGTAGTGAATACATCTTTAACAAGTTTTTCCTCCTAACTTCACACTTGACCTCTGGAGTTCACCCAAGGATCCATTTTGGCCAAATCGCCCACAGACACACACAGCCAGCTTCCAAAGAATTGCTGGAGAATTTAACACTGGCTTCAACATTATACATAGCAGCTTGTAGAACTCCACAATATCAAATTTTCTAAAATACACAGCTCAAATCATGTCCGTATTAACTGTTTTTGTCCATCACCCTCTACTCCAGTGACCTGCAGCAGCTCACTATACCTTCATGTATAAAGTTTTAAAATAATCTTCATCTATGAATCTCTCTGTAGCCTGCATCCCACTGCACCTCATAACACTTATCTTCTCCTCTTTGCCAGTATGACCCTAGTTATCCTCACATTTTTCTTACTCCATCTGTTCAATTGTTGGTAGGAGCGATTTCAGCCTCACACTCTGGAATTACAACTCATCTTTAAAAGCCTCCCAAAAGCCAAGGTTCTGATGTCTTGTCATCCCAAAATACATAATGAATTTTACATCCAATGCACTTTACAAATGCAAGGAATCTGCCCCTGAACATGTTTTCTGTTAGTCCAAATTCATTGAGCAAGAATGTGATTATGAAGTTGGACCTAACTGGTGGTAAAGAAACCAATGAGAAAGTAAAAATATTTAACACCGTCAAGTTGTAGTGCAAAACTTCAACATACTTTGGAATTGTGGAAGCTGCAGTCTCGACAGAGACCAGCTTTAGACTCATGTACAAACTCACAGATGACAGAAGTAACTCTACCACGTTAAAATCCATAAATGTACTTCAAATACAGAATCAAATTGATAAACTTACAGGTAAAAGCCAATCACTCAAACGAAACACCCCATCACAGGCAAAGCATGCAAGGTCTGATCTCAGCCACATGACACGTCATTCAAACTCTTGCATTCTCAGAGGCAATCTTTTAATTTGTTAATCATAAGAACATTAATTCAGAAATAGAAGCCATTTACCAAAAAAAACATAAAACCCACAAGTCGCAGATATTCTCATTATATCTACTTCACATCATACTTATTTTAACACTTCTAAAGCAGAATGTAATACAGGCACAGGAAATAATTAGTTTCTAAAACTCGTAATTAGATGAAATTTAGCCGTTGAAGTACCCTAAAGTCGGGCACGTAAACAACAGATTTTACTTAAATCTTAAAAATCACAAACTAACACATTTACTCACTTTCACCTAGCAGTTTACACTCTATCAAACTCACCTTTTACAAAATCAGTCAATGAAAGTACCGTGCCAGAGCCCCTCCAAGTTAAATGCGTCCTCTCACTTTGTGTTCTCCACCTGAAAGATTTGCTTTCAGTACAATGGCCTCTGTTAATGCAAGCACCTTGACAAACTAGTTCTTCAACTTTTTTTTCTCCCCTCTCTTCCCCCAGTACAAAAGCAAACATTTATGACATTTTGTTGATCTAGGAAACAGAACACTTCCTTCTCCTTTAAGGCTGGGATGGAACTGAAGTCACGTGACTCCAGGTACCGTCAGAAACATTAACCACTTTGTTCTCACTGTACTCCATTTCTGAAACTTCATTTGTATGTTCTCGGGTTACACTGGGAATTAATTAGGGGACTCTGTTACAAGGTAATAGTGGTAAAGCTTTAAACTTCAGTTTCAAAGATTTATAATTTAAGTTTCTTGATTGTTGGGGAGAAATGTAGAAATTAAATTATGATCGTTTAACAAAAATAAAAGGTGGAACAGTAGCTACGCCCTCTGAATACCTGAAGGCAGTTAGTCTGAGGCAAAGTTGCTCAATAAAGTAGAAATGATATCAAGTCGGATGAGAAAGTGGGCTGAGATTCGATGGATGTATACAAATGGCTTTTTTTTCTTTTGTGATGTTACCTTATCCCAGTTTTATCTGAGAGCTTGGCAAAAAAGGTGTCAGGCATTGTTACTAGGTAACAAATGGCCCCTTTTTGTAAATTTAAGACAGCTGGTTTCAGCTAGTTTGTATGAAGAAAGAAAGGAAATTGTTGATGAGGTTTGGAACCAGAGAAGATAGTAATTACCAAGAAAACTGCAAATAAAGGGGTTTTTATTTAAATTAGGGAAACGGTTAAGAAAACTTTCACCTCTTTTTCCATTAATTAAAACAAACCCTCATTTTTTTCTTTACTCTTGTTGAGACAACACAAAAACCTTTAATGCAATGAATGTGTCAAGGTGTCTCAAAGGAGCATTATGAAACAAAGTATAACACTGGCATACATAAGGAGATATTAGTTCAGACGACCAAAATCTTGGTCAAAGATAGGTTTTAAGAAGTGTCTTAACGGAAGTAAGCAAAGAGAGACAGAATGCAGGGAGCATATTCCAGTGATAGGGGCCTCGGTAATAGAAGGTTATCAATGGTGGAGCAATTATACTTGGTAATGCAGGAAGGCAGAACTAGAAGCATGCAGATTTCTTGGAGGGTTGTGGGTTTGGAGGTGATTATAGAGATAGGGAGCGACAAGGCCACGGAAGGATTTGAAAACAAGGATGAGAATTTCAAAATCAAGATGTTGCTTGATCAGGAGTCAATGTTGGTCAGTGAGCACAGGGGTGATAAGAGAAAGGGACTTGCTGTGAATTAAGAAATGAATAGTAGAGTTTTGGATGACCTTAAGCATACGAAGGGTAGAATGTGGGAGATGGGCCAGGAGTGCGCTGGAATAGTCAAGTCCATAGGACTTGATAGGGTTTCAGCAATAGATGCGCTTAGACAAGGTGCAGTTGGGCAATGTTGCAGGGGTGGAAATAGGAGGTCTTAGCAAAATTGAGGTTGGAAGTCCATCTCAGGATCAAATGTGATACCAATATTGACTTAATCCAGACAGTTGTCAGGGAGAGGGATGCTGTCTGTAGCTAGGGAAGGAAAGAATAACCATCAGCTCCTTTTCTGTACTGCAGACCATCTTCTTAAACCCCTCTCTACTGTCCCCTCCACCCTCAATCCACAAGAAGTGTGAGGAGCTCATGGCTTTTATTGACACTAAGATTGTGACAATCTGATTAGCTGTCTCTGCTGAGTTCCTCCCTTCCACTAGCCTACCTGGCCAAGCTTCCTTTAATGCTCCTCCCTGCCCAGGCCTTGAACATACATCTTTCTCTGCTTTTTCCCCTAACTCCCCTCATGCCATTTCTGAGCTCATCTTGTCCATGAGACCTACCTTCTTCGAGCCTATTCCCACTAAACTGCTGATCACCACACATCCCCTCCTGGCCCCCATGTTAGCTGATATTATAAATGGTTCTCTCTCTTCAGGAGTTGTCTCTCTCCTTTAAATCTGCCATCATCATACCTTTCCTCAAAAAAAGCCCTTGACCCCTCCGTCCTTGCAAACTACCGTCCTGTCTCCAACCTCCCATTCCTCTCCAAAGTCTTTAAACATTTGTCACCTCCAAAGTGAATTGGGGGATAGGTTTATTCCCAGGGACGGATACAGAAGGAGGTAGGGATGGAGTGTGGAAGGGGGGTTGGGTGACGAATGATCCTAGGAAGTGATCAGGGATGGCCTTATCTGTGATTGAAGCAATGGGAGTAACAAGATTATGTGATATGGCAAGGTTAAAGGGAGTGACTGTGAATATGAGTTGGAAAGAATACATGGAGGGGGAGATTCAGGGAGGATAAGAGGGCAGTGAATTCAGAGGAGAGAGAATGTGCTGAGTTGAGATGGAGTTTGAAATTATTGAGGATGAAAAGTCATTCAGTGCAGAGGCTGAGGGAAGAAAGCAATGAAGAAATCTTAGTGATAAAACTTTTTTATACCTGTGATAGTGAATGATGATTTTGAAAGAGTTGAGAAGGTGGAATGGGGTGAGATGCTCAAAGGAGGAGAAAATGTCAGAGGAGTAGGGGATCAGACCAATGTGTGATCTTGTGAGAAGTGTCACACTGTCACTGCGATGGTCTTAGTGGAGTGAGTGGTGAAAAATGTCGCCTGGCAGGGAGGCTTCATTAAGGGGAAAAGTGTCATCATTCCTCACCCAGATCAGACATTAAGGGTCTATATTTGTTAGCCCCCCCAAAAATGTAGGGATTGCGATGCATGATTAACCCTATGCCCATTGATTTCATGTTATCTGTTCATTTAGTGATTTCTACAGTCACCACTAACTGTACTGTCATTGGTTAGACACATCAGCAGGGGGCCAATATGGTAAGTGGTTATCTCTCACCATTTAAAGCTAGCCTGCTTTGCTCAAAGCAAGTCTGTACCTCTTAAATGGGAGGCGAATTGTGCAGAAGCAAGAACAGCATGTTATAGTTGAAGAGAATCTGATGTGGAAAAGAGTGAAGAAAGACACAGCATTGGAGAACATGGTCTCCAGGGTTGAGAGATGCTGCATTGGTGGTTCTGGTGGAGGGTGTGGAAAGGAGAAGGGATACCTATACAGAGCAGGGAAGGAGGCTTTCAAACACACAGTGAAAAGACATTGGGAATAGACAGCCATGGCAGTTCAACAGAATTACTATTGATGAATGCGCCCCCTGTCCTGCACCCTCGACATTCTCAGGGTTACCATTGACCAGAAACTGAACTGTACTAGCCATATAAATGCTGTGGCTACAAGAGCAGCTCAGAGGCTAGGAATCCTGCGGTGAGTAACTCACCTCCTAACGCCCCAAAGCATGCGCACCATCCAAAAGGCACAAGTCAGGAGTTTGATGGAATACTCTCCCCTTGCCTAGATAAGTGCAGTGGAGGTTTCAGCGATGGTATTGCTATTGAAAGTCAAGGGTGATGATTAGTTTCTCTCTTATTGGAGGTGGTCATTACCTGGCACTTGTGTGGTATGAATGTTATTTGCCAATTGTTGGCTCACTGCCTCTGGAGTGGCCACCTGGAATTTACAATCCAGGAAACATTCATCCTCCTTGAAGCTCTGCAGTGACTCCAGCTGCCCCATAAGTTCAGAAATCCTGAGCTCGAGCTCAAGCAGCTGGAGACAATTTTACACATGTGGTTTTCCTAAGGCAGCTGTGATGCCGTGAAGCTCCAGCATGTTGCAGAAATTGCAAGCAACAGGCCTAAAATGCCCACCCATGATCTAAGATAATCTCAATTCCCTCTTGGGCTGAGAAAATAAGCATACGAGAGTAGCGGAGTGATTGTGACAGTGGCAGCGCATTTAAATTGCACGTGTTTAAGGTTATAGTGCCTATGTTAAGAATATTGTGCAGCTGGGTTGTCTGAGTTGGTAACAATGGCATATCAGAAATTCAGGGCTGGATTTCACCAGCCCTCTGGAGACAGGCTGGAAGATGGGAAGGCTGTTGAAATGGTGGAAGACATCAGGAGGAAGCTTGATTTTTTCCTGCTGCCACAGGACATTCCCAATTGGATGCATGTAGCCAATTAATTCAATTAAATTTCTGCACTTTTTGGCATTTTACCAGGGTCATACGAACATATGAACAAGGAGCAAGAGTAGGCCATTCAGCCCCTCTAGCTTGCTCCACCATTTACTAAGATCATGATAGTAACCTCAAATCTGCATCCCGCCTCCCGCCGATAACCTATCACCCTTTTGCTTACCAAGAATCTATCTACCTCTGCCTTAAAAGTATTCAGTAGTTAGCACCTTTACTGGTCTTGCTGCCCAGCTGCAAGCCTTCTGACTGGGCTGCAGCTCTAGGAGGCAGTCCGCTGTCCTTAATTGGGCAGCAATCCCAACAGTGGAACTTCCTGGACTCACCTAAAACTCCATCTCTGTGTCCATTTTCCCACCTAATTGTTCCTGCCTGAAAAGCAATGACAATTAATTTCAGGAAATAATGTCACAGGTGGCAAGAAGACTTACCCAAGTTATTAGTCCCCATGTGTGTGTTTGAACAGAGTGCCATCAGGGTATTCAACTGTTAAAAGGGAATTTGAATATTTGAAGAAAATATAAGCATAATTCATATGCCACGGCCTCATTACATGTGCTGTTGTTTGAAACTCAGTTCATTGGTTGTCTTCCAGTGACACAAGGTAATCGCATATAGAATGCTTGATTTTCCTCCGGGGCACCTGACAACATTCTCCTTCTGTGTGGAGGAGAGCTCATGATGTGGGCACGTCTAATTATGGTAGAATAAAATGAAACAGCTGCAAAGAAATCAGAAAGTAAAACAGATCTGTCAGTATTTGTGGAGCGAACGGGCAAAGATGTTCTAAGCAAAGCCCTTCTTCAGGGCTGCAGTCTTATTGAACAAGTTTCAAAGGTTTGAGTCTCTGTACTCTGACCTTTGCTAAACTGATAGAAGAAAGATTTCATCGGATAACCATTCACAACAGAGGAACTCTGGAACTGAGTTGTTGACAAATGAATACGTCATTTTACGATGTTAATTGTATTTAAAAGATTAAAAAAGGCGGTTATTAAAATAAGGCAACAATGAATCAGGTAAGGAAATTACAGGTGACTCATCACACATTGCAATCCCCATGTCTGTTTTCAGGCCTTATCATGAAGCAGTGTCAAATTTCCACCCGAACAGTTTTCAGTGGCTGATTAATCAAAGGGCACAGATTTAAGGAGATTAACCTGATGCAACATGAAGAAAAACTTTCTCACGCAGTGACCACCAGATTGTGAGCCCGAGCCTGTTCTAGATCTAGGTCCCACCGAGATGTGTGTCTCTGCACTGGTGGAGGGTGTGGGTAAGCACTGTGACTGGTCTTCCAGGCTGCTTATATCCAGCTCTTCAATGGACGAGGTGTCCTCTTGACTGGAGGTGAGGATCTGAATGCAGCTGAGAGACTGGCTGGCTGAGGGCATCAGTCGCTTGGCAGAGTTCCCTGTGAACAAAAGTGGAGATAATTAGTGCATGGCAGGAGAGTCAAAAGCAGGAGAGAGAACACTCGCAGTTGCATTGAGAGAGGGATGATGTGGTGCAGGATCCTCACGTGGGTATTCAATGCCGACCTCATCGTCGTGGCAAGTGCAGTCATGTCCTCACCAGTCAGTGCGATAGCACACTCCTTAAAATGAAGGGCCTAATGAGGGATACTGCACCACCAGTCTGGGACCTCTCTCTGCTGTTGTGAGCAGGCTTCTGCTGCATGAAAACAGATGGAGAGAGTGTTAACAGGACACATGGCACTTGGTGGAATGTTTGTGTGGTGAGCAGAGCCATGGATGGGATGGGGATTTTTAAGAAAAATTCATTGAAGAGGTATGGGCTTTGCTGGCTGATCCAGCATTTATTGCCCATCCCTAGTTGCCCTTGAGAAGTTGGTGGTGTGCTGTCTTCCTGAATTGCTGCAGTCCATGTGGTGTAGGTAACACCCAGGATGTTGATAGTGGGAGATGCAAGCTCCAGAGGATATGAGTCTGATGGAGATGTGAGGGTGTGTGTGAGAGTTAATAGTGCTGTTCCTTGAGGTATGAGATCCCTGTGGTTATATGATGGGTTTGTGAGTGAGTGAGTTGAGAGTGATGAGGTGGTTGACTTACCCTGGCGGAACGGACGAGAGCATTCTTCCTCTTCCTGCACTGGATGGCTGACCTCCTCTGTGCTCTGGTGGCACTGACTACCGCTGCCACCACCCCCCAGGCCAAATTAGTGAATCTGGTGGACCTCCTATGGCCATAGCGAGGATAGAGGACATCGCAGCATCCTCTGACTATGTCAGCAAGTGCCCCAGAGAGGCATCACTAAATTTGGGGCTGCCATCTTCTTTGCTTTCAGGGCCATTTGTTGCCTGGAGCAGTCCTGGTCTGAAGACATGAAGTAGGCTGCGCTCTGGTGCACTTTAAATATGGCGCCCAGAGTGAGGAAGCACTGAAGCAGATCTGAGCCTGCCCATGAATGATTTGGAGTGGTTCCCGTGAATGCATTATTAATGAGGCAGAACGCACCGGGAATGGGACAATATGGTGCAAAAATCTGCCATTGCAGCTGTTGGATAAAACTACTTTTTTCTTTGCCCGCTCCCGCATTTAGCGTAAATCTGGGATGATTCCGCCCATTATCTTCTGTCTTCCTAATGTTTAATTGGAGGAATTTTCAGCTTATCCAGGATATTTAGCCAGCAGTCTAACAACACAGAGGCAAAGGACAAGAGAAGTAGGAGTGAGACAGAGCTGGATATTGTCTTGTCTTTGGATGATGTTTCTGAGGGGTAGTATGGGAATGAATGGTGGTGGGGCAAGGGTGTTACTTTGGGGCTCAGGAAATGATGGTTTGGGGGCAGAAAGATGCTGGAGGTTCTCTGGCTGTGACTAGTATCAGGCAAGGGTAGTCTCACTCAGCTGGACAATGGAGGAGATTTATTGCAGGATAATGGTGTTGTCAACCATGTCAAAAGCTGCAAATTAGTTGAGAAGGATGTGGGGCGATGTTGCACCTTGGTCACATTTACAAAGGATGTTATTTGTGTCTTTGATTGTGGCCAGTTCATTACTGAGACAGAGGTAGAAAACTGATTGAGAGGTTCAAAAATAGAGTTGTGAGAAAAATAGGCATAAATTTAGGAGGTGACAACATGTTCAATGACTTTGAAGATGAAAGGGAGAACATAAGAACATAAGAAATAGAAGCAGGAGAAAACCTGCTCCGCCACTCAAACACGATCATGGCTGATTTTCTGCCTCAAGTCCACTTTCCCACCCATTCCCTATGTCCCTTGATTCCATGAGAGACCAAAGATCTAACCATCTCAGCCTTAAATATGGTCAACGATGGCGCATCCACATCCCTTTGGACTAGAGAATTCTAATGGTTCATAACCCTTTGAGTAAAGCAGTTAGAAACATACAAAACAGGAGCAGAAGTAGGCCATTTGGCCCCCCAAGCCCGCTCTGTCATTCAATAAGATCATGGCTAATCTGTTTGTGTTTCGAATTCCACATTCCCATCTACCCCCGATAACCTTTGATTCTCTTGCCTACCAAGAATTTAGCTACCTCTTCCTCATCTCATTCTGAAATGTTTGACCCCTTAATCTGAAACTGTGCACCTGTTTTCTAGATTCTCAGGGGAAACAAGCTCTCTGTGTGAAGCCCCTTCAGGATCTTGTATGTTTCAATTAGATTACTTCTCGTTCTTCTAAGCTCCGGAAAATGTAGACCCAATTTACTCAGTGTCTCTTTAGAGGGCAGCACTCTGATCTATCTAGTGAACATTCACTGTACCACCTCCAATGCAAATATATCCTTCCTTAGATATGGAGACCAAAACCGTGCACAACACTCCAGGTGCCACCATGTTGTCTAATCACTTAGTCTGTCTACTTCTCTTTACAAGCTCTTTCTATCCACCTAACTGTAATATCTCAGTCTTTTTGTTTAAGTTATAGGAGGTTGGAGTTAGGGTATTAGCTTGCAAGGCAAGGGGAGCCAAGGGTGGGTTTTTTGAGGAGAGGTGTGATGATGGTTTTTACAGAAGCAGGAATCTCAGCCAAATATGAGATAGGTAAGAAATAGACTGAAGAAGAGTAAAGAGTAGTTCTCGTTAGGGGAATTATGCCAAGCTGGAACAAATATTGAGTGTAGTAGACCAGAGATCAGTGCTAGGCGCTTTCTATCTCTGATCTATGTTGACATGAATATAGAAACAGCATGCAAGTTGTTCAAATTCATTGATCAAAGAAGTTGGAGGACAGTTAAGTCTTAGAAAGCTACTTCGGTAGCAGAGAAGGACAAGTGCTAAAATGATAGAAAATGAAATTCAGTGCATGTAAGTATCGGGTATTATTCATTGGAAGAAAAATGGGGCACATATTCACTCAATTAATTGTGCTGAAGCAGCTAGGGTAGATGCTGAAAGAGATCAAGGTGCAGTAATAGACTCAGTCATTATCACATCTTGTCATTGCAGAGCAACAGTTGACAAACGGAGCCATATAGTTAGTGATCTGGTCAGGCGGCAGTTTTACTCAAAACAAAAACAGAATTACCTGGAAAAACTCAGCAGGTCTGGCAGCATCGGCGGAGAAGAAAAGAGTTGACGTTTCGAGTCCTCATGACCCTTCGACAGAACTTGAGTTCGAGTCCAGGAAAGAGCTGAAATATAAGCTGGTTTAAGGTGTGTGTGTGGGGGGAAATCTTGTCGCAGAGAGGAACAGAACTTCTTCAAGGAGGTAGGCATTTCTTGAAGAGCAGTGGCAGTCAATTAAACACAGAGATAAAAACAAAAAAACTGCGGATGCTGGAAGTCCAAAACAAAAACAGAATTACCTGGAAAAACTCAGCAGGTCTGGCAGCATCGGCGGAGAAGAAAAGAGTTGACGTTTCGAGTCCTCATGACCCTTCGACAGAACTTGAGTTCGAGTCCAGGGAAGAGCTGAAATATAAGCTGGTTTAAGGTGTGTATGTGGGGGGAAATCTTTTACTCACTTCAGCTCATCAAAGCACAAGTTCTTTTTTTATTCATTCATGGTATGTGGCTGTTGTTGCCTAGGCCAGCATTTATTGCCTATCCCTAATTGCTCTTGATAATGTGGTGGTGAGCTGCTTTCGTGAACCGCTGCAGTCCATGCATCTAAACATAGGAATCTTTACAAA
Source organism: Carcharodon carcharias (assembly GCF_017639515.1). NCBI lineage: Eukaryota > Metazoa > Chordata > Chondrichthyes > Lamniformes > Lamnidae > Carcharodon > Carcharodon carcharias. The sequence goes on along the minus strand of NC_054467.1, from coordinate 214,535,199 downwards.
GAGTGGCTGCAATGACTGAACTATGAGCAATGGTTATTAAAACATGAACTGTTCAGCTTTGGAATGAAGCAAATGAGATGGTAGTCACATAAATATATACTTAAGTGAAGTAGGAAATGTTAATTTGGAGCACCATTTCAAGCTAAACCATCGTTGCATGTCAAGCAGATATCAGCAAAATACTGCAATTGCTGGAAATCTGAAATAAAAGCAGAAAATGGTGGAAATATTCGGCAAGTCAGGCAACACATGTGGCGAGAAACAGTGTTAACATTTTAGCTCTAAACTAAAAGTGCAATACTGTGGATACTGGAAATCTGAAATAAAAACAGAAAATGCTGGAAAAACTCTGCAGGTCTGGCAAGATCTGTGAAGAGAGAAACAGAGTAAATGTTTCAGCCCGTTGACCTTCTGTCATAACAGTTGATGTTGTGTTGTGATTATTAAACCAAGTTTGTTCTTTCAGTAATAATAATTGTTTTAACATTGACCATACAAGTTCAGTGTAATAAAAATCTTACTGCCAATGGTGCTCTCAAAAGTCCGGATGCCAGTCCAAAATACATCAGTGACCCTAACCATGGGTGTGGAAGAGGGCCAAAGGTGCAAGGGGCAGCCTGCTCCAACCTGCCCCAGTACACAAGTTTGACTCTCAATCTATAGTTCCATAATGCAGTGTATTATTCATGTAACTGAGCTTCCTCTATGATGGAGGACCCAAAAGAAATTAATTGAAACACAAGAGAAAATAGAATCTGTAAATTCCCTTCTGGATACTTAAAAAAATAAATTTCACCTAGTTTGAATAGAATTGTTGAGTAAGTTATTAAATAATTTGTGTTGAGCAGCTATAGAATCTAATGATTTTGATTCAGCTTGAAGTGTAATGCTTATGAAAAAGTTAGTTTTTTTTAACTTCACAGAATTCATTATACTCAGCAGCTTTCATATTCTCAGGTTAGACTACTTTTTTGAAAAAAACATGGGCAAAGCCAGAATTACAAAGTAGGTCAGTCAACTGAATTGTTTATTAGCGTGTTATCATCAGGAAAGTAAAGAAAAGCATCATATTGGACTGATGAAAACCAAGAGAACAACAAGTAGAGGTCAAGAGTCAGAAATGCGAACTACTTTCAAGAAGAGGTAACTAATGGGTTTCAATTTTTAAAATGCATTGTTTCATTTCATATGAGGTTTCCAAATGCTTATTTTCTTAAGATCAGATCACTTTTATATGGTCTTCACGTAACATTCGATTCCTTCCAATTATTATGTCCAAAATTACCTTCCTTGGCAGTCTCATGGGAAATTATTTGTCAGAAAGTCACAGAACCATGAAATATATTCTGTAATAAGTACACCAGGACCATATCTCTCTCACAGACATGAGGAAGATGGTCTTGAAAGACCAACAAGCAGTTTATTCTCTTGTCAGTTACATGTATGATTGTGGTTAGCAGATCACATGTGAGAATAGGGTTAAAAACAAAAAACTACAGATGCTGGAAATCCAAAACAAAAACAGAATTACCTGGAAAAACTCAGCAGGTCTGGCAGCATCGGCGGAGAAGAAAAGAGTTGACGTTTCGAGTCCTCATGACCCTTCGACAGAACTAAGTGAATCCCAGGAAGGGTTGAAATATAATCTGGTTTAAGGTTGTGGTTTGTGGGGGGCGGGGGGGGTGGTGTTGGGTTGGGGGAGAGAAGTGGAGGGGGGTGGTGTGGTTGTAGGCAAAAGCAGTGATAGAAGCAGATCATCAAAAGATGTCACAGACGGCAGAACAAAAGAACACATAGGTGTTGAAGTTGGTGATATTATCTAAACGAATGTGCTTATTAAGAATGGATGGTAGGGCACTCAAGGTATAGCTCTAGTGGGGGTGGGGGGAGCATAAAAGATTTAAAAATATTTAAAAATAATGGAAGTAGGAGGGAAAAAGAAAAATCTATATAATTTATTGGAAATAAACAAAAGGAAGGGGGAAGAAACAGAAGTGGGGTGGGGATGGAGGAGGGAGGAGAATAGGGTTGTTTACTCACACTGAGAAAATATGATCTTCAGGTGATCTGATAATTATCATTTAGCAGCAACAAATTTGCCCAGAATAAATTTAACAATGGTGATAAAGTACTGATGTGACTGTATACCCAGAAAGAAATTCACAATCTAGATTTAACAAAATGTCCCAGTGATGATACCCATGGAGTTGAACATGCAGTCGAAGTCTTCATCACAAGCAAATGCTGGAATTTCTACTTCATATTTAACTATGGCAACATGTTGTACAGATATAGCACCTTTAATATAGTAAAACATCCCAAGACACATTACAGAAAAAGTGATCATCAAACACATTTGACACTGAGTCACCTAAGGAGAAGTTAGGACATGTGTGCAAATGTTTGGTTAAGCAAGGTAGGTTTTAAAGAGCATCTTAAAGGAGTAAAGAGAGATAGATAGGCAGAGAAGTTTAGGGAGTGGAGCATAAAATAGAAAATCTCAGATGATATTCTGCCTCATTTGGAACACTTGTAAGCAACAGATGGTAGTTGGCAGGATTTAAATTAAATTAATAAAATCTGAAATGAAGTGCAATTCAAAGGCAATTTGGAATGGGCAACAAATGCTGACCTTGCCAGCGACACCCACATCTCATGAAGGAATAAAAAAAATTCACCCCTGATATTCTATGTGGCAGTCTGCACTGCTGCCATCTGTGGGATACTTGTACCTGCCTCAGACAGTGTGAGCAAGGTGGGCTAAAAATAGAAAACAAAAACAGAATTACCTGGAAAAACTCAGCAGGTCTGGCAGCAGAAGAAAAGAGTTGACGTTTCGAGTCCTCATGACCCTTCAACAGACTCGAAACGTCAACTCTTTTCTTCTCTGCCGATGCTGCCAGACCTGCTGAGTTTTTCCAGGTAATTCTGTTTTTGTTTTGGATTTCCAGCATCCGCAGTTTTTTGTTTTTATCTCTTTGGCTAAAAATAGAGATAGTTGGAAATATTCAGCAGGTCTCTCAGCCTCTGTGGAGAGAAAAACAAAGGCAATGCTTCAGATCGCTTACCTTTCATGAGAAATGAATAGAAAGCAATGAATATGACATTTTAAAAATGAGCGAGGAGAGTGTGGAAACTTCATGTAAAATAAAAATGAGTAGGGAGAGTATGGAGACTTCATTTAAAATAATGAGCAGGAAGAGTGTGGAGACTTCATTTTAAAAATGGGCTGCGAGAGTTTGGAGATTTCATTGTAAAAATGGGTGGGGAGAATGTGGAGACTTCATTTTTAAAAAAATGAGCATGGAGAGTGGAGATTTCATTTTAAAAATGGGTGGGGAGAACGTGGAGACTTCATTTTTTAAAAAAATGAGCAGGGAGAGTGTGGAGATTTCATTTTAAAAATGGGTGGGAAGAGTGTGGAGATTTCACTTTAAAAATGGGTGGGGAGAACGTGGAGATTTCATTTTAAAAATGGGCAGGGAGAGTGTGGCGACTTCATTTTAAAAATGGTTGGGGAGAGTGTGGAGATTTAATTTTAAAAATGGGTGGGAAGAATGTGGAGACTTCATTTTTTTTAAAAAAATGGGCAGGGAGAGTGGAGATTTCATTTTAAAAATGGGCATGGAGAGTTGGAGATTTCATTTTAAAAATGGGTGGGAAGAGTGTGGAGGCTTCATTTTAAAAATGGGTGGGGAGAACGTGGAGATTTCATTTTTTAAAAAATGAGCAGGGAGAGTGTGGAGATTTTTTAAAAATGGGTGGGAAGATTGTGGAGATTTCATTTTAAAAATGGGTGGGGAGAACGTGGAGATTTCATTTTTAAAATGAGCAGGGAGAGTGTGGCGACTTCATTTTAAACATGGTTGGGGAGAGTGTGGAGATTTAATTTTAAAAATGGGTGGGAAGAATGTGGAGACTTCATTTTAAAAATGGTTGGGCAGAGTGTGGAGATTTAATTTTAAAAATGGGTGGGGAGATTGTGGAGACTTCATTTTTAAAAAAAATGAGCAGGGAGTGTGTGGAGATTTCATTTTAAAAATGGGTGGGGAGAGCGTAGAGATTTCATTTTTTTAAAAAATGAGCAGGGAGAGCATGGAGTCTTCATTTTATAAGTGGGTGGGGAGAGTATGGAGATTTCATTAAAAAAAATGAGCAGGGAGAATGTGGATATTTCATTTCTTTATTTAAAAAAAGAGCGGGGAGAGCATCTGATTGGTGAGTAGAATTGGTGAGTATTTCTAGTCTTTAAAGTAAAATTAAGGTCTTTAGTTTGTGTTTAGGTCTCTAATCTTTATTTTCTCTTTCTTAATAATAGCTTGTAAAGTGTAAGATCGATACTGGTGTGCAAAAAAAATGAGTTACAATAAAGCATAAAGAGCGGGGCAATTTTTAAGTGGAAAGAGCAGGGATACTAGAGTAACTAATTAATAAATTACATTAAATACGATAGTGATGACAGGATGGATGATGTGTTGCTGCTGTGGTATGTGGGAGCTACTGGACACCAAGGTGATCCAGAGCGAACACACCTGTAGTAAGTGTTTGCAGCTCAAGGAATTTCGGATCCAAGTTGAAGAGCTGGAGTTATCTTGACACTTTGCTCCAGGAGGTGATCACACCCCTCAGATTATTTCATTCAAATTTGGTCAGTGATCAGGGACAGGAGGGTGTGACTGCATGTGAGGCAGGTATGGGGAGGTAGCCTTCGAGGAGCCTCAGCCCCTGCAATTGTCCAACAGTTACGATGTTCTTGCAAGCTGTGTGGACGAGAGTGGGGACTGCAGGGAGGATGAGCAAACTGACCATGACGCCGTGGTACAGGGAGCCATTCAAGTGGCCGGAGGAAATGGGAGCATAGTTGTTCTAGGGGATAATATAATTAGGGGGATAGATACTGTTCTCTGCAACTGTGAGCATGAGTCCCATAGGCTATGTTGCCTGCCCAGTGCCAGGATTAAGGACATCTCCTCAGGGCTGGAGAGGAACTTGGGGTGGGAGGGGAGGGATCCAGTTGTCGTTGTCCACGTTGGTACCAATGACATTAACAGGACTAGAAAGGACGTTCTGCTGAAAGAATTTGAACAGTTAAGAGCTAAATTAAAAAACAGAACCTCCAAGGTAATAATCTTGAGATTACTACCAGAGCCACGAGCAAACTGGCATAGGGTAAATACAGTCAAGGAGTTAAATGCGTGGCTCAAAGATTGGTGTGGGAAGGATGGGTTTCAGTTCATGGGGCACTGGCACCAGTACTGGTGTAGAAGGGAGCTGTTCCGGTGGGACGGGATTCACTTTAACCATGCTGGGACTAGTGTCCTGGCAAATCAAACAACCAGGGGTGTAGAGAGTGGGGGTGACGTAGGCTTACAAAGCAAAAGGATATGGCAGCATTGCAGGGCAGCTATTTAGGTAATGATACCCAGAATGTGACAGGAAGGGACAGGATGTACAAACATAAAAAAATGGCAGCAAATAGGTTTAAAGGGGGAAAAAATGGTAAAAAGGCAAAATTAATGACTCTACTTAAATGCATGTAGTAGTCGGAACAAAATAAATGAATTAATGGCACAAATGGAGGTTAATGTGTATGATCTTATAGCCGTTACGGGGACATGGTTACAAGGAGATCAAAGCTGGGAACTAAATATTCATGGATATGTGACTTTTCAAAAAGACAGGCAGGATACAAAGGGTGGTGGAGTAGCCTTGTTAGTACGAAATGGAATAAGTATGATAGCAAGAAAAGATCTTGGATCGGAATTTACAGAATCCATATGGGTGGAGGTAAGAAATAACAAGGGAAAAAAGACATTCGTGGGAGTAAGGAAGAGAGGGGCCAAAGTGAACATTGGCCCCGAAGAGAATGAGGCTGAGGAAATAATAATGGGGAACCAAGAAATGGCATAGGAATTGAATAAATACTTTGCATCAGTCTTCATGGTAGAAGATACGAATAGCATTCTGAAAATATGAAATAATCAAGGGGCAAAGGGGGGAAGGAAATAAATACAATAACTATCACTAGAGAAAATAGCACTAGGGAAACTAATGGGCCTAAAGGCTGATAAGTCCCTGGAACTAATGGGTTGCATCCTAGGATATTAAAGGAAGTAGCTACAGAGGCAGTGGATGTGCTGGTCGTAATCTTCCAAAAATCCTTTGATTCTGGAAAAATTCCAGAGGATTGGAGAACTGCCAATGTAACACCCTTATTCAAAATGGTTAACTATAGGCCAGTTAAGTTAACATCTGTAATTGGGAAAATGTTAGAGTCTATTATAAAGGATGTAATAGCAGAGCATTTAGAAATGCATAATATAATCAAGCAGAGTCAGCATGGTTTCATGAAGGTGAAATCATGCCTGACAAATTTATTAGAATGCTTTGAGGAGGCAACAAATAGGATAGAAAAAAGGGGAACTAGTAGGTGTAATATATTTGGATTTCCAAAAGGCATTTGATAAGGTACCACACATAAGGTTACTTAATAAGGTAAGAACCCATGGTGTTGGGGGTCGTGTATTAGCATGGATAGAGGATTAGCTAACAAAAAGTAGACAGAGAGTTGGGATAAGGGGGACATTTTCAGGATGGCAACCTTTGGAGTACCACAGGGATCAGTGGTGGAGCCACAATTATTTACAATATATATTAATGACTTGGATGAGGGAAGCGAATGAACTGTTGCCATATTTGCGGATGGCATAAAAATAGGTGAGAAGGCAAGTGGTGAGGATGACATGAAGAGTCTACAGAGGGATATAGGCAGGTTAAGTGAATGGGCAAAAACTTGGCAGATGGAATATAATGTGGGAAACTGTGAGGTTATGCATTTTGGCAGGAAGTAAAGAAGAGATGAATATTATTTAAATGGATAAAGACTGCAGAAGGCTGCAGCACAGAGGGATTTGGGGGTCCTCGTGCATGAATCACAAATAGCTAACATCCAAGTTCAGCAGGTAATACGGAAGGCAAATGAAATGTTGAACTTTTTCAAAGGGAATGGAGTATAAAAATAGGGAAGTGTTGCTAAAACTATACAAGGCACTCGTTAGACCACACCTAGAATACTGTGAACAGTTTTGGCCCCCTTATCTAAGGAAAGATATACTGGCATTGGAGGTAGTCCAGAGAAGGTTCACTAAGTTGATCCTAGGCATGGAGGGATTTTCTTATGAGGAGACGTTGAGTGGGTTGAGTCTGTACTCATTGGAGTTTAGAAGAGTGAGAGGTGACCTTATTGAAACATATAAGATTCTTAAGGGACTTGACAGGGTCGATGCTGAGAGGTTGTTTCCCCTTGTGGAAGAGTCTAGGACCAGAGGGCATAATCTCAGAGTAAGGGGTGCCCATTTAGGACTGAGATGAGGAGGAATTTCTTCTCTCAGAGCGAAGTGAATCTTTGGAATTCTTTACCACAGAGGGCTGTAGAGGTTGGGTCGTTAAGTGTATTCAAGGCTGAGATAGACAGATTTTTAATCAGTGAGGAAATCAAGGATTATGGGGGAAAGGCAGGAAAGTGAAGTTGAGCATTATCAGATCATTGAATGGTGGAGCAGACTCGATGGGCTGAATGGCCCATTTCTGCTCCTACGTCTTATGGTCTTATAGAAGAGACAAATGGAAATCCCATTAGAGAGAAGAGCAGAATTTTTTCAAAACAAAAATAAAAATACCTGGAAAAACTCAGCAGGTCTGGCAGCATCTGTGGAGAGGAACACAGTAAACGTTTCGAGTCCATATGGCTCTTCAACAGAACTAAGTAAATGGTTATACTGGGAGAGAAGTGACAAAGCTAAATATTAGCCAGAGGCACTGTTCTTGGTCCCCTTCTATTTCTCATTTGCATTTTGTCACTTGGCAGCATCATCCGAAAACAGTGCCAGATTCTACATATTCACTCATGACACCCAGGGCCATCCCTCTTAATGGCTGCAATGCCTACGCTCTGTCATGCTGCTTGTCTAACACCGGACGAGCAGAAATTTTCTCCAGTGAAATACTTGGAAGACCAAAACAATTGTTTTCAGTCCCGGCCACAAACTCCACCTCCCCCCCATTCCCCCCCATAGGCCGCTGATCTAGGCTTACTGTAATATTTGATCCTGAGCTTATAATTCCATATTCACACCATTACCCAAATCACCCACTTCCATCTCCATGAGAACACCCATCTCTGCCCCTGCCTCAGGCCATTTGTTGAAACTGTCATCCATGCCGCTGTTATCTCCAAACTTTGATTATTCCAATACAAGAGTAAAATAATGCAGATGCTGGGAATCTGAAATAAAAAATAGAAATGCTGAAAATGCTCAGTAGTAATGTTCTAGCAGCATCTGTGGATAGATAAGAAGAGTTAACACTCATGCTGATCAATCAGAGGACACTGTCTGTTCCTATTGTAACTCCAGGGTAGTTATGTTTTGCTACTATAACAACAATAACTTGTACTGATGCAGTGCCTTTAACACAGAATAATGGTCCATGACAAACTGTCATTATGCATTGAATGTCACCTCAGCTATTGTATCATTAAAATAGTCTTACTGTATGTTATTGTAGTAATTGTAAGTTAAATCAATTTTTACTGTTATGGGGATCATGTGACTATACAGATGAATCAGCCCTAAGTGTGGTGAATTTAGGGGTGGAACTTTTTAGCCTTGGAACAAGGATTTAGCCTCACCAGGAGTCTGTAAATAAAGTTCACTGTTTTTTACAAGAAACCAACCCTGCATTCCAAGTTTATTATAATTGGCAACGAGGATAAATAGTGCCAATGCAGCACCTCGCCTCGCAGCTGTGAGTATTCAATATTTTAGAGGAAAGAAAGACAAGAAATATAGTCACCAGCAATGCCTCACTTTGGCAGAATTGACCCAAATGACTCATCCATCAAGGATTGGAGTCATACATAGAGCAACTAGGCTTCTACTTTGTGGCTAACGAAATAACGGCGGAGGAGAAACAGAAGACAATTCTCCTCAGTGTCTGTGGGAGCAAAACCTGTAACTTCATCTGTAGCTAAACAGCTCCAAACATGCCAAATTCCTGATCTTTCACTGAACTAGTCGACCTCGTGAAGAGACATTTTCAACCTAAACCCTCGGTGATCATGAAAAGATTCAAGTTTAACTCTCGGGTAAAGGCCCCAGTGAGTCAATTGCAACATACATCATGAACAGAGCACTGCGATCTCGGTGATACTTTAAACAGCATATTGCAAGATTGTTTGGTTTGTGGCATAAATGACAACGCCATTCAGTACCATTGTTTGCAGTGATTGATATACACCTGAAGCGTGTCATGGAGATAACACAAGCAATGGAGAGTGCTGAGAGGGACTTGCAGGCTCTGCAGAGTGTGCAACATGCAGTTAGGGCAGGAACCTACTACCAGGCATGCCATGAAGATCAGGGAGGCTACCGCAAAGCAGGACTCGGTCCCTACTGCTAGAAAAACAAAAAGAGATACTGGAAGCAGCTCACCAGTAATCCAGAAGTTGAAGTGTTACCATTGTGGGGTAAGTCATACACCCGAAGCCTGTAGATCTGAAGAGCCAGAATGCCACTGTTGTCACAAAAAGGACATGTTGTTAAACAGTGCAGAATTCAATCAAGACAGGCGTTCAGACAGCAAGTCAAATTAAATGAAGTGCACAATATAGATGAGCCAGAAACTACTGAAGCTGACATTTATTCCCTACACAATCTGAAGGCCAGGAAAACTGAACCAAACACTGTTACACTTAAAGTAAATGGAAAGCCTCTGCTGATGGAGGTTGACACAGGTGCATCGACCACAGTAATGGAAGAACACATCTTTAACACCTCAGAGAAGGTACCCAGCCATTGAGTTTGGAGAAAACCACTGACCAGTTAAAAATATATACAAGAGGAGCAATACAGATAAAAGGCATCACTTCTGTACCTGAATCCTACAGGCAACAGACAGCTCAGCTACCAATAATTGTTGTAACAGAAGGACCTAGCCTTCTGGACCATGATTGGTTCAAAGAAATCAAACTAAACTGGTCAGAAAATTTTTCAGATCAGGACAGGAGGAATTCCAGGGTTGCTGAAAAAGTATGACAGCGTATTCTGAGATGAATTAGAGAAAATCAAAGGTCTACAAGCTAAAATGTACATGGACTCTGAAATAACAACCCAGTTTTTTAAGACAAGATCTGTGCTTTACACCCTAGACGAAACAGTAGATGTGGAATTATGTAGTCTGGAGAAGTTAGGATTAATACAGCCAGTCCAATTTTCAGAATGGTCAGCACCTATAGTACCTGTGATGAAACCAGGCCAAACCATTCGCATCAGGAGAGATTATAAATTAATGGTGAAGAAGGCTGTGAAATTAGACAAATACCCAATCCCAAAGATTGAAGATCTGAATGCTAAACCTGTAGGAGGAAGATCTTACACTAAATTGTATCAAGAGCTAAAGTTGGACAACACTTCAAGAAGTTGAGTCACCATAAACACGCATAAAGTCCTGTACCAATATACACATCTACCCTTCGTTGTGTCATCCGCCTGTGCAATTTTCCAAAGAAACATGGAAAGCCTACTACAAGGACTTCCCCGAGTTATAGTGTATCTGTACAACATCCTAATTATAGGATCAGCAGAAGCAGAACATGTGGCAAACCTGGAAGAGGTTCTGTAGAGATTTTTAGAGGCTGGCGTTCGTTTAAAAAAGGTGCACCTTCCAAACAAAGGAAGTTACGTTTCTGGGTCATTAAGTGGATGCCCAAGGGTTGCATCCATTAGAGGAGAAAGTCAGGGTAATCAAGGAAGTGCCCTCTCCAACCAAAGTCATGGAGATCAAGTCTTTTTTGGGCCTGGTAAACTATTACGGTCAATTCTTGCCTAATCTATCTACGGTGTTAGCCCCCTTTACACTTATTATTGAAGAAGAACCACAGATGTTCCTGGAAGGCACAGCAAGAGGAAGCCTTCACAAGAGTCAAGAAGTTTTACACTCGTGCCTGCTAGAGCACTATGACCCGACTAAGGAATTGATGCAATTTGTGATGCAGTTACCCAAGGAGTGGGAGCAGTATTGTCACACAAGATGGAGGATAGATCTGAAAGACCAATAGGATATGCATCCAGAACCCTTTCTGCATCTAAGAAAGGTTGCTCACAAATTGAAAAAGAGGGCTTATCTATTGTATTTGGAATAAAGAAGTCCCATCAGTATTTGCAACGTCGACACTTCACCATAGCGTCAGATTACAAACCACTGTTAGGGTTGTTTAGTGAAGATAAGGCAACCCCACCGATAGCCTCTGCTAGAATTCAAAGATGGGCTTTAATTTTGTTGGCATACGAGTACACTTATATGCATAGTCTGGGTGTGCATGTAACAAATGCAGATGCCCACAGTCGTCTCCCTTTGCCAGATAGTATTACACATGAACCAATACGTCAAGAGGTAGTACTTGCGTTGAATTTCCTGGACTCCTCACCAGTTTGCGTGAGACAGATAAAGAATTGCACAAATTGGGATCCAATTTTAGCAAGAGTCCATGAACAGGTATTACAAGGATGGCCAAGCTTGGCCTAAATAGCCAAGTGGTTATGGTACTGGGTTTGTAACCCCTAGATCAAGAGTTCAAATCCCACAATGGCAAAACTATGAAACAATGTAACTTCATCTGAATAGGAACAGATGGAAATGTGTTTGTACTCGAAAGAGTTACAAGGATGGCCAAATGCAAAAGTCCCAGAAGAATTAAAACTTTTCTTTGGACGTAGATCTAGACTGAATTGTCAAGACAGTATCTTGTTATCGAGAGCAAGAGCCGTTATCCCTGTGCAAGGAAGAGAACCATTATTGGAAGAACTTCATAGTGCGTATCCTGGTATTTTGAAAATGAAGATACTTGCATGAAGTTATATCTGGTGGTCAGGTATAGACAGTGATAAAGAAAATATGGTGAAACATTGGGCAGAATTTTGCCCTTGGTGGGCATGTGGGCCCCACCAGCTCGGCGGCGGGCGGATAGCTGACCCCCACCACCGAAACTGGGCCCGCCGCCATTTTGAGTGAGCAGGCCAATTAAGGCCCACCCAGTGGCTTGGCCGACAGGAAGCGCTATGCGCTTCCTGTGCAGGGGGGGAAGGGAATCCCCATCCGTCAAAGTGCGCTCTTTTGTGCATGCACGCGAAAGAGCACACTGCTCCCTGAGACAAAGTGCTGTCTCAGAGAAATTAGTGACAGTGCCCAAAAGTTAAAAAATAGAGAAATAAAAAAATTATTAACATGTCCCCCTCATGTGACAACGTCACACAGGATGGGACATGTTAATAGATATCACATTACATTTATTAAAGTTTTTAAAAAGTAACATGAAACTTCATCCTGCCAGTGGATGAGGTTTCATGTATTATCAGAAGCCCGGTGGGGCTCCTGGCCTGCCCACCAACCTTAAGGTTGGACAGGCAGGGTCTTTAATTACTTTAATGACCCTGTCAATGGCCTTAATTGGCCATTGACAGGTCGGCGGGCGGACAGCTGATTTCGCTATCCGCCCACCTTCCTGAAAATTTAAAGGGACCGGGATGACGTTGGGGGCTCCTCCCGACATCATCCTGCATCATTTTCCCGTCAGGGAGCGGGCCCCATCCCCAAATTGCTGATAGAAAATTCCTGGCCACTGTCTCCAGTGTCATCAACAGCAGAAGTTGCCCATTTTAGCTATATTGCATCTGTGAGAATGGCTTGGTCGACCCTGGGATAGACTATATATAGACTATGTAGGTCCATTTCTAGGTACCATGTTTCTTGTGATCATCAATGCACATTCAAAGTGGATGGATGTGTTTGATGTTAGATCACTTACCTTTCCTGCAACCATTGAAAAGCTGCACCAGAGTTTCAGTGTTCATGGTTTACATGAAGTTATTGTGTCAGATAATGGTACTACTTTCACTAGTACTGAATTCCAAAGATTTGTGAGCCTTAATGGGACTAAACACATTAGAATAGCACCATACCATCCCTCATCCAATGGGTAGGCAGAAAGAGCTGTACAAACCTTTAAAACAAGCACAAAGAAACTATCAGAGGAAACATTAGAAATACAAATTTCAAGATTCCTGTACAGCTATCGTACAACTCCTCATGTGACCATTGGTTTAGCACCTTCAGAATCGTTAATGAAGTGCTGACTTCGTACAAGATGAGTCTAACATTCCCTAATTTAGAGGGGAACATGGAGAGAAACTAGGGTAGTCAAAAAGTGAATTATGATGTTCAGGGTAAAGATCGAGAGTTTACTGTGGGAGAGACACTTTTTGTACAAAATTTTGCAACTGGACCGAGATGGTTCCCTGGTACAATCGTCTCTGAAACTGGACCTTTATCTTATCATGTAGAAGTGGAAAACAGGATTGGTAGGAAACACATGGATCATCTCAGGAATCAAGAAACCCTCCAACAACCAGTTAATCTACCTGAAATCAAAGTCGAAACTTCGACCCCTGAGGTGTCAGATCGACAAAGAATATACATACCTGATGTCTCTGTTGAAGTAAATAATTCTGAACTGCCATTGTCTAAGAATGTCCCTAATGCTGCAGTTCTTATTCAAACCAATCCAATGGAAGAACATCTAGCTGTGGATAAAAGCAAAATGCTGCGGATGCTGGAAATCTGAAATAAAAACAGAAAATGCTGGAAAAACTCAGCAGGTTTAACAGCACCTGTGGAGAGAAACACAGAGTTAATGTTTTGAGTCTGTATGACTCTTCTTCAGAGCTGTAGCATTGTGTTCCTTGACTTGAATCCGAAAACCTTCTCAAAGATTAAACTTATAATGGCATGAACTGTATATAATTGTATGTAATATGGGTTAAGATGTAAATAAGAGGGTAAAACATAATTAAAGGGGGTGGAATGTAGTAATTGTAAGCTAACCCATTTCTTACTGTTATGGGGATCATGTGACTGTACAGACGAATCAGCCCCAAGCGCAGGGAATCTTAGGGTGGAGCTTTTTAACTTGGTCTTGGAGCAAACATGTAGCCTCAGCAGCAGTCTGTAAATAAAGCTTACTGTCCCTTACAAGAAACCAACTTGGACTCCAAGCTTATTATAGTTATCTACATATTACGGTATCTTGGCAGGATCTACAGCCTCAGCATGACTAATGCCCTGTATTACTTATTGATTAATCAGGGTGACATTGCTATTTTCCTCTTTCTAAATTTACCACTCCCAGTGCAGCTTCTTTATGTTTCATTGAATGCCAGATTCCTCTGTGAAGCACAGAATTGTTCCACATACTGCTTGCACTGCCAGTCACATGGACAAGCATAGGAGGCAGTTGGGGGAGGTGGTGGCATAGTGGTATTATCACTGGATTGGTATTCTCTGGGGACCTGTGTTTGAATCCCACCACGACAGATGGTGAAATTTGAATCCAGTAAAAATCTGGAATTAAAAGTCTGATGATGACCATGAAACCATTGCTGATTGTCATAAAAACCCATCTGGTTCACGAATGTCCTTGGCCTTCGTCCTATAGGGAAGGAAACCTGCCATCCTTACCTGGTCTGGCTCCAGACCCACAATAATGCAGTTTACTCTTAAACAAAACTACCCTCTGAGTGTGGGCAATTAGGGATGGGCAATAAATGCTGGCCTAGCCATGATTTCAACATCCCATGAATTCATTATTGTACTGCCAGAGATGTGGCAGGGCAAGAACTCCATCTTAACGCAGCCCTGTATCAAAACCTATGGTGCTCACACCATGAATAGCACTATTGGGTGCCCATGTCAGGGACTAAGTGGGATGGTAGTGTAATACATTTCCACTCCATTTACGAGAGATTGCACATCATTCTGGGCCAAGTATTTCCAGGCCTCATTTCCCTAGTTCACTGTTCCCTTAATGCAGATGGCAATTGATTTTTCATGGATTGATCGCCATTTTGGGGCTCCACATAAACCCCTGTACAGCGAGTACATTTGCAAACTTCTGTTCATCTAGAGAGGCTTTTTGAGTACTTCCTTTTAAACAGAAAAGCAATTTTTGTAAGTCCAATATCTGTTTATAATCTGCTCTTGAGAGAGCTTGGATCCTTCCACCCTTAGCTCTAGAAGTAATGTCAGGACGGAGGGCTTTGGGTGGAATCTGCTTACTTATTTAAATGATACTTAGTGGAAACCAAGCTATTCCCCTGTTTGAATGTAGTCTTTACATAAATTGCTCATAATTTGAAGTCTGTCATTGTTAAGATTGCTTTTAACTTTCCTGCTTGCTTAATAACTATATATTAGTTACAACATTGCTTTGAGGTAGAATGAAGCAACATGTGAACTAACATAACTAATTCTTGTCCAACTCTATAACATGCTCTCCTGCATTATTGAGAAGGGTGTTGCATCAAGTCCAACTCCAGAGATGAACTGACACTCCAATCCAATAATAAAGGAGTGCTACACTTTCAAAGGTGCAGTCTTTTGTGTAAGACATTCAACCAAAGCACCACCTGCTCTATCAGGCGAATGTAAAAGATCACATGGCTCCATTCTGAGAAAGAGCAAGGGAATTACCCCTGGTATCCAGGTCAATATTTATCCCTCTATCAACATCACAAACACAGATTGTTTGGTTGCTGTTTGTGGAATATTGCTGTGTTCAAATTTCTTACAGCATTTCCTACATTACAACACTGACACGACTTAAAAAATAATTGGCTGTAAATGCCCTAGACCTGGGCTTCCTAGATAATGGAAATAGTTTCTCCATGTCTATATTATCTTGAAAACTTTGACCAAATCATTACTTAACTTTCTAAATTATAGACAATATGACTCCAGTTTGCTTAACCTCTCCTCACTGCGTAGGCTTTGGTGTTCAGGTTCCTCAGAAAGGTGTGGTAATCTGATATGCAGTGTATCTTAAAGAAGAGTGTTATAATGGAAGATCACGTGATCTGAGTATACAATAGCAGAGTAGTGTGGGCTACCTCTGTAGTTAGTAGCCTGTAGCATTAAGACACAGCAGTTGGTAATTGCTGAGTTATTTAAAATCCCAAAGGGAAATTTTTAAATAACTGTCATAACATATTTTTAATTGGTATCCAGCATCCGCAGTATTTTGCTTTTATTTTTTCAATAGGTATGTTTGAGATGCAGCCTTGAATTCAGGAATAAAACCAACAGGCCTCGAGAGGTTTTTTTTTAATATAAACTTATTAATTTAACAAAGTATTAAACACATACACATGTCTACAAATTACTACCATGATAACTATTAAAAAAATACCCAAATTAATCAGTCCCTGGTCCCAAGGCAACAGTTAACCCATAAATTTAAACAGACACCAGGCAAAGCACACTTTATCTTATGAATTCAAAATGAGGTTCCTTTCAGTTTGGTTCCTTTACACCATGGTAGGCTTACAGGCGGCTTAGATCTTACATGCCTCTGACTTCCACACACAAAGCTCTTTTCTGTACATACCTAGCCTTCCCTTTGAATGCAATTTCTCATTGTATCACCAGGCACTTTGAACTCCAACTCTCCTAACAATAAAACCCCAGTCATAGTACTTATTTTATTAGTAATATAAACCTATGGCTTGGTGTCTCCTGGCTAGGTGCAAGATTTCACCCCCATCCTTTGAATGGTTTATTCAATAAAATGCAAATGTACCCTGTACCTTACTGTTTAACATCTCAAAACTACTAAACATCAAAGCACCTAGACTAGCTGGCTTTAATCCAATTAAGACACACACACTCGCACCCACAGACACAGATCCTACCTCAAGTCCAATTTAAAGTAATTTCCAATAACGCTGGGCAGAATTTAGCCCTTGGCGGGCGGGCCCCACCGGCTCGGTTGTGGGCTGGCAGCCAAACCCCGCCACCAAAATGGGGCCCACCGCCATTTGGAGTGGGCGGGCCAATTAAGGCCCACCCAACGGCCTGCCCAACACAAAGCGCTATGCCCTTCCTGTTCCGGGGTGGGGGGGGGGGGGCGGGGGGGGGGGGTGGGGGTGGAGGTGGGAGAATCCCCAACTGTCAAAGATGGAGGGCTTTGGGTGGAAACTGCTTACTTATTTAAATGATACTCAGTGGAAACCAAGCAATTCATTGTACAATATTCCCCTGTTTGAATGTAATCTCTACATAAATTACTCATATTTTGAAGTCTGTCATTGTTAAGATTGCCTTTAACTTTCCTGCTTGCATAATATCTCTATATTAGTAACAACATTGCTTTGCCTACTCTATAACATGCTCCCCTGCATTATTCAGAAGGGTACATCAAGTCCAACTCCAGAGATGAACTGACACTCCAGTCCAATATTAAAGGAGTGCTGTCCTTTGGTTAAGACATTCAATCAAGGCCCCACCTGCTCTATCAGGCAAATGTAAAAGATCCCATGGCCCTATTTTGAGAAAGAGCAGGGGAATTATCCCTCGTATCCAGGTCAATATTTATTCCTCTGTCAACATCACAAACACAGATTGTTTGGTTGTTATCACATTGCTGTTTGTGGAACATTGCTGTGTTCAAATTTCCTACAGCGTTTCCTATATTACAACAGTGACTCGACTGAAAAAAAATAATCGGCTGTAAAGCTTTTTGGAATGCCCTGAGGTCAGCCAACATTTCTTTCCTATTTTCTTTCACATCTAGCAGTTGCTCCATTTTCATATCTGTAAAATGGGATTTACAAATACCCTGCTCAGTGATCCTGCCTGCTGCAAATTTCTGCAGGATACTGCTGATTGTATGGCCTGGGCTGGTGCAGGACTTGCACCTACCACTTACACTTTACTGTTCCCCATCAGCTCCGGTGTGCAAATTGCATGCCTTCTCTCAACTGGGGAATGAAGTGCACTGCAAGGAGACCAAAAATATAGGAAAGAAAATAAATTAAGAACAGCAGGAGGGCATAAAATGTATATCATTTGGAACTGGATCTCAGCCAACTCTCCATGTAGGTTACAATAATGAAACCTAGCATATGTAAAGCACAATTCCTGACTTCCAGATCATATATACATATCTTCCTGAAATTCCATGATGTGTTAATGAAAACACAGAAAGATCATGTAGAGCCTCAGGTGTTTAGCTATCAGCCTATAAATATTGTGCCCACATGTTTGTTCATTATCCTTGTATTTTTCCGGTCCCTCACTGCCATGTTCCTGCACGGTCTGTTTTCTTCCACATTACAACACTAGGTTTCAATGTCAGATAGCTAGGCTATAATGCAGAACAGCATTATATGTTTGCACAGAGGTTTAATACTGTTTGATAAAAACAAAAAACTGCAGATGCTGGAAATCCAAAACAAAAACAGAATTACCTGGAAAAACTCAGCAGGTCTGGCAGCATCAGCGGAGAAGAAAAGAGTTGACATTTCGAGTCCCCATGACCCTTCAGCAGAACTGGGTGAATCCAAGGAGAGGGGTGAAATATAACCTGGTTTAAGGTGGGGGTGATGGGGGGGTTTGGGTTGGGGGAGAGAAGTGGAGGAGGGGTGGTGTGGTTGTAGGGACAAGCAAGTAGTGATAGGAGCAGATAATCAAAAGATGTCACAGACAAAAGAACAAAAGAATACAGAGGTGTTGAAGTTGGTGATATTATCTAAACGAATGTGCTAATTAAGAATGGATGGTAGGGCACTCAAGGTATAGTTGTAGTGGGGGTGGGGGGTCACAAAAGATTTAAAAATAATGGAAATAGGTGGGAAAAGAAAAATCTATATGAATTATTGGAAAAAACGAAAGGAAGGAGAAAGAAACAGAAAGGGGGTGGAGGTGGGGATGGAGGAGGGAGTTCAAGATCTAAAGTTGTTGAATTCAATATTCAGTCCGGAAGGCTGTAAAGTACCTAGTCGAGAGATGAGGTGCTGTTCCTCCAGTCTGCGTTGGGCTTCACTGGAACAATGCAGCAAGCCAAGGACAGACATGTGGGCAAGAGAGCAGCGTGTAGTGTTGAAATGGCAAGCGACAGGGAGGTTTGGGTCATTCTTGCAGAACGTTCTGCAAAGCGGTCGTCCAGTTTACGTTTGGTCTTCTAATTAGCACATTCTTTTAGATAATAACACCACCTTCAACACCTCTTTGTTCTTTTGTCTGTGACATCTTTTGATTATCTGCTCCTATCACTGCTTGCTTGTCCCTACAACCACACCACCGCCCCCACCCCACCCCCACTTCTCTCCCCCCCCGCCTCCACTTTAAACCAGCTTATATTTCACCCATCTCCTTATATTCACTCAGTTCTGTGGAAGGGTCATGAGGACTCGAAATGTCAACTCTTTTCTTCTCCGCTGATGCTGCCAGACCTGCTGAGTTTTTCCAGGTAATTCTGTTTTTGCTTTTAGTACTGTTTGGCCTGCTTTGTACCTGCCATTTATGACTAGAACCTGAGCCCATGATGTCTAATCGGTTATGTATACAATTACAACAGTCATTAAACAGCATTCTCATTTCTCTATACCGTACTTCTGTTCATCTAGAGAGGCTTTTTGAGTACTTTTTTTTTAAACAGAAAAGCAATTTTTGTAAGTCTAGTATCTGTTTATAATATGTCTCGATTAATATCTGATGTGTACCTTTGCATATTGTGACAATTTCATAATCACTAATGGGGACACACCTACGAGAGACAAAAATTGCAGGAGGCAGACTTTACTTTCACAAAAAAATGAGGGTGGTGGGGAAATAGAAATTGACAAATATAAATTGATATGATAATCAAACTTGTTTTGAAATTTACAAGTAATTTGCACCTTCACCAGCATATAAATTTCAGATACTGTATATTTTTTTGCCAGTTCTTTCCCTCCACCCCAATCCTCTCCTGAAGGCTCCAGCGTGATTCTGAAGCTGGCTTATATCTGATCATTCTCTATGTGCCAGCCAAAGCAGGTAGACTATAATCACGGATCAGATTACAACCTGTTCTCTTTCTGTGTTCACATGTAACATATTTTCTGGCAGCGATCACAGATAAATATCTGATTTTTTCACTGGTTCTGGCTTGTTGGAGCCGCCCCATTAGAAATCCATGACATACATGAACTATGGCAAACTAGCTTTGGCTAGCTGTATTTAGACAAACTCCTATGATAAGGTTATCAAGAAACAAGAACCGTCATACACGTGAGCTTTGCTGAAGATTGAATAAAGGCATCACCCGTGGTGCCCCCTGGTCATATGGATGAGAACTGCCCCAGGTTTGATCCAAGTGTCTGCCTAGTTAGCTAACCTCAGCTGGGGTTAGGGAAGAGAGTACCAGCCGTTTATTACCCTTTGTGTGAAGAAGAGTTTCCTAATTTCACCCCTGAAAGGTCAGTCTCTGATTTTTAGAGCATGCCCCTAGACCTAGTTTTCCCAGATAGTGGAAATAGTTTCTCCATATCTATATTATCTTGAAAACTTAGATCAAATCATTACTTAACCATCTAAATTACAGAGAATGTGACCCTGGTTTGCTCAACCTCTCCTCACAGCGCTGCCCTTGGAGTTTGGGTTCCTGAGACAGGTGTGGTAATCTGATGTGTATTATACCTTTAAGAAGAATGTTATATTTGAGGATCACATGATCTGAGTATCCAATAGCAGAGTAGCGCAGGCTACCTCTGAAGTTAGTAGTCTGTAGTTAGTAGTTAGCAGAGTGTAGAGATAGTGTTTGAAGTGTTAGCACAGGTTAATTTGCTATTGAGCACCATTGAAAAATAAGCCCAGAGTTTCTACCTATGAAGTGTCTGCTCCTCAACTCTTTCGTTAGTACCAAATCAGCCACGCCTTACAACAAACATGCGAACAGGAACCAATAAACTGATGACTAGGATCTAATAAAAGGAGTCTAGGCACCTTCTAAACCCTTGTCTGCTACCATCTAGAAGGACAAGGGCAGCAGACATATGGGAACACCACTACCTGGAAGTTCCCCTCCAAGCCACTCTACATCTTGACTTGGAAATATATCGCCATTCCTTCATTGTCTTTGGGCCAAAATCCTGGAACTCCCTCCCTAACAGCACTGTGGATGTACCTACACCACATGGACTGAAGTAGCTCAAGAAGGCAGCTTACCACCACCTTATCAAGGGCAATTAGGAATAGGCAATAAACTGTGGCCGAGTCAACAATGCCCACATCCCACGAATAAATATAAAAGGATACCATTCCAGTAACTTTATGCTGCACTCCCTCCAAGGCCAATATACCCTTCCTAAGGTATGGCACCCAGAGCTACTCACAGTACTCAAGATATGGCCTAGCCAGGCCTTTGTATAGCTGAAGTGTGACCTCCACCTCCTTGTATTCTACTCCTTTAAGTATAAAGGCCAGCATTTCATTAGCCTTTTTAATTGTTTTCCATACCTGCGCATGACATTTTAATGATCTATGCACCTGGCCCCCAACTCTCTTAGAATTCCCACTGTATCTAGCCCACAATATATATTAATGATTTAGATGAGGGAACTAAATGTAATATCTCCAAATTTGCAGATGAGACAGCTGGGTGGGAGGGTGAGCTGTGAGCAGGATGCAGAGATGCTTCAGTGTGATATGGACAAGCTGAGTGAGTGGGCAAATGCATGGCAGATGCAGTATAATGTGGATAAATGTGAGGTTATCCACTTTGGTAGCAAAAACAGGAAGGCAGATTATTACCTGAATGGCTATAACTTGAAAGAGGGGAATGTGTAACGAGACCTGGGTGTCCTCGTACATCAGTTGCTGAAGGTAAGCATGTAGGTACAGCAGGCGGTAAAGAAAGCAATTGATATGTTGGCCTTCATAGTGAGAGGATTCGAGTACAGGAGCAGGGATGTCTTGTTGCAGTTGTGCAGGGCCCTGGTGAGACCACACCTGGAATATTGTGAGCAGTTTTGGTCTCCTTATCTGAGGAAGGATGTTCTTGCCATAGAGGGAGTGTAGCGAAGGTTTACCAGACTGATTCCTGGGTTGACGGGAATGACATATGAGGAGAAATTGAGTCAGTTAGGATTATATTCGCTGGAGTTCAGAAGAATGAGGGAGAATCTCATAGAAACCTTAAAATTCTAACAGGACTAGACAGGGTAGATGCAGGAAGGATGTTCCCGATGGTGGGGGATCCAGAACCAGGGGTCACAGTCTGAAGATACGGGGTAGGCTATTTAGGACTGAGATGAGGAGAAATTCCTTCACCCAGAGAGTGGTGAGTCTGTGGAATTTGCTCCCACAGAAAGTAGTTGAGGCCAAAGCATTGTATGTTTTCAAGAAGGTATAATATAGCTCTTGGGACAAAAGGGATCAAAGGGTATGGGGAGAAAGCGGAAGCAGGCTATTGAGTTGGATGATCAGCCATGATCATAATGAATGGCAGAGCAGGCTCGAAGGGCTGAATGGCCTACTCCTGCTCCTATTTTCAATGTTTCTATGTGTCTATGTTTTCACCATTTATAAAGTACCATATTCTATCCTTTCTCGGTCCAAAGTGAATGACCTCATATTTGATTACATTGAAATCCATTTGCCACAGTTTTGTCCATTCATTTAATCTATCAGTATCTCTTTGTAATTGTATACTTGCATCTACACTACTGGAAAACCGCCTATCTTTGTGTCATCTAATGACTCTAGTAATGTACCAACAACAACACCTGTTAGGTTTCTCTCTCTCATCCTTCATAAATAGCAAAGTGACATATGCAAGTTTTCAATCTAAAGTATTCTTAAATATAAATAATGATCTCTGAGGTGAGGTACTGTAGAACAATAGCACTACATAACTTTACAGTACAGCAGGAAGCCATTCATTTCTCTGTACACTAGAGGTGCAATTGTCCCAGATTTACGCTAAGTGCAGTCGCGGGTAGAAACAGGATGTTTTACCCACCGGCCGCATTGGCAGAATTTCATGCCATATCATTCCAATCCTACCTCAATAATTATGCATTCTTGGGAAGCACGGCATTTCGATGGCGGGCGGGCTCTCATTTGCCTGCCACACCGTCACCTCGCTGGTTCATCATGCTGGGTGCCATATTTAAAGTGCAGCCATGCGCAAACTCTCAGCATTCCCAGACCATGACTGCTGCAAGGGAAACATGGCCCCAAAAGGTAAGAAGACTGCAGCCCCCCTGTTTAATGATGTGTTCTTCAGGTGACTTTTGGTGAAGGCCCGCCATGATGTCCTCTACCCCCTCTCAGGCAGCCGGAGAGGCAGCAACATCCCAAATCCAGCATGGGAGGCGGTGGCAGCGGTGGTCAGCACCAATGCCCTGCTAAAGAGACCAGCCACCCAATGCCACAACAGGATCAATGGCCTCATCTAATCTGCTGGGGTAAGTCACTTTCCTCATCACTCTGAACTCACACACTCACAAACCCATCACACATCCACAGGGATCTCACACCTCAAAGGACAACACCACTAACTCTCACACACACACACCCTCACATCTCCATCAGGCTCATATCGGCTTGAGCTCATGTCCTAATGCCGTCCATGTCTCTTCTCACCACACAAACATGCCAAGCAGTGCTATGTGTCCTGCTCACACTCCCTCCATCTGTTTTCATGCAGAGGAAGCCTGCTCACAAGAGCAGGGAGAGGTCCCAGACCGGGGATGGAGTGGCCCCCGTTAGGCCCCTCACTCACTTTAAGGAGTGTGCCATCGCGCTGAACTGATGAGGATGGGACCGTGCCTGTGACAGTGGTGAGGTCGGCGGCAAAGACCCTCATAAGGATTTTGTACCACGTCATCCCTCTCTCAATGCAAATTTGAGTGCTCTCTCTCCTGCTTTTGACTCTGCTGCCATGCACTAATTATCTCTACTTTGGTTCACAGGGAGCTCTGCCAAGCGACCCCCCTACATGTTTCCTTTGCAGCAGTCGTGGTCTGAGAATGCTGAGAGTTTGCGCATGGCTGCACTTTAAATATGGCTCCCGGTATGATGAATCAGCGAGGTGACGGTGTGGCAGGCAAATGAGAGCCCGCCCACCATAGAAATGCCGTGCTTCCCAGAAATGCATAATTAGTGAGGCAGGATTGGGACGATATGGCATGAAATGATATCATTGCGGCCGACGGATAAAACATCCTGTTTCCTGCCCATGACCACATTTAATGTAAATCTGGGACAATTGAGCCTCTAGTGTACACAGAGCTGAATGGCTTCCTGCTGTACTGTAAAGTTATGTAGTTCTATTGTTCTACAGTACCTCGCCATTCTGCACCCTCAGCCAGGCAGTCCCTCAGCTCCACCCACATCCTCACTTCCAACCAAGAGGACTCCTCCTCCATTGAAGACCTGAAAATAAGTAGCCTGAAAGACCCGTCACAGTGCTTACCCACACTATCACCAGCGCAGATCTGTGAGACCTAGATCCAGAGCAGGCTTGGGCTCACAATCTGGTGGCTACCGCATGGACACGTGTTCGCAGCAGGAGGAGGCAGGTTCAATGAGTTCCCTGGCACTCAGAGAACTGCAGGGGAAGAGGCATCTGTGAGGTCCGAAGGTTAAGAAATTCTGATCACAGTTGGTTGCACATGTGAACACATTTACAATCAGGAAATCTATTCACTTTCACTGAATAATGTGTGTCTGTCAGCCTCGTGAGTCCTCTCACTGCATTCCAGCACCACCCCCCCCCCCCCACCACCCACAAGGACCGCACTAGCAGTTCAGCTGCCATGCAGCTGGCAATGAGAGATTCTGGAGGGAGGCATGTGTGTGTGTGTGTGTGTCAGGATCTTTCAGAGCCTCATGCAAGCACTCTTGCACACTTATAGATTCTTCACCTTTCACACATCTCAATGTCCTGAGCATTTTCAGTGCTGGCTGCTGGGGTTCTCTTTCAGTTGTCCAACTGAGCTGATCTGCATCTCCACCCACCCACTTGTCACACTCCCATGCAGCACCTGATCTCCCCCACCATAACTCTCATTTCACTTTCTATTTAGCCATCATATTAGTGCTGCAGTTTTTCTTGCTCTCACCCATTCTTTCCTCTCCCCCAATCACCCATGTTCTTTCCCCTGGCATCAGCTTCCACCACCACTCCATGACCTACCAGTCACAACCCTTTTCATTCATGGATATCCATGCACATTCCCCTCCATCTCAAATATCCCACCCCCATTCACATTCACCTTCCCAAACTCCTCCTTCTCACCCCTAGTATATATGTCTGCCTCCAAGTCCCCACCAACCACCCTCGCCATCCCTTCCACTGATACTGTCGCTCTCGCACCCTCACCCTTCCACCCTACTGCCTCACTCTGGCCTCGGTCATTCTCAACATTTCCTCATACCACACCCACCCTCAGTTCGCTCCCCAGGAGGCAGTCATGGACTCATCAGAACCTCCCTTGCACGTTCATCTGGACATCCCCCCGCCACTCCACCAATCCTCTCCAGACACCTTCCCCCCTTGGAACTCTTTTCACTCTTGGAACTCCTTCCCCAATCACCCGCAGAACTCTCCCCACCCACCGAACCCCACACCCCCTTTTAGTCCTTCTGTACCCCAGTCTCCCCATCCGGACTCTCTCCACATTTAGTCCTTCCCTCTTCCTGACTCCTTCCTTAACCCTTACTTCTTTCTCCACCCTTTCTCCTTCCTCCCCCTCAACTCCTTCCCATCTCCACGCACCTTTCTCCCCCCAGAATCCTTCCTTCCCCTGCACTCCTTCCCCTTTCCGCACTCCTTCATCTCCCTGGGCTCCTTCCCCTCTCCGCACTCCTTTCTTCCTCCAGGCTCCTTCTTCCCACCGAACTCCTTCCCTTGCAATTTCCACCCCCCAATACACCTACATCCCTCATTACCTGCTCTTCCCCTGTAGTCCCTCTCTCCTCCAAAACCTACCCCCATACCTTTGTTCCCTCAACCTAATGTCACCACTAACCCCTTTGTTTCCAACCTCCCAACCTTACCTCCACAACACCTTTGTTCCCCCCTCCCAACATCACCTCCCTCCCAACATTTGTGTTCCTCCCCTCCCTACCTCGCCCCCCACCCCATCACCTCTTCCTTTCCCCGAGCTCTCCTAGATGTTCCTCCCCACTCCCCACCCCCCTCTGCCGGTACATCTTCATCTCCAAACACAGCTGAACCTTCCTCTCCACCCCCATGCTCCCTTGACCATCATCTGTTGTGAGCAGACCCTCAACGGTGACTTTCCAACTTCTGTGAGCTGTTTCACGGCACAGCCGCGTCCATGAGAGTCCACCCAGCATGCTATGGATGCTTCCCCAGGGTCCAGTAACTGTCGGGCTCCAGCATCTTCTCCTCAGAGGTCCACGATGTGGGCAAGGCCCTGGCAGTAAGTCTCGACTTCTGCACGTCACACTTGTCAAGACGTGTTCTACACAGGCATGTTTTCCCAGCACTGCAGGTGGATGATCAAGCGTGGGGGATGATTCCGATGGGCTGGCCTTCTAATGATATGTAGATGTATTATAACGAGGTTCCCAATGTCTGACGGCAGGAAACATGGCCCGCCATTGATGGGCAGAGCGGCGATTGCAAACTGGTTTCACAACACCGTGAAACCGATTTTTGGCCTTCACACCATGTTGTCCATTCACGTCACCGAACACGCAGGCATCGAAAATTTCGCCCGAGGTCTTTGCGAAAGAAATTCAAAAATGATCTCACTGTCAGATATTTTCCAGATTATCTGCTAGTTTCTTCTATTTATCCAGTTTTCATTTAAAGGATACAATGGTCTCTGCCTCAACCACTGCCGGTAAGACTTGCATCCTTCTCCAACCCTCACTTCTGTCCTCACTAACAGTGTTTCTGGAACCATATGGGCCTGTGACTCAATGCGTGGAATTTTATGGCCCTGTTCACAGCGGGTGGATGGGGTCGTAAAATACGGCAAGCCGTTCAAAATTCCATTGACTCAGTCCTGCCGGTGGGAGGGGTGGTAAAATTCCACCCAATATCTTCAGTGAAGGAGTGGAGAATACTAGAGGAAAAGTAAATTGTGAATGTTCATAGCTAGGTTGGAAACAGTCATCGCGTTGCACTTCTACTTTACAGATAAAAAATAATGAAGATGGGTTCAAGTAGTGTTGATAGTTTAACAAACATTGGCACAGTTAATTATTAAAATTGTGAACCAAACTCATCTGTTGATGAGATCAGGTCAATTCTAGTGATTGTTTATGGACCACACTTTAACCTTTCAAGAATTATGGAGTTTGGGATTCCTGGTGTAGAAGCTAGATTTGCACGGCTACCAGCACCTCGTGAAATGCCTGTGGTCTTCAGTGATTGAATTGAGGCTCTGACACTGTTTCACAGCCAATAGGGAACAAATTGAGTATCATGCTCTCTGAGACATAAGCCATTACTTAGCTTTACGGGAGCTGATGGGGATGGCCCACCCTGTCGGCTTGACGTTCCATTGCCTTTAGCTGTGCACATAATTGGTTGCCTTGGAGGTGAGATGCAGTATAGGAGAGTTAATTTCTTCATTCAGCAAGTAATAAAGAAATTGTAAGTGGCTGTCACAAAACTTAGTGAATTAAGGAACTTTCCCACACCCTCTGCTTCTCACTGCAGCCTTAGCAGTGGTCACCTCTATCAGTACTGACGAGGCTGCAGAGCTGCATGTGCATGGATTGGGCTGGGAGTTTGGAGAGGTAGGCCGCCATCCTTAATTGGATGGTTGTCCCAGTTATGGTGTTATGGCAGCTTTACATTTTCACATTCTTTGGGACCAATGTGGCTGTGCAGAGATGAAAAACAATGTGAAAACCCAGTTCAGGTGACTGAAGGTAGAGCGCCATGGAGAAAAATGTCCCAGGCAAGAGGAGAGGGAGAATCTTTCCCTCCCACCATGTGTTACGCAGAGGGATGAGATAGGGGTAGTGAATCGAGCGGGGCGGGATTTTAAGAGCAATTGTATGCTTCCCGCCACATTAGTTATACATGCGCATGTTCCCTGTTGAGTCATGGTGGGGCCGGCAGGAAGTCAGGTGCCATATTTAAAAGGGATCCAGACAGCCCTTCACTAACGGGAAGAAGAAAAGGATGAGAAGGAGAAGACAGCAAGCTGTGGCTCCCTGCTTCAGTGATGCATCCCTGCAGACGCCATGGAGAGTCTGCTCCAGCAGAACGCTGGAGATGCATTCGGACATGCACTCCATCGCTCTAGCCATGGGTGAGCTTTCG
The DNA here is from genome assembly GCF_017639515.1 of Carcharodon carcharias. Classification (NCBI taxonomy): domain Eukaryota; kingdom Metazoa; phylum Chordata; class Chondrichthyes; order Lamniformes; family Lamnidae; genus Carcharodon; species Carcharodon carcharias. Next base: position 214,507,013 of record NC_054467.1, on the reverse strand, counting down.
CAGTGGCCATGCGAGCGGGGATGGGGCACCTCAACCTTCCTCCAGGTGCCCCTTCTCCTCAAGGAGTCAAGGAGGGGCCCTCAGACACCAATTGGGAGAAGGAATGTCAGGTCAACATCCTGGGGCCATCCACCCAGGAATCACCAACTGCGTCCAGGCATTCCCAATCCCCTCTGCCTGTGACTTCACCAGTTCCAGCTGCTCAGGTTAAGGAGTGTGCTCCTGCCCCTGAGCATGAGACCCAAAGCAGGCTGGGACCCCCAGGCCTCAGCCCTCCAGAGGACGCCCGCCGAAGTTATCACAGACAACAGGGCATGGTGGTCATTGTGCTGTGGATGTCAGGGCAACACCTAGACATAGCGGTATAGTCAGGAAAATTAAAAAAAATATTGAATGAGAACTGTTGGCATGGGTGTTCAATGATTGTAAATAGTTTCTGCGCTCCCAAATATAGGTTATTTTGCACTGTTTGGAGACTCCTTGGTTCATTCTTGCTGCTTGTAGTTTAAATGGTTACACACGTTCCAACCTTTCCAGGCTAGGTCAGAATTTATTGCCCATCACTAATTTCCCTTCCGAAGGTGGTGGTGAGCTGCCTTCTTGAACCGCTGCAGTCCATGTGGTATAGGTACACCCTCAGTGCTGTTAGGGAGGAAGTTCCAGTATTGTGAACCAGTGACAGTGATGGAACAGTGATTTATTTCCAAGTCAAGATGGTGAGTGGCTTGGAGGGAAACTTCCAGGTGGTGGCATTCCCACCAATCTGCTGCCCTTGTCCTTCTAGATGATAGTATTTGTGGGTTGGGAGGTGCTGTCTAAGGAGCCTTGTAGATGGTGCACATTGCTGCTAATGTGCATCGGTGGTGGAGAGAGTTTGTGGATGGGGAGCCAATCAAGCGGGTTGCTCTGTCCTGGGCAGTGTCAAACTCTCCCTTTCCCTAACAAATGGCTGCATATAGATTCATCAATCTTTGACAATGGTGATAATTGCCATGTGCAAGCAGCCAGCCATTCACACAATTCCACTTGCATCCACTGCCCTCGAGACTCTTTGGACAGACCATGTCACAATAGAAAGAGTAACCGTCATAGTCGGCGGCGGTCACTCAGAATCAAGGATGACATCACTCAGGATTGGTGAGACTGCATATGACATGAGGAGCTCAATTCTGGATCCACATGTTTTTCCGCAGTGGGGGCACATTGTTGTGCAGGGGACTGGAACTCGCAGCTGGTTGGCTTCCTTCGCCTCCCTCTGCCGCCGCTGTTCTGCCTCTCTGTCAAGCCACTGAGCCTCAAAGTAACTTGCGCCTCGATGGACCAGGTAGTGCCATGCCGAGCAATCGGCAGCATTCTCCTCCCAGTCAGTGGTGTTAATGCCTTTGTGCTTTAGGGCGACCATGAGCATATCCTTATACCTTTTCCTTTAGTCACCCTTTGAGCGTTGGCCAACGGAGAGAAGCGAACCTGCCGAACATGCATTGGCCTGTCCATCAGAGTTGGTTTCACAGGAGCAGGACTTCATTGCTGGTAGATGCAGCTTCATGCAGGATGCTCACGTTAGTCTGGTGGCCCTCCCATTTGATCACCACGATTCAATGCAAGCACCACTGATGGAAGCTCTCAAGGACCTTAAATGTGCCATCAGTGGACAGTCCATGATTCACTGCAGTAGAGGAGAGTGGTCAATACAATGGCCTTGTAAACTAGAACCTTTGTTGACTTGCAAATGTCCCTGTTGTCAAAGACACATTGGCGCAGCTTCAAAAAGTTTGCGCTGGCACAGTTGGACACCCTCATCGATGGTAGTCCCTTGGAAGAGGTGGCTGCCCAGATAAGGGAAAATGCTGCACATACTCCAGAGCCACCCCATCTAAATGGATGGTGCAGGGGATGCTAAACTGGCCTGGGGAAGGTTGGTGAAGGACTTTCGTCTTGGCGATGTTTAAAAACAGGCCAAGACTCTTATATGAGATGTTGAAGAGGCTTGGCCTCAATGAAAAGTGCAGGAGAGCATGCAAGGAGCAGCACCAGGCATACCTAAAAATGAGGTGTCAACCTGGTGAAGTTATAACACAAGACTACTTGCTTGTCAAACTGCACAAGCAGCAAGTGATAAACAGGGCTAAGCAATCCCACAACCGACGGATCAGATCTAAGATCTGCAGTCCTGCCAGATCCAGTTGTGAATGGTGGTGGACAGTTAAAGAACTCACTGGAGGAGGAAGCTCCACAAATATCCCCATCCTCAATGATGGAGGAGCCCAGCACAGTAGTGCAAGAGATAAGGCCAAAGGATTTGCTACAATCTTCAGCCAGAAGTGCCAAGTGGATGATCCACCTCAGCCTCCTCCAGAGGTCCCCAGCATCACAGGTGCCAGTCTTCAGCAACTCAATTCACTCCACGTGATATCAAGAAACGGCTTAAAGCACTGAATACTGCAAAGGCTATGGGCCCTGACAATATTCCGGCAATAGTACTAAAGACTTGTGCTCCAGAACTTGCTGCACCCCGAGCCAAACTGTTCCAGTACAGTTACAACACTGGCATCTTACCCAGCAATGTGGAAAATGACCCAGCTAAGTCCTGTACACAAAAAGCAGGACAAGTCTAACCCAGCCAATTGCCACCCCATCAGACTACTACTCGATCATCAGTAAAGTAATGGAAGGGGTCATCAACAGTGCTATCAAGCGGCATTTGCTTAGCAATAAACTGCTGACTGATGCTGAGTTTATGTTCTGCCAGGGCCACTTAGCTCCTGACCTCATTACAGTCTTGGTTCAAGCATGGACAAAAGAGCTGAACTCCCAAGCTGAGGCATGAGTGACTGGCCTTGACATCAAGGCTGCATTTGACCGAGTGTGGCATCAAGGAGCTGTAGCAAAACCTGAGTCAATGGGAATCAGTTGGAAAACTCTCCACTGGTTGGAGTCATACCTAGCACAAAGGAAGGTGGTTGTGGTTATTGGAGGTCAGTCATCTCAGTTCCAGGACATCACTGCAGGAGTTCCTCAGGGAAGTGTCCTCGGCCCAACCATCTTCAGCTGCTTCATCAATGACCTTCCTTCCATCATAAGGTCAGAAGTGGGGATATTTGCTGATGATTGCACAATGTTCAGCACCATTCGTGACTCCTCAGATACTGAAGCAATCCATGTCCAAATGCAGCAAGACCTGGACAATATCCAGGCTTGGGCTGACAAACAGCAAGTAACATTTACACTACACAAGTGTCAGGCCATTTCCAACAAGAGAGAATCCAAACATTACAATCATTAAATCCCCCACTATCAACATCCTGGGGGTTAGCATTGACCAGAAACTGAACCGGACCAATCAAATAAATACCACGGCTACAAGAACAGGTCAGGAGCTTGGAGTCATGTGATGTGTAACTCAACTCCTGACTCCCCAAAGCCTGGCCACTATCTACAAGGCACAAGTCAGGAATGTGATGGAATATTGTCCACTTGCCTGGATGAGTGCAGCTCCCATAACACTCAGGAAGCTTGACACCATCCAGGAAAAAGCAGCCCACTTGATTGGCAGCACATCCACAAACATTCACTCCCTCTGCCACCAATGCACAGTAGCAGCAGTGTGTACCATCTGCAAGATGCATTGCAAGAATTTACCAAGGCTCCTTAGACAGCACCTTCCAAACCCATGACCACTACCATCTAGAAGGACAAGAGCAGCACATAGATGGCAACACCACCGCCTGGAAGTTCCTCTCCAAGTCACTCACCAGCCTGACTTGGAAATATATCGTCATTCATTCACTGTCGCTGGGCCAAAATCCTGAACTCCCTTCCTAACAGCACTGTGGGTATACCTGCACCACATGGACTGCAGCAGGTCAAGAAGGCAGCTCACCACCAACTCAATGGCAATTAGGGATGGGCAATAAATGTTGGCCCAGCCAGTGAAGCCCACATCCTGTGAATGAATAAAAAAAAGTCGTGTCCTTTACATGTCCTGTACAGAGTGATGTTATGGCGCAGTAGATGATGTGTGCCAGGTGGATCAAATCCACAAGAGAAAATTGATCAATAGTTTTGAACTTTGTATTTATTTTGAGTTCCGTGCATTGAATTCAGAAGTAATAAGGCCCCCAAGACTTCAGAGATTTTTTTAGAAAACTAAATTAAACATTTACTAACAAAAGAAAAGATTTAAAGCACATACATAGGTCTACAAATTACTACCATAATAACACCTAAAACCCCTAATTAATCTGATTTCTAGTTACATCCCCATTAAGTGAACAGTAAAAAAAAAGATTTTAAACTGATCCAGGCAAGTCCACACAATAACTTGGACAGTCAAATTCAAAGTGCCTTTTCCCAGCTTCAGTTTCTGTAGACAGCAAGCTTAATGCACAAATACTGGAGGGTTCTCACACTTCTGTTAGATCTTACAATGCTTTCCCTGACACATAGCCTCATTCTCCTTTATACATGTTTCTGTCTTTTAATGTAAATTCCATTGTTCCCATATGTCTTTGGAACTTTACCTTTCTCATAATATAAATCTTTTCATGGTGATAATATTGTCAGTAACCTTTGGGAAAAATAAAAACACCGCTAAGCCTAGCTTGTCTGGCTAGGTGGAACATCCTACCATTTCTTTGAAATTCAAACTGCCCTGATTTATCTAAAAATGCAAATTCTCCTCACCTTACATTCTAAACCTTCAGCCATGCTATGTATTTGAATTTCAAACCTAGCTTCTTTTGATAAATCAAAGCCTCCAGACCAGCTGTCTCCAATTCAATTAAATCCCACACATACACAGAGAAACTATCTAAAACCCCACTATTAACCTACTTTTACAATAAACCACAAGAATATTATGAAAAAGTTTATACTTTTGTGACAGTGAGCCATCACGCAGCAGTCATTCGCAAACTTAAAGTCATGGATGTCCGTGGTGGTGAGTTTGTATTTGCCCAAAAGTGACCAAGGTTGAAGAACTTCCCATCCAGATGATGCTGAACGCTGATACCAGGTGCTAGATCATTTTAGATGAAGTGGATAATGATCATCAGATAAATGGTGCACGAGGTGGGGGCGATCACACAAACTTGTTTGACCCCGGTCCAGATGTGAAAGCTATCAGTTTCAGATCGTCCACGCAGGATGGTGGCAGCCACGTTGTCATACAGGAGTCTGATATGAACTTACGAACAAGGAGCAGGAGTAGGTCATTCAGCCTCTCAAGCCTGCTCTGCCATTTAATAAGGTCATGACTGATCTGATAGTAACCTGAAATCTGCACCCCACCTACCACATATAACCTAATACCCTCTTGCTTACCAAGAATCTATCCACCTCTGCCTTAAAAATATTCTAAGTCTCTGCTCCACCTCCTTTTCAGGAAGAGAGCTCCAAAGACTCATAACATTCTGAGTGAAAAATTTCACCTCATCTCTGTTTGAAATGAGTGGCCCTTTATTTTTATTTTTTATTTTTATTTTTAAAGGAAACTATTCTAAAGGGTGTGCAGGAGTAGAGAGACCTGGGCGTATACGTACATAAGTCAGTAAAAGTAGCAGGACAGGTAGAGAGAGCTGTTTCTAAAGCATGCAATATTTTAGGCTTCATTAATTGGGGCATAGAGTACAAGAGCAGAGGGGTTATGATGAGCTTAAGTATTGTGTACAGTTCTGGGTGCCGCACTATAGGAAGGATGTGAACGCATTGGAGAGAGTTCAGAAGAGGTTTACGAGAATGGTTCCAGGGATGAGACACTTCAGTTATGAGGAAAGATTGGAGAAGATTGGGACTGTTTTCCTTGGAGAGGAGAAGGTTAAAAGGAGACTTGATAGAAGTTTTCAAAATCATGAGGGATCTGGACAGACTAGATAGGGAGAAAACAGATTGAGAACCAGAGGGCACAGTTTTAAAGTGTTTTGCAAATGTGAGGTGAGAAAAAGCTTTTTCAAAAAGCTAGTAGTTAGGGTTTGGGATGCACTGCCTGGAAGTGTGGTGGAGGCAGGTTCAACTGAGGCATTCAAGAGGACATTGGATGATTATTTAAATAGAAAGAATGCGGAGGGTTACAAGGAAAAGACAGATGGTTGGCATTAAGTTAAAATGCTCAGAGAGCGGGTGCAAACATGATGGGCTGAATGGCCTCCTTCTGTACTGCAACAATTCAGTGATTCTGTAAAGAGTGACCCCTAATTCTAGACTGATTCACAAGAGGAAACATCCTCTCCACATCCACCCTGTCAAGATCCCTCAGGATCTTATATGTTTCCATCAAGTCGCCTCTTAGTCTCCTAACTTCCAGCGGATACAAGCCTAGTCTGTCCAATCTTTCCTCATAAGAAAACTCACCCATTCCAGGTATTAGTTTGGTCTCAGGGGTCTCAAGATGGTGACAAACCTCAACATGCAACTAAAGCGTTGGAAGACAATCCATAGAGCTTCATAATTTAAAGAATCAAACGCCTTGGTCAGGTTGATGAAGGCAAGGAGCAATTCTTGATTTTGCTCCCGTCGTTTTTCCTGGATCTGTCTTGCCACAAAGACCATGTCCGCAGTACCCCGGGATGATTGGAAGCCACACTGGGTTTCCAGGGGGATCTCTTCAGTGACCAGATGATGGTGATTCAGGAGGATGTGGGCCAGAATCTTACCTGTGATGGACAGGAGGGAAATTGCCCTGCAGTTTTCACACTCAGATTCATTCCCCTTCTTGTGGATAGTAATGATGGCTGTGTCCTTGAGATCCCCGGGGCTGTCCTCTTCATCCCAGTTGCAGAGGATGAACTGGTGGAGTGGTGATGTGAGCTGATAGCTGCCAGCATGGTGGACCTCTGCGGGTATACTGTCTGATGGATGGCCCATTTAAGCTCGCTGATGGTGGGTGGATCGCTAAGGGATGTTGAGGGATCCAGGTGTGTTGTGGGATGGGTTGGAGGTTCTTCTTCGATACGGTGGAGTCCTGATTGAGGAGCAGTTTGAAGTGCTCCTTCAGACGCTGACGGATGGTTTCATCATCCTTGAGGAGCCAGGAGCTGCCTTGTGATTGGAGAGTGTTTTGTCCAGTCAAGCAGGGTCCATCGATTGTCTTGGAAGCCTGGAAGAAGTTGCACATGTCATCTTGGTCAGCGCAGGCCTGAATCTCATGCCACATGAGCCCTTGTCAAGCAGGTCCTCACAGGAAGATTCAGGTTTGCAATCCAACTTGGCTGCCATTTACCTGTATGCCCCCTGTAGGCATCTCTTACCTCCCTCCCCCACTTCTTCCCTAACTCTGCCTTGAACTGATTGCTAATGGCTCAGAGCAAACGGCAGCTCTACACCTTGCTGGGATTTCATTGTCATGAGAACCCTCTGGGCCAGACCTGCTGCCATGTGCCCTTCACCAAATACTGAGGAATAGCAAATGAGAAAGCCCTCATACACCCTCCACATGATTATCAGGATTTCCCTTTAGTTGTCCAGTTGTGCTGACTTTCAACTCCACCCACCTGAGCAGACCCAACTCCCCCCCCACCCCCAACCACCCCACCTTGATGCGCTTGGACATCGAGTGCATTGCCTTGGTTTGGGGTTGGGTCTATCTCAGGATGGTTTGTGCTTCTTTTCAAACTGTCTGCACCACATTTTACCCTCCCTATGTCACCTACCAACACCCCCCATCAACCCCCTGATGGCACCTTCACTCTCCCCTCGGTTTCTCTTGAGCCTCCCCCATCACTCTTCAACCTATAACTGTTAATCTGCACAGGGCTTACCTCCCTGCTGGGCCCACCCTGTCACTGTTTCTATGCCCACCCTGATCCTCCCCACTCCTGTGATCCACGTCACCATCCTTGTCCCCCTTAATGACCCCCCTGGGTAAGAACTATATGTGCCATTCACAGACCCTGACCCTCCCACCTGACCACGTCCCACTCCCCCACCTCACAGTCACCATCACCTCCTATTGCCAGCAGCCCCAGTTCTCCCCCGAGGATCCCAACGTCGACTCGGTTGATCCCTCGCTCTGAAGTACACTGGCCCTAACCCAGCTCGCCTACCCCTCCCCTTCCCTTCATTCCTTCCTTCCACCTCACTCCATCCAGGCCCCTCCCCACCTTGTTCTCATCCAGACCCCCCCCTTATTTCCATCTGGACCCTCGCTTCTTCTCCTCTGCTGCCTTCCTACTTCTCTTCCTGACTCACCCTAACCCCTCACTTCGTGTCATGCATCCACCACCCCCCTCATGTCTTCCACCCCCAATACCCCCGTTTTATGTATCGCACTCACCACCACCCCCTCCCCCTTCATGTTTTCCACACGCACCATACCTGTGGCCAGCTCCAGGAGTGCAGCCAGCTTCGACCTCAAGTAAGCACTTTAAAATTCTTCCTCACCAGGTGCACGGCGCAAATGTCCAGCCAGGTTACAGAATGACGCAAGTTGCCGCTGGTGGGCCAGAAGATTTGACGTGGGTGCATGATTCTGGTCTGTTTGGGTTTTAATGAGCGTGCACGAGATGCAAAGTGGGTACCTGCTGAGCTTCAGCGGGAAACCCGACCTGGCTTCCTGACATCAGGAAACTGATTTTTCGCTCCCCGCCAAATCTTCCATCTCCACCCACCACAAGTCCCGCTGATGGCAGGGTTGGCAGGTGGGATGATTCCACTCCTGGTCTCGAGCCATAGTTGACCAGGGAATTCACCAATCAACTCCATTCTGGCTGTTACCCCCAGCACTCTAAACAAAGACTTGTTCCAGAATAAATGATCCAAACATTATTTAGGCAGCCGGGGAAGGCAGAGATTTAAAAACTAATAAATTGGGAATGTAAAGAGTTAACTCTAAAAAAGCGACTGGAAAGTTACTGCATGCTAATCCGCTGCACAGGCATCTTTATTTGATACTTCAATAGGAGAGTGGCTTTATAGAAGTTGTGGGTGTGATGAATCAGTTGAAGAATTCTGCTGGAATCATAATGTCATATTCTGTTTGAAAGATGGCTCAGTAAGGTTGTGATATATACAGTTCTATTATAAGCTAATTAGGACCAGAAAGGTATGAATCATTTTTGCATTTAGCTTTTGCTCCAGGTACCATAGCTGTGAGATGACTGTGAATGATTCTCACAATAGGTGCTTGGTATGCTGCAAGTTCAGTCCACCGTGACCAATCTTGTCTCTGTTCAGATTTAAATGGAGAAGGCTGCAGAATTGACTTACTGCAGAGCACCACGAGAAAGGCCTGAGATCTAAACTGAGCACCACAAAAAAACACTGAGGGAATCTAAGAAAATTATGTCACACAGAGGAGTACATCACATTACAAGGGGGAGCAGCAAGGATAAGTTACAGATAAACATATAATTTAACCTACTTATAACTTAAACAAGATCAAGTAATTAAGCCTTAAGTTTATTTCTGGTAAGTTTAACTACTTGTCTAATAAATAGAAGCATGGCAGGGCTATAGGATACAAATTCTGGGCCATGAAGGAACTGCAGGATGCTTTTTGCATCCTGGACAAGTGCATGTGCATGAGGTGTGATCAATCTGAGGAGCTCAAGCTCCGGATTTTGGAGTTTGAGTAGTAACTGGAACAACTGCAGTGCATTGGCAATAGCACATTTCAGGTGGTGGTCACCCTGCAGCTTAAGGATGTTCTGGCAGAGAGGGTGACAGCCAGACAGACAAGGAGGACCAGGCAGGATTGTACCTCACTCTCTGAATGGGATATTAGTTCTGAATATTAGTGAGGATGATGCTTCTGGTGGTGATTGCAGCCAGACCCAAGTCCTCGGCACCATTGGTACAGAAAGCATAAGCAATAGAAGAACAAGTAGGTCATTTGGCCCCTTGAACCTGCTCTGCCATTCATTAAGAACATGAGTGATCTGATTTGGGTTTTAATTCCACTTTTTGTCTGCCGCCCATAACCTTTGATTCCCTTGTAGTTCAAAAATCAATCTAACGCAGCCCTGAATGATGTAACCTCCACTGCTCTCTGGGGAAGAGAATTCCAAAGATTAATGATCCTCTGAGAGAAGAAATTCCTCCTCATCTCCATCTTAACTGGGAAACCTATTATTTTGTTCCAGTACAGCTACAATAATGGTATCTCCCTGGCGATGTGGAAAACTACCCAGGTATGTCCTTCCACAAATGCCAGCCAATTACCACCCCATCAGTCCACTTTTGATCTTCACCAAAGTGATGGAAGTGGTCATTGACACTGCTACCAAGCGACATTTACTCAGCAATAGCATGCTCACTGATGCTCAGTTTGGGTCCCACCAAGGCCACTCAGTTCCTGATTTAATTATAACTTGATCCAAACATGGACAAAAGAGCAGAATTCCAGAGGTGAGGTGAGAGTGACTGCCCTTGACATCAAGGCAGCATTTGACTGAATGTGACATCAGGAGTCCTAGCAAATCAAAGTCAATGGGAATAAGAATGAAAACAGTCCAGGGTTGGAATTCTACCGAACATTCCTTGTTCCAGTCCTACACAGGCCTCCACCCACAAACGTTTTTCGGTACATTAATGACTGTTTTGGGGTCACTTCATGCTCTTGCCTGGACCTGGAAAAATTTATCAATTTTGCTTCCAATTTCCATCCCTCTATCACCTTCACATGGTCCATCTCCAACACTTCCCTTCCTTGGCCTCTCTGACTCCATTTCTGGTGATAGACTGTCCACCAATATTCATTACAAGCCCACCAACTCCCACAGCTACCTCGACAGCGGTTCCTCACACCCTGCTTCCTATGAGGATTCCATCCCATTCTCTCAGTTCCTTCACCTCCGTCGCATCTGTTCCAATGATACCACTTTACAAAATGGTGCTTCTGACATGTCTTCCTTCTTCCTTAACCAAGGTTTCCTACTGTGGTTGACAGGGCCCTCAGCCGTCTCCAGCCCATCTCCCACGCCTCTGCCCTCACATCTTCCCCTCCCTCCCAGAACCATGATCGGGTCCCCTGTGTCCTCACTTTTCACCCCACCAGCCTCCGCGTTCAAAGGATAATTCTCCGCCATTTCCACCAACTCCAGCATGATGCCACCACCAAACACATCATCCCCTCACACCCTGCCGTCAGTATTCCGTCGGGACCATTCCCTCCGGGACAACCTGGTCCACTCCATCACCACCAACAACTTTTTCCCTTCCCACAGTACTTTCCCATGCAACCACAGAAGGTGCAACCCCTGTCACTTTACCTCCTCCCTCCTCACCGTCCAAGGGCCCAAACACTCCTTTCAGGTGAAGCAGCACTGCAGTTGCACCTCCTTCCATATGATCTACAGCATCTGCTGCTCCCAATGCTGTCTCCTCTATATCGGGGAGACCAAACGCTTTGCGGAACACGTCCGGTCTGTCTGCAGGTATGACCCAGACCTTCCAGTTGCTTACCATTTCAACACACCACCCTGCTCTCATGTCCACTTGTCCGCCCTTGGCCTGCTGCAATGTTCTAGTGAATCCTAACGCAAACTGGGGGAACAGCACCTCATCTTCCAATTAAGCACTTTACCGCCTTGGGGACTTAACATTGAGTTCAACAACTTCAGACCATGAACCCTTTTCTCCATCCTCACCCCTTTTATCAATCCCCTTTTTTCTACATTCATTTTTATTTTTTATCCAATTATATTTATTTTATTCATTTATCCATGGTTTTATACCCTTTTATATTCCCCCTTCTATCCCATTTTCTATTTTTTTTCCCTAGCACCACCCCTTCCCCTACAGGGCCGTCTGTTACTTGTTCTATGATGTTCTTTCACACAATCCTACCCTTCTTTTGCTATTATCACATTCTGCTTTCTTACCTTTATGCCACTATCAGCACCTTTTTAGCATGAAATTCTACCGTTAACACTCTCTTTATCCTTTAGTTCATGACATCTTTGTCAATCCCTCCTTTGTTCTCATCTATCGCTGGCCTTCTATCCAGCTCCAACTGCCCCACCCCCCCCTTAAACAGTACAAATGTCATCACATTTCCACTTGTCTTCAGCTCTGAAAAGAGGTCATACTGACTCAAAACATTAACTGTTTCTCTCTCCACAGATGCTGCTAGAGCTGCTGAATTTTTGCAGCTATTTCTGCTTTCATTTCAGATTTCCATCGTCTGCGGTATTTTGCTTTTATTTTGCTTTCCTACCTTCTTGTTGGAAATGGTGGCTGAGTTGGTACTATAGATAGAGTTGATCAGCGGACACTTCAGAACATAAGAAAAAGGAACAGGAATAGACCATTTGGCCCCTAGAGCCTGCTTCATCATTCAATAAGATCATGGCTGATCTTCTTGCGTTTCGATTTCCACATTCCCATCTGACCCTGATAATCTTTGATTCCCTTGTCTAACAAGAATCTATCTACCTCTGCCTTAAAAATATTCAATGACCCTGCCTCCACCAACTTCTGAGGCAGAGTTCCAAAGTCGCACAATCCTCTGAGAGAGAAAATTTCTCCTCATCCCTGTCCTAAAAGGGCGACTCCTAATTTTAAAACAGTGCCCCCTAGTTCTGGACTCACCCACAAGAGGAAACATCATTTCAATGTCCACCTTGTCAAGGCCATTCAGGATCTTGTATACTTCAATCAAATCATCTCTCATTCTTCTAAACTCCAGTCAGTCCAACCCTACCTCATAAGACAACCCACTCATTCCAGGTATCAATCTAGTAAACCTCCTTTGAACCACCTCCAATGCATTTACATCCTTCCTTAAATAAGGAGACCAAAACTGCACACAGTCTTCAAGGTGCGGTCTTACCAATGCCGTGTAGAACTGAAGCATAACATCCTTCCTTTTATGTTCAATCCCTCTCGTAATAAAGGAAAGCATTCCATTAGCCTCCTTAATTACTTACTCTGCCTGCATACTAACTTTTTGTGACTCATATACTAGAACACCTAGATTCCTCTGCACCTCAGAATTATGCAGGTGTTCTCCATTTAAGTAATACTCTGCTTTTCTGTTCTTTTGCAAATTTAACTAGTATGAATTCACTCCACTCATCTAAATCATTGATGTAAATCATAAAAAGTTGAGGCCCCAGAGGGAATCCACTCATCACATCCTGCCAATCAGAAGACCCATTCATGTGTACTCTCTGCTTTCTGCTAGACAGCCAATCTCCTATCCATGCTAATATGTTACCCCCTACACCATGCGCTTTTATTTTCATAATAACCTTTGATGTGGCACCTTATCAAATGCCTTCTGGAAATCCAAGTACAGTACATCTACAGGGTCCCCTTTATCCACTGCACATGTTACTCCTTCAAAAAACTCCAATAAATTGGTTAAACATGATTTTCCTTTCACAAAACAATGCTGACTCTTTCTGATTGCCTTGAGCTCTTCTAAGTGCCCAGCTATAACCTCCCTAATGATCCATTCTAACAACTTCCCCATGACAGACATCAAGCTAATTGGACAAGCTGTTTTCTGCCTCCCTCCCTTCTTGAATAGAGGGGTTCTATTTGCTACTTTCCAGTTGCAAATATAAATAGCAAATATTTCCTCTTGGGTGGAAATTTTACGTTTATTAACAAGCAGCACTACATATTTGCTCTCAACTCAAACTCTATCTCTGCACAACTAACTACTAACTACAGTCTACTAACTACTGACCACTGAGGTAGCCCACGCTACTCTCATGTTGGGTATTAAAGATCATGTGGTCTTCCTTAACAAGCACTATTCTTAAAGGTATATTATACACTAATTAAAACCATAATTACCACATCCCTCCCCCTTTACTAAAATATACGTTTTATATTTACAAGTACAAATTTCTCAAAACAGCAAAATATTTACAAAAATTAACAAATTCAGTCTATCTGCTGGTTTCCTTATGCATTTGGAACACCTCGGCTCTACAACTTCAGATGCTTTGTCAGGGACCTCCCTTTCTGGAGTTGCCTGAACATCAGGTGCTTTGGTGGGCATCTGCAGTTCTGTATCCTCAACTCTTACAGGAACATCAAATGCGTCTATACTAGATTGAGTTCTCTCAACAGAAAACGCTGACCCGGTCGTGAACACTGTTGGAATCAATTCTTGGTGAACTGTTTCTCTCTTCCTTAAATGATCCACATGTCTCCCTATGCCTTCCACCTCCACGTAGTAAGATAGAGGTCCAGTCACTGTGCATATTTCACCCGGTAACCACTTTGGTCCTTCTCCAAAGTCCTTCACATATACCGTCTCTGCCACAGTAAACTTCCTCTTACAACTATATCAGTCGTGCCTAGTTTTCTGGCTTCCCTGACTCTTTTCTTCCTTCCCCACTAAATTCAGCATTATTAACTCAAACTCATCCTGAGACGGTGTTTCAACAATAACTCCGCAGGCGTGACACCTGTTGTTTTATGAGGGCTGGTCCTATAACGGAAAGGAAAGCGTGCTAGATTGGTTGTTAAGGAATCTTCAGTTAGCTTCTTCATGCCTGCCTTGAATTTTGAACTGCCCTTTCGGCCAGTCTGTTTGAGGAAGGGTGGTATGGTGAAGTTTTTACATGAGTGATACCATTGAGGCTGGTAAACTGTTGAACCTCAGCGCTGGTGAGTTCCATGCCGTTATAAGAAACGGCTACTTCTGGTAGTCCGTTGATGGCAAAACTTTGATGTAGCTTCTAAATTGTAGCAGTCGACATTGGTGACTTCACCTCATAAATGTCCATCCATTTTGAGTGGGCATCAAGAATGAGCAGAAAGATTGTTTCCATGTAAGGTCCCACATAGTCAATGTGTAACTGCACCCATGGTCTTCCTAGCCACTCCCAAAGGTGTAACAGAGCTGTTGATGGTAACTTTTGCAGTTGCTGACATTGCACATAATTTTTCACTAAACTCTCTATTCCGCCACCCATCCCAGGCCACCATAGATAGCTGCGTGCTATGGTCTTCATTCAGGATATTACTGGATGTGCTCTGTGTAGTTCAGTTAACAGCGGCTGCCTTCCCTTTGGATGTACTATCAGTCTTGTTCCCCACAATAAGATGCCTTCATGGCTGGTTATTTCATGTCATCTGTTGAAGGATGGTTTTATTTCATCAGATACACGCTTTTGTGACCAACCATGAAGCATTTGGTCTCATACTTGAGATAGGGCTGGGTCCTGACTTGTCTAGTCTCTGATCTGTGGAGCACATACCGGCGAGGAATCTAAGAAAACAAAACAAGTTCCTGTGGAACTGGGATGTCCTCATCATTTTCTCATAAAGGCAAACAACTAAGTTCACTGGCGTTTGTGATTCGATTACCAGACCTATGTACGAAAGTGTGCTCATGTGCTGCCTCGATTAAAGCCCATATTAGTACTTCTGTGTCATCTTTCTACGTGCCTTCTTCTTTCTTATGCAGATTTTAATCTCGGCCTTCTTTTTGACTTCACTATTGGCCAGACCTCTCCCAGATGCAAACTCAACTTGTCTGAATTCAACGGCTGCATCTCCCAAAATGTCTTTATCTGTCTGCTACTTAAAAAATTCAGCGACTTTCACTTTCAAAGTCTCTTTTGTTTCCTGTAGCTGATTCTTCAGCTCTTCCATCTCTTTTTTGTATTTGTTTGCTGCCTCATGGAAAATTGAACATTGTTGTGGCTTCTCTGCCAACTCATCCTCCAGCTTGTTCAGAGAGGTGCTGAATTATTTTCATTTCTCTTTGTGCTTTTCCAGTGGTACAAACTTTGACCTCAGAAAATCTTGTAGTATGTGAAGGTCTTCCAGCAGGTTTTCTTTATCCTTTATCACTCCAGGAGCCTTTGCCCCTCGCCTGCTACTACCATCAAGGGTAGCTCTGCCAATTGGCTTCCATAATGAACAGTTACTGTACTAATGCCTTTGACCTGAGTGTCTTCAACCATGTATTCTTTTAATCGGGTGGTTATTTCTTCTAAATTTAATTGATGTTCACCATTATTCAGATATCTGAAGGTATATTCCGCAATTACTGTAGTGGAAGCTCCTGTGTCCACTTCCATTCTAACAGGTTTGCCATTTACCTTCACTGTTACAAATATTGGTTCTGCCTTTCCAACTCTCAGATTAAACAATGAGTAAATATCTGAATTTGTTGTTTCAGGCTCTTATACATTGTAAATCTCACTGTTTTTTTTCTTTTGTTGAAAAGCCTGTTTGAATCTTTTCTTGCACTGTGTCGTTATGTGTCCCATTCTGTGACAAAAGAACATTCAATTTTTTTTAAACTGCCACTTGTTAAAAGACTGCTTGTTTCCACCTCTGTGGAAATTATTCTTTCTTTTTGCTGCTGAGTCATATTTCCTCATTTTGCAGCTAACTGTTTCCTGCTTCTCGGCAGTGTCTTGCATTTTCGAGCCCTTTTTTGGCAGGGGCTTCCCACCCGATGTGGGGGATGGCGCCATTTTATGTGCCCTGCATGGCTTTTGAATCTCTTACTGTGCTTTCCATGGTCAGTGCTATCTCCAGCGCCTTCTTAAAATCCAAATTCATTTCAGATAATAATCTGTCCTGAATTGTGACCTCATTCACACTACACACTAAACGATCTCTGAGCATATTTGTTCAGAGAAGTACCAAACTCACTGTCATGAAGTTATTAATGTATATAATATTTTGGAAAATATTTTTCTTATGAAATAGAGGTTTGTCTTAATTGGATTAAAGCCAGCTTGTCTGTGTGCTTTGATGTGTGCTAGTTTTGATATGTAAGGGAGATAGCGTGTATTTGCATTTTATGAATAGAGCATTGAAGAAGGCGGGGGGGTGGGGTGGGGGGTGAAAACTGACGCCTTTGTAGTGGCTACCAAGCACTATGTTTATATTACTAATAAAATGTATACAATGAAAGGGGTTTCATTGTTAAAAATGAAGTTCAAAGAGGCTGTTGAGACAATGAGAATTTGAATTCAATCAGTGGTGGTAGGTATAACCTCAGCAGTTTTTGGTGTGCAGAGCAGAGGTAATGTGAGATCAAAAAGCAGCTGCAAGCCTCCAATTGGCTCCAGAGTGAAAGGACCTCACCTTTGAATTCATAAGGTGGAAATGCTTTGCCTGGTGTCTGTTTAAGTCTATGGGTTGCTGTTGCCTTAATGGAGATTAGTTCAGGAATTTGTTAAAAGTTATGATATTAGTAATTTTTGGCATGTGCATATATATTTTAACCTGTGTAACTTAATAAAATGTTTCATTTAGTTTAATGTAAAACCTCGAAAACTGGTGGTCTGATTCCTGAATTTAGAGTCGCATCTCAAACATATCACTTAAAATTATAGGTTATGACTGTTGTTTAAAGTTTCCCTCTGGGGTTTTTAAATAACTCCACTTTACCAACTGCATCGGTCATAACACTCACAATGTTCTATTAACTGCTTCAAACTTGCCACATAGCATGCAACAGTCTCATTCTTGAATTAAACTTGAACCTATGCATCATTACTGAGGGCTTTGGTTGATAAAAGTCCTCCACGAGGTCCATCAATTCATCAAAACTTTTTGGATCTGGGGCACTGGGTGCCGTCAAACTTTGAATCAAGCCATAAATTTTATTCCCACATGTACTTAAGAAGATTACCTGCTGCCTCTTCTCTTCCCACGTGATCTCGTTTGCTTTGAAAAAGAACGTGAGATGTTCAATGTAATCAGACCAATCGTCCAAGGCTGGATTGAAAGGATCAATTCTTCTGTATTGCGGCATTTTGAGAGGGAATTACTTTGTCGATTTGAACAAAACTTCTACTTACGCTCACTGGGCAAGGTTACTGCCAATTTCTTTTCACTTGATTTCTTCCGTTAAACTTGTTTTATCCTCGTCGTCAATTTGTTGCAAGTGATGGCCGAGTTGGTACTATAGATAGAGTTGATCAGCAGACACTTCTTGGGTAGCAACTACATATGTGCTTTCAACTCAAACTCTATCTCTACACAACCAACTACTAACTACAGTCTATTGACGACTGACTACTGAGGTAGCCCGCACTACTCTCCTATTGGGTATTAAAGACCATGTGACCTTACTTAACAAGAAATATTCTTAAATTAAATCTAATTAAAACCCTAATTACCACACCTCTTTTCATTAATTCATGGGATGTGGGCCAACACTTATTGCCCATCCCTTGTTGTCCTTGAGAAGGTGGTGGTAGGCTGCTTTCTTGAACTGCTGCAGTCCATGTGTTGTAGGTACACCCACAGTGGTTTTGGACTGCATTGTCTCCACATAGGTGGCAACAGGCTGTGCTGCCTGGCTGGCAGGCAGCAGCAAGGATGCTGGCAGAGTGGCAGTGGTAGGAGGGTGAATGTTGTTACTCTATCATCCTCTACTATATCCCAAGGCAGGCACTTCAAAATTCAAAGTAATCGACTGGAGAACAGATCTTTGGACAGTTGTGACACCTGACAAACTCCTTTGAACACTGGTATCCAAAGCCAAGATGGCAGCAACCTGAGCTTTCCTGACAACAAACTAAACTTGCATAGCAGCAGTCTGAGCTTCCTTGACAGCAAGCTGAACTTGCATTACAAAAGTTTGAGATCCCACTGCAGACGTTTGATGGTTTCTGCCTGTCACAATGGAAGCTGAGACATTGACCATCAGATGTTGCTTCATTGTTCAGTTTCTAAATGTCCTAAAGGAGTTGTCAACCATTTCCATGGTGGCAAGAATGGACTCCAAACTTTTCCCAAGCTTTGTGCTAACTTGGTTCCAGCCTCCTCCATGTGGTTTGACATTGCAAGTAGGCTTTCTGGCAGGCTGCCAATGCACCAAGCATTACATTGTGCACATTCATCAGCCTTCCCTATAGCCCACCATGTCAAAGTGCTCATCGGAATCTTCAGCAGTAGAACTTATACGTAAATTCAACCTCTGTAGTTAACAAAGGCAGTCAAGGAGAGTATCCAGTCAGAAACTAAGGCACACTAAGTGGCGAAAACTAGTGGTAGGCCAGAGGACTGGGAATATTTTAGGAACCAGCAGCGGATGACTAAAAATCTAATAAAGAGGGAGAAAATTGATTAGGAAAGTAAATTGGCAAGAAATATAAAATCAAACAGCAAGAGCTTCTACGGGTATTTAAAAAGAAAGAGAGTAGCTAAAGTGAGTATGGGACTGTTGGAGGATGCGACTGGAGAATTGATAATGGGGAACAGGGAAATGACAGATAATTTAAACCAATATTTTACATTGGTCTTCACGGTGGAGGACACTATAAACATTCCAAAGATATCAGATAAGCAAGGAGCTAATCGGAAGAAAGATCTTGCAATAGGCTTTATCATGAGGGACAAAGAATTTGAGAAACTAATGGGACTAAAGGCAGACAAGTTGCCAGGACCTTATGGCCTGCATCTAAGGGTTTTAAAGGAAGTGGCTGCACTGACAGTGGAGGCATTGATCAAAATATTCCAGAACTCACTGGATTCTGGGAGGGACCCAGCAGATTGGAAAATCGTTAATGCAATACCCCTGTTCAAGGAGGGAGGAAGACAAAAAGCAGGAAACTAAAGGCCAGACAGCTTAACATCTGTTGTTGGGAAAATGCTAGAGTCGATTATTAAGGAAGAAGTAGCAGGACATTTAGAAAAGCTTAACACAATCAAACAGAGTCAACACGGTTTGAGAAAGGGAGATCATGTTTGACAGACTCCCGCAATAATCTTTGATGTGGCATTTTATCAAATGCCTTCTGGAAATTTATGTTCAGTACACCCCCTTTATCCATAGCACATGTTACTTCCTCAATTAACTCTAGTAAGTTGGCTAAACATGATTTCCCTTTCACAAAACCATGTTGACTCTGCCTGATTACCTTGAACTTATCCAAATGCCCTATTATAACTTATTTAATAATAGCTTCTAACATTTTCCCTACGACAGATGTTAAGCTAACTGGCCTGCTTTCTGTCTCCCTCCCTTTTTGAATAATGGAGTTACATTTGCTATCTTCCAAAATAATGGGACCTTCCCTGAATCTAGAGAATTTTGGAATATTAAAACTAATGCATTAACTATCTCAGTAGCCACTTCTTTTAAGACCCTAGTATGAAATCCATCAGGACCTGAGCACTTGTCAGTCCTCAGCTCCAACAATTTACTTAGTGTCACTTCTCTGGTGATTTTCCTGAGTTCCTCCCTCCCTTCCATTTCCTGATTTATAGCTGCTTCTGGGATATTACTTGCTTCCTCTTTAGTGAAGACTGATGCCAAATACCTGTTCAATTCATCTGCTGTTTCCTAGTTTTCCATTATCAATTCGCCAGACTCAATTTTTAAAGGACCAATGCTCACTTTGTTAACTTGTTTCTTTTATAAATATTTATAGAAACTCTTACTATCTGTTCTTATACTTCTGGCTAGCTTTCTCTCATACTCTAATTTTTCCCTCCTTATTAATCTTTAGTTATCCTTTGCTGTTCCTTATATTCTGTCCAATCTTCCAGCCTTCCACCGGCCTTTGCACAATTATATACTTTTTCTTTACGTTTGATATAACCTTAACCTTTCTAGTTAACCATGGATGGTGCGTCCGTCTCTTAGACGTTTTCTTACTCGTTGGGATGTACCTATTCTGTGAAATCTGAAATATCCCCTTCAATGTTTGCCATTGCATCTCTATTGACCTATTCTTTAGTTGCCATTGCATCACTATTGACCTATCCGTTAGCCTAATTTGCCAATTCACTTTAGCCAGTTCTGCTTTCATACCCTCATAATTGTCATAATTTTCATAAACATGCTGTTCTCAGAAACTATCCCAGAAACATTCTATGAACATCTAGGCTACCTTTGCCCATCTGACTTTTCCAGTCTATATGTAGATTAAAATCCCACATGATTATCGCCGTGCCTTTCTGACAGTCTCCCATTATTTCTTCCTTTATGCCCCATCGTAATGTGGTTACAATTAGTGGGCCTGTACATGACTCCAACAAGTGACTTCTTGCCTTTACAATTTCTCATCTCTACCCAAGCCATTTCCACATCCTGGTTTCCTGAACTTAGGTCATTTCTCTCTATTGAGAACTAACTAACATCAACTAACAGAGCCACTCCTCCACCTTTTCCTCACTTCCTGTCCTTCCTAAATGTCCTATACCCTTCAATATCCATGTCCCAATCAATGTCCTCCTGCAGCCATGCCTCTGCAATTGCTTTCAAATCGTACTTATTTATTTCTATGTGCGTTCTCAGTTCATCTGTTTTGTTTTGAACGCTTCGCGCATTCAGGTACAGAGCCTTTAGGTTTATCCTTTGATTCTTTTAGAACACCTAGTCTCATCTGTTGATTTACCGTTAGATTTGTACTCTCTATCCCTTCCTGTCACTGTCTGTTTTTCATTTCCCATAATAATACCTTTCTGTTTTGCCTTGTCTCTACTCTTTGATTTATCACATCTTCCCAAATTTGTACCTTGCCCCCACTACTTAGTTTAAAACCCTCTCTACTGCCTTAGTTATGTAGCTCACAAGAACACTGGACCCAGCACATTTTGGATGTAGACCGTCCCAACGGTACAAATCCCACTTTCCCAAGTACTGGTGCCAGTGCCCCACGAACGGGAAACCACTTCTCCCACACCAGACTTTCAGTCACGCATTCATCTCCCTCATCTGATTTGTTCTATGCCAGTTTGTATGTGGCTGAGGTAATAACCCAGAAATTATGACCTTTGGTGCTCTGCTTCTTAATTTGGTGCCAGGCTGACTATGTGCAGCATGTGCAGCATTGTATCTCTCCTCGGCAGCACTCTGTGGACGAAGAACTGGAGTCATCAGCCATGTGTTCTGGGGGTAAGCCCTGCAATCGCTGAGGTTCTTTGAAAACCTGTGGCACCTGAAAGTGGCTCATTACACATGCATCTTGAGAGTTCCCTGGTACCGAGCACAAACTTGCAGGATTTGCCTTCTGTGATCACAAATGAGTTGCATGTTCAAAGAGTCGAATCCTTTTTGATTGATGAATGTGACAGGCTGTTTCCAGGGAGCTCTCTAGGTCACATGTATGTAGTCAATTGTGGCCTTCTCTTGCGGAAATCCTGAGCTTACTGTAAATGCCAGCGCTCTGGCTGGAATCAAGGTGGAATTAGACAAATTGGTGCGTCCTCGTGAACAGGGCACCCATGTCCTCCCATGTGCACTTGTGTGCCACTGCTGAGAGATGCTACACAGTTCCCCAGTGAAGCATTGAAGGATCCACTGGCAAAACAGTTCAAGGCTGTGGTGCCCTTCTATGCTACTGCCATGGAACGCCCTCCAAGTCCTTGTGGCCACAGCCCGTCCTGGAGAAGCTGGCAAATGTGAGCAACTTCTTCCTGGAACAAAAGAAGGTGCCTCCGGCATTGTCTTTCACACATTTTCAGATATGAACATCGCCTGAAATACACATGTGGCCAGGCCAATGGTCACCATTGCATTGGGTCCTCTTCACCAGCCTCCCGACATTCTTGAGGCCACACTCCCTCTTGCTGCTCAGGCTGTTGCTCCGCCTGGCCCTGTGCCAATTTGCAATGGGACCTCCTTCTCTTCATTTGGATGAGAGCCAGTGCCAAGGCAAATTTGCCTGCAGCCTGGATCCCCGATGCCTTGTTGAATCCGTGAACATGTTGAATTTATACATTTATTGAACATATCCTGAACATGTTTCTCTCCATATCCAAGCCAGCAGGCCAACGCTAAGCGCTTGGCCTGGCCTCCATTTAGGCATGGTATCCCACCCCACCCCTTCCAGGTGAAGGACATCCTGGAGGACCTGGAGGATCCTGGGTCTTCCTGCCATTGTTATGTGACTATGCATGAAGGCATTGCACATTGAACGAGGTGATGAGAGCCATGTGCGATAAAGCTCCCTCAGACACTTTCCAGCTTGCTTCCATTACCCTACACACTCTGTAGAGAGACCATTGCCTTGGCATGATGGAAAGACTTACCAAATGAGCCGTTGTCTGCCATGACCATTTACCAGGGAGGATGGAGATTTGGAGTGTGCATCTGGCTGCCATCCAGCAGCCGTGCCCCTTTCCCTCCCTTCATCCCTGCCTCTGACAAAGGAGATTGGGGAATAGCAGAGACTCAATGCCAGTTCTAGACCCTGCTGGATTCTCGCAGGAATGGGACCCATTTGTCATGGAGCAATTCTCCTTTACTGGGCATTTGAGCCTCAAGAGCAGAACTCAGCTGAGCCTGGCTCTCCATGGAGAGAAATAATAATTAATGGGGTGCCCTTCACTTGGCCCAAAAAAACGAAGCATCAACTCCTCCCACCCGTTATGTGAGCCCCCCCATACTGTGATTTGCAAGTTTTTAGAAACTGCACAACAACTTTCACAATTGGAAGTTGGTGCGGATAAGGTTCCTGAGTGCATCCAGCACATTCCACCCTCCCCGTGTCACCCACCAAGTACCTCCAATTCTCCTCCATAGTTACTGCCTCCTAATTCCCCTCCCTCCTGTCACCATTCAACGTCCTCCCGTTACCCTTGACCCAATTATTATTCTTGTTGTTATTTCTGTTCTCCCCTCCTGTGCCCTTCACTGTTGATCTGCCCATGCACTCCTGACCCTGGCCCCTCTCGTTCTAGAGGCCAGCGGTACCCTGCCTTTCAAAGAATCCCCATGAGACCATCCACCACTCACCCATGAGCCTTGAACTGTGCTGGATCTAACTCCCTCTGCTGACTGTGACTGTGCCCTCTGAGTGCCAGTATCCTCCTTCAAACCTCCAAATGCAAAAACTCGCGGACCACACCCTTTAGACACATCTCTAAGAGGGTCACTGCCCAGAGAGGCCTTTGTCCGCCCAACAAAGGGACCAATACACGCGTGATGTGCTGAGCCCTCTAAAGTGCCCTGGGAAGTGTATCTTCCTTCCCCGAACCATCTTCTAAACTTGCTCCAATCAGCCTCGCTTCCTTCCCCAGTCTTCTAAAAGTGCCCTGGAAACATGACCTGGACAGTTGGATTTCTTCCTTGGACAGACTTCTAAACATGCCTCAGAGAGTGTGTGTCCCTTCCCAGGACAGCCTCCCACCCTTCTCCATTGGTCCTCCCCCACTTTCCTGCCTCCATCCCACCCTTCCCCGCTGGTCCTTCCTGCTCTTGTCTCCTGACCTCAAATTTGTGGGTGAAGTGAAGGTTTCCAGGCACAAGCCACTTATATACAGTCATAAAACTGAATGTTCTAAATTCTTGCTGGTGGGGAACCTAATTTTGAGGGTGAAGTTAATTCTAGCAAGGATGCTTTTTAATGAGCATGCATGAGACGCTAATGAATGCAAATTGGCTTCCAATATTTTTTATCGGGGAGCTCAACCCACTTTTAACCCTCATGAGGGGACGTCAGGGAAAATTTTTAATCATTTCTATTAAAAATTTTAATTCCGAGCCGATCTCCCTGAAGCAACACTTAGCCTCAGGGAGATCTTTGCACTCCTTTGCGTGCATGCACGAAAGAGCGCACTCCCGGCTGAGGCAATGCTCCCACCACCCGCACAGGGAGCGCATAGTTCTTCCTGGCAGACATCTCACTGGGCGACCTTAATTGGCCTGCAAACGTAAAATGGCAGCGCTCCCCCATTTGGGGCGCCAATCGGAGGTGCACCCGCCCGCACCCGCACCCGTTTCCACACTTCTCCCCCCAACAGGGGGAAAAACTTTCCCTATGTTTTATGTTTCCCATCATCACCAGGCCAGGAAGCTTACCTCTGAGAATTATACCTTGCTGGAGCATGAGAGAGCAATAATAGTGTCAAGAACCAAGTTCCCAAAGGAGCGTTTCTAGATGATAAATTTCCAAGTGAAGTTTGCTTTCTCACTTGAACTTATCATTGAGGTTCTCTCTGCCTGAACAGCAAGATAGCATCTGTTCCACATTGCTTGACAACAAACCAGCAGGGAGAAGTCCCAGACTGGGGGACCCCTCACTTTGAGGGGCATGTCATCATGCTGTCTGGAGAGGACATGGACCATGCCTGCGGCAACAGTGAGGTCAGCAGCAAGCACCCATGTGCGGATCCTAAACCACATCATCCCTTTCTCAAGGCAAATGTGAGTGCTCTCTCTTTTGTTTTTGACTCTGCTGCCATGCACTAATCATCTCAACCTTGGTTCACAGGGAGCTCTGTCAGGCGACCAACACCCTCAGCCAGCAAGTCCCTCCACTCCATCCATGTTCTTACCAACAGCCAAGAGGACACCTCCTCCATTGAAGAGCTGGAAATAAGCAGCCTGGAAGACCTGTCACAGCGCTTACCCACACCCTCTGCCGGCACAGAGGCACACGTCTTGGTTGGACCTGGATCTAGAGCAGGCTCGGGTTCAACAATCTGGCGGTCACTGCATGGACACGTGTCTGCATTAGGAGGATGGAGGTTCAGCCGAGCTCTCCGGCACTCAGAGACCGCTGGGAATGAGATCTGAGTCAGGTGGCGAGCCTCTGGATTCGGCCGTCCAACTCATCATGGAGAGTCAGCAGAAATCATGTGGACATCACGCAGAGCTGTTGGAAGCCTTCAACAGAGTGACATGCGAGTCAGAGGACTGTGACTGCCTTCTTTCTGATGAAGTGGTGCCCACATGTGCGTGCATGAAGCTCTCCATGGGGAGGATGGCGAATGTCATGGAACCCATGGTCCAGCAGAACGTGGAGATGCATGCAGCCCTGCACTCCATCGCAGTAGCCATGGGTGATTCATGCAGTGACAATGCGAGAGGGAAATGGGGCATGTCGCTGTCCAGGTGCTCCTTCCCCTTGAGGAGTTAGGCCGAGGCCCTTGAGCACCCACAGGGAGGAGGGCCAGTGGTTCGATTCATCTGGCTAGCTCTCTCCAGCAGTTGTACTAAATCCTGATAGTTGCCAGTTATGGCTTCTTCTATTGTGTCTCCACATCCATAGACTAATAGATCATCCACTATGTTTTCCACTCCAGGAAGATCACTGACTACCTCATGTTGTCTGCATTGATACTTTTCTAAAGCCGTGGAAATGCCAAATGGCATGTGCAACCATCTGTATTTCCCAAATGGCACCTAAAATGTCATTAGAAAGTGCTGCTTTCATCCAGCTTCACTTGCTGGTAACCATCCTTCGCATCTAGGGTAGTGAATTATCTTAAAAGCAAAAAACTGTGGTTGCTAGAAATCCAAAACAAAAACAAAAATACCTGGAAAAACTCAGCAGGTCTGATAGCATCTGCGGAGAGGGACACAGTTAATGTTTCGATTCCGTATGCCTCTTCAACAGAACTAAGGAAAAATAGAAAAGAGGTGAAATATAGGCTGGTTTAAGAGGGGGGTGGAACAGGTAGAGCTGGATAGAGGGCCAGTGATAGGTGGCGATAACCAAAAGATGTCATAGACAAAAGGACAAAGAGGTGTTGAAGGTGGTGATATTATCTAAGGTATGTTATATACATGGATTTCAGTAAGGCCTTTGACAAGGTCCCTCATGGCAGACTGGTACAGAAGGTAAAGTCGCATGGGATCAGAGGTGAGCTGGCAAGATGGATACAGAATTGGCTTGGTCATAGAAGACAGAGGGTAGCAGTGGAAGGGTGCTTTTCTGAATGGAGAGCTGTGACTAGTGGAGTTCTGCAAGGATCAGTGCTGGGACCTTTGCTGTTTGTGGTAAACATAAATGATTTGGAGGAAAATGTAACTGGGCTAATTAGTAAGTTTGCGGATGACACTAAGGTTGGAGGAGTTGCAGATTGTGAAGTGGATTGTCAAAGGATACAGCGGGATATAGATCGGTTGGAGACTTGGGCGGAGAAACGGTAGATGGCGTTTAATCTGGACAAATGCGAGGTAATGCATTTTGGATGGTCTAATACAGGCAAGAATTATGCAGTAAATGGCAGAACCCTTAAGTGCATTGACGGGCAGAGGGATCTGGGTGTACAGGTCCACAGGTCACTGAAAGTGGCAATGCAGATGGATAAGGTAGTCAGGAAGGCATATGGCATGCTTGCCTTCATTGGCAGGGGTATTGAGTATAAAAGCTGGAAAGTCATGCTGCAGCTGTATAGAACCTTGGTTAGGCCACACTTGGAATATTGCGTGCAATTCTGGTTGCCACATTACCAGAAGGATATGGAGGCGTTGGAGAGAGTGCAGAGGAGGTTTACCAGGATGCTGCCTGGTCTGGAGGTTATTAGCTCTGAGGAGAGGTTTGAGAAACTCGGATTGTTCTCACTAGAGCGACGGAGATTGAGGGGTGACTTGATAGAAGTTTACAAAATTATGAGTAGCATGGACAGAGTAGATAGTCAGAAGCTTTTTCCCAGGGTGGAAGAGTCAATTAGTAGGGGACATAGGTTTAAGGTAAGGGGTGAAAACAATAGAGGAGATGTGCGGGGCAAATTTTTTACGCAGAGGGTAGTGAGTGTCTGGAATTCGATGCCAGAGGAGGTGGTGGAAGCAGGTACGATAGTGGTGTTTAAGAGGCAGTTTGACAAATACATGAATAGGATGGGAATAGAGGGATATGGACCCCGGAAATGCAAAATGTTTTGGTTGACGGGCAATACGATAGGCGCAGGCTTGGAGGGCCGAAGGGCTTGTTGCTGTGCTGTATGTTTCTTTGTTCTTTGTTCTTTGTCCTTTGAATGTGATAATAGGTGACATTAAGGGTAGAAAGCAGGACGAGCAAGGTACAGATAGCCCTAGTGGGGGTGGGGTGGGGGGAAGGGATCGAAATAGGCTAAAAGGTAGAGATAAAACAATGGATGGAAATACATTTAAAAATAATGAAAATAATGGAAATAGGTGGGAATGTATTTCCATCCATTGTTTTATCTCTACCTTTTAGCCTATTTCGATCCCTCCCCCACCCACCCCCCACACCCACCCCCCCCCACCCTCACTAGGTCTATATTTACCTTGCTCGTCCTGCTTTCTACCCTTAATGTCACCTATTATCACATTTGTTAGATAATATCACCACCTTCAACACCTCTTTGTCCTTTTGTCTATGACATCTTTTGGTTATCTCCACCTATCACTGGCCCTCTATCCCGCTCTGCCTGTCCCACCCCGTCCCCCCCCTTAACCCAGCTTATATTTCACCTCTTTTCTATTTTTCCTTAGTTCTGACGAAGAGTCATATGGGCTCGAAACACTAACTGTGTTCCTCTCCGCAGATGCTGTCAGACCTGCTGAGTTTTTCCAGGAATTTTTGTTTTTGTATTGAATATCTTTGCCTTGGCAAGCTGTGGCAAAATTCCCTCAATGGTTGGCATGGGGTAGTGAGATCCCTTCAGTGCTTTATTTAGATCCTTAGCACACTCACAGCTTTCCAGTTTGTTTCACTGATACCATGTTGCTAATCACGTGTGTAGGAGTTGTCACTTTTTTGATTACTCCCCTCTTTTCCAGCTCTTCTATCTTGTCCTTTAGGCTTGTCTTGAGGGCAGCTGGAACTCTTCTTGGCAGATGCTTAATTGGTCTTACAGTGTCATCTACTTTGAGATGATATTCTCCAAGAAGACATCCCAACCCTGTAAACGTATCTTTGTACCCCTCTAGGATCTGTTCGGCAATGTATGGCTTTGTGTGCTTTGACATATTGTAAACTTCTGTTTGGCATGTTCAGGGTTGCTAATCCAAGCTTTAGACTGGCTTCAGCTGAAATGAGTAGTCGTTGTCCCATCTATGATCTGAAACTCTAGGTCTTCCTTCTTGCCCTTGCATTGGGCCCTCAGACTAATTTGGTCTCTCAGTATGAGTATCATCCCATCATTTCGCCTCAATCTTACTTCTGAAGGCTTCATTTTCTGATCGCCATGTTGAGCTACTTCGCACAGGTCTGTGAAAGTCATGATGTTGCATGAAGCACCAGTGTCTATCTGATATTTCTTCTTCACTTGATACTGTCCTTCTGGGTCATCATTGTAACAGTCACAAACCGTTTGTCAACTATAGACTTGATGGAACCAACCTGTTGTATCGTGTATAGTTCTTCATCAGACTCTTATACTGATGTCTCTCCAGTGGCCATCTGTATAGGCTTGTTTTGCTTTTTTCTGGTCAAACACTTGTGTGCAAAATGATTTTGCTTCTTGCAGTTAAAATACTGCTTTCCCCATGCTGGACAATTTTTTTTCTCCTGTGCATGTTGTCTTCCACAGTATTTGCATCCTGCCTTTTGTCTGTGAGTGCTTCTGGACTGTCTCATAGCATAATGTATCCCCTGGTTTGTTCTGCTATACGTATGCCCGAGCTGATGTTTCACAGCTTCCACATTTCGACATTCGCTTTCATTAGCATCAGTTTCTCATCTTTCAGTCAACTTGCTGTCACTGAGGGATTTCTTACACCTGAGACCAATCTATCTTTAATCAGATCATCTTTTAGCAATTCAAATTCATATGGTTTTGCTAGCTACATTACTGCCATGACGTTCCATTCAATGGTCTCGTTTTCACTCTGAACTCTACTGTTGAATACATGGCATTCATATGTAACATTCGCTTGGGGTTTAGAATGTGCAGTCAAAGCTTTCAAAATCGCCCTCATCTTTTTTCTTTGCCTGTCTGTCAGATTGAGGGTGGTATACACTTTGTAGCAGTCCCTCCTCAGCAGTGTTAGGAGTGTGGCTGCTCTTATCAGTTCAGGCTTGTTAACTAAGTCACTTTCAAGCTCATAGTTTCGCTATTGGAAGTGGAAAAACTGCCAGTTTTGCCTTGCATAATTTTTCAGTTGGACTGGAGATGGGATTGGAAAATTTACTTCAGCCACTTTTACTCACTCAGTATTTTACTCACAGCCTCTCTCTGTGTTTCCTTTGTCCTTTTCTCTGTAGCCAGTAATTTCACTTGCCTGTGTGTGCTTTTCTTTTGTCCTTTGTTTAGCAGCTTTTTTGCCTTAAGTGTGTACTCAGTGACAGCCTTTATTGAACTGAACTAAGGTGTCTGCTTCCAGATGCAGAGTGCTTCATGGCATAATCACATGACTATGGCAAGCCAGTTCGTCAGTGGAGCATTGCATTTCCAAAACCCAAGCATCCCCGCTTTCATAGAAAAAAATGCAAACAGCCCCCTTCTCATATAAAAAAAGATACAAACATTTCCCTTTTCATCTTAAAAAAATATACAGACATAATACGTCCCAAAGACTGGCAGATCATATCAAACAGAATGTCCCTTCCGCTGTTTGCAATGGGCAAGCTATGAACTGAACCCAACCAGCCTGTAATTGCAAAACTCAAAATACAGTGTCCAAAATTTGATGTGATTCCATGATTGAACAACATTTGCTAAATAATCCTCAATGTGCTAAGAATTATGTTGACTACTAATTTAAAATTGTTAGCTGGGCTTGCGGTGTGGCACATTTACGTGCACTGGAAGCTACATATATTAATACACTGGGCCCTGTTCTTTGCAGACAGAAAGAATATGTACATACATTGTGCCTGTTCCAGCTAAACAAAATAACTGACAGCCATTCACTGGTCCATTCCCTGGGGCAATGTATTGACCAATTGGAGTCGGGCTGCCTGGTTTAAATTTCGGACAATGCTTGGAAGTTCCTGTCAGTCACCATCACCATCCATGGCAACGCTTCTATCAATCAGAGCCCGCTTGCCAACCAATAAGCACTCTCTTCTTATACAGTGTAAATGTAATTTCCCCTGACTTTGGTATTTTCTTGCTAATTGTCCTGATGAATGTAAGACGATAAGCTTTGATAAAAATGTCTCTTTTTTCAGCAGTATTAATGTTGATAATTTAAATTACTGATCAGCGTGAGCATAGAGCTTAACTGGAACCTACCTTCACTGCCAAAAGTGCAGTCAGCTTTATTTGCTGTATACAACTACAAAAACCAGGAAAAAATCCACACTCTCAATGATGCTTCCTAGGAGTGACATTGGGAATCACAAATGTCCATCAATCAGTTGACAGAAGATCACGCCCTCGAATTCCCCGGATTGTTCTGGAATCGTTTCATCAAAGACAAGTCAAGGCATGACATCTGATGATAAAAGTAAATGAAATCTGATGACTTCGCAGATCCCCTGTAATCCAAGGATCCTAAATTTTACCTTATGCCATTAATGGAAATTCACATTTTCAGAAATAAGCTTTTCTGGTGGCAATGCAAAATACCCACAAGGATAAAGTTAACTAATTATCACCACAAGGAACAAGTCATTACTATTTACTTACACAGATATGCAGGCATGGAAAACCAAATTAACTCTTCAACAATAACACTAAAGTATGGGTATTCTCACAATGTAACACTACCTGCATATGCTTATTCTTTGTTTTGAACTGTAGAAATATGTCAGGTTTACCAGACAAAGGATCTGAAAAAAAATCAAGGCTTTGGAAACTAATAGCCATCCATATCAATCGGTGGAGTTCTGCAGAATAGTTATTTGTTGCTGCAAAGCAAATCCTGAGAGAGCTACAGCAGGAGTAGGGGCAGATAACCTCACACCATGAAAGACTCCATGTTAGACGTCAGTCATTGCAAAGTCAATTTCTTAAATTTTAAAATTAAACTTTGAAAGGAAACTCAGGTGTCACCAATGATATAGTTGACAGAAGTGTTTCCCGTGGTGACACTGGGACATCCAGATCAGGAAGATCCCAGTTTGGATTGCTGGCCGCTAGCTGATATCAACTAGGGCAACGGGGGACACCACAAATAGCTTCAGAGGATTTGGACTGTTGGGGAAGAAATCAGCCAGAGATGCTTCTCCTGATTCCAAGATTTTTGCTGGAAGGTGCATCTGTGTGAAAGTAAGCAGGAGTGGGTTCCACAGCCCAGGCTTGTACTGCGATAAGGGTCACTTGTGTGAGTCATCGGAAAGTAAAAGAGATAATCGCTGGAGAATGCATTCAAAAACTGTAAAGAACTTAAATATTAATAATATTAATATAAACAATTTGCTGTTCTAATGTTTGAGAAAACAACAACTGTCAGACAGACTTTTAAAATCTTAGACAACCTTTCTTTGCACGATTTCCCTCCACGCCTCCTGCACCAAATCAACCCTATCTCACCTAAAGGCGTTAATGGGGTACGAGCGCAGAGGTGTTCATCCCCCTCCAGTACCACATCCAAGCGGCTATCATTCATCTGTGATCTCTGATAGGGTATGTCACATACTGTTCAAATACAGGTGATTTCAAAGATACATCTCAACCTGCCTGTGCATTGTGTCAGATGTGGTCTACAGCATTACTTCTGACACCTTGTGGATAATGAGGTAACAACCCCACCCACAAGAAGAGACTTGCTAGTTCAACCATTTTAATGAATTTAACCCTAACTTCCCACGCTCTTTTTATCATCTCTGCCAAAACAGGATTATTTGTGCCTTATTTTTCTCAGTCAGAGGAGTATGTTAGTGCTAAAACACTTGTGAAATGGCCTTCAGAAAATTCAAAAGTGTTTTAAATGGCCAAGTGTCAGAAAGAGATGGCCTGCCTTTGGCGACTGATGTTGCTGTTGTTGGTGGATGTCTTTACGGAGTCATTCTGAGTTCAGAGCTCTAGGCAACTATAGGTACAGCTGCCATTGCGGGGTGAAAACAGAGCACGGATGCACAAGAAGCCAGCATAATAACAGAGAATTCAATGTGATTGTAGGGCTGGAGAAGCAGAGAGGCAATAAAAGCATTTAAACATGAGCACTAACGTTTCATATGTGATAGTCAAGTAGCTGTCTGGTGCTCAATGACTGTCTAGGACTCACTGGCTGACTGGCATGCAAAATATGGCCAGCAGCCGCTGTCTAACCCACAATGATGATCTAACTTCTCGGCAGTGACTGACTGGCACTTGCTGTCTGATCAGCACTTACTGCCGTAGTGACACTGTCTCAGCACAATTCAGTGCCTGAGCTTCACTCACTGTCTCAGTGAAATTCAGTGCCTGAGCTGCACTCACTGTCTCAGCGAAATTCAGTGCCTGAGCTGCACTCACTGTCTCAGCGAAATTCAGTACCTGAGCTGCACTCACTGTCTGAGCGACATTCAGTACCTGAGCTGCATTCACCGCCTGAGTGAAATTAGTCCTGAGCTGCACTCACTGTCTCAGCGACACTCAGTGCCTGAGCTGCACTCACTGTCTCAGCGACACTCAGTGCCTGAGCTGCATTCGCTGTCTAAGTGACAATCAGTGCCTGAGCTGCACTCACTGTCTCAGCGAAATTCAGTGCCTGGCTGCACTCACTGTCTGAGTGACATTCAGTGCCTGAGCTGCACTCTCTGTGTAAGCGACAATCAGTGCCAGAGCTGCACTCGCTGTCTGAGCGACATTCAGTGCCTGAGCTGCACTCGCTGTCTGAGCGACATTCAGTGCCTGAGCTGCACTCATTGCCTCATTGGCACTCAATGCCTCAGCTGCACTCTGTGTGTGAGTGGCACTCAGTGCCTTTACGATACTCAGGGCTGGATTTTTCCCTCCTGAATCCGGAAGAAAGGTGTCTGTGTGGAGAACAAGTTGTCCGCCAAGCAGTGTGGACACATCCCTTTCCAGCACAGGCCAGCAGTGTGACAAGGGGCACAGGGCCTCTGAACACAATGTGGTCAATTAAACTCTTTAGGGCCTTAACGAAAGGCCCTACTTTTGATACAACAAATTTTGCAGGAGGCAGCTGGGATTTGGGAGTCCTCAGTGATTACATCCATTGAGGGAAGGTGTGAATGGAAATGGAAGTGAACAGGCAAACTTTTTTGAAGGTGAGTGGACAGCTTTCAACTGGCTTGAATGGTTCACTGCATGAACTGAAAAGTTGCAGATTTGCCACCATCTCATGGGAGGAGTTAATGGACCACAACCCCAAGACATAGTGGACCTTATCTGCTGTATGGATTACTGCATCCATGTCCATGATCCTGTAGTACATCATTGAATTCTGACAGGAAGGAACACATCTACTCTTGCTTCTCCAAGTACCGATGACCAATCTGTCACTCCTGAGGTTCCTCATTACTGCCATGCAAAGCATCACTGTGACTGTTTGCAGGCCATCATGGAATGGTTTCCTGTTGTGTATCCAGGTTATAATGCCTACCTCTTATAAGTGGTAGTCCGCATTGAACGGCTCACTGCCATGGGATGGTGTGAAGTGCCCAAGACATTGTTCCCTTTAAGATGGTTACATAGGGCGAATTGTAGAGGCTCTTTTACTCATGGCCATATGTGGGCAGAGGCCCCTCAAGGGGGCTGGTCTGTTAAATTGCACCACTTTGCTAACATTTCCAGTAGCTGCACATTACAGTCTGCACATTACAGGCTTGTCACACAAAGGCAGGAGAGAAGAGCAAAGGTGAAGGATTCTATTTGTAGAGGGGTTCTGAGCCAGCAACGTAAAGGCATAAAGCAATGGCCCCCTCAAAGTGTTTAACAACTGATGTTATGCTCTGAGGTCAGTTTGCAGAGGGTTTTAAAAATGGGGACAACAGAGAGAGGCTTCAGAATATTTTTTCTCTTCCAAGGTCCGTTACCAGCACTTACAAATGAAAGGGATGATGCAGGCACAACACTGGTGGTCGAGGTGAGCATTTACTCTGCCCACTCTGGAGTCAGTCCACCTCCATTCCCACTTCCTGACAACCCAATCAGATGGCAAATCAAATCGCTGCTAGTTCTAGATTTGCAACATAGCCTGTTTTGCAACCTACAATCGAGCCCACCTTTTTTTGATTGATTCATGGAATGTGGGCTTCACTGGCTGGGCCAGGATTTATTGCCCATCCCAAGTTACCCTTGAGAAGGTGGTGGTGAGCTGCCTTCCTGAACTGCTGCAGTCCATATGGTGTAGGTTCACCCATAGTGCTGTTAGGAAGGGAGTTCCAGGATTTTGACCCAGCGACAGTCAAGGAATGGCAATATATTTCCAAGTCAGGATGGTGGGTGGCTTGGAGGAGAACTTGCAGGTGGTGGTGCTCCCATTTATCTTCTGCCCTTGTCCTTCTAGATGGTACTGTTCATGAGTTTGGAAGGTGCTGTTTAAGGAGTCTTGGTGAATTCCTGCAGTGCATCTTGTAGATGGTACACACTGCTGCCACTGTGCGTTGGTGGTGGAGGGAGTGAATGTTTGTGGATGCAGTGCCAATCAAGAGGGCTGCTTTGTCCTGGACAGTGTCAAGCTTCTTGAGTGTTGTGGGAGCTGCACTCATCCAGGCAAGTGGAGAATATTCCTCACATTCCTGACTTGTGCCTTGTAGATGGTGGACGGGCTTTGGGGAGTCAGGAGGTGAGTTACTCATCGCACGATTCCTAGCCTCTGACCCGCTCTTGTAGCCACAGTGTCAATATGGCTGGTCCAGTTCAGTTTCTGGTTAAAGGTAACCCCCAGGATGTTGACGGCGGGGGATTCAGTGATGGTAACACCATTGAACATCAAGGCGCGATGGTTAGATTCTCTTTTCTTGGAGATGGTCATTGCCTGGCACAAATGCTACTTGCCACTTGTCAGTCCAAGCCTGAATATTGCTGCATTTGGACACGGACTGCTTCAGTATCTGAGGAGTCGCGAATGGTGCTGAACATTGTGCAATCATCAGGCAATGTCCCCACTTCTGGCCTTATGATGGAAGGAAGGTCATTGATGAAGCAGCTGAAGATGGTTGGGCCGAAGCCACTACCCTGAGGAACCCCTGCTATGATGTCCTGGAGCTGAGATGACTGACCTCCAACAACCACAACTATCTTCCTTTGTGCTAGGTATGAATTCAAACAGTGGAGAGTTTTCCCCCTGATTCCCATCGACTCCAGTTTTGATAGGGCTCCTTCATGCCACACTCAGTCAAATGCTGCCTTAATATCAAGGACAGTCACTCTCACCTCACCTCAGGAGTTCAACTCTTTTGTCCATGTTTGAACCAAGGCTGTAATGCGGTCAGGAGTTGAGTGTCCCTGGAGGAACCCAAACTATGCTTCAGTGAGCAGGTTATCGTGAAGCAAGTGCCACTTGATAGCACTGTCGATGGCCCCTTCCATTACTTTACTGATGATGGAGAGTAGACTGAGGGGGCAGGAATTGGCCAGGTTGGATTTGTCCTGCTTTTTTGTGTACAGGACATACCTGTACAATTTTCCACATTGCTTGATAGATGCCAGTGTTGTAGCTGTACTGGAACAGTTTGGCTATGAGCGCGGCTAGTGCTGGAGCACATCTTCATTGCCGGAATATTGTCAGAGCCAATAACCTTTGCACTATCTAATGCCTTCAGCCATTTTTTGATATCATGTGGAGTGAATTGAATTGGCTGTAGACTGGCCTCTATGATGCTGGGGACCTCTGGAGAAGGCCTAGATGGATCATCCACTTGGCGCTTCTGGCTGAGGTTTGTAGCAAATGCAATCTTCTTATCTTTTGAACTGATGTGCTGGGCTCCATCATCATTGAGAATGGGTATAGTTGTGGAACCTCCTCCTCCAGATGTTTGTTTAATTGTCCACCACCATTCATGGCTGGATGTGGCAGGACTGCAGGGCTTAGATCTGATCCATTGGTTGTGGGATTGCTTAGCTCAGTCTATCACTTGCTCCACATGCTGTTTGGTATGCAAGTAGTCCTGTTTTATGGCTTCACCAGGTTGACACCTCATTTTTAGGAATGCCTGGTGCTGCTCCTGGCATGCCCTCCTGCATTCTTCGTTGAATCAAGGTTGATCCCCTAACCTGAAGGTCAAGTATGTTTTTCCCTCACCACCTGCTGCAAACCCATTCTAGCAGCAATGTCCTTTAGGGCTCCATCAGCTGGGTCATTAGTGGTGTTTCCAAGCCATTCCTAGTGGACATTGAAGTCCCCTGCCCAGAGTACATTCTGTGCCCTTGCCACCCTCAGTGCTCCCTCCAAGTGGTGTTCAACATGGAGGAGCACTGATTCACCAGCTGAGGGAGGGCGGTACGTGATAATCAGCAGGAGGTTTCCTTTCCTTGTTTGGCCTGATGCCATGAGACTTCATGGGGAGCTGAGTCAATGTTGAGCACTCCCAGGGCAACTCCCTCCCAATTGTATACTACTGTGCCACCACCTCTGCCGGTGGGACAGGACATACCCAAGAATGGTGATAGTGGCCAGGGACATTATCTGTAAGATAGGATTTTGTGAGGATAACTATGTCTGGAGTCACATGCAGGCCAGACCAGGTGAGGATGGCAAATTTCCTTCCCTAAAGGGCATTAGTGAGCCAGATGGGTTTTTATAAGCATCGACAATGTTTTAATGGTCAATATCAGACTTTTAATTCCAGATTTTAACAGAATTCAAATTTCGCCATCTGATGTGGTGGGATTTGAATGCAGGTCTCCAGAGCATCACCCTGGGTCTCTGGATTACTAGTCCAGCAGCAATACCACTATGCAATTGCCTCCCCCTTCTGTTTCCTATAACCTATGGGAAAATACCTCAGTGTCTGACTGACACTCAATTTTTCTCCAGCACTCAGTCCATGGCCAGCATTCACTGGCCAAACTGAATTGTTGTTTAATAAAGCAACACTTGGAAAGAAATCTGCCATCACTATCCATAACTTCAGGCTACAACATGAATGCCACAGCAAGTAGGATTCCTTGGGTAGCTGGTTGGTTCAGTTGGCTGTGATCAGATTGTTGCCAACAGCCCTGTCCCTGTTCCGGTTGCAGTGGATTTGGCACTCGTTTCCTTGACTGAGCCATGGTAGAGAATGCAGTGTTGTTGAAGAGACCTCCCCTCAGGCAGAGAACTCAAGAACATGAGAAATAGGAACAGGAGTAGGCCATTGGCCCCACAAGCCTGCCCCGCCATTCTATAAGATCATGGCTGATCCTCTATCTCAACGCCATATTCCCGCTTTCTCTCCATACCCCTTGATGCCCCCAGTATCCAAAAATTTATCAATTTCTTTCTTGGATATACTCAGTGACCTGGCCTCCAGAGCCTTTTGTGGTAGAGGATTCCACAGGTTGACCACCCTCTGAATGAAGAAATCTTTCCTCATCTCAGTCCTAAATGGTCTGTGGCCCCTGCTTCTAGACTCCCCAACCAGGGAAAACATCCTCCCTGCGTCTAGTCTTTTTTAATTTTTTTTTTATTCATGGGATGTGGGCATCACTGCCTAGGCTGGCATTAATTGCCCATTCTTAGGAGTCAACCACATTCCTGTGGGTTTGGAGTAACTCATATACCGGACCAGGTAAAGGTGACAGATTTCTTTCCTTAAAGGGAACCAGATGGGTTTTTGCAACAATCAGCAAATGTGTTCATCATCAGACTCTTAATTCCAGATTTTTATTGAATTCAAACTTCATCATTTGCCATGGTGGGGTTTGAACCCAGTTCCCCAGAGCATTACCCTGGGTCTCTAGAATACTCATCTACTGACAATACTACTCTGCCACAAACACCTCCCCTAGGTCTGTCTAGCCCTGTTAGAATTTTATATGTTTCAATCAGATCCCCTCTCATTCTTCTAAACTCTAGTGAATACAGGCCCAATCAAACCAATCTCTCCTCATACAACAATCCTGCTGTCCCCGGTATCAGCCTAGTGAACCTTCACTGCACTCCCTCTATGGCAAGTATATCCTCTCTTAGGTAGGGAGATCAAAACTGCACGCAGTACTCCAGGTGTGGTCTCACCAAGGCCTTGTATCTTCTTAACATCTACCCTGTCAAGCCCCCTCAAAATTTTGTACATTTCAATAAGATCACCCTTCATTCTTTTAAACTCTAATGAATAAAGGCCTAACCAGTTTAGCCATTCTTGATAAATCAACCCCTTCATCTCAGGAGGAAGTACTCAATTGTTTTTGTAAATGAATTACCCTCTTTAACATTTCAATTTGATGGATACTACCAACCTACAGTAAAGTAAAATTTTGAGCTTAATAGGAAATTACATTTTATATTAGAACAAATATTAGACCTCAGAAAATAAATTATTCAAAGCTATAAATTATTAAGCAAATCCCATGGCTTTCATGTTTCAACTGAATGATTTTTGAAGTTTTTAATATTATAGGTAATGTGGACAAGCTAATGAATTTGCTCCTGACTGATGCTTTACATCAATGCTCTTCACGACAGTTTCCCTCTGTCTTGTCAATATTGACTGAAACACTATTGAGGAATGTCATATCTCCAAAAAAAAATCATGTTCTGGCTCAGGGTGCAGCAAGAAAACTGCTTTGAAGTCTAGTGCGTGTTTTACTGCCAGTAGCTGGCTTACACCAGAAGAACAAATTGCATCTTCCACCAAAAGGTGGACTAAGTGAGTTAATTTTTCCTGAGAAGAGGAAAGGAAACAAAGTTGGTCTGAACAAGAATTGAGTGTTAACTATTCTAAGTGTGCTGGTGTATGATTGCACTGACTGAGCTGTTTATTTTAACTATAAAATTTATTGAATTAACTGGATGACGCTGAGACATTGTGCAATCTGAGAAACTTCAGGAAAGATTATTTTGTACGTCATCAGGTGAATTCCTATTGGTCTGTAATTGCACTACTCAGAAGCTCCTTGACCTTTGAGAATAAATGAGTCACTGACACTGACAAGGCGTGGCTGACAATATGTGGGCAGGTGCATGATGCACTTCTCACTTTCCACAAATGGAGGCCTCAGGTCTATCCCAAGTACTCAAGAGTGCCCCAGTCTGAGCAAAGAGCATAAAGAAGACCTGGTGCTTGAATGTTTGCTTTGGCTTAGGTTCATTGGATTGTCAAATTCTTTTTAAATGAAGTTTGGTTCCAGCAGCACAGTGCCTAGTGAGGAATTGTAAAAATGTAGAAAGTAATTTCGGAGCTCATTTCCTTCATCCCCGCTATCTTTGTTCCACTTATGCTTTGCCACTTCCCTAACTGATGCACAACAGGCAGTTAGCAGCCTTTCACTGGCTGTCACGGCCTGACAACATGTTCTCACAGACATGTCCAGAATTAAGAACATAAGAAATAGGGACATGAGTAGACCATTTGGCCCCTCGAGCCTGCTTCGCCATTCAATAAGATCATAGCTGACCTTCTTGTGTTTCTACATTACCACCTAACCCCGCTAACCTTTGATTCCCTATCTACCTCAGCCTTAAATATATTCAATGACCCCGCCTCCACCACATTCTGAGGCAGAGAATTCCAAAGTTGCACAATCCTCTGAGAGAAAATATTTCTCCTCATCTCTGTCCTAAAAGGGTGAGCCCTAATTTTAAAACAATGGCCCCTAGTTCTGGACTCACCCACAAAAGGAAACATTATTTCGATGTCCATCTTGTCAAGGCCATTCAGGATCTTGTATACTTCAATC
The DNA here is from genome assembly GCF_017639515.1 of Carcharodon carcharias. Taxonomy (NCBI): domain Eukaryota; kingdom Metazoa; phylum Chordata; class Chondrichthyes; order Lamniformes; family Lamnidae; genus Carcharodon; species Carcharodon carcharias. The sequence continues at coordinate 214,466,786 of NC_054467.1, read as the reverse complement.
AAATCACCCCTCACTCTTCTAAACTCCAGTGGAAACAAGCCCAGTCTATCCAACCTTTCCTCAGAGGACAACCTATTTATTCCAGGTATCAGCTTAGTAAACCTCCTTCAAACCACCTCCAATGCATTTACATCCTTTCTTAAATAAGGAGACCAAAACTGCACACAGGATTCGAGGTGCGGCTTCAACAAGGGCCTGTATAACTGGAGCATAACATGTTCAATCCCTCTCGTAATAAAGGATAGCATTCCATTAGCCTTCTTACTTACTTGCTGCACCCGCATACTAACTTTTTGTGACTCATGTACTAGGGCACCTAGATCCCTCTGTACCTCAGAATTATGCAGCCATTCCCCTGTTAAGTAATACATTGCTTTTTTGTTCTTCCTGTCAAAGTGAACAAATTCACATTTTCCCACACTGAACTCCATTTGCCAGATCTTTGCCCACTCACTCAACCTATCTATATCTATCTGTAACCGCCTCATGTCCTCTTCACAACATACTTTCCCACCTACCTTTGTGTCATCTGCAAATTTAGCTATCATGTCTTCACCCCCCTCATCTAGTCATTGATGGAAATTGTATAAAGTTGAGGCCCCAGTACAGACCCCTGTGGGACGCCACTTGTCATATCCTGCCAATCCAAAAAAGACCCAATTATGCATACTCTCTGCTTTCTGCCGGCCAGCCAATCTTCTATCCGTGCTAATATGTCACTCCCTATATCATGCGCTTCTATTTTCCGTAATAACCTTTGATATGGCACCTTATCAAATGCCTTCTGGAAACCCAAGTACAGTATGTCTAGAGACTCCTCTTTATCCACTGTGCATATTACTCCTTCAACAAACTCCAATAAATTGGTTAAATATGATTTTCCTTTCACAAAACCATGCTGACTCTTCCCAATTGCCTTGACCTCTTCTAAGTGCCAAGCTATAACCTCTGGTGAAGAGTCATACAGACTTGAAATGTTAACTGTATTCCTCTCCACAAATGCTGTAGACCTGCTTAGTTTTTCCAGGTATTTTTGTTTTTTGTTTTTGTAACCTCCTTAATAATCAATTCCATGACAGACGTCAAGCTAACTGGCCTTTAGTTTCCTATTTTCTGCCTCCCTCCCTTCTTGAATAGACGGGTTATATTTGCTACTTTCCAATCTGATGGAAGCTTTCCAAAATCTAGCGAATTTTGGAAAATTAACACCAGCACATCGACTACCTCATTAGCCACCCCTTTTAAGACCTTAGAGTGTAGTGCATCAGGACCCGGAGTCTTGCCAGCTCGCAGCTCCATCAGTTTGCTCAGTACCATTTCCCTAGTGATTTCAATTTCACAAAGTTCCTTTCTCCTGTTCACCTCCTGATTTGCAGCTATTACTAGAATGTGTTCCATATTCTCTATAGTGAACACAGAAGCAAAATATTTGTTCATTTCTTCTGCCATTTCCTTATTATCTACTATTAACTCCCCACTGTCACTCTCTAGAGGACCAATGCTCACTTTATTTACTCTTTTGCCTTTAAAGTACCTGTAGAAACTTTTGCTATCCGTTTTTCTAGCTAGCTTCCCCTCATACTCTAATTTCTTTCTCCTGATTAACCTTTCAGTCATTCTCTGCCGTTGTTTACATTCTGTCCAATCATCTGTCCTGCCACTCATCTTTGTGGAGTTGTATGCTTTTTCCTTAAGTGTGATGCTTTCCTTAACATCTCTAGTTAACCACGGATAGTGGGTCCTCCCCTTAGAATTTTTCTATATAGTGGGAATCACTTATTCTGAATACTCTGAAATATCCCCTTAAATGTCTGCCACTGCTTCTCTATTGATCTATCCTCTAGCTTAGTATCCCAGTTCACTTCAGCTAGTTCAGCTTTCATCCCCACATAGTTGCCCTTATATAAGTTTAAGATACAAGTCTTAGACCCACTCTTCTTTCAAACTGGATGTAAAATTCAATCATTTTGTGGTTGCCGCTACCTAGGGGTGCCTTTACTCTGAGGTCATTAATTAATCCTGTCACGTTACAGAATACCAAATCTAATATTATCTGCTCTCTGGTTGATTCCAGAACATGCTGCTCTAAGAAACTATCTCGAAAGCATCTAAGAATTCCTCATCCAGGCTCTTACTGCCAATCTGATTTTTCCAGTTTATGTGTAGATTAAGATCACCCATGATTTTTGCCATCCCTTTATCAGAAGCACACAATTCTCTTGAATACTTTGTCCTACACTGTGGCTACTTTTAGGGGCCCTGTAGACCACTTCCACTAATGACTTTTTTCACCTACTATTCCTCATCTCCACCCAAACTGATTCTACATCCTGATTTCCTGAACCAAGGTCATGTCTAACTATTGCACCAATGACCTCTTTGATTAACAGTGCTACCCCTCCACCTTTACCTAGCTTCCTATTCTCTTTGAATGTCATGTACCCTTCAATATTAAGGACCCAATCATTGTTGTCCTGCAGCCACGTCTCCGTAATTGCTATCAGATCATATTTATTTACCTCAATGTAGGCCATCAATTTATTTACTTTGTTATGAATGCTACGTACATTCAGATAGAGTCCTTCAGTTTTGTATTTTTGTTACCTTTGTAACTTCCAGTCTTGACTGTTGATGTATTCTTAGGTTTTTTCTCTCTGTCCCTTCCTGCCATTCTCTGACCCTCATTTCTCATATCACTATTTTGCTCCCCTGTCTTGACTCTGCACCTTGAATTGCTACCTCTACCCAACCTTGATCCCTCACTCCTCTTGTTTAGTTTAAAGCCCTCCCTACTTCCCTAAGCTTTGCGATTTGCAAGGCCACTTGTCCCAGCATGGTTCAGGTGTAAACTGTCCCAACGGTACAGCCCCCACTTTCCCCAGTACTGATGCCAGTGCCCCACAAACCAGAACCCATTTCTCTCACACCAGTCTTTGAGCGACGCATTCGTCTCTCTAATCTTATTTGCCCTATGCCAACTTGCACATGGCTCGGGAAATAATCCAGAGATTATTACCTTTGAGGTTCTGCTTCTTAATTTGGTACCTAGCTCCTCATACTGACATTGCAGGACCTCTTTCCTAGCTCTACCTATGTCATTGGTACCTACATGGACCACAACAACTGGATCCTCCCCCTCCCATTGCAACTTCCACTCCAGCCCTGAGCAGATGCCCCAAACCCTGGCACCAGGCAGGCAACATAGCTATTCAGATTCTCGCTCTTTGTTGCAGAGAACAGTGTCAATCCACCTCACTACACTATCCCCTACTACCACTATATTCCTTTTTGCTCATCCAGCTTGAATGGCTCCCTGTATCACAGTGCCATGGCCAGCCAGGTCATCTACCTTGCAGACTTCGCTTTCATCCACAAAGGTTGTGAGCACCTCAAATCTGTTTGACAATTACAAAGCCTAAGGCTCCTCCCATACTGTCTGCTTGTTCCCTTTACCTGCCTCACTGACAGTCACATCCTCCTGTCCCTCACTACTGACCAAAACAGATGACACTCTTCTCTAAGAGATGTGACTGCCTTCAGGAACAAAGTATCCAGGTATTTCCCCCCTCTCTTATGTTGTGCAGAGTCTGCATTTCAACTTCCAGATCAATAATCCTGATTCGGAATTCCTCAAACTGCTTACACTTCCTGCAGACGTGTTGTTATGGATCACCTTTGTGTCCAAAAGCTCCCACATCTCACAGCTGCAACATTACACCACTCCCACCATTTTAACTTATGTTATTTAGTTAATTTACTTTCATTACTTTCTTCCTCTGTATGTTACAATTTACTCCAATGCCAGTACCACTGACAACTAAGGGTTATATGCTTCTTAACTACACGGTATGTGTTTTAAATGTTTGTTTAAATTACTTTATTTTTATTGCTTTTTAATCTTTATTGTTTGATTTTAAGTTTAAAGTTTTCAAATTTTGGTTTATTATTTCAAAGTTTTACATTTACATTTTGATTTATCTACCTTAACTCACCTGTCCTCAGCTGGTTTCTCACACACTGTCCCTTAGACTCAGCACTTACCTGCCAATCAACTGACCAGCTTCTTGTAACGTCACAGTTACTTTTGTCTTTTATCCAAATTGCAGCCTCACAGCAGCTGAAACAGTGAAACAGTGCGCTGCTCAGCTTCCGACTGTCTCCCGTAGGTCTGCTCCACTCCGACTCCCAGCAAGGTACCCAAGGTGCTCCAACTGAAGTCCCCGCCGCTCTCCACGCCCTTTTCAAACTGAAGTCCCCGCCACTCTCTGCGTCCTTTACAAACTGAAGACCCCACCGCTCTCCACGCCCTTTTCAATCTGAAGTCCCCTTAGTCTAGAAACCAGGTGGGAGCGACTGGCCTTGGGAGTCTGTAACATTGACTTTGGACTTCATTAAGTCTCATGGCATCAGGTCAAACATGGGCAAAGAAACCCCTTGCTGATTCTGGCTTCTCTCAGCTGATACATTAGTACTCCTTCATGTTGAGCACCACTTGGAGGAAGCACTGAGGGTGGCAAGGATGCAGGATGCACCCTGGCTAGGGGAATTCAATGTCCATCACCAAGAGTGGCTCAGTAGCACCACCACAAACAGAGCAGGCCGAGGCCTGAAGGACATATCTGCCAGACTGGACCAGAAGTAGGTGATGACAGAAACTTTCCACCCACTTTTTTCAATAGCATAAACTCCATCATATTTCTACCTCTCTTCAGTTCTGAAGAAGAGTTATTTTGGTTTTCATTTCAGCATCACCAGTGTTTTGCTTTTATTTTGGTAAAGGAACAAACAAGAGGGACAATCCTACTTGACCTAATCCTCACCAATCTACCTGATGCAGATAGTATTGGTAGGAGAGGCCACTGCATGATCCTTATGAAGACAAAGTCACATCTTCCTACTGAGGATATCCTCCAGCGTGTTGTGTGGCACTACCATCGTACTAAATGGGTAGATTCAGAACAGATCCAGCAGTTCAAAAGTGGGCATCTATGAGGGACTGTGGACCATCAGCAAAAGCAGACTTCTATTGAACCGTAATTTGTAAGCATATGGCCTGACATATCCCCCACTCTACCATTACTTCAAAGTAAGGGATCAACCCTGGTTCAATGAAGAGTGCAGGAGAGCATGCCAGGAGCAGCACCAGGCATACCCAAAAATGAGGTGTCAACCTGGTGAATTACAATTAGCACTACATGCATATTAAACAGGGGAAACAACAAGTGATAGATAAGGCTAAGTGACACCATACACAGCAAATCAGATTAAAGCTCTGCAGTCCTGTCACATCCAGATTTGAATAGTGTTGAACATTGAACAACTAACTGGAGGAGGAGGCTCCACAAACATCTCCACCCTCAATGATGCCCTCATCAGTGCAAAAGACAAAGCTGAAGCATTTGCAACCATCAGCAGCAATGCTGAGTGGACAATCCATCTCAGCCTCCTCCTGAGGTCTCCACCTTCACAGATGTTTGCAGCCAACTCGATTCACTCCACATCATACCAAGAAACTGCTTGAAGGCACAGGGGCACACAAATGCCCTGACAACATCCTGGCTGTAGTACTAAAGACTTGTGCTCCAGAACTAACCATACCCCTAGCCAAGCTGTTCCTGTACAGCTAAAACACTGACATCTACCCAACAATGTGGAAAATTGCCCAGGTATGTCATGACCACAAAGTGAAAAACAAATCATCCCATCAGTCTAATATCGGTTATCAGGAAAATGATGGAAGGTGTTGTCAACAGTGCTTAAAAGTGGCACACTGATCATTAATGTGGTCCCCAGTGTTCTGTTTGGATTTTGCCATGAACACTTGGCTCTAGAGCTCATTACATTCTTTGTCCAAGCATGGATAAAAGAGCTGAATTCAAGAGGTTAGGTGAGAGTGATTGCACTTGAAATTAAGGCAGTATTTGACCGAGTTGGCATCAAGGAGCTTAACAGAATTGAAGTCAATGGAAATCACAAGGAAAACTCTCCATTGGTTGGAGTCATACCTAACCCAAAGGAAGATGGTTGTGGTTGTTGGAGGTCAATCATCTCAGGCCCAAGACATTACTGCAGGAGTTCCTCAGGGTAGTGTCCTAGTCCCAACCAACTTTAGCTGCTTCGTCAATGACCTTCTTCCATCATAAGGTCAGAAATGGGGATATTTGCTTATGATTGCACAATGTTCAGTGCCATTTGTGAATCCCCAAATGATGAAGCAGTTTGTGCCTGCATGGAGCAACACCTGGACAATATTCACATTTAGGCTGAGAAGTGACAAGTAACATTAGTGCAGTTCAAGTGTCAAGCAATGACCATCTCCAACTAAAAAGAATCTAACCATCTCCCCTTGATAGTCAATGGCAAAATTAACATTGCTCAATTCTCCACTATAACATCCTAGGGGTTACCATTGACCAGAAACTGAACTGGACTAGCCATAAAACTACTATGGCTACAAGAGCAGATCAGAGGCTGGGAATTTTGAGGCAATTAACTCACCTCCTGGATCCCCAAGCCTGTCCACCATTTGCAAGCCACAAGTCAAGAGTGTGATGGAATACTCCCCACTGACCTGGATGAGTGCAGCTCTCACAACACTCAAGAAGCTTGACACCATCCAGGACAAAGCAGCCCACTTGATTGGCACCACATCCACAAACATTCACTCCCTCCACCACCGACACACAGTGGCAGAAGTATGTATCATCTACAAGGTGCACTACAGGAACTCATGAAGGCTCCTTAGACAGCACCTTCCAAACCCATGAACAGTACCATCCAGAAGGACAAAGGCAGCAGATAGATGGGGATACTAACACCTAGAAGTTCCCCTCCAAGTCACACACCATCCTGACTTGAAAATATATCGCCATTCCATCATTGTCGCTGGGTCAAAATCCTGGAACTCCCTCCCTAATGTGGGTGTACCTATATCACATGGACTGCAGTGGTTCAAAAAGGCAGCTCACCACCACAATCTACAAGATGCACTGCAGGAACTCACCAAGGTTCCTTAGACTGCACCTTCCAAACCTACGTACAGTGCCATCTAGAAGAACAAGGGAAGCAGATGCATGGGAATACCAACCAACTGAAAATTCCCCTCCAAGTCACACATCATTCTGACTGAAGGAAGACGGGATTTTAGACAGGGTAATGAGGTAAGATTCATTAATAATCTCATAATAAAGGACCCTCTCAGCAAGAGTGATCATAACATGATGAAATTTCATATCCAGTTTGAGGTGAGAAACTTGGGTCTGAAACTAGTGTCTTAAGCCTAAATAAAGGCAATTACAGGGCATGAAGAGAAAGTTGGCTACAATCAATTGGGAAAATAGATGAAAAGATAAGAAATTAGATAAGCAATGGCAGCTATTTAAGGAAATATTTCAGAACCTTTAACAAAGCTATATTCCATTAAAAAAGAAAGACTCTATGATAAAAATGAACTATCCGTGGCTAATTAAGGAAGTTAAGGATGGTATCAAATTGAAAGAAAAATGTACAATGCTGCGAAGATTAATCATAGGCCAGGATATTGGGAAGACTTTAGAAACCAGCAAAGAATTACTAAAAAATAGTGAAGATGGAGAAATTAGAATTTCAGAGTAAATTAGCATGGAATATAAAAACATACAGTACGAGCTTCTACAAGTATCTAAAAAGGAAGCAGTTAGCTGAAGTAAATATTGGTCCCTTAGAGGGTGAGACTGGGGAATTAATAATAGGAAACAAGAAAATGACAGAGATTTTGAACAAGTATTTTGTATCTGTCTTCATGATAGAAGAAACAAAAGACATCCCAAGCACAATGGAAAATCAATGTTCAAAAGGGAGGGAGAAACTTGTAACAAGTATTATCACTAGAGAAAAAGAACTCAGAAAATTAATGGGACTAAAGACTAACAAGTCCCTTGAACCTGATGACCTGCATTCTAAGGCCTTTAAAAAAATGGCGGCAAAGATAGTGGATGCATTGGTTGTAATCTTCCAAAGTTCCTTGGATTTCGGAAAGGTCCCAGTAAATTGGAAAACTGCAAATGCAACACCTCTATTCAAGAAAGTAGGGAGACAGAAAGCAGAATATAGACCAGTTAGTCTGACATCTGTCATTGGAGAAATGCTGGAATCCATTATTCAGGGGCCAGGATTTTGCCCTCGTTGGGCGGGCTTGGCGGAGGCGAGCGGGTGCAGTTGGGAAGCCAACTGCCACCCGCGATCGGGCTGCGACAGCAAAATGAGCAAAATGTGTGCTGCAGCACTCAGTGCTGCCTGTGTTGCTATGGGAGGAGAGTGAGCACAGAAGTTTGCACGTGCACACCGGTGCATGCAGGAGAATCCCCTTTAGGTACAGAGCTGAAAATAAAAAAGGAAGATTTTAAAAATGTTGACAACATATCCCTCATGTGACTGTCCCATGAGCAGGGACATGTTAGAAATTAGTTTGAAAATTTTAAATTTTTTTTAATGACGGATCAGAACCTCATCCTGCCCGTGAGGTTCCGCAAAAAATCCAAGGCCGCTTGGTCTTTTCGCCTGCCTGCCAACCATAAAGTTGGATGGGCAGCAAAAAACATCATTCAACTTCCTTGCGTGCCTGCCGACTGAAATATCGTGGGAGTGCACAATGACGTTGAGACGCTGGCCTGACATCATCACGCGTCTTGTTTTATGCTCATTTGGGTCTGGCCCACGCCCGCCCGACGAGCAGAAACTTCTGCCCAGGAAATAGTAGCAGGACATTCAGAAAATCACAATACAATCAAGTCGTGTCAACATGAAACCAAAATTTGGCAAACTTGTTAGAGGTCCTTGAGGATGCAACAAAGAGGGTGGATAAAGGGGTACCAGTAAATCTAGTGTACTTGTATTTCCAAATGATATTTGGTAAGGTGCCACATAAAAGGTTGCCATTCAAGGTAAGAGCTTGTGATATTGTGAGTAATATATTGGTCGGGAGTAATATGGTTAGAGGATTGGCTAACTAATTGAGATAAATGGGTCATTTTCAGGTTGATAATCTGTAACTAATGGACTGCCACATGGATCAGTGCTCGGGCCTCAGCTATATACAATATAGATTAATGGTTTCGATGAAGGGGCTGAGTGAATTGTAAGCAAATTTATTAATAATGCAAAGATAAATGGGAAAGCAAGCTGTGAGATGGGTACAAAGGATGAAATTGTCCATTCCCATTGGCGGCAGGCACCATGGCAAGAGTGTGGGGGACAATACAGTGGGAGGGGCATAAATTGGTTTCACACCAGCGTGAAAGCACAGCAAGATCATGCACTGGTGTCCATCGTGGCAGAACGTGAATCACGGTGTGAACTTGATTTGCATCCCGGCCTAGAACACATCTGGACAAGTGTAACATGCAGAAGTTGGGACTTACGTTCAGGGCCTTGCTTGGATAGCGGAGATCTGGGGTGCAGAAGATGCTAGAGGCCTACAGCAACCAGACCCTGGAGGAACATGTGCATTGCATGCTGCGTGGATTCTCATGGACTCAGGGAAGATGGGAGGTCTCCGTTGATGCTTCAGGTTTACTTTGGAGCACCACAATCTTAGCCATGGACTGCTACAGATGATTGGCGAGGGGGGGGGGAGGAAGGTCCAGCTGTGAGTAGGAGAGGAAGTTATAGCGGGAGCTGGAGTGTGGGTGGCTGGGAGAGGAAGTGTACTGTGGGGTGAGGTTGAGGGGGTTGGATCAAAGCTGCTAGGTTAGGTGGGGGGGGGCGTTGATGTTGGGATGGAGGGAATGGTGACTATGAGAGGGGGCAGAGGGAGCCAGTAGGGTGGGAGGGTGAGTGTGAATCTTTTGTGAGTGGAAGGGACGGTGAGAGTGGTTGGTGGGGATGTGGAGGCAGACACAGACCCTGGGGGTGGAATGAGGAATTCAGGGAGGTCATTGTGGAAAGGGTTGGCATTCTCAGAAAGGTAGGGAATGTGCACATTCACTTGGACATACTAGAGTGTCAAGGGTTCGGGTTGGTTGGTGATAGTGGGAAGGTGGAAGGATGCTGGGAGGTTGGCAGTGATGGGGGAAAGGACATGGGTGACTGGGGAGGGGAAAGGACAGGGGAGCTGCCAATATATTTGACCATGACCACGGTTGTTGAAATTGAAATTGAGCAGAGCCCCAGGTGCGCAGGACAGGCACAGGTGCTACATGAGAATGCTCCGGACAGTGAGATGAGTGTGATGGATGGAGGCTCTGCAAGCGTGGGAGAGTGCTTGCACGAGGCTCCGAAAGGCCCTGCCACACACACACTTCTCCCTCCAGAATCACTCGTGATCTGGTTGTGTGCAGCTGAACTGCTAGTGGTTAGGGGCTGGTGGGGTGGTGTGGGGGATGCACTGAGAGGACACGTGAAGTCTGTAAATGAAGCGGAAACACAACATTAGACATATTCAGATTATAAACTGACAGATGTGTTCACCCGTGCAACCACTTCTGATCAGAATTTCTTTACTTTTCTAGGCCTACCACTTCTTCTAGGTGCCTCTCTGACATCCACAGCAGGGGTGGAGACAGCCTGTGCAATACTTGGCCCTGTTGCTTCTGATGGCTTCAGTGTGCGTCCTCTGGAGAGCCAAGGTCTTGGGGGCCCCGGCTTGCTTTAGATGTCTTCCTGTGGGCCAGCTGCTCCCACTGCGGTAACAGGGGACAAGGTTGAGGGTGTCACAGGCAAATGGGACTTGGTGGGAGCAGACAGCCTCAGAGATTCCTGTGTGGATGACCCAAGGGTGTCCAACGGGTGCTAATCCTCCCCTTGGGTGCCCCAGAGCACTGGCCTGACTCCTTGAGGAGAAGGAGCACCTGGAGGCACACCGAGGCACCCCGTTTCTCTCTCGCGTCGCCATTGCAGGAACACACCCATGGCCACCTTGATGGAGTACAGGTCTGCGTGCATCTCTGCGTTCTGCTGGACCAGGGTCACCATGGCCCCCCCAAGATCCTTCCCATGGAGACCTCCATACGTGCACATGTGAACAAGTCTTCATCAGAGAGCAGGTGGATGCACTCCTCCAACTTGAGGGCTTCCAACAGCTCTGTGTGATTTCCCACCACCCCCCCACCGCCTTCTGCTGACTCTTCAAGTTGAGTTGGAAGACAGAATTCAGAGGTTCGCCATCTGACTCTGAACTCACAGATGCCTCCTCCCCAACAGCTCACTGACTGTCAGGGAGCTCGGCTGAATCTGTCTCCTTCTGCTTCAGACACGTGTCCATGCAGTAATCACCAGATTGTAAACCTGAGCCTGTTCTAGATCTAGAGTTGGTGGAGGGTGTGGGTAAGCAATGTGATGGGTCTTGCAGGCTGCTTATTTCCAGCTCTTCAATGGAGGAGCTGTCCTCTTGGCTGGAGGTGAGGACCTGGATACAACTGGGGGACTGGCTGGCTGAGGGCACCAGTTGCTTGGCAGAGCTCCCTCTGAACCAAAGTTGAGATAATAGGTGCATGGCAGCAGAACCAAAAGCAGGAGTGAGAGCACTCACATTTGCATTGAGAGAGGGATGATGTGGTTCAGGATCCTCATGTGGGTATTCGCCACCAACCTCACCATCGCCGCAGGCACCGTCCACGTCCTCACCAGTCAGCGCGATGGCACAGTCCTCAATTTGAGTAAGGGGATTAATGTGGGCCACTCCACCTCTGGTCTGGGATCTCTTCCTGCTATTGTGAGCAGACTTCCCCTGCATGGAAACAGATGGTGAGAGTGTGAGCAGGACACATGGCGCTGTGTGGAATGTTTGTGGGGTGAGCAGAGACATGGACGGGATGAGGATACGAGCTGAAGAGGATATGTGCCTGACAGAAATGTGAGGGTGTGTGTGGGCGTTAGTGGTGTTGTCCCTTGAGGTGTAAGATCCCTGTGGATGTGTGATGTGTTTGTGAGTGTGTGAGTTGAGAGTGATGAGGTAGTTGACTTACTCTGGTGGAACGGATGAGATCATTCATCCTCTTCCTGCACTGGATGGTTGTCTTCCTCTGTGTTCCAGTGGCAGTGACCACCGCCTCCAAGGCTGGACTGGTGACTCTGGTGGACCTCCTGCAGCCAAAGCAGGAGTAAAGGACATTGCAGTGGCCTTCCACTGTGTCCAGCTAGTACCCCAAAGAGGCGTCGCTAAATTTGGGGGCTGCCGTCTTCTTTGCCTTTGTGGTCATCTGTCACCTGGAACAGTCCTGGTCTGTAGACGTGAGCGCTCTGGTGCTGTTTAAATATGGCGTCTGGAGCAAGGAAATGCTGAGGTCATGGTGTGGTGGGCAAATCTGAGCCAGCCCATCAGCGATTCAGCATCTTTCCCATGAAAGCGTTATTAACGAGGTGGGATGAGCCGGGAAGGGACCGATGCAGAGCGAAAGCCTGCCAGTGTGGCTGGCGGGTAAAACGGCTTTTGTCACGCCCACTGCCGCGCTTAGTGCAAATCTGAGATGATTCAGCCCAGAGACTCTGCAAAGAGATGTATAATAAAAACAGAAAGTGCTGGTAAAACCCAGCTGATGGCTGGCAGCACCTGTGGAGAGGGAAACACAACTGAAGACCTGAAGAAGAGTCACATTGGATTTGAAACGTTAATTCTGTTTCTCTCTCCACAGATGCTGCCAGACAGGCTGAGTTTTTCCAGCACTTTCTGCTTTTATTTCAGATCTCCAGCGTCCACAGTATTTTGCTTTTATTCAAAGGGACCTAGCTAGGTTAAGCGAGTGGGCAAAAATTTGGCAGCTGGCATATGATGTGGGAAAATGTCAGCTTGTCCACTTTGGTGGGAGGAATAGAAAAGTGGAATATTATTTCAATGAAGAAAGACTGCAGAATGCTGTGGTTCTGTGGGACCTGGGTGTCCTCGTAAATGAATCACAAAAAGTCAGCATGCGTTTTGTGTTACCTGTGACAGCGCAGAAGCTGAATTTTCTCAGAATAAATTGGAAGAAGCATTAAAAAGGCATCAGCCTTGTCTCATTGGTGGCATCCTCACCTCTGAGGCAGAAGTTTTTTTTTATTCATTCACGGGATGTGGGCTTCGCTGGCTGGGCCAGCATTTATTGCCCATCCCTAGTTGCCCTTGAGAAAGTGGTGGTGAGCTGCCTTCTTGAAAAGCTGCAGTCCATGTGGTGTAGGTACACCCACAGTGCTGTTAGGAAGGGAGTTCCAGGATTTTGACCCAGCAACAGTGAAGGAACAACAGTATATTTCCAAGTCAGGATGGTGTGTGGCTTGGAGGGGAACTTGCAAGTGGTGGTGTTCCCATGCACCTGCTGTCCCTGTCCTTCTAGCTGGTAGAGGTTGCGAGTTTGGAAGGTGCTGTCGAAGGAGCCTTGGTGAGTTGCTGCAATGCATCTTGTGTATGGTGAGGATGCCACCAATGAGACAAGGCTGATGCTTTTTTAATGCTTCTTCCAATCTATTCTCTGAGAAAATTCAGCTTCTACATCACTGGTGGAGGGTGTGAAATGGATGAGGTGACAATCAAGAGGGCTACTTTCTCTTGGATGGTATCGAGCTTCTGGAGTGTTGTCAGAGCTCAACTCATCTAGACAAGTGGAGAAAGGCTTGAGCATAAAATCTAGACTGATACTTCAGTGTACTGCAATGATGGATGTGCCATCTTTCAATGAGATGTTAAAGTTAGGCCTTGTCTATCATCAAGGATGGATATTATGAGTCCCAAAGTACCCTTGGAAGAAGAGCAGAGGAGTTCTCCTGGCCAATATTTATTCCTTAACCAACATCATTAAAACAGATTACCTGTTCATCATCTGATCACTGTTAGTGGGGCCTGGCTGCATGCATTTGGCTGTGTACATTTTCTATATTGCAACAGTGATGACATTTCACAAGTATCTAACTGGCTTTAAAGTGCTCCAGGATGTCCTGAGGTTTTGAAAGGCAATATATAATTGCAGGGTCTTTCTTTAAAAGAAGCAGCAATTTCTGCTAAGGCAGTCAATGAAAGGTTGAGGAAGTTAAAAGAAGACAAGGCACTAGTTCAGAATGAATTTCACACGTGAGTCCTCGAATATGTTCTAACACTACCTTGAGGGCATTATGGAAACAGAATAATGCCCAAGGATTTGGAAATAGCTGAAAGAACACAACCCCGTAACTCTATTTTGAAAAAAACACAAGATTGATTCAGTAAACAACAGATCCAAAGCTTAACATCTGTTTTGAGGTAAAGTATTTAAAAGCAATTGTGTGCTGGTAGATTGAATGCGGAGGAAATTTACACGTCCCTGACATCCCACGTTGCAAAGGGACTCAACAGAGATTCCAAATTTAAAATGTCAGTTCCCCTACTGTTCTGGTTGCTCTGTGCCAAATTTGAAATCAGACATATTTACCTCACACGTCAAGATGATATGTTTGCCTATATGAGGAATTTGACAGACAGAAAAACCTAAAGGGGAAATGGACAGGTATTTGTAGAAATGGATGATTGTGAGATGTTACTTTTTGAGACTGCAGGGTCTTTCCCAATTCTGTACTTTTCCATATTCCACGCATGTCAGACACAAGGAATCCAAATGATCATACATGCTCACTATATGATCCCTAGACTCATAGATGCTCACAGCATGGAAGGAGGCCATTCGGCCCATCATGTCCACGCTGTTCAGCAAAGATCTGGCTACACTAATCCCATTTTCCAACACTTGGTCCATAGGGTAATTATTAAAGCTCCAAGGCACAAATAAATCCCAGTGCTCCCTAAAAATAAAAGAAATCTAGCTTTTACATTTTTTTTTATATATTAATGATATATATTCCTGTTTCAATTTTTTTCAAAATACCAGGCCATTTTTAAAATAGTAACTTCTGTATACAGTGAAGAAAATTCCTACAGCAGTGATACACTCCACTGAATATGCACTTGGCTGAGCTGGTTTCCCATGTGTGGCTCAGCATCATTTACAATAAGGCTTATAAATTCAACAGCCATCAGAAACAACATATGGTGTTTTGACATCATGTTTCTGATGTTTGGCTGGCTTATGCAGGTCTCACAGTAAGTTTAACCAGAGCATGAAAATCATCATTACATACTTGCCCTTCATAATAATGCAAAGAAATTTGATGCAAATACGCCAATGTCAGAACACATTTTAAGAATTTGTGGCAATGCAATAGATCCAGCAAGAAAGGCAGATCAAAAATTTCATTCCTCCTTCAGATTCAAATACTTTCCAAGTAGTTTCCATTTCAAATTTGTTTGTTTGCTCCACTCCTGGCTCTTCACTTCCACTCGCATGACTCTTCCAATTTTGTTTATGATTTGGACAGAAATAACTGAAGATTTGGCCAATGAGTGGACAAAGCTTATCCACTTATTTTTCTCTCCCTTCCCATTGAGAAATTCCTGACATTTAATTAGTTGATAGCACTGCACAGGACTCATTGGGTTTGATTTTTATTTGCCAACATTGAACAAGCTGGAGACAGTGTGGGGGAATCAGTCCTTGCCTGGAGCAGAGCAGAAACCGTCCTACTCACATCTCTATTTGTTTAAACTCTCTGTGGTATAACACTCATCTCCTTCAATTGTTTGAAAGTTTCCCATGGATACCCATTAAGTAGTGAAGACTTTGGCACACCTCCTTCCTGCTTTTCTTCACACCCCTGACAATTCTGTTCATCTAACTGAAAAGAGAAAGACCTGCATTCTAAAGAGCTTTTCATAACCGCAGGATGCCCCAAAACACTTACAGCAAATGGAGTACTTTTGACCTGTGGTCACCATTGTAATGAAAGGAACACAGCAGCTAGTTTGCATACAACAAGCTGTCACAAAAAGAAATGTAATAAATGTTGTAGGGTGCTGGATACCATTCGATAGATCTCAATGAAGTTTTATTAGTCTTAAGTAGGTTAACTATATGTTTTTATTAACTACAAGAACAATGTTCAATGAAGGGATCAAGCTAGGAGCTGTATCCATGCTTGCTTGTGCACATGGCTCTGTCCAACATTGGATCAACGCCGAGGTGTGAATCATGTGTTCTCTTACACCACTGGTTGGGCAGCACTTGTACTCAGTCTCACATTTACTCTATATGTGCAAGACCCTTATACTACAATAATGACCACATAATCTGTTTTAGTAATGTTGATTAAGGGCTGACTATTGCCCAGGATACCTCAGATAAATCTCCTACTCTTACTTGAAATAGTGTCTTGGTCTCTTTTATATCCTCCCCAGAGTGGAGATGGGGCTTCAGTTTAATGTTTCTGACAATACACCAGAGCATCAGCCTTGATTTTTGCGCTCAACTCCTTAGTTGGGATTTGGACTCACAATCTTCAATGCTACCAACTGAGTCATGGCTGAGACAACTGCTAGACAAGCAATACTTTCACTTGTCATCGTGCACGAAATGGTCAGCATCCTTACATTCAACAAAGGCTGATAAACTATTTGCCCAAGTGACAATATGTACTCCTTTCTACTCTTCCAGAGTTTTAAGATCAACCATAAAAAGCGGTGGCAGGACTTCCCAAGTTTCTGGCACTCAAAGGACTGCTGGAGGCCAGAAATCTGTTAAGTCCAAATCTGAAAAGGATCCTCTTGACTTGCTCATACCTCAGTTGCTGGATCTACAAAGGCAAGATCGGGAACATCAGGAAGTAATGTCCGCTGCACACCTCACATTGCAAGACATGATGGAAGAATCCATCTGCCTTCAGTCTGAGGTGATAGCGCTGCATGCCAACCCACCAAGGTCAACAATGGTAGGATGGCAGCCGCCATGGAGACCTTGGTCCAGGACATCACTCCTGCACTGCTGCATAGGCTGAACTCTGTTGCTGACACCATAGTTGGCCTCCAACACTGTCAGAGTGAGAAGGGTGTGGGGCAACTTGATCTCAGTCCAGCTAACCCTTCTCCTCAAGGAGTCAGCCAGGGGCCCTTGGGCACCCATAGGGAGCAGGATCGGCAGGTGCAAACCCCAGGGCCATCCACCCAAGTGACCCGGGAGTGCCCAGCCTATCTGAATCCCCTCTTTCAGTGATCCCAGCAGCTCCAGCTTCACAAGCCACCCAATATTTATTCTTGTATATGTTGTCCTAAATGGTGGTTACCATTAGGGGGCCTGTAGACCACTCCCATTAGTGACTTCTTTTCCCTACTCATCTCTACCCAAACCTATTCTATATCCCCAGCTCCGGAACCAAGATTATCTCTAAATATTGTACCTATACCATCCTTGATCAACAGTGCTACCCTTCCACCTTTACCCAGCTTCCTATTCTTCTTGAATGCCATATACCCCTCAATATTCAGGACCCAATCCTTGTCACCCTGGAGCCATGTCTCTGTAATGGTTATCAGGTCATGTTTATTTACTTCAATGTGTGCTATCAATTCATTTACTTTGTTATTAATGCAACGCACGCTCAGGTACAGAGCCTTTAGTTTTGTCTTTTTCTTATCTCTGTAACATCTATCCTTGACTGTTGTGTATTCTGAGGTTTTATTACTCCTCCTCTCCCTGCTATTCTATGACCCTCATTTCCCATATTACAATTATGGCCTCCAGACTTGAATTTATCCCTTGATTTGCCACATCTACCCAAGCTTGATCCCCCACCCTCCTTGTTTAGTTTAAAGCCCTCTCTACTTCCCTAGTTATGCGATTCGCAAGAACATTCATCCCAGCAGTGTTCAGATGTAGATCATCCCAACAGTACAGCCCCCACTTTCCCCAGTACTAGTGCCAGTGCCCCACAAACTGGAACCCACTTCTTCCACACCAGTCTTTCACCCATGCATTCATCTCTCTCTAATCTTATTTGCCTGATGCCAACTTGCACATGGCTCAGGTAATAATCCAGAGATTATTACCTTTGAGGTTCTGCTTCTTAATTTTGTGCCTAGCTTCTCAAACTGACTATGTAGAACGTTCTTGCTTGTCCTGCCTAGGTTGTTGGAACCTCTTTCCTAGCACCACCTATGTCATTGGTACTTACATGGACCACAGCAACTGGATCCTGTCCCTGCCACTGCAATTTCGTCTTCAGCCCTGAGCAAATGTCCCAAACCCTGGCACCGGACAGGCAACATCACCTTCTGGACTCTCACTCTTTGCTGCAGAGAACAGTGTCAAACTCTATTGTCCCCTCCTACCACTCCTGTTTGCTCGCCCAGCTTGAATGGCTCCCTGTACCACGATGCCATGGCCAGCCAGCTCATCCACCTTGCAGACCTCGCTTTCATCCACATAGGTTGTGACCACCTCAAACCTGTTTGACAACTGCAAAGTTTGATGATTGTTCTGCTTGGTCCCATTACCTGCCTCGCTCATGGTCACATCATCCTGTCCCTCACTGCTGACCAAAACAGACGACCCTATTCTAAGATGCATGATCTTCTTCTGGAACAAAGTGTCCAGGTATTTCTCCCTCTCCCTTATGTTGCACAGTGTCTGCATTTCACCTTCTAGGTCAATACCCTGATCCAGAGTTCCGCTGCTGCTTACACTTTCTGCCGATGTGTTTGTCCTGGATCGTCTTGGCGTCCAAATGCTTCCACATTCCACAGCTGCAACATAACAACTGTACTGCCATTGTTACTTATGTTATGTAGTTAATTTAATGACTCACTTAATTAACTTAGAATAATTTCTATGTATACCAAGCCGAATTCCCTAAGTCACAACTCACCGAGTCTCCGTTTCACTCCGGCATAGTCGCCTGTCTCCTCATGCAGCCCTTAAAGTTCACTATTGTAAATAAAATCCCAAGAATGTCTCCTTGCCAATGGCTCATTGTTATGGTGAGCAGTGTTCGTGTCACTCAGATAGGAAACTTTGGTTCCTGCACAAGATAAAGGCATGTGTCTCAGTCCAGGGCCTCTTCCCTGTGCAGTGTATAATCTTCAGACTAAAGTGATGATCCGGCGTCACCCTCACTGGACACATTACTGATGTCTGCACCACAATGGTGCTTGTCATTGCTGACAGAATATAGTGGGCAGGTGTCACAGAGTTCTGTCATTCTCTTTGTGTGCTCTCAGCACCTTTGGGGTGAGGCTGGCCTCCCATCTCTTCAGCATCTGTGACCGGTGATGCTGTGCTCCTGAAGGGGTCAGGTACTGAAGGCTGACAAAGGACCAGGTGCATTTAAAGTTTCACAGCTGCATCTCCATTATATGACCCTGATCACGGAGTGCAAGCAAGCTGCCCTCAGCCAGATATTCACAGAGGCTATGTGAAGATCTATGGAGTGTCCTCACTGCATGGCGTCATCATCCCCCTGGAATCTAGTGACTATTAGGGCTTCTGCTGCTTCTCCATCTCATTCAGCAAGTGGAAGCATTAATGGTTGGCATAGTTGACTGCTTGTAGCCATGTGATTACAGTCAATGGCACCCTGCACCTGTGGGAAACCTGACATCTGGGCAATTCCCAGTGCTCTTGCATCCTGGCTTTCCTGGTCCCAGGCAAAATGCACAAAGTTGTGTGCCTTCGCAGAGCTAGTGCCCATGGCCTCATGCATGTACTTGTGGGTGGAGAATTGCGATACTTCACAAAGTTCACCTGTGGAACCCTGAAAGGAGCCACTGTCATAAAAATTGAGTGCCATGGTCATTTTTTCTTTTATTCATTCATGGGCTGTGGACATCACTGGCTAGGCCAGCATTTATTGCCCATCACTAATTGCCCTTGTTCAGAGGGCATTTATGAGTCAACCACATTGCTTTGGGTCTGGAGTCACATGTAGGCCAGGCCAGGTAAGGGTGGCAGATTTCCTTCCCTAAAGGACATTAGTGAACCAGATGGGTTTTTACAACAATTGGCAATGGTTTTGTGGTCATCATCAGACTTTAATTTCAGGTTTTTAATCGAATTTAAATTTCACCATCTGCCATGGTAGGATTTGAACCCAGGTCCCCAGAGCATTTCACTGGTCTTCTGGGATACTAGTCCAGTGACAAATCCACTATGCCATCACCTCCCCATGAGGCCTATGGCAGTGAATGGCCTCTATGTCCTCGTGGCACCAAATCCTGCAGCTGGTGGCAGGTGTGACCTGCTCGACATGCGCAGTCTTCAGCAACACTGGTTCTCAGTCATCTGCAGTTAAAGGCGTGTCGATGGAACCTGGGTCTAGCTAGGCGCCAACCAGCAACGGCTCGTGTGGCTTTTCAGCAGCATGTGCAGGAGCCCCAGAAGCCCCTTCTTCCTGAGGGCACTGCACCTCCCCCTGTCCAGCCTGGTGCCTCCATTGCTCCCTTCTCCTTCATCTCCGCTCTCTGTATGCCATGAAGCATATAGCTAGTTCACCAGGCTCCATGCTCTTGATGTGCTCCTGCTGCAGCATGAAAGACAGAGACACATGGGTTAGCTTGGGTGTTCTAAGAACCACTCTTCGTTAAGTCTGAAGGCCCCTTAACATATCCCAGAGAGTGCTGGCCACCACTTGGATGTCTAGGGTTTAGTGCACTAAGTGGCTGCGTGAAAACCCACTCAAATCTGCTGCACTCCATCTGACTGATTGGTGGAACCTTCACCCACTGGACTGCATGCTGTGCTCTCAGTTGAGGCGCAGACATTCTCCTAACCTGCACTCCAAGGCAGCACTGTTAGCTTGAACCAAGGGGGTGACCGGTTGAAGCCTGAATGATGACATTGTAAGGGGCTGTGAGCACCTCCACCAGCGACTGCTCCATGGCCAGCTTTCGCAACCAGATCATACAACATGTCCAGTCGTCCAATTGTTCTGCAGTTCACCAAAACGCTCATTAGTTTACAGTCTGTGTCTGAAGGGTGAAAAGCTCTGGAGCACTTGGTGGCACTTTCATGCCTTTGCGTTGCTTGAGTGGGCAGATAAGCTAGAGGCCCAACTCCAAGCAGGTCAATGTGGCTGCACCTGAACTGTCTCAGCTGCGGAGGAATGGTCACTTTATATAAGGTTTCCCTAATGCGTGACCATTTACTCCCACCCAATCCTGCACGTGCTTGTGCGCTGCCATCAACTGCAGGACAGCACTTGCCCATCCCCCCAACTCACGTCAACTGCATCAGCAGCCCTTGCCACCAACCCCTCCCTCCCCCTCGCCCCCACCAACTCACCTCAAGTGCAGTGCAGCTCTTGACCCCCACTCCCAAGGGCAGCCCTTGCCCCCCTCCACAAGCCTCAACCACAGGGCAGGCCATGACCCAGCACCTCACTGTCAGCCAGCCGGGAAAAAGCGACTTGCCTGTGCCTTCGCCTGATTGCACGGTACCTCAACCTTGAAGTTCAACAGGCGACCCTTGTGAGCACTGCACAACATTATTGTATACTCACCTCCGAGTTCCCCTCAAAGTGCAGCCTGCCAGCTGCATGTCTTGTATATGCTGTTGTGAAGCACGTCCGTGTGCAATCACTCTGACATTCTCAGATGATCCAAAGTGGGGTGGGGGGTAATTCCAGCTGGCTAGGCTTGCAATGATATGCAGATGTATAACAATGAAGTTCCAGACATCTGACGGTGGGGAACACAGCCTACCATTGATGGGCAAAGCGGACAATTGCAAACTGGTTTCACGACGGTGTGAAACCGATTTTTGGCCTTCTCACCATTATGTCTGCTCATGCCTCCAAACATACCCAGTGCCAGCAGGCATGGAAAATTCTGCCCAAAGTCATTTTAAAATTGTTCTATCAGTAAAATTACTTATACCTAACGTTATTTATTCTCAGCTCTTGTATTCTTTTAATCCTTCTTGGGACGTGAGCGTCACTGGCAAGACCAGTATTTGTTGTGTATCTCTAATTGCCCTTGAGCAGATGATGGTGAGCTGCCTTCTTGAATTGCTGCAGTCCATCCACAGTGCTCTTAGCGAGGAAATTCCAGAATTTTGACCCAGTGATCTATACACTTCAAATTAGTGCTACCTTGCAGGATTGAAAAGTATTTCCTAAGTGACCTTTGATATCAATGCTCAAACATACAACATACTGAAGTGTACCTGCAGAGTTCAGCTGAGCTTTTGGACTATTGATAAGCTCAGCATTTGGATTTTTTTTAGGAAGGAGAAACTGTCCTTATTAAAATATTTAAAAACTTCACTGCACACTTCACAGCTAAATCTATGTGAACGAATTTGATTATGCTGGAGAAAGAGTGCGTGCTGCTGCCCCTACTCTCTCAGCTACTCTTGCTTGTCCCGGGGTGAGGAGATTCCAAGATGTCTAGGTGGTTTGCCAGCTGTCATAGATAGCCAGTGTGGTGTTTTTCTCTGCTTTTTCCCCTTCCAGCAGTCCATATTGCATTACCATTGTGCCATATCCATGAGACTACCAAATACTTGTAGTGTCATCTTACATGCCACAATAGACTTTATTCTGCCCTTCCAACACCTATCCATCCCCCACTGTGAGGTAGAGGATAATAGGCTTCACCATGAGAAGGGGTGAATAGGACTTGAACTGAGAGTCTGTAGATCCAGAGGGGACTTCTGATCAAAGATCAGCCTCCTTTTTGCTCATGAGATATTAGCTAGGAACCACCTGGTAAACAAAATGAAAGTTGCCCCACAACATTCGAATCTCCAAAATATTTACAAAGCAACATTGAGGTCTTCAGGTATGTTTGCATACCACTGGAGGCCTGCAGCCAAGTTTATTATCATAACCTATTGGTCTCAACAATGTTCTTGTGCATTATAGGCACTGTCCCATATTAATTATTATTATTTCTCTCTCATGCTGACCGTACAAAGTTAGGTGGGAAAGTATACAATGAGGAGGAAACAAAGAATCTAGAGGCAGGTTAAGTGAATGGACAAGAACATTTTTTTAACTCTTTCATGGGATGTGGGCCAGCATTTATTTCCCACCTCTGATTGCCCTTGAACTGGGTGGCTTGCAAGGCCATTTCAGAGGGCAGTTAAGAGTCAATCACATTGCTGTAGGTCTGCAGTCACATGTAGGGCTTGAAGTGTGGTAAGGACAGCAGATTTCTTCCTTAAAGGACATTCATGAACCAGCTGGGTTTTTACAACAATCAGTTGTTTGGTAGTATATAACTGAGAATAGCTGACAAAGAGACATGCCAAAGCTTTTTGTCTTGTACTCATCAGGCCAGTTCACAAGAATAACCAATGTAAAGGGAACAACAGTTTATACTTCAAAAGAAGAGCACTGATTGGTTGGCAACAATCAATGGTAGTTTCATCATCATCAACACTAAGATAAGCTTTTTAATTCCAGATTTATTAATTGAATTTAAATAGAACCAGCTGCCAATGTTCCAACACCTTAGCCGGAGCTTCTTGATTACTAGTACTAGAATATTATCACTACACAATGGTAGATTGAACATATGACAGTGTGGTCATTCACTTTAGAAGGAAAAATAGAAAAGCAGATTTTTTTTCAATGGTAAGGACTGGGCTATGTTGATATTCAGAGGGTCCTTTGTCTTATTGCAGTTAACAAGCTGGTACAGCAAGCAATTGGGAAGCAAATTGTTTATTACAATTTATTTGTATATTACATCCCCTTACTTGTATATTACATCCCTTTATTACAAAAGGATTGGAATATAGAAGTGAAGAAGTGTTACTGCAATTGTATTGCGCCTTGGTGAGGCAACACCTGGAGTACAGTTTTGATCTCCTTACCTTAAGAAAGATATATTTGCTTTGAAAGAAGTGCATTGATGGCTCACTAAACTGATTCCTGGGATGAGAGACTTGTCCTGTTGAGACAGATTAAGTCGACTAGGCTTATATTCCCTAGAATTTGGAAGAATGAGCTGATATCATTGAAACATATAAAATTCTTAGGGAGCATGACAGGGAAGACCCTGGGGGAATGTTTTCCCTGGCTGGAGTCTAGGGATCACAGTCTTAGAGTAATGGTTTGACCACTTAGGACTCAAATAAGGAGAAATGTCTTCACTCAAAAGGCTTTCAAAAACTTTTAAAATCCTCTATCCCAGAGGGTTATGGATGCTCAGTCATTCAGTGTATTCAAGACAGAGATTGATAGATTTTTGTCTACTAAGGGAATCAAGAGATGTGGAGGTAATGTGGAAAAGTGGAGCTGAGGTAGATCAGCCATGATCATATTGAATGGTAGATAAGCCTCAAAAGGCTGAATGGCCTTTCTTCTGTTCTTAATCTCATGTTCTGAAAGATGGTACTTCCAATGTTGCAGAACTCTCTCAGCATTACATTGAAATAATAACCTAGATTATGTGCTCAAGTCTCTGAATCTATAGCTTTCTGATTCAGAGGCTAGAGTGGTACCACAATGCTAAGGCTGACAAAGGAAGTAGAATATACCATCCTAAATTTGCATTGTGTGCAAAGAGTATTTCTGAAATGCAATTGTTGATTGGGATCTGAGATGAGATGAATGGTCAATCTGACAATTGGGAAGCAGTTGTTGCTTCTGGGTGAACTGGATAAGATAGTTCACGTTAAGGCAGGGGGAGCGAGAATCCTGAGTTGAAGGACTAATTCATCAGATATTGGCAGATGGTTCTGGTGGATGACATCTTTTGGACCCCAAAAGTCCCCTTAACAACCTCACTGTCTTCAGTCTCTTCCCCCTCAACAGGTCATAGGCACTGCTCTGCCAGCTGCTTCCTATGTAGTCTTTGTTCAACAGCAAGATGATGCAGCAATCTTACTGCGGTAAGGACAGGGAAACAAGTTAAAATCACTAATACCCTGGACCAACGCTGTCCCTAGGGTCCCTTTTCTTTCCCTGTCTAAAGCCTGCCTCAAAAGCCATGGCTATCTTCATCTGTGGGCCTACTTGCAGTCCCAGCAGCACCCACTACTGAGTTCTGGTGCTGCTGGGACTACGAAAGTGTCTGCCAATTAGATTGGCCAGCAGCTCTTGAGGGTGGGAATTGCTTCCACTGAGGAGCAGAGGTCATACTGTCACCTAATTAAGGTTGCCTGCAGCCTTAAGTAGGAAAGACTAGAAAAATCAGATGGGCAAAGGAAGCCTAGATGTGGAGTTCACAGTATGTTTTTGGGATAGTTTCTTGGAACAGCACATTCTGGAGCCAACTATTCATCAGGCTGTACTAGGCCTGGTGCTTGCAACGAGATGAGATTAATTGATAACTTCATAGTGAAGGCACCCCTAGGCAGCAGCAATCATAATATGATTGCATTTTACATTCAGTTTGAAGGAGGGAAGAGTGGTTCCAAGACTAGTATTTTAAACTTAAATAGAGGCAATTATGAAGGCATGAAAGCAGTGCTAGCTAGAGTGAACTGGCAAATGAGGTTAAGGTATAGATCCATAGAGATGCAGTGGCAGTTATTTAAAGGGATGTTTCAGAACACACAGAATAGTTATATTCCAACAAGAAAGAAAACTTCCAAGAGGAGAGCCCACCATCTGTGGTTAACTAAAAAAGTTAGATAGTTTCAAACTTAAAGAAAAAGCATATAATTGTGCAAAGATGGGTCTCAAGTCAGAAGATTGGACAGAATATAAAGAACAACAAAGAATGACAAGAAGATTAAAAAGGAGGGAAACATTACAGTATGAGAGAAAGCTAGCTGGAAATATAAAGATGGATAGTAAGAGTTTCTACTGATATTTAAATAAGAAAAGAGTTAGCAAAGTAATGACTGGTCCTATAGAAAGTGAGTCTGGGGAATTAATAATGAAAAGCAAGGAGATGGCAGGTGAAGAGGTATTTTGCATCAGTTTTCACTATAGAGGATACAAGTGTCAGGAAAATATATTAATTCTCATAATATTGTTGGAATTTCTCGTAAAATAGAGTAATAGTGGGATGTCATGAGGGCTCGAAACGTCAACTCTTTTCTTCTCCGCCGATGCTGCTAGACCTGCTGAGTTTTTCCAGGTAATTCTGTTTTTGTTTTGGATTTCCAGCATCCGCAGTTTTTTTGTTTTTATAATAGTGGGATGTGTCTGTGTGTGTGTGAGATTTAATTGGGCAAGTCTGGGTTCTTTGATGTAAGAAGAGAAGTTAGATTTGAAATGCTAATTAGGTAAACATGGGGAATTTTAGCAATATTGGTATCAAGGAAGCATTTGCATTTTTAAGTAAACCAGACTAGATTGTTTTCAAAGGAGGGGTGAAATGTGTCACCAAGCCAGGTGAAGTTTAGAAATAGTGTGTTTATTTTTCCCAAAGATTACTGGTAAAACTTAGTGCTTTGAGAGGTTTTTATTATCAGGAAGATAAAGTCCAAAGGCATAGGGCAGAATTTTGCCCTCATCAACCAGGCGTGGCGGGCAGGCCCAGGAATGGTTGCAAAGCCAGCTGCCACCTGTGATCAGGCCCCTACATGGATTTCACGCTGGCCTATTAATGGCCAGCCAGTGTGAATCGCGCATTGCATCAGTGCCAGGGTGGGGGTGCGAGGAGAGCGAGTGCAGAAGTGTGCACCCTAGGCACAGAGCTGCCTCAGGGAGCCGGAGATTTTTATCAATAAAATAAAGAATTTTAAAATAATGAAAACATGTCCCCTCATGTGACTTTTGTAAGATATGAGTGCAAAAAGTTTTTATTTTTATTAAGTCACAGGACAAAACCTCATCCCGCCCGTGGATGAGGTTTCACCAAAAATGCAAAGGCCACTTGGCACTTTTGCCTGCCTGCCAGCTGGGTGGTTGGATAGGCAGTGAAAAATTCAAATCAGTTAGTTTCTTAAGGGCCTAAATAGGCCGCTTAATTGTTGACGGACATGCTGCTGACATCCATGTGCCTGCAGACCGAAGTATCATGTGAGTGCGCAATGACGGGACGCTTACTCAATGTCATCGCGCATCATTGTATGCTCGTTGGGGTCGGGTGCGAGCACACCCGATGAGTGCAATATTCTTCCCATAATGAAACAATGGGTATTTGCATTCAAAGAGGAAAATATGCATAAAGGAGAGAAGACTGTTTGTAAGGAAAGGCATTTTTAAGATCTTACAAGTGTGGGAAGCCTTCAGCATCTATGCCTCAAGCTGCTGCATTCAAAGGTCTGAAGTTAAGAAAAATCATTTTAAATTCGATTCAACTTCTTCAGGGTGTCATGTTTCTTTGCCTGAGCCTTTTAAAATTGATGTGTTGCCTTAAAGAAAGTGCAACTTGGAGTTAAATTATTTCAGGGATTTAGCAGTTATCTTAATAGTAATATGTAGAACTATGTATGTATTTAAAAATCGTTTCTGTTATTAATAAATGTTTAATCTAGTTTTGTAAAGCCTTTAAGACTTGGTGGTCCAATTACTACTGAATTCAAGTTACGTGTCTCATCTCAAAATTCATATGAACTGTGAAACAAGTTGTGGCAGTTGTTTCAAGTTTCCCTTTGGGATTTGAACAACTCAGCATTTACCATTGGCGTGCCATAATAACAAGTAACTTCCCAGAAATAGCTGCAAGTCAGAAAATGGAAGTTGGGGAGGAACTCAGGAAAATTACAATCACCAGAGAAGTGGCATTGAGCAAATTGTTAGAGCTGCAGGCTGACAAATCCCCAGGTCCGGATGAATATCACCCTAAAGTCTTGAAATAAGTGGCTAGTGAAATAGTTGATGCGTTGGTTTGAATTTTTCAAAATTCCCTGGATTCAGGAAAGGTTCCATTAGATTGGAAAATAGCAAATGTAACTCCTTTATCCAAAAAGGGAGGGATACAGAAAGCAGGAAACTACAGGTCAGTTAGCTTAACATCTGTCATAATGAAAGCTTTTTTAATCCATTCACGGGATGTGGACTTCTCTGGCTGGGCCAGCATTTATTGCCCATCTCTAGTTGCCCTTAAGAAGGTGTTGGTGAGCTGCCTTCTTGAACCACTGCAGTCCATTTAGTATAGGTATTCCCGCAGTGCTGTTAGGGAGGGAGTTCCAGGATTTGACCCAGCAACAGTGAAGAAACTGCAATATATTTCCAAGTCAGGTTGGTGAGATGGTCAGGATGTTAGAAGTTATTATTAAAGATGTCATAGCAGGGCATTTAGAAAAGTTTAAAGCAATCAGGCAGAGTCAACATGGCTTGAAGAGCTCTGAAGAGGAGTTGTGCGGACTCGCAATGTTATCTCTGTTTCTTTCTCCACAGGTGCTACCAGGCCTGCTGAGCTTTGTCCAGCATTTTCTGTTTTTATTTCAGATTTGCAGCGTCCATAGTATTTTGCTTTTATACTACCCGCCAAGATATTCCCACTCCTCCAATTCTAGCCTCATGCACCTAATGGCTGTGGTTCAGTTGCTGGAGCCCTAAATTCTGGGATTCCCTCTCTAAAACACTCTGTCTCTCCAACACTTCTCCAACCTCTAAGACATTCCTTACAACTTTCTTGCCCAAGTTTTGGCCATCTGAGCTAATATCTTGTTTCACATTTGAAGTTTGTAAGATGGTTATGTTTTTGTACTGTGTATTTAATTTGAGTAAAATGGAAGAATGAGTCAAGTGACCTACTCTGACTTCTGCTTGCAACAGACCTTGGTGGCTTGGTTCTTAAAAATTCAAGGAAGGCCCAGTTGTTTACTGGGCAAGTTGCAAGATATTCATATCTGTAAACAATGACCAGTGCAGCTGTGCTGATGGTGGAGAACCTCTTAGTGTCCAAGTCCCAGAGAGGTGTTAGGAATGTCAGGTTCCGTCAACTGCTATACTTTAATCTGTCCATTTAATTTCAAGATAGAATAGAGTTCAGATTCTAAAGGAAAGCTAATTAGCTTTTCTACCTGGATACAAGGTCCATATGATTCACATTGCCATGGAAATGAGCTTTGGGAAGAGAGAAGTCCCTGGGAAACCACCGTAGGATTGGGGTTGCAGATTTTCTTAAAAGATCCCTGAACCTCACAAACACAGTGAGCCTACAAAAATCTGAGAGAGAGTGACCAGGTAAAGGTAGAGGCAACTGATCCTGCACCTTAAGCAATGAAAATGTTGGCTTTGTTGGTCACCACATAAAACATGGCTGGGAACTCATGCTCAGATTGAAGAGACCGGGATGGTGAGGATTTAAACAAGACTGCAAGATTTGCCTAGCTTGGCTAGAGGAAATAAACTCTAATTCATCCCTCACTGTGAAATTTGGTTTTAGGGTCAGGAGTTGCCTGGCTAGGAAAGGAAAGGAAAGGGAGCAAGCCTCGCGAGTTAAGAATCACCCAGGACTGGTTCCTGGAGAATGAACTGTCCACTGAAGGAATAGAGTAAAATATAACTGTGGAGGGAGGTTTTCTGTCAGTTTAAAATTAAATGGGGGAGCTTTCCTGTGGCTTGGAGGATAAGTTGCTGACTGAATAGTGGTTAGACATGGTGCATTAGTTTGTTTATTACAGGAGAGGTCTTAAAACTTAAAATCTTGTCATGTGATCCTTCCAGAAAGGAAAGTTGAATATCTTTCCAAAAGCTAACAGTCTCTATGAGTATTATAACAATCTCCTTATGTAGGGTGGCATCGAATTCAGTTTGATAGCAAAGTGCCTTGGGATGTTTTATTCCAAGATAAGTGCTATATGAATGCAAGTTGTTGTTATTGATGTTGGTTATAAACTGGGGAAAATAAGTGAGGATTTGCCCTTCTGATTGTTGCTGGAATACATACACCAGCTGATGAGATGATCAATCTATGATACTCCAATTTGAATAATTTGTTGTCACATGGGGTAAAAAATGAACTCATGATTCCGTTACGGACCTTTGCCTTCCAGCAGTTAGAAATTTTTGTTAGAAATGTTAGAAATTTTTGTGTGTGTGTTACACACAATTATCCAACAATTATGGTCAGAAAATGTGGGCAGGTGTGCCTGGCAGTTCAGGTAGATTGGCAAGATCACCTGGGCATGGCTAACATCAGAAATTTGGGTGAGTTTCTTCACAGACATGACTTGCAACCCATCCAATTTTACAACATTCACTGTGCCAAGGTAACTTGACACACCTGGATATCAACCTAGGAATGTCTCTCAAATAAACCTAAATCCTCATTTGTCTAGGAACATTGAATTATTTGGTTGAAGTGCCTGAGAGCCATCCTCCTACTGTAGTCTGACAAAGTTAGCATCTTCAGGCGAGGAGGAGAGAAAACTGGAAAGAAAAACACTAGATGAAAAAAATCATTGTGTGGGTGATAATTAATGTGAACTAATTTTCTTCCATTCTGTGACACAAAAATTGTGTTGAAACACCAACTCACTGAATCACTGCACCACCATAAAGTCTTCATCATTTATCCTCTCTGTTTTAATAATTGTCAGTGAATTTCTCTTTAACTCTTTCCTGATCATCTCTTTAGAGGCAATTTTCTCGACCAAGTTTTTCTCCCCACTTAAGGGCAGACTCATGCAAGCAACAGTCCTCCAGTACTTCACCCATATAACCATTCTTTAAGTATGAGTGTAGACAATGAGTCAAGTTATTTGTTGCACCTGATTACTCAGCATCTAAAGACACATATGTTCCAGCAGACATCAGTTGAAACCTTGGCAGATTTTTTCCCTTCCTTTGTGCAAGAGCATTGAGATCAATTGTAGCATCGTAACTGTGTTGTTGATCCTTATCACCTAAGCATTGCAGAGGTGGAATTCATTGTGGCTCATAAAGAGCATGATGCTGTGTTTATGGACCCAGGTGGCACTACAAATGTCCTACATAGGACAACCAGACCTTTGGGGAATCCTGCAATGCAAAAGCTTGTAGGAGGTGAAATTTGACTTGCACCCAAAACA
Organism: Carcharodon carcharias; assembly: GCF_017639515.1. NCBI lineage: Eukaryota > Metazoa > Chordata > Chondrichthyes > Lamniformes > Lamnidae > Carcharodon > Carcharodon carcharias. The sequence goes on along the minus strand of NC_054467.1, from coordinate 214,436,118 downwards.
GGCATCGACGACACAGTAATTGACCCAGGTACTGGTCCATGCTGATCTGAGGTTTGAGCCACAACTGGCATTGGGCTTTATTTGAGTAGAAGTGTCAGATAGATTCCCTCACTGTGAATGAGCCCACAGGTAGTGCCACGGTAGGACAGTGGGCAAATACCTCAGAGAAAGGAAACAGGGAAGGGATAGTCCTTTTCGTGATAAAGACCTCTGAGTTGTCAAGGACACATGTGATGACAAGGTAAAGAAGGTGGCTGTACACTTGCATGTTTGAGAGAATTGATACAGGCAGTTGGTTTGAGGAGGTGAATAAGCCAAATAAATCAATTTGAATGTATTCAGACAAAAGTTGAAATCACCAAAGAGGAATTTCTGTGCAGAAATTGTGAATAGATAGAAGGGAGGATAATGCAGTGAGGAAGGTGCACCTGGTGGTCCAACAAGGTAGCAGGCCAAGAAGACTTTGAAGTACAGGGATGGATGGGTAAGGAAAGATGAGGAATTCCGATTTGCAGAACAGAGTAGAAGATGGAACTGTGATTTGGAGCTGAGTGTTATGTTACCACCTAGATATTTAGGGTCCAGGATGTGGCGATTCTTAAAATTTCACTGTCTTTATGAAAAAATGTTTGCAAATTATTTTTTGTTCAAGGAGAAATGAGCAATAGGAACACTGAGCTAGTTTGGCCAAAATGATTTGTGCTCAAATGACCAGGTGGTCTGATGTGATCCATTTTTCCTTATCAAACTGTTTGTGTGAACATATTTCAAAATGTTGTAAAAGATACTTTGTATTGACAATGCCTAATAAATACCTCAGTTGTTTTGATGCAAAACAAAAATATGAACTGAAGTTAAGGCACAGTATCGAAGGCAATTGGAGCTGGTTAGCTTAGATGGATATTGTATGGTTCGGAAACAACACAACAGCACAGATTCAGTTTCCATTCCGGCTGAGGTAGACTTAGGCCCTTACTCCTCATCTGACCGCTGTTTGATGTGGAGTGGTGCCCCTCAAGCTATATAAACAATTATCTCTCTCTAACAGAGAGAAATGTCTATGGTCCCTTGTGGATTATGGCTATTTACCTACCTGCCTATCTAAGGCAATATTGAAATCATGTTATAGTCAAAGCTGCAGGTTTCGTGAACAGCAGTAATTTTTTTAAATCAACATTATTGTTTCAAAATTTTATATCAATAAATCACTCGTCCATCCAAAACGAATGTTTTTGATCAGTATGTTATTGTCCTCTCACATTTTGTGGAAAACTAAAGGACGATTTTTTTCCCCCCATCCAATTTTTCTCCTTTCCTCACTATTCTAAAAGTACTGATTCATGCAAGAGCTTGACTCCACTGTCACTGGCCATCCTCCAGCACCTCAACCCAATGGGCAACTTTCCTGTGCAAGTTAGTAAATAGAAACTAGCAGGCTATTTGATTACTAGGGGCATTACAGCTGAGCTTGTACCTCACTGCCCACGCATGGCTCATTTCCCTGTATGAGGCACCGGATCGTTATTTGGAAGGAGAAACTCTGACTGATTTTTCTCAACCTTAGCTTGGTGGCATTTGAGATCAATTATCAAACTCTTGATGCAGAGTCTCTGCACAGTTTAAAGATCAAACCTGGGAACTTCTGTGAATTAATTGTAGCCACTGAAGAAACATTGGTCAAGCATTTATGATTGTATTTTTCTTTCTTTCTGAGGCAACATGCTCTTGAGGCAGTGTAACAGGAGGGAGGAGAGAAGGCGCCTCTACAGTATTTATCATTACAAAACCATCAGTTCTACATGGATATATCCTTTGTTGCATTCCTGCACTTTCCTTTATGATACATTTGCACATACCTCCCCCTCTCTCACATGCAAATACATACATAAAATAAGGACTCAATTGTGAGAGGGTAAAAACAATTTTTATTCACCACCTAAGTAGTTTTATCACAGATATCAAATCAGCAAATTGGCAGAAAATACATAGCAAGGCCACATGAACACCAATGCAATGAATGACCTTTTTTTTGCCTGATAATGGTTAAATGATAAATACTGAGCAGGGTACCAGAAGAATTCCCCTGGTTTTCTTCTAATAGTGACATGGGATCTTCTACATCCACCTGCATAGGTAAACATGGGCCGATGTTTCATGTCTCTTCCATCTTCAACAACAGAAACAGAAAATGCTGGAAAAAATCAGCAGGTCTGGCAGCATCTGTAGAGAGAGGAACAGGGTTAACGTTTTGAGTCTAATGTCTGACTAGAGTCTGACTCTTCCGAAGAAGAGTCAAGCTGGATTCAAAACATTAATTCATCCCACCCTGGATCGAGGTTTGAGCAAAAATGTGAATGCCGCTTGGGAGAATGGCTCATCTGCCAACCACAAATGTGGATGGGCCACGTGAAATCACTGTTGACTGCATCGTTAAGGGCTTAATTGCTTGATTAATTGTCAGCGGGTGTGCTTCCGACTGCCGCGCACCCCTGCCAAGTGAAATATCACACTCGCCCGCCATCATCTTGTGCTATTTTTGTCTGTTCGGGCCAGGTGTGCCCACCCATGAGACATAAAATTCTGGCCAGTATTTTATACAGGTTTATCATAACTTCCTTGCTTTTGTACTCTATGCTCTTCTTTATAAAGCCCAGGATCCCATATGCTTTATTTCTCAACTTGCCCTGCCACTTTCAATGATTAGTGTACATATACCCAAGATTTCTCTGCTCCTGCCTCCCCTTGAGAATTGTTCCCCTTAATTTATATTGTCTCTCCTCGTACCTTACGAAAATGAATCACTTCACACTTTTCTACACTAAATTTCATGTCATTTGTCTGCCTATGCCACCAACCTGCCTATGTCCTCTTGAAGTTTATCATTATATTCCTCACAGCTCATAATATTTCCAAGTTTTGTGTCATCCACAAATTTTGAAATTGTGTCCTAACTGCCCATGTCTAGGTCATTAATATATATAAAGAAAAGTAGGGGTCCTTACATTTGCCTTTGGGAAAGCCCACTATAAATCTTTCTACAGTCCAAAAGCAATTGTTCACCATTAGTCTTTATTTCCTTTCACTCAGCCAATTTCAGACCAATGTTGCTACTGTACCTTTTATTCCATTAGCTTAAACTTTTCTGATAAGACTGTCTTGTGGCACTTTATCAAATGCCTTTTGGAAGTCCATGTACACCACATCTACTATTGTACCCTCATCAATCCTTTTAGTTAACTCATCAAAAAAACTCAAGCAAGTAAGGTAAACAGGATTTATCCTTAATATGGCCTGTATATCTGCAGATATTTCAATTTTCCAAGCAAAAAAAATTAATGTCAAGAGTTGAAAGTTAATTTGGCACTCATTCTTGATATTAGCACTGCTGGTGGCCGCTGTTCTTACCTACAGTGCATGCGGTGTATTTCCAATCCATGAATTGGCATCACAGGATCAAACAATACACTGTGAAATCTGTAAAGTAAGGTCACCTAGTAGACTTGCACAGATGTCCTTTATTTGAAAGCTACCATATTTTCAAAATGGTTATTGTATGTTCAGTACAAAACATCACAGAATCATCGCCATGTAAACTTACTTATATTGCAATACATTCATGCCATCTCTTCATACACAGATTACAGTAAATACAATGATGCTGTGCCTGTAAATTCTGGACCATAGTCCATTAAGCTCCATCTATGGCAACTCTGGCTTGCTTCCTTAGCTCATTCTGTATATCAGTCCCCTTGAGATAAAGACCAACATTTCATTAGCCTTTTTAATTTTTTAGTACAATAATATAGGTTCAGACATTCAGCAAGTGTTGCCCAAAGTCTCTTTGGAAAAATGTCTTTTTGGCTTGATGGTAGCACCCTGTTAGTGGAATGCACCACTTGTGTTGTCACTGCATAATAGTAGTGTGAAACGGTCGGCTTCACCTGTAGCTAAACTTTTAGAGATATTTACCCTTCCATGATAATTTGAGACAGACTGGGTACTTTTCAGGTTTGAAAGTGGCAGCTTAGGCCCATTCATGGCGTTGAATTTTACATCACACAGGCGGGCGCATGCCCAACCCAATTGGGCATAAAGCCGTATGGGAAGACACCGGGCGAGTGTCCCGATGTCATCCCATACACACGCAATATTTCACTCGGCGGATGTGCGCAAAACTTGGAAGCGTGCACGCTTTCAAGTTTTGCGCCATTAATTGGCCAGCCAGCGTGAAAGGCATGCTGAGAATGTCAGCGCTGCTGTGATGGGGGTGGGAGGAGAGCAAGCGCTGAAGTCTGTGCATGCATGGGAGTGTGCACACTGAAAGCTCCCTGAAGGCACAGAGCTGCCTCCGGGAGCTGAAGAATTGTGGATTCAAAAATAAAGATTTTAAAAATGAGAGAAACATGTCTCCACATGTCACATGAGCAGGGACATATTATAAATGATGTTTACAATTATGTTTTATTTTTCTTTTAATTACAGTTGGAAACCTCATCTCACCCATGGATGATGTTTCCTAAAAAATGCAAGGGCCGCTTGGCCTATTGGCCTGCCTGCCAACCATAAGGTTGGACAGGCAGCGAAAAATGGGTTTAACTTTATTTTTTAAGGGCCTTATTAGGCCTCTTAATTGTCGGTGGGAGCACTGCTGACTTTCACACACACCCACCAACTGAAATATCATAAGAGTACACGATGATGTTGGGACGCTCGCCTGACGTCATCACGTATGCGTCCACCCATGGGACATAAAATGTCCCCATGTATTTATCCAGTTCCCCTATAAACGCATCTAAGCTATTCACTGAAAAGTGTCTCTGTGTACTATATATGATAGTTAGTTCAGCCACCAGCACCAGTTCAGTTTTCACCCAAAACACTTCAAGTGATCTCTCCTATTTAGTTAAACAGGTACAGCTACAAAGCACACAGCAGATTGATCAATATCTGAAAGACAAAGATAGGGGAAAAAGGTCAAAGGAGGTTTTGTACATTTGCAAAGAGGAGTCCTGGATTGTTTACGTTGCCGAGGAAGAATTCGAGTGTACTATGGAGGCTGAGTGTCTCACTTGAGGTGGTGAAGGCAGAAACCCTCAACTTATTTAAAAAGTACCTGGATCTGCACCTGAAGTGCTGTAACCTGTAAGGTACAGATCAGATGCTGGAAGGTGGTATTAGAATGGGTGGTTAGTTTTTTTATTTTCTCTTTATCAGCCCATGCATACATGATGGGCTGAATGGCCTCTTTCTGTGCCATGACTTTTCTATGGTTCTAGCTAAGGCTTTGTACACCAAATGTGCTCTACTCTGCACCAAGGTTTTGAATTCATGTTGCTGGCTGTTGGATAGACTAAGAGACTAAGAGCACTCTTCAGGTCTGGTGTTGATGACAGTGTAAAATTACAAGGATATTGGAAAAGAATCATGGAGCAGAATGACAGCAATAATAATATTGGCGCATGAGTGAGATCAAAGGAGTGGATACACGTGAGGAATTTAATAAATAGTTTCTTTCAGGGATGAACAAGAGGATGAAGGGAGTAAAAAGCAGGAATATATAACAGGAACAAACTGACCAGAAATAAACTTATGCTGATGAAGTCTTTCAAGATGACTATGTGATAGCAAAATTGAATAGAAGGCCATGTGAGGTTGGAGAATGAAGAACAAGAGAAAAAAAGGAAGACCTGCATTTATTATTGCCTTTCATGATCACCCAATGTCCCAAATGAAGTATTTTGTGAAGTGTGGTCAAAACTGTAATATAAGAAACAGGGCAGCCAATTTGCACACAAAAAAACTCCCACAAATAGCAATGTGACAATGACGAAGTAATCTGTTGTGTGTGAGATTGAATAAGGGACAAATTTTAGCCAGGACACCAAGGATAACTCTGCTGCTGTTCCTCGAAATAGTGCCATGGAACCTTATATTTCTACCCGAGAGGGAGAAGTGATCTCAGTTTAATATCTCATCTGGATGACAACACCTCCAACAGTGTAGCACTCCCTCAGCATTGCACTGAAGTATCAGCTTAGATTTTCTGCTCACATCCTGGAGCGGGACCTGAACCCAGAACTTGAGTATTACTTAAGAAAGAGACATGCTGTCAAAGCTTTTCATCTTGCACTCATCAGAACAGATGCAAGAATGCCAAATTTCAAAGGCAACAACATTTTATACTGCATGAGAAAAGAGATGCTGATTGGTTGGCAAGTCTTCTATGATTTGTTGAGACATTGCAATGGCGAATGCACTAGGCAGTCACTGTTCCTCATACATTTGTTTATTCAAAAATGGTGCAATGTCTGGATGTATTCCTTTTGCCTGCAGAGGACAGGTCCCAGCATATGAATATTGCAGCTTTTCGCAGGTATAAGTGAGCTACATTGCGAGCCCAATTAAGAAACTTAAATTGGTTATTTGCATAAGTCTTCACACACTCGGGATTATTCAGCAAGTGCTGCCCAAATCATGGAATCATATCTAATGTTAGACATTATGTTTTGTGTTTTACAAGCACAGGCTGGTTGAGTATAGTTTAAGTATTCTGCCTATTTCGAACTACTGAAGGGTTGTGCTGTTTGATATGATTGGGATGTATGGCCAATGTACCTGGAATCACACCAGCACTGAAATTCATATATGATGTTGCCTATTTGTGTGGTAGGCAGAATTTCATTTTGTCTTGACGGCAGCATCCTGTTAGTGGAGAACACCACTTGTGTTGCCACTACATAGTAGCAGCGTGAAATGGCTAGCTTCACCTGTTGCTCAATGTTTCGAGATACTTTACCCTTCCAAGATAATTTGAAGTAGACTGGACACTTTTCAGGTTCAAAAGTGGTGGCCTTAGGCCTATTCGTGAGTATGCACGATACAGAGCTGTTCAGGGTAACCAATATCCCGCAGAATAGCTTTGATGCGCCCTATTTCAGTATCAAGCTTGCATAGTGAGCAAATAGCTCGGCCCTATTTACCAGATTGTCAATAATGCCAATCTTGTAGCACGTGGAAATGTCAGAATCCCAATGCTTATATTGAACAGTGAAGATAGGCTTGCAGTAGATGGTAGAAGACAGCCCATTAGCAGATTTCTTAACAAGCTCATTGAGGAAAGGGAACACATTGGATTGCTCCATTTCAAACCTGTATTTGAGTGTGGGATGCAGCGCATTAAGGTGTACTGTAGATTCAAATATAGCAAATGTGTCATCTACGTATCAGAAATATGCAGGTGGTAGGAGGTTAGGTGTTGTTCCATTGAAGGCGCATTTCTCATGGAAACCAATGAAAATGTTAGCAAAAGCTGGGCCTGGAGGAAATACCATAGCCACACCATGTATTTGGGCAGATATAGTGTCATTAAAGCTGAACTGCCAAGTTCATCAGCAAATCTTGTAAATTGAGCTCGAGCTATTTCTCACTATACAATCTTGATGCCAGAATAGGGCGCACCAAAGTTATCCAGTGGGATAATAGTTACCCCAATCAGATCATTGCTCACTGTGTGGCCAATTAATGGCAAGCCAGCGTGAAATGTGGGCTGAAAAGCTCAGCGCTGTGGGCGTGGGGGCGGTAAGAGGGCATGCGATGACGCTTTTGTGGGCATGGGCAAGCACTGAGGGAAAGCTCCCTGAAGGCAGATAGCTGCCTCAGGGAGCTGCTGACCGAAAACCATGAAATCGCAGTCGGGGGCTGATTGTGGGTGGCAGACGGTCTCCTGGCTGTTCCTGGGCCCACCTGTCTAACAAATGGAAAATCCTGCTCAAAAGGAAGAGAGGAATAGAATATTATGCTGATAGGGTTAGATGAAAAGAGATGGAGGGGGCTTGTGTGGAAAATAGACATAGGTATGGTCCAGTTAGACCAAATAGTCAATTTCTGTGTAATTGTATCCTATGTAATTAAAGTCTATCTTACACCCTATAGCCATTTATGCAGTTGCTGAACTAAGAAAGTGATAAATGATCTGTCAATGAACTTCCCTCCAACATAAGGTCAGAAGTGGGGATGTTAGCTGATGATTGCACAATGTTCAGCACCATTCATGACTCCTCAGATAATGAAGCAGTCCATGTCGAAATGCAGCAAGACCTGGACAATATCCAGGTTGGACTGACAAGTGGCAAATAACATTGCACCACACAAGTGCCAGGCGATGACCATCTCCAACAAGGGAGAATCTAACTATCTCCCCTGGACATTCAATGGCATTACCATTATGAACAATCTGAGGGATACTATTGACCAAAAACTGAACTGAACCAGCCATATAAATACTGCAGCTTCAGGAGCAGGTCAGAAGCTGCAAATTCTGTGGAAAGTAACTCACCTCCTGATTCTCCAAAGCCTGTCCACCATCTACAAGGCATAAGTAAGGAGTGTGATGGAATACTCTCCACTTGCCTGAATGAGTGCAGCTCCAACAGCACTCAAGAAGCTCAACACCATTCAGAGTAAAGCAGCCCACTTAACTGGCATCCCATCCACCACTTTCAACATCTACTCACTCCACCACCAACGCACAGTGGCAGTGGTGTGTAACATCTACAAGCTGCACTGCTGCAACTCACCAAGGCTCCTTTGACAGTACCTTGCAAAACCCTGATGTCTACCATTGATAAGGAGAAGGGCAGCAGATGGATGGGAACACTACCACCTACAAGTTCCCCTCCAAGTCACTCACCATCCTGATTTGGAAATATATCACCAGTCCTTTACTGTCGCTGGGTCAAAATCCTGCAACTCCCTTCCTAATAGTACTATGGGTGTACCTACACCACAGGGACTGCAGCAGTTCAAGAAGGCAGCTTACCACCACCTTCTCAAGGGCAATTATGGATCGGCAATAAATGCTGGCTTAGCCAGTGATACCCACATCCCATGAAAGAATAAAAAAAACGTTAATTGGCACACTTAAAAGATGGCAGTCACTAAAACTGTTACCTACAATCGCTGGAATAGCAAAGAATGGATTATCTCATTCAGATTCTTCTAGTAGGCAAACGTACTTGACATTGGGAGGAACTGAAGTCATGGTTCATCAGTATGAGATGATTTAACCAGATCTTCATCCCAGAGAGGTGAGTTCACTGTTTTATTGACCTACACTAGGAGAGAAGGGATAGATGGTCGAGCCTCCACAATCTGATGTGTCAAAAACTGGCCACTCATTTGTTTATGCTTTCCATAGCCTCTAAGTAGCCTTTTGTCAATTTTCCAAGTTTCTGGGTCCTTCACAAGTTTTTGTTCCATATGCAAGAGAAGAAGAGAGCAGGCCTTGTAATGAAACACCATGACTCACACTGGCCCTTGCAGGTACCATCTCCGGAATCAACACATAGCCTACACTAGAGGATCAATTAGAGGTGTCTACATTGGGAGATCCAGCACACACTGGTGAGCAGGAGTGAAGGTGAAAGAAAGGCACAGGACACACCTCACCAGAGGGTGCACTTGCATGCTTGCTCTAACATTTGTTATGAAAGCCAAACTTGCCTTAACGCGAACTTGGAAATTGGGAACTTCAACTCCTGACAGATCTTGGACTTTCTGCGTGTGTGGAGGCCGAGAGCGGGCTGCACATGTGCACTTCAGCATCGTTAAGTTCTTTGGGCCTAGGGTGGGCCCAGCACGCCTGCACAGAAAGAGAAGCAAAAGGAACAGGATGGAAAATCCCAGGTCAGGTAACCGGGAGCAGAGACCCATGGAGGACCTAGGTAGAGGACGGAGACAGGGGAAAGGGACAAGTCCCAGATAAGTTCAGTTGAAACAGCGGGGCAGAGAAACAGGCTCTAAGTTAGAGAAAAGGCTTTGGGGAGCAGACTTTAAGTAAAAAGGGCGCAGGAGAAGCCTGGTAATTGAAGAGGGCTGTTGGAGCAAAGGTATTCCTTTGGAGCAATAGCGTTCTGCTTGGCATGGTCGAAAATTAAAAGTTGTGCCTGTAATTTGGTGATTGAGTGTAGACTCGGAAATCCAGGTGAACAGAATCTCGGGAGACAAGATTGAAACCCTGCGAGATGGGCTGTTGATGAAGCTGTCCGAGATGGAGCGACTTTTGGAGAAAATTCCAAGGCAAGTTCTTTGAAGATGAAGATTGGAATCTAAGGCGTGAGAATCTGAATTTCAGTGAGATTGGTTGACTCACAGTGTTACTGACGTTGGGTGGGTTGTTGAGAAATCTATGGAATTATGCCTTGGTTGCATCTGTCATTTATTGTATTGTGTAGTGTGTTCGACCACAGTTGGCTTGTTATTTAACATGTACCTCATACTTACCCTGAATGTTAGAGTATAAGATTTCAAATTGTTTTATTTTTCTGACCTTTCTTTTTTATTCATTTATGGAATGTGTGCACCACTGGCTGGGCCCGCAATTATTGCCTATCATTAATTACCTTTGAGAAGGCAGTGGTGAGCTGCCTTCTTGAACCGCTGCAGTCCATGTGGTTTAGGTACACCCTTAGAGCTATTAGGAAGGAAGTTCCAGGATTTTGACCAAACGACACTGAAGGAACAGCAATGTATTTCCAATTCAGGATGGTGGTGGCTCGGAGGGGAGCTTCCAGGTGGTGGTGTTCCCTGTATCTGCTGCCCTTGTCCTTCTAGATGGTAGTGGTCATGGGTTTGGAAGGTGCTGCCTAAGGAACCTTGGTGAATCCCTGCCATGCATCTCGTAGATGGTATACACTGCTGTTACTATTTTATAGTAAAGTTTATTTTTGTTTATTCAAAGCCTGTGGAATCTTGTGACTTTTTTCACTGAGCAAATATCTTAAATCTAAAACTTTGTCAACTTTAAACAATACGTTATTGATCCCTAACCAGATCCTACCAATAACTTGGGGGTCTGGCCGAGGATCATAACACATTACAGCCATAGATAATTAGTTCCAGGGTCGAGCCTTTAAAATTAAACTGATAGGCATGCATAACGAATTGTTTGGTGAATTGGATGGGCTAATAGGGAGCCTCTGCATCCTGGCAAACAGTTTGGAAGAGTACTTATTCCAACTTTCTGTAGGATCACTGCACGTGGAACCGAGGAGCGTGCAGCTCAAGAATACTGCAGCAGGGCACTCACAACTAACTCTGCCAGCTTCAGTGGAAGCTCACACTAGTGCCCCTCGAGCAAGAGGCTCCACCATCTCCACAGGTATCCACAGATTGTATGAAAGCAAGGACTGGGACCTCGACACTGTCACAGCCCTACAGCTCTTCCACAGATCAGTGCAAGCGCTGAGGCACAGCCCTCTGCAAGTGGCAGATTGCCATGGGAAAGGCTCTTGCTCTCTTCTCTCAGAGAGTCTGTTTGCTGCCCTGCTGATCATTCAACCAATACCCATTCTGGTTCCAGAAAGCCACCTGGGCCTGATTGCCCTTGTTTTGACTGTTCTTGCTTGGGTGGTCCTGCCAGGAATGATCCGCCTGTCATAGCTTTTGGGCATAGGAGCATGCCTTCCCACCACATCAGGTGCAATTGCTAAGGAAGAATGATCATTAGTTGCATTAGGGTGATTATTAATTTATGCAAGTGTAAATGCTCACTTGCAGTTTTTTACTGGCTGCTTAATGATACAGTGTTAGTTTGGTGAGCAGTTGTTGACCAGGTGATGTAATTTGCCTGAAAGCTCCATATGTTTTTCGGATTAAATGTAATCCTAAGGATGGTGGAACGGATAGGACAGTTAGTGCAAGTCAATAGGAATTATTTTGTCTCAGGACTTCTCAAAGTGCTCTTGCAGCTCCCAGGTCTTGCACTTCTTTGTCATCCTCTGCTCCTTCCATCCCCACGCCTTCCTCCACAGGTGACAAAGTCATGAGGCACGCAGCAAACAGGGGCATTCACCTTGGATTTGTAACAAGCACCTCAGGTTTGACTAATTTAATTAACTTTTTTAAGGCAATCACAAAGTGTATAGATAAAACAGCTAAACCAATTTAGGAGGCATGGAAAACAATGAGGAAGAATGAAGGAAATCATAAGTACACAGGAGCTAGTGGAATTGGTAGATAGGCGACAGAAGCCATTCAACACAGAGAAATGTGAAGCAATATATTTTAAGGAAAGAACAATGAAAGGAAACTTATTACATATTAAGAATTATAATATGGAGGAGCAGTGTGCAGATGCAGCAATCTTTAAAGGTTCGTTGCACGTTTTTTATATTCATTCACGGAATGTGGGCTTCGGTGGCTGGGCCAGCATTTATTGCCTATCACTAGTTGCCCTTGAGAAGCTGGTGGTGAGCTGCCTTCTTGAGCCACTGCAGTCCATGTGGTGTAGGTATGCCCACAGTGCTGTTAGGGAGGAAGTTCCAGGATTTTGACTCAGCGACAGTGAAGGAACAGCAATATATTTCCAAGTCAGGATGGTGAGTGATTTGGAGGGGAACTTGCAAGTGGTGGTGTTCCCATCTATCTGCTGCCCTTGTCCTTCTAGATGGTAGTGATCGTGGGTTTGGAAGATGCTGTCTAAGGAACCTTGGTGAATTTCTGCAGTACATCTTGTAGATGGTACACGCTGCGGCTACTGTGCATTGGTGGTGGAGGGAGTGAATGTTTGTGGATGTGGTGCCAATCAAGCAGGCTGCTTTGTTCTGGACAGTGTCAAGCTTCTTGAGTGTTGTGGGAGCTGCACTCATCCAGGCAAGTGAGGTGTATTCCATCACTCTCCTTACTAGTACCTTGTAGATGGTGGACAGGCTTTGGGGAGTCAGGGGGTGAGTTACTTGTCACAGGATTCCAGGTAAAACTGCAACAGAAAATGAAAATTCTGAGTGTTTCACACCTCGACAGTGATTATGAAAGCAGCAACATTGGTTAGGTTGCTGTTACACTGGTGTCTGCAATTCCGGGCAAAAGGATATTAGAGCCAAAGTTGTGTCTTATCCTTGGGTGGAGTGGCGTGGGTGTGGAAATTGTGAGGAACCCAATTGCACAGGGATTCTGCCTTGCAGAGAGGAGATGGGGAAGTTTCAGTGGAGGAGTATGTACTTTACAAGTATTAAAACTTCATCTACAACAGCAATAAGGATGTTATACAGTACCCCAAGGCTTATGAGAGGGGGAAACTGACAAAAACTTCCAGGTCCTAATCACTATCCAGTCACTTTCATAAAAATGATGCATTTGTGGATTTCAGGTGAAACAAAATCAGGCTCAATTGTGATGTTTCCCAAATAGCCAATGTTCTGTCTGGGCACATACCTCAAAGATAGCCATTGCTGCAAGGTACCAAAGAGTGCTAGACACTCAGAACATACACAATGAATCCATATGAGAGGAAAGGAGAAATCTGGAAGAAAAAATAACTCCTCTAAAGGCCGCAGCTCTAATACATGTTAAAAGTCTGATGGATAACAATATTAAAGTCAATAATTTCTTAAATTTTCACTCATATACATATTTAATGTAATACAACACAAAAAATAGGCAAAATCTAGTTGTGAAACTCAGTATTGCCAACGTCAAAGTTTGCTCTGGTTAAGGTTATTACTTTTAACCTTGGACCCTTGACTTTTCAGCTCGATTGCAACATAGGGTGGAAATCACATCTCTGAAACAGCAGTATTCAGGTTGAGTGCCATGTTGCTGGATCACGCTCTGCCCTCTGGAGAAGAGTCCAATCTTAGGAGCCCTAGTGGGCATTGAAAGCTGGTGAAGGAGCGCTGTCCAGATGTCACAGCCCCAACCAGCTGATGCAAATCCATGACAGCCAATTTGGACAATGCATGTCCGGGAAACAAATTCACGTGTCATTCTCTGTAACAGCAAATATGAAGCTGCAAAATTGGGCCTGCACTAGCGTCTTTAAAATGTTAGCCACCTACCATGCAGGTAAGGGAATTTTAAAGAATGTCTGCCATTACAAAGCATCTGGAAGTATTGTGGAGTATTTTTGGAGGTTTTGTGGTGCGTTGCCAGATTTGATAGGGAAAGTTAATGCATCCTCAGAGACAGGACAGAGGAGTAGGTGAATGATCCACACAAAGGCTGCAACAAGTATGGGGGCACAGTGGCAGTCCTGCTAGGACTGCAGCATGACTGGGAGATGGAGCAAGGTCTGTGGATCTGTGGAGTGCCCTCTGCCTACTTGGAGTCGGACTCCTCCATGCCCCCAGAAACATGACATTCAACCTGAATAGTGCTGTTACAGAGATGAAATTTCTACCTTATGTAGCTATCGAGCTGAAAAGTCAGTGTTCCAAAGTTAAATGTAAATACCTTGTGACCTTAACCAGGGCAAACTTTGACATTGGCAATACTGAGTTTCACAACTAGATTTTGCATATTTTTTGTGTTGTTTTGCATTAAATGACAGTGACAGAAGGGTGCCTGGCAGGCCAGCATGCATCCAGCATCTTGGTGTGAATGTCCAGTGCTCTCCTGTATGTCTTTAAATCAAGGTCCTCATTTGATACCTCTTCAGCACAGCTTGTCTGTGTCCTCACCCTCAGGCGAACTTGCAAGTGAGTCATTCTTTCTCCCTGAGCTGGCTGCAGCCCACTTGTGTCTGGTGACTCATATTGTGCTGATCCCAACTCTATACTTGCCTTCAAGATGTGTGCCAGTTCCTGAGTTGGTGGCTGCAAGTATCAGAACAAGTGATGGGGGCTCTTTATTGTTTCTGTGCTGTTGCTCTCTCTTCCTTCTTGGGCAGGCGGCAGTAACTGGATACCTGAAAGCAAGAAATCAGAAGGAGAGGGTTGTTTTGAGGGATGGGGTGGGAGTTGGGAAGCAAGAGGTCCTTGCTCGCAGTAATGACTTGACATACCGGACAGGTTTCAACTTGAAATAGATAACTTTATTACAAAGAGCTTTTCAGATGCTACGTGCTTGAACCAGATCCTTGGCAAGAATCTGGGTGACCCCAGATTACCAACGCCTAGGGGTCATTGGTCCGAGCCTCCAAGTACAATCATGTGGCCCCAGATAAGCAGTAGGAATGGCTATACCTTCAATTACTGCATTTCTTCCCCTTTTAGTTTTTCTTTACAGTTGCTATTTACAGAGAACACCCCACAACACATACTCAGGTGATTAAAGATTAAGTCTCTGAGGTGGTTTCCTTATTCAGTTAGAGCAACGTAGCTCTACCACTTAAGGTTCTTCCATTGGAAAACATGATCAGGAACTGCAGCAACAGATACATCATTAGAAAGTGGCAGTTCAGGTTTTCAGATATCGGGTATGCCTATTCTAGGACAAGCTGTCACCTTAGGGATTAATGGTTCGACATTCACAGCTGGAATAGCTGGAATGTCTTTTTATTCCTAACATGATCCATATATTTATGAACAATTCGGTCTTCCACTTCCACCTAAAAGGACAAGGAAACAGTTCCTGAGACAGTTGTACCAGGAACCCAAAAAGGTCCACTTCCAAAATTTCACACGAAAACCATGTTTCCCACAGCAAATCTTTGAGCTTTGCTTTGAATATCGTGATTCAATTTTTGATTACTCTGATTATTCCCTATCTTCCCCTCTAAGTTTGGAAACCTAAGACTTAACCTTGTACGTAGGTAGCATTTCATCAATAATTCAGATGGCAATGAACCCGTAGCTGAATGAGGCATGATATGATAATTGAGAGGAAAGCGGGAAACTTGGGTTTCTAGAGTTCCTTCTGATAACCTCTTCATTCCAGATTTGAAAGTTTGCACAGCTCTTTCAGATAAACTCATTTGAAGATGGATGATATGATGTTGTTTTAATATGCTTGGATTCCATTTAAACTCTTGAATCTCTGAAACTCTGTACTGATAAAGATTGCACCATTATCCAAAACAATAACTTCCTCTGGGACATGTATACTAAAACTATGACGCAGCTTTTCGATAGTTGTGTTCGATGTTGGTGATCTGACTTCATACACATCCATCCATTTAGAATGCTCATCTACGATCAATAAAAGCATGGTACCTAAGAATGGTCCTACATAACCAAGAATGGTCCTACATAACCAATGTGTAGTCTACCCCAGGGTCAACCAGGCCACTCCCACAGATGCAGTGGAGCTGAAACAGGCAACTTCTGTTGTTGCTGACAATGGAGACAGTACTTGACCATGCTTTCAGTGTCACTGTCAATGCCTGGCCATCAGACATAGCTTCGTGCAAGCGTTTTCATCTTCGATATGCATTGATGCACACTGTGAAGCTCTGCCAAGAGTGGTTCTCCTCCTTGCGAAGGGACGATAACTCTTGATCCCCACAACAAGATTCCATCTTGACAACATAACTCTGTTTTTCAGGCATGCAATGGTCTCATTTCTTTAGACACTGGTGAATTCAACCACCCTTGCAAAACAAGGTCTCTGACTTTAGACACAATTGGATCTCTGTTCATCCAATTCCTAATTTGTTTCACACACACGGGCCAATAATCCAAGAAATTCAGTACAAGTACAACTTCTTGTGGCACTGGAGCATGTGCAATGCTATCTATTAATGGGAGGTGACTGAGTCCGTCTGCATTTGCAGTATACAAGCCAGGATTGTGCATAAAGGTATACTTATAAGCAGATAATATCAAAGCCCCACCTTGAATTCTTGCTGAAACTATTGGCGGAATGGTTTTATCTTCACTGGATAAATGGTCCCACACAAAGGTGAAATGTCATCCATATGGGTATTGATGGAATTTCTTCACTCCAAATATCACCGATAAACATTCTTTTTCCATTTGTGAATAATCCTTCTCGGCTGTGGATAGGGTTCTTGAGACAGCCAATTGGCCTTTTTGATCCCATTTCTGTCTTTTCTTTTTCTGTTTGCCGCAGAGTTTTCAGAGTCAGGCAAATTTCTCTCTGGCGAGATCTTAACTTGGCTCAGTTCAGGGGTTGAGCTACCAATTTTTTCATTACCCATTCGCATCTCACCAAAGTAGGAGGGGAAATTTAAACACAATTAATTAATAAATCTGGAATTAAAAGGCTAGTCTCAGTAATGAAATAACTGAATTGTTGTAAAAACCCATCTGGTTTGCTATTGTCCTTCACGGTCAGAAATCTGCCGCCCTTACCCAGTCTGGCTACGTATGACTCCAGATTCACAGCAATGTAGTTGATTCCTAACTGCCTCCTGAAATGGCCAGACAGGACACTCAGTAGTATTAAACCACTATGGAGGGAAAAAGTGCTCTGGGTGAACTAAGAAGATGGCCCACCAACATCTTCTCAAGAGCAATTAAGGATGGGCAATAAATGCTGACCTTGCTAGTGACGTTCATATTCCAAGAACAAATATTTTAAAAATCCTCAATGTTATCTGTCACAGATGACTGCATGAAGCTGAGAGCCATCTGACTCCACAGAGCTCACGAGATGCAAGTGTCCTCGTCCCCCACCAGTTCTGCTCTACTCCCTTCTATTGTGTGCTAACTTGTTCTCTTAGAGAGAAGGCAGAGTCAGTGATTGTATAGCACGTGTTTGGATGATGTGCATGTCATAGGTGAATAGCTGAACCTATGGGGAAGCAGTGAGAGGTAAATGTGAGGCTTGCAGCATTGCAAGGTGTGGGAAGGAAATGTTGAGTGTTTGGATGCAAGACATGAGTCCTGAGTGCTAGGGAGTGCCGACGAGTAAGTAATAGGGGTATGGTGCATTGAGCTGTGAGAGTGGTTGGTTTTGTGGTGGGTAGGAAATGTTGTGTGAAGTTGCATTCTCTGACTTTGACCACCCATGTGCACTGCTCCCACTCTCTTCTAAGGCTGTTCCTGGAGGTATTCCTGGCCACCCATGAAACCATGGCTTCTCTCCACCTGTCCAACTCCACCACAAATGCTCCAATGCTGCATCCTTCACCCTGGAACCATATTTGTGTCCTGGCTTTCCATTTTCCGTGTCTAACAATTTAGAAACATCATTTAGTGCAGTTTTCCTTTGAGAGGAGCAATCTGCCTTTAAGAAGAGCAAGCTGGCTGCACCATGTGCTCACAGCACAACATTGTGTGGCCCCCCACTAAGCACAGAGGCAGCCACCAGTGCAAAGAGGATGCCAGCAGCGAGCAAACTGCTTAGCCCACACTGCAATCATGAAAATGATGTAGGAGCATTAAGTATGCATGCTGGCAACTTCCAATGGAATGTTACAACCGGTCCCTAAGCAACGTTCCCCCAATTTGTTATGATCCTGGACCGAGGTACCCCAAATTGTTATGCTCCCGAGTGAGGAGGGATGAACTGGCTCCCTTTCTTTGTTCAACCCTCTTCAGTTGGTTGCAACAAGATTAATTTAAAAAGGATCCCTTACCTTGTGGATACTTTCACGCAGTCCAAATGTATTTATGTTCTAAAAGGAACCAAATTAACTATGCTGCCTTGAGTCAAAGAAAGAGTGAGTTTATTAGTTACTAAACATGAGGAAAAATAATAAAAGCACAACACACATAGACGAGAAATTGAGTCCAAAATTAAAAGTTAAAAAAGATATATGAATCAGTCCTTTGGCTTGTCCATGAGGAGTAGATGGTGAAGCGTTGCGGCCATTAAGTTGGGATGATTTTGGTAGTGCTCACTTTGGCAATTGAGTAGTTGGTTTGGAGATTTTTGGTTCTGTAGGTTAGCTGAAAGAAGTTGTTTCCATTTCAACTTTGGCTTTGCTGACTTGCGACTTGCTTCCAGCAATCAGAGAGGGAGGACTTTTTTATTTTACCTGTGAGCACAGGGATGCCCAGTTGATGTTCTTCACCTTTGACCTTCATAGCACACACACACAAACCAGAAAAGAACACCAGACTAGCACACAGAACTAGGGTTGCAGTTGGCTTTTTTAACCCCTTTCCTTATGTATTCTTGGAAGGGAAAAAACAAACATGTGTTTTGCCCAGACCTGTATTCTTTTCAACTCAGTTCATGTTCACAGTCTGGGATATAACTCAACAGGAGGTGATTTCTGCTGAGATGGAAATCATTTTCCATTATCTCCACAATGACCGGAGATCACGGTTCAGTTTTTCCATTGTATCTTTTCCTTTGAAGTGCCTCTGTCTGAAGCAGGCCGTGTCACAACTTCTAGGAGCGACATTCCTGAACTAGTTGGTCAAGTAATCCACATAGGAATTTTCCAGCAAGTGGTTACCTTACAGTCTCAGCCAGCTTTTGCTTGTATGTCCTTTTTTTAAAAATACACGTCTTACTTAAAAATCCAATATGGCCATAAGTAATTCAGGGATAGGATCTGTGGTCATAACAGAAACCAACATGGAAAAGCCACAAATCATGATTGCCATGCGGACAAATTTTTAGTCCATGTTAGAAAATAGAGATAGTTTCAGTAAGTTATATTGGTCATTGTAGGAATAAGTTTTAGCTTTAAAGTTTAAGTTTGTTTTGTGTTTCTGTCTCTGTGCATTAGGAAAGGTCAAACTGAGTGGTAGTTTCACTTAAAAAAAGGTGCCTCCACTTCTAATGAGTTTTATGACGACAGGTGCAGCTAAGGCAAACAAACAATAGAGGAAGAATTGGGCTGTTGCCTAGAAACAGGAGTCCAGAGAGGCAGCACCTCCCCCCCCACCCCCCAGAGACACACACAGAAAAGCTAGAAAGAGTAGTTTGTTTTGGAAGCTGTTGGAGTTCAGCTGACTTTGAAGATGGCTGCAAAGAAGCAGCCTAGAGGGGCAGATAGCCAGCTCCAAGCTAAAAGTGGTTGAAAGTAGCTGCTAAGAGAGACTAGAAAAGGGGACAGATAGCCGGTCCCAAACTAAGGAAACAACCCAAAAATCCAGAAGACCTTTTAGTCAGAGGGAGGACAAGAAACTGGAAAAGGTCCTGTTAATGAAATTAAGAGCAAGGGACAGACAGAAAGGCTCCAAGCTTCAGATTTAAAGCTGTAGAAAGCATATTTAAAGTGAGAACAACTTGCAAGAGGCTAGAAGGCCCAAAAAGATGGCTGACAGTCTATAACTCTTTGCTACGGACACGTGAAGCAGTGGTATATTGTTGACAGCTGAGTTGGTGAGAAAGAATGCGTGGAAGACAGATTGAATGCATGTGACGGCCCAGGAAAGAGGAACATCGGAAGGAGAGTTTGAAACACTGAAGGTGAGCTCTTGTCGAAGGCATCTGAGTGAAAATGTCAGTTTGGGAGAAAATTCCAAAGTGAGTTCTTGGAGAGTGAAGATCCTCTGGCTGTGGGGTTTAGAAGAAAGGGTCATAATTTCAGGTTATGGGGTAGGCCATTTAGTACTGAAATGAGGAGAAACCTCTTCACTGGTTGGTAAACCTATGGAATTTTCCACCACAGAAGGCTGTGAAGACCAAGTCACCGAATATAATTAAGAAGGAAATAGATTTCTGGACTCTAAAGGCATCAAGGGGTATAGGGAAAGAGCGGGAGTATGGCGTTGAGATAGAGGATCAGCCATGATTATATTGAATGGCGGAGCAGGCTTGAAGGGCCGAGTGACTACTCCTGGTTCTATTTCTTTCTATGTTTCTATGGAAACCTTCTTGTGAAAGGCAGAGTACAGTGAGATTGGCTGGCACACAGTGTGGCAAACATCCAGGGGAAGTTGAGGAGAGATCCATAGCATCTGGTTGAGGTGACATCTGTCAATTGGTTTCAGAGTGTGGTGTGTATGACCACAGGGTACACGGACTGTCTACTTATTGTGGACATTAGAGTATAAGATAACATTTGTAATTTGTGTTATCCTTACACATCTGTATATATTTGTAAAAGTATATCTGTAGGTGAAGGAATATTGTAATATAGTTTGTCTTTTCAAAAATAAAAGTTAGGATCGATCAGCTGGGTTCCATCCTGGGATCAGGCTTGTCCAGGGGTAATCTCAGTGGGGATCATAACAACCATAATCTTGAGTGAAGTAGCGAGACTGTTGTGATCCCAGCTGAACAAGATCCCAGAATGGAACCTGGCTTTATAAACATTATTTTTTATTATTTTTAAACCATGCAAGCTACTTACTGAAACAGATTCATAGAAGTCTACTGGTGACTTTTTAACAAAAAGATAAAACATTGATTAAACAAGAAACATTAACTATATTACACTAGACAACAAAAAGTTTGGAAAGACTTCAACATTGACACCAAGGAAAAAATGATTCAAATTCATGCTATCCCTTTGATCCAAGCAATGCCCTTACAGACCCAACACTCCAGTGAAGAGATACCATTATTTCCACACCAAGGCTAGAGCTGGTTCAGTTGAAAAGAAGCTTCTTTTCCAATAGACTTCTGAACATTCACTCGAAGTCCTTCCACAATTGGTATCTCCCTTGAGATATCCAGAAATTTCATTCTAAATTCTGTTATGATCCCTGCTGATGTTACTACTAGACAAGCCTGATCCCAGGGTGGAACCTGACTTGATAGATCCTAACTTATATTTTTTGTTTAGAAACGTGGAGGGCGGCTACTGAACAGACACAGGGGTCAGCTGATGGACTTTGACCAAAAGAATAAAACATTTATTCAACAAGAAAAGATGAACTATGTTACAACACTCCTTCACCCACAACTATACCTTTACAGATATATACAGATTCATAAGGATAACACAAGTTATAAAAGCTATCTCATACTCTAATGTTCACAGTAAGTACACAGTTCATGTGAATCAATAGGCGACCTGTGGTCAGGCATACCACACTTTGAAATCAAATGACGGATGCCACCTCAAACAGATGCTATGGATTCCTCATCGACTCCCTCGAGACGCTTGTCACACAGTGAACCAACCGGTCTCACTGAACTCTGTCTTTCACACAAGGGTTTCCAATCTCCACTCTTGAAGAACCCACTTTGGAACCTTTCCCTGTACAATGCTTTCTCTCAGATGCCTTCCACCTCCAGGGTTTCAAACTCTCCTTCTGATGTTCCTCTCCCCTGGATCACCTTGTGCATTCAAGCTTTCTTCGATGCACTCTCTATCAGATACAGAACAATACTACTTCACATGCCCATAGTAAGGAGTCATCAACCTTTGGCAGTCTGCTCAGATCTTCTGGCTTCTTGCAATTTTGCTTTAAGTCTGCATCCTGCAGCTTTCTCCCTTTAAGTTTGGAGCCTTCCTCTATGCTCCTTACTGTCACTTCCACTGAACAGGATTTTGTTCCAGATTCCTGCCCTTGTCCTTTGACTTAATTTAAAGGGCTTCTTGGGGCCTTTTTCCCCCTACCTATAGACTGCTGACAACTTGGTATCTCCTTTGAAATACAGAACTCACTCGAGATTCATTGTTACATTAACTTTAGAGCAACTCATCTAAGATTCTTAGACTTATTTTCCTCGACAGTCTGCTAGTATATCCAGCTAGAGAGACTTAAACAAAAACAGAATTACCTGGAAAAACTCAGCTGGTCTGGCAGCATCGGCGGAGAAGAAAAGAGTTGATGTTTCGAGTCCTCATGACCCTTCAACAGAACTAGGTGAATCCAAGGAAGGGGTGAAATATAAGCTGGTTTAAGGTGTGTGTGTGGGGGGGGGGGGGGGGGGGGCGGTTGGGTGGGGGGAGAAAAGTGGAGGGGGGTGGTGTGGTTGTAGGGACAAACAAGCAGTGATAGAAGCAGATCATCAAAAGATCTGCTTCTATCACTGCTTGTTTGTCCCTACAACCACACCACCCCCCTCCACTTCTCTCCCCCCACCCAACCCCACACACACCTTAAACCAGCTTATATTTCACCCTTTCCTTGGATTCACCTAGTTCTGCTGAAGGGTTATGAGGACTCGAAACGTCAACTCTTTTCTTCTCCACCGATGCTGCCAGACCTGCTGAGTTTTTCCAGGTAATTCTGTTTTTGTTTTGGATTTCCAGCATCCGCAGTTTTTTTGTTTTTATATTAGAGAGACTTAAACTGCTTCCTACACCTCAAAGCCATAATCACCAACTGAACTCAAACTGCTTTGGTTTCCCTGTGTCTTTGGGTCCCTCTATCTGGAGCACTGTTGCTTGGCAATAGCACAGTTTTTTCTGCCTTGTGTTTGTTTTAGCTTTCCTTCAAGGGTCATAAAACCTCATTAGAATGCAGGCATCTTTTAAAGTTAAACCAAAATTCAAGTTCTCCCCTTAACGCACAAATACAGAAATACAAATTAAACTTCAAGCTAAAACTCATTCACAACACCCACAAATACCAATATAACTTCCTTAAACTATCTCTAGTTCCCAACAATTTACTATTTAACTTTACAACAATACATATGACTTCCTTAAACTCATTCCCTAAGTAGTTTAGCATTGTTTCCAGCTGGAGAGATCTTACACATTTTTTCTGTCTTCACTCTGTGATATAGATATACCAATTGAACTAAAATCTGTCTTTCTGTCTCTCCCTGTATGGTGTGGGTCTCTCTCTGATCCCCTGTTGCTAGGCAACAGCAAAGTATTTTTCCTACCTTTTGTGTTTGTGTTAACCTCCCTGAACTATTAAGCCCTTGGTAACCCATTTCTTCACTTCAAGAGTCATAAATCCTCATTAAAAATGCAATTTTACAAACACGGTCTGGAATCTTCCCAACTCCATTTCAAAAAAACGTTAAAATGAAACCAATTCCTGGTTTAACACACTAATAAAAAAAAGCATAAATTAAAGCTATATCCTGTTCCTAACATCCACAAATAGAAATATACCTTACTTAAAACTATATCTAGTTCCAAAAAATACTTATCTGAAAGTATCCTTTAGCAATAGTCTTTCTCCATTGACCACTTTTCAAAGAAACCAGAGGATAAGCTAATAGCATCTGTAAACATTCTCCCAAATTGTTATTGAAAAGCAACACCAAGCTCCAGTTCCTTATGGCTCAAAACCAGGCCAGCTTAAATAAGTGCTGTGTGGTGTTCCCATTGTAAATTGATTGTAAATTGATGCTACATCCCAATGAAGCCTCGTTACTCTCTTTCACATTCCCCACAAACAATTGATTCTGTTGGATCAATTTTTGTGATTAACAGTATATTTTAATGCCAAGCAGAAAATTCCACCATTTCAGTTCAACCTTACTGAAATACTATTTTTCTCTGCTTTGTCCCTTCCACCCTGCTTTCAAAAAGCCTCCACAAAACTCTTTGATCTAATTATGATCCCTTGCTGTTTTTCACTCAATAAAAGCACTGTAAAAGCAAATACTTTCACTACCCCTACTCCCAGGTGGGGATGCCTAGAAACTATCGCTTGCAGTTCTCAAATGAACAAGTTTGAATGGTTCAAATGAAATGAAAGGCTTCGAACAAAATCCATTATATTGAGCTCAAATGCTGTGTGTGAAGCATCATTCCATAAATGGCTTCATCTGTTCTAATATATCTCTCTCAGCAATTCATGCTCAGAAAACTTAATCCCTTAAGAGCTAAACTCAACATTGTATAATTGTAATGTAAATTATATCAAACTTTTTCTATACAAAAGTAGTCAGATTTCCTGAAATGTCCAATTAACATAATTAAATTTATTAAGGCATGAGTTTGTAGAGTATCAATTGCCCCCGAGTGTGTTTGACATTCATTCAGAGATTTGAGCACATAACCCATGCTGACATGCCAGTGTTATACTGAGGGATGCTGCACCACCAGAGGTGACATCTTTTGAATGAGACATTAAACCAAGACCCCATCTGCCCTTTTAGGTGGAAGTGAAAATTCCCATGGCATCATTCAAAGGATAACAAGGAGTTCTCTGCAATGTCCTGGCTAATATTTATTCCACAATCAGCATGGATTTCCAGCATCTGCAGTATTTTGCTTTTGGCTAAAAATAATAGATTATCTAGCCTTTGTCACATTACTGTTTGTGGGAGCATGCTGTGCACAAACTGGCTGCCACATTGCAAAGTGATTGACTGTAAACTGCTTTGGAACTCCGAGATTATGAAAGATAAGTCTTTCTTTCAGCTAAAAGAAGACAGAGAATTGGCAACAAAACAAAAATGTTCCAAACACAGAGTAAGTGCAAGAAAATCATTTTACAATACAAGAAGAATGGAAAGCCCAATTTTGGCCTCCTGAGAGAAGGGATTAATGGAGGATATCCACCTGCTCCATGTTTTGAATATAAAGGAACAGCTGAACCGCAAATCAACATATTGCACACCGTGCAAACTTTGATTATATAAATAAATTAAAAGATTATCGCAAGGTTTGTGTTTGTAATTTGCTCTGTGAAATCACCGTGATAGCAAGAAGCATAGCAGGAGTTCCTCCAATAACATTTATGGAATTCAAATCCAACATTATGTTAATTTCACTGAATTGTGACTTGATAATGATATTTCAAATTGTCAGTTCAGGAAATAAGCTTTATCAGTGTGCTGAATGATAGTCTGAACTGGTCTGAATCACTAACCTCAGTGTTAATAATGAAAGAAAAACAAATTATACATTTATATTGCACCTTTCATGACCAGAGGGAACGCCAAAGTTCTTCACAGCTAATGAAGTGTCTTTAAAGTGTAGTCTGTTGTCAGGAAGATATAATAATTTTCAAAATGCTATTGGAATTTATTGTAAAGTAGAGTAGAGTGTGTGTGTAACTTAGTTGAATGAAAGGCAGCTGGTCTGAAGGCTTTGATGTATCAGAAGAGAAGCTAAGTTTGAAATGTTAAGTAGTTAAATGTGGGGAAAGTTTTAGAATGTACGAGGTAAACCAGACTCGCTTAAATTCAAAGGAGGGGTGAAATGTTTCATCTAGCCAGGAAAAGATAAGAAACAGTGGCCGGGATTTTCCAGCCCTGTTGTGGGCAGGACCCGCTGCGGGCAAGGCAGCACCCCAGCGGGACTGGAAGATCACTGCAACGGGCGGGTGCGGATAATACCACCCAGTATGTTTATTTTTCCCAAAGATTACCTGTAAAATTGGTACTTTAAATAAAAATGTATTATTAGAGAAGTAAAGTCCAAAGATACAGTGAAACAATGGGAATTTGCATTCAAAGGGGAAAATAAGTATAAAGGAGAGAAGGCTATGTGTAAGGGAGGAATTCTAAGATCTAAAACAAATGTGAAAAGCCTCCAACATCTAAGCCTCAAGCTGCTGTCTACAAAGAACTGAAGTTAAGAAATCTCACTTTGAATTGGATTGTTCAGGATATCGTGTTTCTTTGCCTGAGTCTTTTAAAATCTATGTGTCTTACTGTCACCTTAACGAAAGTGTAACTGGGAGTTAAATTAACTAGGGGATTTAGAAGTTATCATAGCAGTAATTTGTAGATTTATGTGTGTGCTTAAAATAATTTCTTCTGTTAATAAAGGTTTAATTTAGTTTTGAAAGAATCCTGTAAGACTCGGTGGTCTTATTACTACTAAATTCAAGGCACACATCTCGAAATTTATACAAATTGCAAAACAATTGTGGCAGTTGTTTCAATTTCCTTTTTGGGATTTGAGCAACTCAGCATTTACCATCAACTGTGTCCTAACACTATTACAGTGACAAAGTCAAACACAGCAGCCACTTTGCGTACAACAGAATCCTGCAAAGTGAAATTATTTTTTGTTGTTGTGTTAATTGATAGATAAATGTTGGCCAGGACAACGGGGGAAAACCCCTGTTTGCATTTTCTCTCTCCAAAGGCACCTGGGCACAGACTAGATCACAAAAAAGAGATAGACAAGCCAGCGTGACCATCCCAGTGGCCTGCACGCACATCCAAAACCTCTGAATGGCCATCTTCATCACACCTAAGTGGCAGACCTACCAGAAAGTCTTCTGACATGGTAGTCCTGCTCCATTCCCATATGTCATCTGGCCAAAGAACAGAATTGTTGAGCTATAACGCCACCAAAAGGAAGCAGCTGCCTTGGAGCTACATTCATAAAGTAAGTAACCATGTGAATTCCAAGTTTTTAAAAATTTCACTTTCTATTTTTTATAAATATCTCTTTAACTTTTGTCCCACAAAAATAAAATTATTTTCAGCTACTTCTTGATCCAGCTGATGTGCTTTTGCCTAATTCCCAACTGGCCTACTTCACATTTGTCTCTACAAGCAACTAACTATTTCTTCACCGCTAGCTGTTCCTCTATGACTACTCTGCACCCAATATCAGACCTTTTCCAATGAAACTGCATCATCCACTCATTTACATACTTGCTTTCCTCCTGTAGTTGAAGTTTAAATTTGCAAAGAATGTGTGGAGGCAACTCACCCAACAGTGAAACTTTAACAACAAAAGTTGAAAGTAAAGGAAACAGCCAGTTTGGGAATTTTGTGGAATACCATTTTATATAGCATAAGCCTCAATTGTGACTCAGTCAACAGGAAGTTGAGAGGTTACAAAAGTAGAATGGGGCCTCTTCCAATGAAATAAGCCTGTCTCACTGGGCAGCAATCATCAAATAATGCGACACCCATTAATGACAATCTGAGATTGCTTCCCTGTGATTATAAATAAACCCTGCAAATGTTTGATTAAAATTTAAGCTTAAGGATAATAACAAACCTCGTTAAATGCAAAAATGCTTTGAACAAATAGGGGCTAGAGTTGGAGAATCAGATCTTGCTTCCCTGTAGCTGTGTCTCTGACCAGTACCCCCTCAGATTGTGGCTCTCCAATAGAGTGCAGGAAGGCAGAATTACTACTTCACTCTCACAGTTTTGATGCTTAAGTGGTCAAATTCACTTCCATTGCAAAACTCTTAGGACCACAGCTCTATATAATGTATGTCAAAATCTGTCTTGCTGTGTGAAATCTTGATGGTTCATCAACCCACTGATCATAAAACCTTTAACTGACCTGTTGTGTTATTAACAATAATTAAAGTTAATCATCACTAATTATTGCCCTTTGCAATGTTTACTGATTAAGATGCAGCACAAAAATTCTCTCTCTCAGGAGAATTATTAACTCACCCCTATCCAGACCGAAGGAAATACAGAGCACATTCCCCACGGGACATTTTGGGGTCAAAATTAAATTGCTCCTGAAAACAGTTAAGATTAACCCTCGCCCATTGCAACTTTGTGCTGCCTGCTTATGAACATGATTGTAGCGTGCAGCCAATGCTAACTGCACTGTTGAGAAGCTGAACATCTCAGTGGGAGCTCAAAATCAAAAGAGCCCAGCATCAGTTAAAATCAGCCAGCACCACATAAAGGCAACAAAAATAGAAAATGCTAGAAACATTCAACAGGTTTGGCAGCATCTGTGGAAAGAGAAATCAAGTTAACTTTCAGGTCAATGACCTTCCTTTAGGCCAGTGGTGGGCAACCTGTGGCTCGTGGGCTGCATGCAGCCCATCAGATTCCTGAGTGCAGCCTGCGAGACATTTTGTTGACCATTGCCCATGCGCAGGGTTGCCAGAGTCCATTGGTTTCTGTCCGCATAGTTTTTTTCCCACTGGTATTACTAAAGTGACATGCACGTAAAGCAAGGGCACATGAAGTGAGGTGCGTGAGAGCCATGCGATCCCTCTGCGTCCAATCAAAGCACTGCATGCGAACAGACTTTTTCTGCTATGGGATACATCAAATGCATGAAGTACAACAGACTAACGGATTGAAACCTCAGTGCTGAATTGCGAAGTGTCTGCACATCCTTGAGTCCTAATTGAAGAAAGCTTTTGGAGGACAGATCCAACCAGAAGTTGCACTGATTAGGATGTAAGTTAAGCGTAAGTATTTCTTTTGCTTTTACCATTTGAAGTTGTTGACAGTTCTATTCATATATGAATGATTATGCATTTTCTATAACTCGTTATGAAATATTCAACATGTATTAAATGTATTTAATCTTATTCATGGGGCCATGGTTAGTGAACATGCCAGATTTCAATCTTGCAGTCCACTGAGCTGAAAGAGGTCCACTCATGTGACCCACTCACTGGCCTAGGTTTCCCATCACTGCTTTAGACAGCACCTCCCAAACCCGCAACAACTACCACCTAGAAGGGCAAGGGCAGCAGATGCATAGGAACACCACCACCTGCAAGTTCCCCTCCAAGCCACTCACAATCCTGCCTTGGAAATGTAGCGCCTTTCCTACACTGTCCCTGGGTCAAAATCCTGGAAATCCATCTCTAACAGTACTGTGAGTGTAGCTACGCCACATGGACTGCAGCAGTTCAAGAGGTATCTTCTCAAGGGCAATTAGGGATGGGCAATAAATGCTGGCCTAGCCAGCAATGCCCCACATCCCATGAATGAATAAAAAACCATTTTGTGGGATTAGGGTCAAGAGAGCATGTGGTGTTTCTCATTGGCAAGGTGAGTCCAGAGAGAGCTCAGAAATTGGAAACTATAGATCATCCTGAGTCCAGGGCTAGGGCAGAGGAAATCTTGCGAGGAAGTTTAGCCCATGGGCTAACTGAAAGGAGGGATGTGGCAGAGGCAGCTGATCATACGTCCCATGGATGAATAAAAGAAACTCTGGGCAGAATTTTCCATGCCCGCTGGTAGCAGGCCTGATATGTGGCGTGCCCAGACAGTATGGCGCCATTGGTTTCATGATAGCAGGAAGGCAGGTCGAGATCGTCTACTCAGCCCGCTGATGGTGGGCCGCATTTCCCACCAACGATCGTCATTGTAATACATCAGCATTTCATTAAAAGGCCATCCTGCCAGGCTTTTTCAGCCCGAACAGATCGTCCGTCGATATCAGTGGGAAAGCACGTCGACCTGTTTCACAACGGTATGCAGGCGACGTGCGCTTGGCGGTCTTCACTTTGGGAGAATTGGAGATGAGTGAACAGCATCGTTCTGCAGAGATCATCAGGGTCGCCTGTTGCTTTTCAGGCCTCAGGAGTACCAGGGAGGCCAGGGTGAAGTGCCACCCTGCCACAGAGCTGACTGTTGTCGGTGGTGGTGGGGGAGGGGGGCGGTGTCCAGGGGCAACTGCTGCCCTGGCGTTGGGTCCCACACACAAGAAATTGAGGTGGGGGGCAGGGTGGGCAAGGGAAGTGCCCACGCAGGAGGAACACCTGTATAAATTGACCATTCCTCTGCAACTGAAAGAGTTCATTCAGGCACAGCCACAGTGATATGATTGGGATCAGGCTGCTAGACTGCCCGCCCATGCAAGCAACATGGAGGCACATTGCACCACCAAGCGCTCCAGGCCTTTCCATGCCGTAGGAGGACCACATCAGGAGCATGGAACCTGGTGACCTCGCTGTATGCCTGATAGCCTACAGAGAGTAGAGAAGACGGAGGAGTGAGTGACTGAGGCTCCTGACAGCGCAAAGGCAGGAGCAGCAGCCTCAGGAAGAAGGAGCTGCTGGGGTTCCTGCACATGCTGCCCAGGAGCGACAGCGAGCCGTGGCTGGTCGGTGCCTAGTGACATCCAGGGTCTATAGATGCCACCTGTCATTCCGGCAGATGACCAAGAACTAGAGTCACTGAAGACTGTGCATGTGTAGGGACCTGGTCGCTCACATCTGACCCTTACTGCAGGACTTGACGCCAAGGGGACATGGAGGGCATCCTGCCAGTGGCTGCGAAAGTGACCACGGCACTCAATTTCTATGCCAGTAGCTTTTTTCAAGGCTCCACAGGTGACCTCTGTGGAGTTTCACAAGCCTCCACCCACAAATGCATCCATGAGGTCATGGATGCCATCTTCTCGAGGGCGCACAAGTTTGTGCATTTCACCTGGGACTGTGACAGCCAGGATGCAAGGGCCATTGGATTCGCCTGGATCTTGGAATTCCCACAGGTGCAGGGTGTGATTGACTGCACCCTTGTGGCGCTCAGGTCTCCGTCACAACACACGGTGGACTACATCAACCACAAGGGCTTCCACTCACTGAACGTGCAGGTGGTATGCCCAGAAAAGCATCTTGAAGGGGTGCACATGGTTTCCACGGAGTGTGCACAACGCCTACATCCTGAGTCATTCGCAGATCCCTGCTGTCTTCCAAGGACCACAAAAGCTGCAGGGATGGTCCCTTGGGGACAAGGGCTACCCGCAGAGGCTGTGGCTGATGACACCAGTGTGGTGGCCTCAGACTGCAGCAGAGTGACGGTATAATGAGGCTCATGCTACAGCTTGGAACTTGGTGGAGCAGACCATCGGGATGCTGAAGTTGAGGATCCAGTGCCTGAACCGGTCTGGTGGAGCTCCGCGATATAGTCCACAGTGGATGTCACACATCATTGTCGTCTGCTGCACGCTTTACAATCTGGCGCTGTAGTGGGGAGACGAGCTGGTTGAGGAGGAGATGGAGGAAGCTGCACGACTCCTCCATTGAGGTTGAGGAAGTCGTTGGAAGCAACAATGATGGGGATGAGGCCCTCATACTGGCTAGAGCAGGCACTCGGGAGGCCTTCATGGCTGCTAGATTTGTGGAGGTTGATGACAACATGCAGTGAGATGACTCCATAGATCCTCACATCGCAGTTGTGAATGTTTGACTCCAGTCTGGCTTATGGCAGCGTGAAAACCCTCTGTGAGAATGCTCCTATCATGGAGACCCAGTGGAGTGCCTAATAGTCACTTGATCGCAGGATGATGATGATGAAATGCAGTGTGGACACTTTATAAGCCTTCATATAGCCTCTGACAATGTCTGACTCCTGTCTGGCTGAGGGCAGCTCACTTGCGCTCCATGATCATGGTCATAGCATAAAGATGCAGCCATGAAACTTTAGAAGCATCTGATGCTTTGTCCGCCTTCAGCACCTGAGCCCTTCAGGAGCTGGAGTACAGTTCAGTGGTCACAGATGCTGGAGAGTTGTGGGCCAGCCCCTCCATAAAGGTGCTGAGAGCACATCGAGAGAATGAGAGAACTCTGTGGCGCCTGCCCACTACATTCTGGCAGCAATGACAAGCACCGCCGAGGTGCAGGCATCAGTAATGTTTCCAAGGAGTGTGAGGCCGGATCATCACTTTGGCCTGAAGGCTGCACAGAGCACAAGGAAGAGGCTCTGGACTGAGACACCTGCCTTTATCTGGTGCAGAAATGTTTCACAACTGAGTGACAAGAACACTGCTCATCAGAACAAGGAGCCATAGGCAGGAAGACCTTCTTGGAAGTTTATTGACAATAGTGAACAGTATGTGCAAGTGATTAACACATATGCCCAGGCTGTGCAATTAATTCTCCTTAACTTTCCTAACCCTGTTGCTACGTTTTGTTGCTCCTCAGACATTCACAGTGAGGTGGAGGCAGCCTGCTGACTATGACGCCCTGTTTGTGATAACTTGAGTGGGTGTCTTCTGGAGGGCCCTGGCCTGCTTTTGGGGTTATGCTGTGTGGCAGTGGCTCCTTCCTCGGCCTGTGGAGCTGGAGCTGCTGAGTTCACAGGAATGGGGAGTCAGATTGGCTGGACGCTCTCAAAGTCACCTGGATGGATGGGCCTGGAGTGTGTACCTGCTGATCCTTCTCCCTATGGGTGCCCAGTGGCCCCAGGCTGACTACTTGAGGGGCAGGGGTAGCTGGAGTGAGATCAAGCTGCCTGGCACCCCTCTTGTGTACACACTGTTGGAGGCTAACTATGGCATCAGTGATCGATTGAGCTAATGCAGCAGTGCAGTAGCGAAGTCCTGGACCAAGGTCTCCATAGTGGCCACCACCCTACCAGTGTTGACCTTGGTGCATTGGCATGCCAGCGTTATCACCTTAGCCTGAAGGCTAATGACTTCTTCCATCGCGCCTTGAAATCTGAGGAGTGCAGCGGACACCGCTTCCTGATGTTCCCAAGTTTGCCTTTGCAGCTCCAGCAACTGTGACATGATCGAGTCCAGAGGCTCATCGTCTGACTCGGACTCAACAACGTTCTGGCCTCCAGCAGTCCTCTGAGTGCCGGACACCTGGGAAGTCCCTGCTGCCACCTGCTGTGGATCAGACAGTGTGATGTGCTCACCAGATTGTGATCCTGGGCCTACCCTAAACAAGGTCTGCAAAGGTGTGTACCTCTATGCTGGTAAAAGGTGTGGGTGAACGCTGCGATGGGACTTCAGGGAAGGTTCCTCCAGATTCCTCTTCAGAGGTTTCTTCAGGGCTTGATTGGAGGCCCTGGGTCATGGACTCCCTTGACTGGCAGATGTGCCTGCAAAAGCAAGGAGAGATAATTAGTGCACGGCAGTGGCCTGTGAAAGCTGACACATCACTCACGGGATGGTTGTCTGATGGATGTTGCACAACTGGGTCCTTACTAGGTAGAGCACAGCCAACCTCGCCGTCAGGACAGGACCATTCCAGATCATGGCAGGCCAGCTGGATGGCTCTGATTTCGGGCATTCCGCCACTGGTCAGTTCTTTCTTGTTGTGTGCCAGCTTGTCCTGCATGGATATGTACGGAGAAAGTGTAAGCAGGGAGCCTGCCAGGCCAGATGATATGTACGTCTGTCCTGTGTGGGTGGTGGGTGGCCCCATGGATGGGATGAGGAGAATGATGGTGTGTGTGCGAGAGAGCGAATGGTCAAGTTCCTTGAACTGGTAGTGAATGAGGACCCTGTGGCTGTGTGATGGGTTTGTGAGTGTGTGAGTTGACAGTGATGAGCAGAGTGACTTAATCTGGTGGAACGGAGGAGGTAATTTATCCTCTTGCGGTACTGGGTGGCTGTCGTCTTCTGAAAGGCGTTGATGCTGACCACCGCTGCAACCGCCTCCCAAGCTGGATTGGTCACGTTGCTGCTCACCCTGTGGCCAGACCGGGGATATAGGACATCTCTACGAGCCTCCACAACATCCAGCGGTCACTTGAGGGATCCGCCTTTGAAGCGGAGGGCTGCAATCTTTTTTCCTTTACTGGCCATGTATTCCGTGCAGCAGTGGTGAGCTGGAAGCAGTGCGCACTGTGCTCGGCTGGTCTTTAAACATGGCTCTGTTATTACAGGGAGTTTGTATTGTGGCTGGAGTGGGGTCTGGAAGTCATCCTGCAACTAAATGTCACCAAGGAACTGATCAATAATGGCACAACAGGGAGAGAGTCAAGTTTTCTCATGATGCATTGGGTCAGGAGAGGAGGCGAAATGTAATACACATGGGACCATGATACCCTCCAGGTATACTCTCAGAAGGCCGTGGAACCAGATAGCCATGGCATTCAATGCCCAGAGTCAAGCCCTGAGGGCCTGGAAGGAGTGTGGCCAAAAGTTCAATGACCTCAAACGAGTGATAAAGGTCAGTGAATATATCTTCAAGTTTCACAACTCACCAATGTATCACTTGCCTCTGACACTGCTGAATGCACCACACCCTCATCACTGACCTACTAATAAGCTTGATCAATCACAGCTCGTACCTAACATTCATAGCGTCACCTCATCCTCATTTAGCACTCCTGGAAGCCTCATACCCACACCTAACAGCCTGCACACACTGCTGTGATAGCCAAATCAGCTAAACATTGCACCACACCTACTGACAAAATTCCATCTCTCTTGCAGATCAGGGTTTCACGTAACCAGAGATAGCAGGAGCTAACCAGAATCACTGCATGTCCTCACTCCCAGTGGATGAGATGATGGTTGCATCATTGGAGTGTCAGGGCTGAACCATGAGATGAAGGTATCCTTGTACTTAATCGTCATTGTCACATCCCATTTCTCCTCATCCTATCGTGACAGACTAACAAGATACAGCTCACGATCACCTTTTCAAGGGCATCTAAGTATGGGCAATAAATAAATTAAGAGAATAAAGACACAGGATTCCATGGTTTTAAACAAACAAAATAAACTTTACTAAACAAAGTCAGAAAATTAAAGTAATTTACAAAAATATAAAAGCTGTATGCCCGTATGACTCTGGAGAAGGTAACCCTCGAGTTAACCCCTTGAAATGTATCCACAGATACAGCCAGACCTGCTGAGTATTTACAGCATTTTCTGTTTTTTTATAAATAATTTGCAATATCTACTTATACTCTGCATTCAGAATTAGATGAGAAAGGTATGAATTAACAGGCAAACTGTGGTAAAACACACCAAACTGCACAATAAATGGCAGATGCACCCAAGACAGATATCATGGGTTTCTCAACACCCCACCCAGAAGTCAGTGTCCACAGTGAGTTACTTTTTTAAATTCATTTACAGGATGATGGTGTCACTGGCTAGGCCAGCATTTATTGCCCATCCCTACATGCCATTGAGAAGGTGGTGGTGAGCTGTCTTCTTGAACCACTGCAATCCCTGTGGTGTAAGTACACCTGCAGTGCTGTTCAGGAGGAAATTCCAGAATTTTGACCCAGCAACAGTGAAGGAACGGCGATATATTTCCAAGTCAGGTTGGTGAGTGCTTTGGAAGGCAACTTCTAGATGGTGGTGTTCCCATGTATCTGCTGTTCTTGTCCTTCTAGTTGGTAGCAGTCGAGGGCACAGAAGGTGCTGTCTAAGGCTCAATC
The DNA here is from genome assembly GCF_017639515.1 of Carcharodon carcharias. Lineage (NCBI taxonomy): Eukaryota > Metazoa > Chordata > Chondrichthyes > Lamniformes > Lamnidae > Carcharodon > Carcharodon carcharias. Next base: position 214,400,859 of record NC_054467.1, on the reverse strand, counting down.
ATAATCTTGTGAAAACCCTGTCTCCCTCAAGAGGGATTGTAAGACTCCACTTTCTAAGATCCAGCCTCTGAATGCCCTCAAAAGCCGCTCTGGCTTGTGTGGCTGCCTCAATGACTGCACACCTGCTGATGGTTCAATCTCTTCTCCTGAGACTGCTGTCCATGGGATTCACAAAAATGTACTCGTGCACATAGGCTCAACTCCAGCTCTTCAGCCATGCTGATCAGAACACCACTGATCCAAAGGATTATCTGTGCCCCAATGCAGCATGGAGTTAAGGACCTTCCTCTGCCTTTGCAGCTCCTCAGGCCTCCTCTGAGCCCAATCTGTATGGAGCAAACATGCAGCATCTCTTTTACTGCCTGGAACCTCTTTCTTTGCTCCTCTCCTCAGTGGTTTCTCTCCCCAGTGGTTACTATTGGTGGTCTCCTACTGGTTGCTCCTTCCCTGGTAGTTTCTCTATCTGGGCCCTCCTTCTCTGGGATCTCTCCCTGGGTTTCTCTCTCTGTTCAGGTACTCCCCTTGTAAAAAGCCTGAAACTGGGTCCCTTGATTGTGGTTTTCATGACACCATCGCTATCCAGGCGCACTGCCCGATCCCTCCAGCTGACAAAAGAACTCAGAAAATCGAGCATGTACAGCCTGTTTCCCTGCCATGCTCCATGCATGTGCCAAAGCTCTTGGGCCTGCCAGAAATGGAGTCCTTGGCCTCCGCCAAAACAAGTTAAGTTCACATTTCTTAACACTCTACCCTGATGTCTTTCTGTTTTCAGATATCCAAGAACTGCAATCTGACTAGACAGTGGTGGAACGGAAAGAGTTGGAAGAGCAGGAATACAATGATGAAGAAGAAACACTGCCACTCACTCTCACATTCGACATCACCTGCTCAGATACTGACATCGATCTTACTTCAATGGATAGCTTAGAGGTGGGATCAGCACAAAATGAGTTAACAGGCACAATTGGCCAGTAGCTAGGGCAAGAGACAAGGGCACTTCAGGAGTCAGGTCCACAGAGAACATAAGAACATAAGAAATAGGAGCAGGGTTAGGTCATTCTGTCCCTCAAGCCTGCCCCACCATTCAATAAGATCATGGCTGATCAGTCCCAGGCCTCAACTCCTCTTTCATGCCAACTCCTCATGACCCTCAACTTCCCGATCTTTCAAAAATCTATCTACCTGCTCTGTCAATACTTTTAGTGATCTAACCTTCACAACTCCCTGAGGGAGAGAATTCCAGACATTCACTACCCTCTGAGAGAAGAAATTCCTTTGCATCTCACTTTTAAATGAGTGTCCCCTTATTCTGTAACTATATCCCCTAGTTCGAGATTCCCCCATTAGTAGAAACATCTTCTCAGCATCTACCCTGTCAAGCCTCCTCAGAATCTTGTATGTTTCAATAAGATCACCCCTCATCCTTCTATACTCTAATGAATAAAGGCCTAAACTATGTAGCCATTCTTGATAAGTCATCCCAGGAATCAGCTTAGTGAATCTCTTTTGAACTGTCTCCAATGCCAGTATAACCTTCCTTAAATACGGGGACCATAACTGTACATAGTACTCCAGGTGCAGCCTCACCAACACCCTTTACAGTTGTAACAAGACTTATCTATTTTTAAACTCCAGTCCCCTAGCAATTCAGGCCAAAATTCCATTTGCCTTCTTAATTACTTGCTGCACCTGCATGCTAACTTTTTGTGTTTCATGCACAAGAACACCCAGATCCCTCTGTGCTGCACTCTTTTGGAGCCTCTCTCCATTTAATAGTCAGCCTTTTGATTTTTTCTACCAAAGTTCATGACCTGACACTTTCCTACATTACACTCACTTTGCCAAGTTTTTGCCCACTAACTCAACCTATCCATATCCCCTTTCAGATTTCTTATGTCCTCATTACAACATGCCCTCCCACCTATTTTTGTATCATCAGCAAATTTGGATACATTACTCTCTGCCCCCTCCTCCAAGCCTTTAATATAGATAGTAAATAATTGGCGCCTAAGGACTGATCCTTGTGGCACTCCATTAGTTACGTCTTTCCAACCTGAAAAAGGCCCATTAATCACGACTCTCTATCTTGTGTGAATTCTAGCAAACTTGTCAAACATGATTTCCCTTTCACAAAACCATGTTGATTCTGTTTGATTGTGTTAAGCTTTTCTAAATGTCGTACTACTTCTTCCTTAATAATGGAGTCTAGCATTTTCCTAAAGATAGATGTTGGCTGACTGGCCTATAGCTTCCTGCTTTTTGTCTCCCTCCCTTCTTGAACGGGGACATCACATTAGCGGTTTTCCAATCTGTTGGGACCCCCATGGAATCCAGTGAGTTCTGGAATATTTTGACAAATGCCTCTACTTTCTCTGCAGCTGCTTCCTTTAAAACCCTTGGATGCAGGCCATCGGGCCCTGGCGACTTGTCTGCCTTTAGCCCCATTAGTTTCTCAAATACTTTGTCCCTTGTGATAGAAACAGTTACAAGATCTTTCCTCCTATTAGCTCCTCGCTGATCTGATATCTTTGGAATGTTTATAGTGTCCTCCACCATGAAGACCAATGCAAAATATTGGTTTAAATTATCTGCCATTTCCCTGTTCCCTGTTATCAATTCTCCAGTCACATCCTTCAAGGTTCCCACGCTCACTTTAGCTACTCTCTTTCTTCTTATATACCCATAGAAGTTCTTGCTGTTTGTTTTTATATTTCTTTCCAATTTACTTTCATAATCAATTTTCTCCCTCTTTATTAGCTTTTTAGTCATCCGCTGCTGGCTCCTAAAATATTCCCACTTCTCTGGACTATCGCTAGTTTTCGCCACTTTGTATGCCTTAGTTTTTGTTTGGATACTCTCCTTGACCACTTTTGTGAACTACAGAGAGCAAGGTTACATACAAGTTCTATTCCTGAAGACTTTGACGTGGTGGGCTACGAGGAAGGCTGATGAATATGCACAACATAATGCTTAGGTGCATTGGCAGCCTGCCAGAAAGCCTACTTGCAATGTCAAGCCACATGGAGGAGGCTGGAACCAAGTTAGCACAAAGCTTGGGAAAAGTTTGGAGCCCATTCTTGCCACCATGGAAATGGTTGACTGCTCCTTTAAGACATTTACAAACTCAACAATGAAGCAATATCTGATGGTCAATGTCTCAGCTTCCATTGTGTGACAGGCAGAAACCATCAACATCTGCAGTGGGATCTCAGACTTTTGTAATGCAAGTTCAGCTTGCTGTCAAGGAAGCTCAGACTGCTGCTATGCAAGCTTAGTTTGTTGTCAGGAAAGCTCAGGTTGCTGCCATCTTGGCTTTGGATACCAGTGTTCAAAGGGGTTTGTCAGGTGTCACAACTGTCCAAAGATCTGTCCTCCAGTTGATTAATTTGAATTTTGAGGTGCCTGCCCTGGAATGTAGTAGAGCATGATAGAGTAACAACATTCACTCTCCTACCACTGCCACTCTGCCAGCACCCCTGCTGTTGCCTGCCAGCCAGCCAGCACAAACCACCCATGTGGAGACAATATAGTCCAAAGCCTTGACTTCTAGGCGTACAACCACTCGAGGGCATCCTGCAAGACCATCTGCAGTCTCCCCACGTGAAAGTCATGAGCCTGCCACCGGCCATGCTGGAACCACTGTCATAGCATTGTGTAGGAGCACAAGGATTGACAAAGGCACATGGAAACCAGACGTTAGGGAATACACATGGATGATTATAGCACGGTTTCATTTATAAATTTCGTTGGAATGTTTATTTTGTTGTGGCTTTTGGTGGTCAGTGATAGAGGGAAGGTAAGGTGTGGGGCTGTTGGTGAATACGGAATTGGGGTTGTTTTATCTGGTAGCACAGTTGAATAAGATTTTCATGAAGAGCCTAGCCAGAAAGGGGCTAGAATGGTTGCCTCCTCTGTTCCTCCTCCTCCTCCTTGTACTCCTCAGCTAATCGCCGTGTCAAGGGGAAGTAATGTCACTGGATGAGTAATCTAGAGACCCAGGCTAAAGCTCTGGGGATGTGGGTTCAGATCCCACCATGGCGGCTAGTGGAATTTAAATTCAAATAATTAAACCTGGAATTGAAAAGCTAGTCTCAGTAATAATGACCATGAAACTATGTAAAACCCCATTTGGTTCACTAGTGCCCTTTAGGGAAGGAAATCTGCCATCCTCACCTGGCATGGTTTATATGTGACTCTAGATCCACAGCAATGTGGTTGACTCTTAACTGCCCACTGAAGTGGCTTAGCAAGCCATTCATTTCAGGCGCAATTAGGGATGGGCAACAACCTTGCCTGTGACATCCACATCCCATGAAAGAATAAAGAAAAAAAAAGATGGCTATTCCCTCATGATGTTGAATTTGTACAATACACAAGTCCCACCACAAGTCTTGGCACCCATTCTGCTGAGCACTGCAGAGCTCCTCCAGAGCAGTCCAGGCAGTGGAAGCATTGTTTCAGCATGCCAATCCTCTGCTCTCCCATATTTCATATTGCAGCATGGCTCTCACATTGCCAATGTGTTTGGGCTGCATTCTAGTCATGAGCCATGCCATCAAAGCATAGCCCTTTTCATCCAGAAGCTACCTTTGATTTATCATGGAGGTTCAAAATAAAGTGGCACAGCGGACTGCTGCAGAATGGAGGTATCATACCTGCTGCCAGGATACTGAGCATTGATCTGCATGCTACACTGTGTATGGTCAGACAACAGCTTTATGCTGAGGAGTGGAATTCCTTTAAATTACAGTATAGGCAGAATTGACATGTGGTGCCCACAAAGTAATTTCTGTGCAGTCAATGACACCTTGTACCCTGCGGAAGCCTGCAACCCTCCTAAAACTGCCTGTTTCTTCTGCCTGGCAAGAACGAATGAAGTTTATTCAGCTGTCTTATAATACGGAGTCTCAGTATCTGCACTTACACAACTGTGGACAGCAAACTAGGAAATATTGCAAATATTGCCACTCCAATCTCAAAGAAGACTGATGCATAAATGTTCTTGGCCACAATCGCCTTCACAGACACTAGCAATGCGCTTCCTCACCTTGCTCTGAGGTTGTGATTATGGCTGTAGTAGATGGCAGATTTCAGTGCAATTGTTCTTACTGAATAGCAGATATCTGGCACACCAGGCTGAATTTTCATTCCTGGGTCCCAAACCCACTGTCGGAAGGAAATGCAGGTCAGGAACCCACAAATGCTGGCTCTAGAATCCGGAGGACAATTTTCGAGGAAGCAGCTGTAAAGAAAATATCATTTTTTCCAATATTACTGTGGGATTCTATGAAGCAGGCTTGTGGGGGCTGTGCGTATGGTGTGTGCGTGTGTGTGTGTGTGTGTGTGTGTGTGTGTGTGTGTGTGTCTAATTTAATTAGACGGAAGACATTCAGATGGCAAGGTGTAAATCATCAAAGGGTTAGTGTAAAGCAGGCATTATTTTTGAAGTGGAGATGGGCAAGTAAAGATGGGTTACCAGAAAATACAACATGAATAGGAATTTGCATTGGGAGATGAGTGAGGAGTTGATTTTTAAAAAGAAGTCAAAGGAAGTTCTACAATTGGCAATTATCATGAATAAAAAAAGCAAAGTTATTAAGTTTATTTTTCCTGAAAGTGATAGCCATAAAGACAACATGAAAGATTTTTGGATTCTGCGAAAGGTAAATTTCAAAAGGCAGTTAAGAACAATGGGTAAAAATGAAAGGGGAAGAAATATATTTAAGGAAAGATTGAAAGCTATATGAGGTGGATATGTGGCCAGATACTGTGTGAGCAGCCCTGTGAAGGAAGCAGCTTATAGCAACCCCAGAGAAGTGTCTGGTTGTTCCAGAAAGCAAGGTTTTGTTCCAAGCCTTGGATTTCCATTGTCGAGCAAGAGGGAGAGAGAAGCATGTGAAATATCTCCATTATAGCAAACTTGCAGTAATATTACTGGATGGTCTATAGATTAAGAATCTATAGGGACTGTTGCCTGGGAAAGGGTGTTTAGTTCTGAGTCTAGCTAAGTAGAAATCTTTTGGGAAATGTTATAACACTAAACTTAACTGTGTAATTGTAATCTTGTGTGTTAAGTTTTATTTTCTTTTGTTAATAAGTGTCTTAATTTAGTATTTAAAATCTCCAAAAATGGTAGTGGAATCTTTATTTCTGACTTCAGTACACATACCTCTTCATAATAAATACAAATTGCAAATTGTTGTGATAGCTTGACCAAGTTTCCCTCTGTGATTTGGTCAACACAACAATTACCACCTGCCATATCATAACACAGCCAATTAAATGGCTGTTCCTAAAAGTCCCATCCAGTTAAGGGTGGAAGGCAGGCTCCTGAGGACAGAGAGCCAATAGGAGGCCCTCCAGCACTGGAAGATTGGCATCAGAGGTGGATGATGCCGATGAAGGAAAGGAATTCAATGTGAGAGCACCCCCCTGAGGAATTTCTCAAAGATTAAAAATTATAAGCGGCCACATCTGCCAGACCATCATTGTGGAAGGGGAACCCCTGTAGCCCTCTGGCAATCATAGCTGGGGGTGGAGGGACATCAAATTCAAAGAGGCATCAATGGACCTCTGGTCTGTTTACCTCAATTCATCAGTTGGGATTTGGCCTCAGGAGAGGGACCCACCTGCATCTGGAATTTTCTCACAAGTACCCTCAATGGGCAATTTATTTGGCTGTCGCCTCAATGCAAATTGCCCAGAAGGGGGACCAAAGTGGCAGACTGGCAAGCTGGCTGGTAGTAGGAAATTGCAGACTTGCCTGCTGGAGGGCCCAGCCCAGGCCACCTTCCACATCCCATTGAAAATTCAGCCCATTGTTCCTCACTGAGCTTCAGGTAGGAGATTACTCTCTGAAGACTGTGGGTAGATATGACCTCCTGCTGAAAGCCTATTATGGCACAACCGATGATAACTGCTGAGTTGTTCAAATCCCTAAGAGAAACTTGAAACAACTGCTGCAACTTGTTTTACAATTAGTATAAATTTTGAGATGTGTGCCCTGAATTCAGTAGTAATAAGACCACCAAGTCTTTTTTGGTTTTTACAAAACTAGATTAAACATTTATTAATAGAAGAAATTATTTTAAAACATACATAGATCTACAAATTATTACTATGATAATTTCTAAATCCCCCAATCAATCTAACTCCCAATTACACTTTCGTTAAGTCAACAGTAAGGCACACATTTTAAAAGACCCAAGCAAAGAAACATCCTGAACAAGTCGACTTCCAAGTGAGTTTTCTTAACTTCAGCCTTTTGAATACAGCAGCTTGAGGCATAGATGCTGAAGGCTTTTCACACACTTGTAAGATCATAAAAAGCCTTCCCTTACACACAGCCCTTACTCCTTCTTTATACTTAGCTTTCTCTTTGAATGCTAATACTCATTGTTTCATTATGTCTTTGGACTTCAGCTCTCTGATAATAAAGCCCCCTCATAACACTAGCTTTTACCAGTAATCTTTGGGAAAAATAGACACACATTTCTAAACTTTACCAGGCTGAGTCATACATTTCACCCCTCTTTTGTAAACAATCTAGTCTGGTCTATTTCAAAATGCATATGTTCCCTTGACACGTATATTTCTAAACTTCTCCATGTTTATCTAATTAACATTTTAAACCTAACCTCTCTTCTTAGATCATAGTACCCAGATTTAATTCAATTAAATCACACACACAGACTCATATAGATATATAGATACATCCCACTATTACTCTATTTTACAATAAATTCCAATAACATTATGAGAATTATTATATCTTCTTGACAGAGCTCTTCTCCCTTTCCTTTTCCACCTCCCCCTTCAAGCAGTTTGAGCAGCTCTGCTGTGACCCCCCTATTTATTCTCCCTGTCATGCTGCAGTCCAATGGGAATGCATGCTACTGCATCCATGTCTGGGAGCAACTGGTTTGGTGCAAAGGTCTTGAAGTCAGGACAATGTCCTTCAGCACCTAGCATACCACTCCCTGTGGACAGCAGGAATTCTAAAGAACACTAGGAACCACAAAATTCTTGTACAATTGCAGCAACAGCAGGTAGAAATCAATCAGCAAGCAACCTGAAAGAAGATCCCTTTAAATTGCGCTGGTGGGTTGGCGGGGTGGTTGTGGGTCGCGGTTGAGGTCCTTCCCACTGAAGAATGTGTACTTAGCTGCACATGATCAAGTGGCAGCGACATTGAGCTACAAACTGGCATCTGATCAGCATTACATAGCAGAAACTCCCTGCCTGCATGCTAACACACTCACCAAAATGGCATCCAGCACGGCTCACATCACAAGTTGGCGCATATGCTGGGAGATGCCATTTTAGAGGCATAACAGCAGCTATAGCACCTAAAAACCAGACCAGAAGGAGCCAAGTTTTGTGGCTGAAATATTTTGTCTGATCAAACCTTCGCCCTCTAGGGGGAGCAAACAAGCAGCAATTGAAGAGTCATCCAGTGTATTGAGTCTTGCTTGATAAGAGCTGAATTTTCAGACAGGTGGCGAGACCCTGACTCTATGGGGGCCGTGAGCCCACACATGTCGTCAGGGCACTCGCAGGTGCAGCATTCTAGAAGGTGGCCTGCTATTGACGATCTCCGTTTTTCCCATTCCAGTCAGGACAGCGGGAGGGGTCATGAGGCAGGAGGTCCCTTTTAGAGGGCCCATAAGACAGGAAAGCCGGCAGCCCCATTGGGAGAGGTCAGTGCCACTTAGACAGAATGGCCTCAACATGGGGGTGCTCTGGGATGCGTTGTGAAAATTTGAGAATGAAGAGCCCCACTGCTGATAGGGCCATTGGTGGGGACAGATAACATCTTAATGGAATTTGGTTACACAGAATGTTTTCTTAACACTCTGTATAGTTTTTGAATATTGTGCACAGCTCATGCCAGATGTTATCCTGGTGAAGTGAGGCTAGGTGAGGATTAAAAACAAAAATATAAAAACAAAAAAACTGCGGATGCTGGAAATCCAAAACAAAAACAGAATTACCTGGAAAAACTCAGCAGGTCTGGCAGCATCGGTGGAGAAGAAAAGAGTTGACGTTTCGAGTCCTCATGACCCTTCGACAGAACTTGCGTTCGAGTCCAAGAAAGAGTTGAAATATTTCAACTCTTTCTTGGACTCGAACGCAAGTTCTGTCGAAGGGTCATGAGGACTCGAAACGTCAACTCTTTTCTTCTCCACCGATGCTGCCAGACCTGCTGAGTTTTTCCAGGTAATTCTGTTTTTGTCTAGGTGAGGATTCTTGAGAGGAGCACATACTGCATTTTATGGCCCCATCCCCACCCCGAAGGGGCCGTAAAATTCCGGTCTCTGATTGTGTTTTTCCTGCCCAGCCGAGCAGCTTTGAGGCTGTATCACTCTTACCATCAATCTGAATTTGGCCAGCTAACTCTGCATAGACCTGGGATCCAAACTTAGATCTTCCTGGTCAATGTGGCTCAGCGATCGTTACAATCACTGCACTAAGCAATGGGCTAAGATAGGCTGCTTCTGAATTTAAATTCCTCCATTCAGGGACAATGGGCGGAATTTTCTGTGCCCACTGGCATCTGGTGTCATGGCGGGCAGGAGCGGACAGTATGGCACGAAGGCCAAAAATCGGCTTAACGCCATCGAGAAACCAGTTTGCAATCATCCACTCTGTCCATCAATGGAATTTCCAGCCATTGGGCATTCATTGTAATACATCTGCATATCATTATATGCCCAGCTCCCCGGAATCAACCCCATGTCAAATTTACTGCCCACATTGGTGGGAAAACACGCCACTACACAACACGTTTTGACAAGTGTGACGTGCAGAAGTCAGGACTCACCTTCACAGCCTTGCTTACATCGTGGACATCTGAGAAGCAGAAGATGCTGGAGCCCGAAAACAATGGGAGGAAGGCCTTCTCATACTGAATGGATTCGGATGCACATGGCTTCGCCATGAAGTAGCTCATGGAAGGTGGAAAATCACGGTTGAGGGTCTGCTCTGGGACTTGGGTGTCTTGGTCATGGATGATTCTCGAGGGGCTAGAGGGTAAAGTCCAGCTGCGAGTTGAAGAGGAAGATGTACTGGGCAGTGGGAGAGGAAGGTCTAAGTTTGGCTGGGAGAGGAAGGTGTGTCAGTGGGGTGAGGTTGGGAGGGAGGAACGAAGTTGTGAGGGTTGGGTGAGGTTGGGAAGGGGGCAGGAAATACAGGGAGAAGGGGGTAACAGGGGAGAATACAGCAACTGGGAGGTAAGTATAAGGGGTAGGAAGGGGTAAAGGAAGGAGTTCAGAGGGGGGAAGGAGTCCAGGGGGAGAAAAAAGTCTGGGAGGAGCAAGGAGTCTGGAGAGGGGCAAGAGTAAGAGCGGAAGAAGAAGTAAGGCTGGAGGAAGAAGTAAGGGTGGAGGAAGGAGTCCAGCGGGTGGAACGAGTAAAGGTGGAGGAAGGAGTCAGGAAGCGGGGAGGTCTAAGGGGGAAAGGAGTCCGAGGGAGAAGGAGTCCGGCGGGGCGAAGTCCAGGGCAGAGGAATGATTCCGGGGGTGCATTGGAGGAGTCTGGAGGGGGAAGGTGTTCCAAGGAGGGAAGGAGCCCGGAGGAGGGGATGACTAGGGGAACGTGCAAGGTAGGGGTCTATGGAGTCAATGACTGGCTCCTGGGGAGCGAAATGAGGATGGGCATAGTAGGAGGGAATAGTGAGATTGACAGAGGGCAGAGTGAAGCAGGAGGATGAGGGAGTGACAGTACTGGTAGACGGGTTGGCGAAGGTGGTTGGTGGGGACTTGGAGGCAGACATGGACCCTAGTTGATGGGAAGGAGGTTAATGTGGATGGGGTGGGATTTTCGGGAAGGTAGGGAATGCACACATTTACCTGGACATCCCCAAAAGTAAAGAGTTGTGGCTGGTAAATGATGGTGGGGAGGTGGAAGGTGATGCCAGGGAGGTCGGAAGGGGAAAGGATGAGGGACCTGAAGAAAAATGTTAGACACACTACAGTTGCAAATCTGAAATGAAGGGAGACTTGTGGTGGGCAGGAACAGGTGTTGCATGGGAGTGTGACAAGTGGGTAGGTGGAGATGCAGGCCAGCTCAGATGGACAACTGAAAGAGAATCCCAGCAGGCAGCATTGAAAATGCTCAGGACATTGAGATCAGTGTGATGGGGAAAGGATCTGCGTGCATGGGAGAGTGTTTGCACAAGGCTCCAAAAGGCCCTGTAACGCATACACTTTGCCCTCCAGAAACACTTGTGGGCTGACTGCATGCAGCTGAACAGCTAGTAGGGCGGGGGAATGAAGTGGGAGGACTCATGAAGCCTGTTAATTAACCTGAAAGACAGCATTACACATCATTATGTGAAAGTGAATATATTTTCAGGTTATAAAGTGACAAAACGTATTAATCTGTGCAGCCAACAGTGATCAGAATTTCTTAACTTTTCTAGGCCTTATACTTCTAGGTGCTGCCCTGACACCCACAGCAGGGGTGACTCCATTGCATCTGATGACTTTGGCATGTGTCCTCTCAAAAACCGAGGCCTTGAGGGCCTCGACTTGCTTTAGCTGTCCTCCTGTGGGATAGCTGCTCCCTCTGTGGTGACAGAGGTGAGGTTGAGGGGGTTACCAACAAAGGGGACTTAGAGGGAGCAGACAGCCTCTGAGATTCCTGAGTGGATGACACAGGGTGTCCAGCTGCTTCTCCTTCTTCCTTCCGGTACCAGAGGGCCCTGGTCTGACTCCTTGAGGGGAAGGAGCACCTGGAGGGATGTTGAGGTGCCCCATTTCCCTCTCGCATTGCCACTGTAGGAACTTACCCACAGCTACCGTGATGGAGTGCAGGTCTGCACACATCTCCCCATTCTGCTGGACCAGGGTATCTATGGCATCTGAGACCTCCATACTTGCACATGTTGTGACCATTTCATTAGAGAGAAGACGAATGCACTCCTCTGTTGAGGTCTTCCACCAGCTCTGTGTGATGTTTTCCCACCTTCTGCTAACTCTCCAGGGTGAGGTGGAAGGCCAAATCCAGAGGCTCGTCATCTGACTTGGACCTCCCAGATGCCTTTTCCGCAGCAGTCTTCCAAGTGACGGGAGCTCGACTAACTTGCTTCCTCCTGCTGCATACAAGTGTCTGTGAGCCTGCTCTACATCTAGGTCCCAACAAGATATGTGTCTCTGTGTTTGGTGGAGGGTATGGATAAGCACTGTGACAGGTCTTCCAGGCTGCTTATGTCCAGCTCTGCAATGGAGGTGGTGTCCGCTTGGCTGGAGGTGAGGACAGAGATGGAGCTGAGGGATTTGGCACTTGGCAGAGACCCCATGAACCAAAGTAGATATAATTAGTGCATGGCAACAGAATCAAAAGTAGGAGAGAGAGCAATCTCAGTTGTGTTGAGAGAGGGATGATGTGGTGCAGGATCCTCATGTGGGTGTTCACGCCAGCCCCATCATCGCCGCAGGACGGTACACGTGCTCGCCAGTCAGCGTGATGGAATTAAAGTGAGTGAGGGGCCTAATGTGGGCCACTCCAGACTGAGACCTCTCCCTGCTGTTTTGAGCCAGGTTCTCCTGCATGAAAACTGATGGGGAGAATGTGAGCAGGACACATGGCACTGCATGGAATGTTTGAGTACTGAGCAGAGCTATGGATGGATGAGGACTTGAGCTCCAGAGGATAAGAGCCTGATGGAGGTATGAGGGTGTGTGTGAGAGTTAGTGGTGTTGTCTCTTGAGGTGTGAGAGTCCTGTGGATTTTGTGATGGGTTTGTAAGTGTGTGAGTTGAGAGTGATGAGAAGAGTGACTTACCCTGGCAGAACAAATGACACTATCCATCCTCTTGCGGCACTGGATGGCTGTCCTCTTTTGCAGGGCATTGGCACTGACCAACACCTCCCATGTTAGGTTGGTGAGCTTGCTTGCTGGTCTTCACCCATCGGGAGTAGGTGACATCATGGCGGGCCTCCATGGCGTCCAAAAGGTGCTTGAGAGACGTGTCACTGAACTGGGTGGCTGCATTTTTCCTGCTTTTCGGGTCCATGTCTTCTTTACAACAGTTCTGGGCTGGAAGTACTGAGAGGTAGGCGCATGGCTACACTTTAAATATGGTGCCTGGTGTGAGGAAGCAGTGATGTGACAGCCTGGCAGATGAATCGGAGCCTGCCTGACATCGAAACGGTGTGTTTCCCAGGGATGCATGATGAAGAAGCAGGTTTGGGATGATGCAGGGTGAAAAGCTGCCATTACAACTCGCTACTGCACTTAGTGCAAATCTGGGATGATTCCACCCAATATTTCAATCAATGACACTATTGTGGGCACTCAATGTGAGTTACTTAATGAAACGTCTAGCAAAAATAAACACCGAGTCTAATTTGCAGCTCCTCAAGATAATAGAGGCAAATTTGCATACAAAACAGATTATTTACTGTAAATACAATGAGTTCGTTTTTTGACCTTTATTGAAAATGCCCTTGCTGAAATAACAGAATAAAATAGTGGTAAACTGTATTGTTTGAGGGAGATCATGAAAATCTTGGAACAGCAGTTAGCTTCTCAAGCCTCAAGTTCTGAACATGGCCGATCTGTGACCAAACTCAACCTTGCTCCATGTCGCTCAATATATTTAGCATCAAGCTCAGAGTTAAAATTAACACTTGATCTGCCATTAATTGAAGTTTAACCAAAGGGAGTTCCAAACTCCTACAACCCTCTGCGTGTAGAAGTGTTTCCTAATTTTAAGGTCTGGCTCTAATTTTTAGACTATACCCCCTAATACTTGACTCACCAATCAGTGGAATTAGTTACTCCCTATCAGGCCATTAAACACCTCAAAATTTAAATCAAATCATGCCTTAACTTTCTGAATTCCAGAGATACAATCCTAGTTTGTGTAACAAAAGCAAAATATTGCAGATGCTGGAAATAGCAGGTTAGGTAGCACTTGTGGAGGGAGAAACAGTGGACAGAATTTTCCAGCCCCACCCCCCACCCCCTCCCTCGTGGCAGGTTTCCCCGCGGTGGGATCAGCAAGACATTGAAATCCTCATTCACATCGGTGGGACCGGAAAATCCCGCTGGCGTTAGGGGCTGGAAAATTCCAGTCAGAGTTAACGAGCACAGGGAGGACAGAAACCTCCCGTAGAGCAGAAGGGCCCCTCCACAGTGGTGGTCTGGCCGCAAAGGCCATTCTTTATTTTAAATTTCAAAATGCTGGCAAGACGGTGCTTCCATTTTGTTGGGTGGAGAGGGTGGTGAGTCCTCCTGCTTAGTTGCCTGCCATGGTACCCTGCTGCCACTGCCATTGGCACTCCAGCTTTGAAAATCCACCCACTGTCCTTAATTGGATGGCAAGCCTGCCCTCTGGCCATTATTTGGCCAATTTGAGGAAAATAACATGCGAGTGACTGTTCCCACACAGTGTGGGTTTCTGACCCTCGTTTGAAAATGAAAACGGGATTCAGAAACCTGAACAGAAAATCCTGCCACTGAACTCTTTCACTCTCCATAGATGCTGCCTTATCTTTGTTTGTGTATTCTCACCTAGTAATTTAACATTTGGAGTTCAGCTATCATCTGGTAGACCTACTCTGTATGACCTCAATGCTCAACATATCCTGCCGAAGGTGTGTTGCCTAGCACTGAGCACAGTACTCAAGATGTGACCTAACCAGGGCTTTGCGGTATTACTTCTAAGCCCTCCTATTCGAGTCTTTGAAATAGAAAGGCCAGCATGTCATTAATAAAAGTAGAAAATGCTGAAAATATGCTGTAGGTCAGGTACCATCTGTGAAGAGAGCTAGAGTCAACATTTCAGGTCGATGGTCTTCCGTCAGAACTGAGGAAAGATAGAAATGTAATAGATTTTGAGCAAGTGAAAGTATAAAGGGGAAGGGGAAGAATTAAAAGGAAGGTCTGTGGTAGGATAAAGGGCAGGAGAGATTCAGTGACAAAAGATTTCATAGTACAATAGGCAAAGCAAGTGGCAGTAGGATAGATTAAAAAAATAAGCAATATGTCCAGATGAAGTGTGAATGGCTGCATGGCAGCCATCTGAATGCAAAGTGATGGAATAAAGAAAGAAACTAGAGAAGAAATTGAACCAGCAAAAAAAAACGCAACAAATTAAAGGCAGAGATAATGATCTCAAATTGTTGAACACTATAGCAGGCCAAGGACAGAACGACCAGAGTGGGAGCAAAGTGGAGAATCGAAATGACAAGCAACAGGAAACTGAGGGTCATGCTTATGGACTGAACAGAGGTGATCCACAAAGAGATTACCCAGCCTGCATTTGGTCTCCCCAGTGTGAAAAGTGAATACAGTATACTAAATTGAAAGAAGTACAAGTCAATTGCTGTTTCACTTGGAAGGAGTATTTGGGCTTTGGATGGTAAGAAGGGAGGAGGTGAAAAGTCAGGTGTTTCCTCTCTCGTGCTTGCATGAAAAGGTGTCACAGGGAAGAGAGAGGATGTTGAAGATGATTGAGTGGACCAGGGTGTTGCAGAGAGAACGGTCACTTCAGAATGCTGGAAAGGGAGGTCAAGGAAAGATTTTTTTTACTCATTCATGGGATGTGGGCTTCACTGGCTGGGCCAGTATTTATTGCCCATCCCTAGTTGCCCTTGAGAAGGTGGTGGTGAGCTGCCTTTTTGACCGCTGCAGTCCATGTGGTGCAGGGATACCCAGAGTGCTGTTAGGAAGGAAGTTCCAGGATTTTGACCCAGTGACAGTGAAAGAATGGCGATATATTTCCCAAGTCAGGATGGTGGGTGGCTTAGAGGGGTACTTCCCAGCAGTGGTGTTTCCATGTATCTGCTGCCCTTGTCCTTCTAGATGGTAGTGGTTGTGGGTTTGAAAGGTGCTCTCGAAGGAGCTTTGGTGAATTCCTGCAGTGCATCTTGTAGATGGTACACACTGCTGCTACTGTGTGTCAGTGGTGGAGGGATTGAATGTTTGTGGGTGTGCTGCTTTGTCCTGGATGGTGTCAAGCTTCTTGAGTTTTGTGGGAGCTGCACTCATTGAGGCAATAAGGGAGTATTCCATGACACTCCTGACTTGTGACTTGTAGATGGTGAACAGGCTTTGGAGAATCAGGAGGTGACTTACTCATCATACAATTCCTATCCTCTGACCTGCTCTTGTAGCCACAGTATTTATATGGCTAGTTCAGTTCAGTTTCTAGTCAATGGTAACCCCCAAGGATGTTGATAGTGGATAATTCAGCGATGGTAATGCCATTGAATGTCAAGGGGCGATGGTTAGATTCTTTCTTTTTGGAGATGGTCATTGCCTGACACTTGTGTGATGCAAATGTTACTTGCCACCTGTCAGCCCAAGCCTGGATATTGTCCAGGTCTTGCTGCATTTGGACATTTCAGTATCTGAGGAGTCGAGAATAGTGCTGTACATTGTGCAATCATTAGCAAACATCCCCACTTCTGACCTTATGATGGAGGAAGGTCATTGATGAAGCAACTGAAGGTGGTTGAGCTGAGGACCCTATCCTGAGGAACTCCTGCGGTGATATCCTGGAGCTGAGAACTGACCTCCAACAACTATTTTCCTTTGTGCTAGGTATGACTCCAACCAGTGGAGAGGTTTCCCCCTGATTCCCATTGACTCCTGGTTTGCTCGGGCTCCTTGATGCCACACTTGGTCAAATGCAGCCTTGATGTCAAGGGCAGTCATTGTGGCATCCTGCAGGAGGTGGCGGGAATGTTGGCGGATGATCTATTGAACAAGGAGGCTGGTGGTGTGGAGAACAAGGGGAACCCTCTCATGGTTCTGAGAGGGAGGGGAAGGGCTGAGAGCAGATCAGACAAAGTGGAGTGCCCTGTCAATCACATTAGCCAGATGTTTGGGTGGGGGAGGATTCCTCAGTTAAGGAAAAAGGTAGACATATTGAACAAGTTGTTATGGAAGTTCTATCATTTGCACAGATGCAATGGAGACTTTTGATATGTCAGGCTGTTGCTTGTCAAGTTTGTGGCAAAATAGTCATACATTTCTGATGAGGACTTTGCAGGGCCAACTGGGCAAGTTGCACCTTTGTTGTGTCCAGTGCCCAGGTTGATGCCATGTGGTCCATATGGTTTTATTCTTATTTGACTTTTTTGTAGAGGTTTGTTACAACTGAGTGGCTTGCAAAGCCATTTTAGAGGTCAGTTAAGAGCCATTCACATTGCTGTGGGTTGGAGGCATGAGTAGACTAGACTGGATAAAAAGGGCAGATTTCCTGCCCTGGAGGTCATTAGTGAAGCAAGTATATATTTACAACAATCCAATCATTTCCCTTAATGATACTAACTTTTTACTCCAGAGTTAATTAACTGAATTTAAATTCCCTAGGTTATCGTGATGAGATTTGAATTCATATCGCCGGATATTTAGCCTAGGCCTCTGGATTAGTAGCCTGTAGAATAAGGGTGTCTGGCATAACAAGGGTTAATATGGGACTGGGAAACGGTATTGCCCACAGTTTGATGTAAAGAGACACAATTGTGGACTGGCCAGAGACCTTTGTAGAGGCAAGCATGGAGTTAGCTCATAGCTTGGGCTGTACATAGTTATGTGTTACAATAAACACTTAATGTTCAACCAAACAAAGCTCAGACCTACTGAACATTCTGAACATACCTACTGAGTATACAACATAGCCCAGTAGGATAACCAGTATGCCACCACACCATGTCCCTATTTATACATCCTCCTCATGATTGTCAGGTTTGTAGGCAACAAAGAAGACCTGTTCCTACCCCTGTCTTAGGGTAGCTGCTTCTTCTCACAATACTCAGCCTTTTAAAAGTTTCCTGTTTTGACTTTCTCTTTAGTAACCGCCAAGTTACTAAAAAAAATCCAGTTGAAGTACTGAAAGCCACCCCATTCATACAACAGTGATCATCATGCATAGAAGCTGTTCATGAAATTAGTGTTAGAAGTTGTGCACTAGGAAAAGATAATACTGAAATAAGAGTCCATGCCAGTTCTTTTCTTCACATGCAAAAAATTTGACACAACCTGGAAGAAATCTTATCCTTTAAGCTTAAATTTATCATTGCCCATCTATATCAAAGCTGCAATTCATTTTTTTCCCAATTCAGATTTCCGAGCCCCTCTCCCAGTGATCTCAGATTCCAGGATCTTCTGCAATGTTGCGAAAACCTCACCCTCCAGTTTTCCAGAAGGCAGGGATCCCTATAATTTCTCAAGATTTATAAACCATGGGAGCTTCATTGACAATATCGCTGGATTGAGTGAGTCCTCATCCCAGAACTGCCAGGCTCCAGGACACCTTTGCTGCCTCAAGGCTGTGAAGTTAGTATCCCTGAAATAGTATGTGGCATCATAACTGTGAATGTTACAGACAGGAGGGTATTTAATTTAACCCTGATTTCTCTTCTCACCACCCATCTGTAAGCAGAAAGGTGTCTTAATTTTGATTTGTCCCTTTTTATGAGTGATGGCGTATTTCCCAACTCCTCAGTTTTGGTGTGATCCAATTTCTATTAATAGCCCCACAGCAAACTCAAGATAGGATGAACTCAAAGAGTTAATTTATTTACACACACTCAAAGTGGGGTGGTCAGGGCGGGGGGTGGTCTGGGGGATGGGGGGAGGGGGGTGGTCAGATGGGGGTTGCTACATAGCCTGCTCTGCATTCATCAGTGATGAGGGATAGAGATAGAAAGATTTACAGGCCAAAGGCCACAGAGCAAAGAATTATTTTTCACATGTGTCCAGAGCCCAGAATCAAAAATCCAATGGTGTATTCTCAGAGGTCTGCAGGCTGAAAACTGATGTTGGATAATTCATGTTTCTGTAGAGATGACTTCCATGATGAGATAGACATGCAGAGATGAATCAGTCTTGTAGGCAATGGTACAAAAGGTCTAGTAGTTCTTGTAGAAAGAGTATAGATGGAGTCAGGCATTCAAACCTGGACAGAGCCCCTTTTCTGTGCTGCTGCTTGGTAGATGAAAAGATGGCAGACTGAGTCTGCAGCTCCACAAGGCAAAATTATAGGTTTTACCAGCCAGGGAGGAAATGTTTCGTGACTGCAACCTCTCCACTTTGGGTTTGACAAGGGGTGTATATCCCTTTGTCTGGGTTCCTGAGATTGTTAATGTTCCAACCATTAAGTCTTAACAAGAGGATGTAGGGTTCTTTGTCCTAGCAGGTGAATTGGATCCAGTTGGCCAAACCTGGTTTATAAAAGCGAAATAAAAGCAAAATACTGCGGATGCTGGAAATCCAAAACAAAAACAAAAACAAAAATACCTGGAAAAACTCAGCAGGTCTGACAGCATCTATGAAGAGGAATACAGTTAACATTTTGAGTCCATATGACTCTTCATCAGAACTAAGAAATATAGAAATAAGGTGGAATGTAAGCTGGTTGAGGGGGGTGGGACAGGTAGAACTGGATAGAGGGCCAGTGATAGGTGGAGGCAAAGAAGAGATTGCCAAAGATGTCATAGACAAAAGGACAAAGGGTTGTTGACCATGGTGATATTAGCTGAGGAATGTGCTAATGATGACATGAAGCAGTATGAGCAAGTGACAGATAGCCCTAGTGGGGGTGGGGTGGGGTGGAGGGAAGGGTTCGAAATAGGCTAAAAGGCAGAGGTAAAACAATGGGTGGAAATACATTTAAAAATAATGGAAATAGGTGGGAAAAGAATGCTGTTACTATATCCCCAGTTGGGTCCGAAAGTCTCCCCCTGAGAAAATTAATGCCCTGTTGAGTGTAAAATGGTTGGGGAGGAGCTGGCTTTTTCTTGGGTGGGCTCCCGAACTACTTTTGGCTGGGGTGGGGGGTGGGGCGGGGCGGGGTGGGGAGTTGAGGGAGGGGTGGGGGACGGGGAATGGTTTATAAAAGCCTGGTTTAAGGCCTTTGTATAATTCCTTTGAATTTGGTCTCTGCAGCCCACAGGGGTTGTTAGCATCTCTTCAGATGTAATGAGGCACAAGTTTCTGCAATACTATCAAATAACTCTTTTTGTTCAAGGGTCACAGCCAGGCATAGCTTAGCCATTTTAAAAGGTCATTGCCCAATTTTAAAATTTTTGAAATTAGCCATGATGATATATATAATTTTTATAAGTTTTATAAAAATGTAGAGCATGAGGTCTTAGCCCTGTTACAGTGAGCAACACCATAAAACATCTATCAGTATATACACAAATATTATGACTGATGTGTGTTATTTTGTCATCTGGTCCTTTTGCAAATTTATTTTATGTGTCTTCTTTCATGAAAGTATTAGAAAGCTAAACATTTACAATGTACAGGACTTTAGAAAATATATTATTGACACAAGAGTCAGCTTCTAACTGATCTTAGCAAAAACATAGAGAGTTGGGTTTTACAGGGTGTCATTTTCCTCGCCACCCACCTCCCTCCACACCCCCACCCACCTCCCTCCACACCCCCACCCACCCCCAAATGCCCACCCCACCCCCACCCCCATCCATCCCAGCCAAAAGTAGGTCGGGATCCCGCCCAAGAAAAAGCCAGCTCCTCTACAGCCATTTTACACTCGACAGGGCATTAGTTGTCTCAGGGAGAGACTTCCGCACCCACCTGGGGATAAAGTAACATCATTTGGTTTAGGCAGCGACTCCTGCTTGGATTTTTAAAAATTCATTCATGGGATATGGACATTGCTATCTAGGCCAGCATTTAGTGCCCATCCATAATTGTCCATGTTCAGAGGGCATTTTAAGAGTTAACCACATTGTTGTGGGTCTGGAGTCACATGTAGGCCAGACCAGGTAAGGACAGCAGATTTCCTTTTCTAAAGCACATTAGTGAACCAGATAGGTTATAACAACCGGCAATGTTTTTTAATTCCAGATTTTTTCAAATAGAATTCAAATTTCCCCATCTGCCATGGTGGATTCAAACCCGGGTCCCCAGAGCATTACCTTGAGTCTATGGAATACCAGTCCAGTGACACTACCATTATGCCACCACTTCCCCGATTATAGGCAGCCCCCGAAGAAGAGAAGGTTATGGAAGTCATACAGAAGGGAAGTCCAAGGTATTGGTGTGGCCTGGCTGGCAGGACCCTGTGAGGGGAGTGAGGGAAGTAAGGGGGCTGGTTTTAAGAGGCTCTGGGGAAGAATTAAAGGAGTATGATCTTGGGAGGAGGGAGTGCCTCCACTGGGCACAGGGGACCCCCCCACACCGCACCACCCACATCAATGGAAGTGACCCCTCCCACCCATTTCCTTGCCTGATGCCAGCTCGCCCAGTAAAACCTGCTGGGCTACCCACTTGGCCTGGACCTTCCCTTGCCACAGGAAAAATAGTGGTGGGGTGGGGTGAGGCACTTAAGTTATCATTAATTGCTGGCTAGGCAAGTATTTATTGACCGCCCTAAATGCTCTCGGTGAGCCACCTTCTTGAACTGCTGCTGTCCATATTGGGAAGACAGAAGCCTTTTCTTTTTTATTTATTCTCAGGATGTGGGCTTTGCTGGCTGGGCCAGCATTTATTGTCCCATCCCTAGTTGCCCTTGAGAAGACGGCGGTGAGCTGCCTCCTTGAACTGCTGCAGTCCATGTGGTGTAGCTGCACTCACAGTGCTGTTAGGAAGGGAGTTCCAGGATTTTGACTCAGTGACAGTGAAGGAACAATGATATATTTCCAAGTCGGGATGGTGAGTGACTTGGAGGGGAACTTACAGGTGGTGGTGTTCCCATCGATCTGCTGCCCTAGACCTTCTAGATGGCAGTGGTTGTGGGTTTGGAATGTGCTGTCGAAGGAGCCTTAGTGAATTCCTGCAATGTATCTGGTGGATGGTACACACTGTTGCGGCTGTGCGTCGGTGGTGGAGAGGTGAATGTTTGTGGATATGGTGCCAATCAAATGGGTTGCTTTGTCCTGGCTGGTGTCCAGCTTCTGGAGTGGTGTGGGAGCTGCACTCATCCAGGCAAGTGGGGAGTATTCCATCACACTCCTGACTTGTGCCTTGTAGATGGTGGACAGTATTTGGGGAGTCAGGAGGTGAATTACTTGTCACATGATTCCTAGCCTCTGATCCACTGTGGCCACAGTATTTATCTGGCTAGTTTGGTTCAGTTTCTGGTCAATGGTAACCCCCAGGATGTTGATTGTAGGGTATTCAGTGATGGTAGTGCCATTGAACATTAAGGGGTGATGGTTAGATTCTCTCTTGTTGGAGATTGTCATTCCCTGACACTTGTGTGTCATGAATGTTATTTGCCACTTGTCAGCCCAAGCCTGGATATTGTCCAGGTCTTGCTGCATTTGGACATTGACTGCTTTAGTATCTAATGAGTCACAAATGGTGCTGAAACTTGTGCAATCATCAGCAAACACCCCCACTTCCGACCTTATAATGGAAGGTCATTGATGAAGCAGCTGAAGATGTTTGGGCCGAGGACACCACCTTGAGGAACACCTGCTCACCAGCTCTGTTTCCTCATCATTCCTCTCGCTGGCAACTGTCTCAGGCTGAACCAGACTGTTTGTAATAATAGTTGAACCAAAATTAGCTTCTGACCACATATCCACTCTATCGCTAAGACCACCTATTTCCATCTCCTTAACTTTGTCCAACATTGCCCTGCCTCAGCTCATCTGCAGGTGAAACCCTCATCCATTGCTTAGTTATATCTAGGCCTGGCTTTTCCACCAATTCTGGTTGGCCTTCCAGATTCCATCCTCCATCATTTTGAGCTTATTATAAATTCTGCTGCCCAGGTCCAAAATTGCACCAAGACCCATTCACCCATCGCCTTCATGCTCAATGACCTACACTGGCAACATTTGGATTTTAAAATTCTCCTCCTTGTTTTCAAATCCCTTCATGGCCTTATGTCTATAATCTCCTCCACAACCCTCCAGGATATCTGTGCTTGTCTGTTTTTGGCCACTTGAGCATCCTTGATTTTAATCACTCCACCATTGGCAGGCATGTCTTCAGTTGCCTGGGCCCTAAGCTCTGGAATTCCTTCCACCTGTCTACCTTTCTTCACCCCTTTAAAATGCTCCTTAAAACTTACCTAATTGACCAAACATTTGGTCATTTGCCTTAATGACCCCATTTATGTCCATTTTTGTTTTATGACACTTCTGTAAAGCACCTTGAAATGATTTATTAGATTAAACGTGCTTTATAAATAGAAGCTGTTGATATTCAATTAGAAGGCATATTAAATATTTCTGAAGACCAAAGGATGCCTCAACAACATGTTGCAAGTGTATGTTGATGAGCTGCTGAAATGGACAAAAAAGACAACTGAAAGTGAATGTTGATAAATGTGAGGTGATATATTTTAGTTAAAAAGGAAATAATAATTTGAAAAGGAGTGAGTATACTTTGAATGGGCAAAGCCTGATGATATGGAAAAGAGGAGTAGGGGTAGTTTTTCAAGATTATGATACTCTTAAAGCAGCATCCCAAGCACCTTCAACAGCACATCATTACACGCTAATGAAATATTGCATTTTAGGGCGAGATGTAATGGTGAACTTATGTCACTAACACCATAGTTGAAATATGTGTAATGCTGCTGAAGACAGTTGTGGCACTTTCTCCACTATCTGAGATTGGCTAACTACGATCAGGTTGAGGATTTTACATCAGACTGTGGAAGAGCCTGCTGTTAGGTAACTTGCTGACACTCTGTCTCGCCTCACAACTATATGAGCACTTGGGCAATATACTACTCCAATGTACCCAGCAAAAAGACAAATCTTCAAAAAGGGGGAGAAAATAAAAATAACGACTTTATGATCCTATATATTTTAACAGAAATGTTTCATCAGGACAGGAATCGATCATTCTATCCCTTGAGTCTTTCCGTCATTCAATTAGACTATGGTTGATCTATATCTTCAACTCCATTCATCTGCCTGATTCATGGTTTGCAATCCTACCTCCCAAATGAACTCCTGATACTCTTTCGAGTACAAACCTGTTTCCATCTGTTTCAGATGAAGTTACATGTTTCATAGTTTGCCATTGTGAGATTTGAACTCTTGATACTCTTTTGAGTAAACCTGTTTCCATCTGTTTCAGATGAAGTTACATTGTTTCATAGTTTGCCATTGTGAGATTTGAACTCTTGATCTCTTGGCAGAGCTAACGGTGCTTGTTTCAGTGCTTCATTTTCATTTCTTACCCTTCCAAGCTACCTGATAAAGGCATCTCTGAGTTCCTTAGGCCTGACACTCCATCATGCCCTCTTGTGAGTACAAACACATTTCCATCTGTTTCAGATGAAGTTACATTGTTTCATAGTTTTGCCATTGTGAGATTTGAACTCTTGATCTTAGGGTTACAAACCCAGTACCATAACCACTTGGCTATTAGGCCAAGCTCCTACCTCCCAAACGGGGACACGCGCGCGAATCGTACTTATATATAATGGAAAATTGAACTCTGAATGATTGGATTTGAAGACGCAAAAACGTGTTTCAATTTTGTTCCACTTTAAAAAAAATATTTTCAGTATTTAATTTGTGAAACATGAAGCTGCAGTCACCTCCGCTCCCATATCTATTTGCGGTTGAAGTGACTATCCATTGAACGTAATCCCACATAGTTTGTGTGCTGGGATTTCACCCTGTGACTCACTTTTGCGCTCACATGACTGAGAAGTGAGTTGGACTGTGTACGTAACATTACAAAAACAAAGGATGGCGAAAACCTGAAATAAAAACAAAAAAAATGCTGGAAATATTACGAAATATTGACGAAAGTCTTGGTAGTTCTGATGGTAGGTCATCGACCTGAAATGTTAACTGCGTTTATCTCTGCCCAGATGCTGTCTTACCTGCTGAGTATTTCCAGCATTTTCTGTTTTTATTTTAGAAACAAATACACGTTGTTTCATATATGCGTGCGAGTGTAACTTATTTTACACCGTTTCGTTGGTTTTAATTTTAGATTGGATTATTGTCTCAAGGTTTGTGTTTCAAATCATTGTATTCTCCAAATATTTATCCCGTAACCCCGCTGATTTCAGTTTTCTGAAAAAATTGAAACATTCATCTGATATATTAAACAGAATGCCTTTTGACTGCACCGCTCATTTCCATTGACTGCAGCTGTTTGGACTGCGGACATATAACCACCACGTTATCGCATCGGTACCATGCAGTAATTCGCAACAATAAAACGGTTCTGTCACGGGTAGGATTCATTGTATTCTCCTAAATCGCTTCGAACTGCAATGTGACTTGGGAATGTGGAATTAAACTACATCCAACGAAGGGCGAGGGCATTCAATTTTTATGCCAATTGCGCAATGTTCCAGGAGTCCAGTCTAGGTCCGTGTCCAGATAAGGTAACAGAGATTGAATGCAGGATGCAAGCACAAAATAGCAGCTCATCTTCAACAACACTAAAGTGATATGGCCTTTTTAATCAAATCTTTTACATAATTAAACAAGAAAAACCCATCTATACATACATATTCTCTGAAATGAACTGCCGAATAGAACTAGAATCACAGTCCCCATTGTGTACATTTATGAATGGGAAACCTCATGTACGCCCCGATCGAGATCTTCAACAGAAAGGAAAACATTGGGGCATGTGTGTATTCCTTAGAACATGAAGAGAGCCTAAAATAATGGAACCCTCACCTCCTGCAACAATCTGTAACATGAACTAGGGAACTCCCGCTCAACCGAACTTGGCAGCCTTGAGCCCCGTCCACCCTTCCGCCTCAGGACGGAATCGGGGCACGCAGTTGGCTGGGCGAGGGCCAGTTCGCGTCGCTGATTGGACTGGCGGGGACGTCAATCAAACCAGTGAGCTTGGTTGAGCCATGGGCGTGGATGTCACAATGTAGCGAGCGCGCATGTCTCGAGTTTCTCTGCAAAGGGATTTGGAGGCAACGAATTTTGTTTGCTTTTGAAAAGAGCTATTGATTGTTTGGGATATTCTTGGTACATATTTTGGTGTGTTGGCCGCGCGACTACTTTCTTGTCGCTTTTGCAGGGCGGTTTAATAAGGGTAATCCTTCTCGGAGTGGCTTTTTTTGTGTAAGCAGGTATTTTCGGGAAGCTTGTCCAGTGTGTGTTTGTGTGGTACTTTCCCCCTCCTCCTCCTCCCTCCCTTTGTCCCTTTTTCCGTTTTGGTTCTATGGCGACGCAAATCGATACAATTTATGGACTTTCAGAAGATGAAGTGAGTACTACTTTTTTTTTATAAATGTATATTATTTCTGACTTGAAATGAGTATTAAGTACTGTAGAGTTTCCATAACCTGTGGTGATAGTCAAGTATAGAAAAGCCAGTCCCAGCTGGTGTAATGTTGTTAGCCATTCGGACACAAGCTTTCTGTGTATTTATTCCTACTTTCGAAGCACAAAACATAAACAATCCTCTCCCATTTAAGATGCATCTACTTTCACATTTGATCTGAAAACCGACGACAATTATTCATTGTTTATGGGGTAGATGAGGAACTTGTTTTTCTTTTGAAGATTTCACTTCTGTTGTGGTAGAACCGAAAAGAATGTGGGAATTTATGAACTGAGTCGGTAACCACTTTCTGCACACAAATGACACTCTGTACCTCCGCTTAGTTGTGGTGTTGGGATTTGACAAAATTGAAGTGATGAGAATTGTTCAGTTATTGGCCTGTTTTATTCCACATTCATTTCGAAATAGGAATAGCGTGTAGCAGTCAGTAAGATGTGTTTGTGTTAACATAAAGAAGGGATTGATCATAATCAAGAAATCGGAGCGGAGACGGCCATTCGGCCCATCGAGCCTGCTCAGTCATTCAATAAATTCATGGCTGACCTGATGCCTTAACTCCACTTTCCTGCCTTTCTCCCATAATCCTTGACTCCCTTGACTACCTTTGCATTGATGTGCTGGGCTCCCTCATCATTGAGGATGGGGATATTTGTGAAGGCTTCTCCTCCAGTGAGTTGTTTAATTGTCCAGCATCAGTCATGACTGGATGTGGCAGGACTGCTGTAAATCCTTGTAAATCAAAAATCTATCTAGCTCTACCTTGAATATATTCCATGACCCAGCCTCCGCTGCTCCCTGGGATAGTCGCCTTATCGTGTCCAGAACTGGACACGTTTTTGCACCTTGTTGAATTTGGCAAGATCTGCAACAGTGCTTAGTGACACCTTTGAACGACCTACACCAGTCCTAAGTCTGTTAAGGCACTTCCAGGTTGCCCAGTTGCAATTAGCTCCTGGGGGAAGGCTTTCATTGGGTAGAATTTCCATTGCTGGGGGTTGTTCAAGACTGGTGAGCCACAAGGCGATGCGGGCTTCAGATGGGGTTGATTGTAATGGGACAACACTGTTCATGAAGCTCTTCCTTGACTTTAGGTGGCTGGGTATAGGTGTATGACCATGTAGCGGGTGCCTCTCATCCGATGTTTGACAGAGTCACTCTTTCTTGCTGGCTACCGTTCTTCTTATATCAGGGGGAGCGATACCCACCAGGATATATAGGCTGTTGGTATTTGTTGGTTTTAAACAACCTGTGATAAGTCGGTAGCTTGCATTCAGAATGGCATCTATCTTCTTAGCATGAGTAGATCTTTCCCATGCAGGGCAGGCGTATTTGGCAGTGGAATAGCAAAGAGCAAGTGCACTAGTTCGTAATGTTTTCGAGCTTGCTCCCCATTTTGTGTTAGTGAGCTTATTCAGGATGTTGTTTCGTGTGCTCACTTTTGCCTTTGTCTTTTTGATGTGGTTCTTGAAGGTGAGGCATCTGTCAAGGGTGACTCTTTAAGTAGATAGGGTGCTCGGAATGTGTCAGTGTTGCTCCACACCAGGTTACCTTAAGCTGGCATTTGGCTTCACGGTTTCTGAGGTGGAATGCACAAATTTGCTCAAAGGTGGTTTTCTTCATAGTAGGATGTTAGTCCCTCCAAGGCCTCAGAAAGCATTTTCTCCATGGTGTTAAAATCACTGCTTTGGGCAGTGATACATAATTCATCAGCATATATAAAACGGTGTGTGACACCATCTATAGGTTGGTCATTCATGTAGGTGTTGTACAGCAGTGGTGCAAGCACGCTTCCCTGAGGAAGACCATTCTTCTGAATACGCCACCTGCTGCGCTTCCCGCCTAGTTCAACATAGAACCAGCGATTCTGAAGCATGTTTTCTAACAGCTCTGTTAAGTAAATATCTTTTGTCATCTCTAGGATCTTGCAGAGGAGACGTCTATGGTTCACTGTATCGTATGCTGCTGACAGGTCTACAAAAACAGCACCTGTTATCATCCCTTGCTCAAAACCATCTTCGATATGTTGTGTGAGGTTGAGCAGTTGGCTTGTTGTTGATTTGCCGGGGCAGAAACCTGCTTGCTCTGGAAAGATCTTCTCATCTTCAGTTGGTGCTATCCTATTGAGTATCAGGCGTTCAAACAGCTTATTGGTGTGGCAAAGCAGTGAAATTGGCCGAAAACTCTTAGGATCTGAGGGATTTTTTCTGGGCTTTAATAGTGCTATTACATGTGCCTTCTGCCAAATATTAGGTAGCTTGTGTGTTGCCAAGCAGTGGTTGAACAATTGTAGGAGCCATTTCTTTGCTTGCTGTCCAAAATGCTTTATCTGCTCTGTTGCTATGTTGTCAAGACCAATTGCTTTCCCGTGTTTTAGACTAGATATACCAGTTTCCTGCTCTTCCGTGGTGAATGGTCCAGTGAAGCCAGGGTCATCGCTGTACTTCTTCCTATCTAGTTGTGCTCTTGGTTATTTCTTGTTGATTTTTCCATTTAGGAGCAACTGATGTGCAACTTGGTTTGCAGACACATTTGCATGTTGGGTAGCAGTCTTGGGATTGCCTCCAAATTTGCATATGAGAGATCATGCCTTCTTGCTGTTGTTTGTAAGATCTGTTGTCTCTATCAAGGTGTCCCAGGTGTTTTGACGCTCTTGAGGGATACTTAACATCACCCTCTCACCAGTAGATATTGTTTCCTCTGAGAAAGGGTCAGATTCAAACATTGAGACATACTCCCAGTAGAGTTCAGCATTCTCCTTGGTGAGACCAGAGATGTAGTGTACTCTACAACCTTGGGGGATCTTCCTTCTGGCTGTTTTCTGGACAGCTTTTGCAAACAGTTTGTAGTGCTCAGGTATAAAAACAAAAACAAAAAAACTGCGGATGCTGGAAATCCAAAACAAAGACAGAATTACCTGGAAAAACTCAGCAGGTCTGGCAGCATCGGCGGAGAAGAAAAGAGTTGACGTTTTGAGTCCTCACGACCCTTCGACAGAACTTGAGTTCGAGTCCAAGAAAGAGTTGAAATATAAGCTGGTTTAAGGTGTGTGTGTGGGGGGGCGGAGAGATAGAGAGAGAGAGGGGGAGGGGGGGGTGTGGTTGTATGGACAAACAAGCAGTGATTGAAGCAGATCACCAAAAGATGTCAACGACAATAGTACAATAGAACACATAGGTGTTAAAGTTAAAGTTGGTGATATTATCTAAACGAATGTGCTAATTAAGAATGGATGGTAGGGCACTCAAGGTATAGCTCTAGTGGGGGTGTTTTTTTTTATAATGGAAATAGGTGGGAAAAGGAAAATCTTTATAATTTATTGGAAAAAAAAGGAAGGGGGAAACAGAAAGGGGGTGGAGATGGGGGAGGGAGCTCACGACCTAAAGTTGTTGAATTCAATATTCAGTCCGGAAGGCTGTAAAGTGCCTAGTCGGAAGATGAGGTTCTATTCCTCCAGTTTGCGTTGGGCTTCACTGGAACAATGCAGCAAGCCAAGGACAGACATGTGGGCAAGAGAGCAGGGTGGAGTGTTAAAATGGCAAGCGACAGGGAGGTTTGGGTCATTCTTGCGGACAGACCGCAGGTGTTCTGCAAAGCGGTCGCCCAGATTACATTTGGTCTCTCCAATGTAGAGGAGACCACATTGGGAGCAACGAATGCAGTAGACTAAGTTGGGGGAAATGCAAGTGAAATGCTGCTTCACTTGAAAGGAGTGTTTGGGTCCTTGGACGGTGAGGAGAGAGGAAGTGAAGGGACAGGTGTTGCATCTTTTGCGTGGGCATGGGGTGGTGCCATAGGAGGGGGTTGAGGAGTAGGGGGTGATGGAGGAGTGGACCAGGGTGTCCCGGAGGGAGCGATCCCTACGGAATGCCGATAAGGGGGGGTGAAGGGAAGATGTGTTTGGTGGTGGCATCATGCTGGAGTTGGTGGAAATGGCGGAGAATGATCCTTTGAATGCAGAGGCTGGTGGGGTGATAAGTGAGGACAAGGGGGACCCTATCATGTTTCTGGGAGGGAGGAGAAGGCGTGAGGGCGGATGTGCGGGAGATGGGCCGGACACGGTCGAGGGCCCTGTCAACGACCGTGGGTGGAAAACCTCGGTTAAGGAAGAAGGAGGACATGTCAGAGGAACTGTTTTTGAATGTAGCATCATCGGAACAGATGCGACAGAGGCGAAGGAACTGAGAGAATGGGATGGAGTCCTTACAGGAAGCGGGGTGTGAGGAGCTGTAGTCGAGATAGCTGTGGGAGTCGGTGGGTTTGTAATGGATATTGGTGGACAGTCTATCACCAGAGATTGAGACAGAGAGGTCAAGGAAGGGAAGGGAAGTGTCAGAGATGGACCACGTGAAAATGATGGAGGGGTGGAGATTGGAAGCAAAATTAATAAATTTTTCCAAGTCCCGACGAGAGCATGAAGCGGCACCGAAGTAATCATCGATGTACCGGAGAAAGATCTCCTACCCAAAATCCACAAACAGAACTGCCCCGGTAGACCGATCGTCTCAGCTTGCTCCTGCCCCACAGAACTCATTTCTCGTTGTCTTGACTCCCTTCTCTCTCCCCTTGTCCAGTCCCTTCCCACCTACATCCGTGATTCCTCTGACACCTTACGTCACATCAACAATTTCCAATTCCCTGGCCCCAACCGCTTCCTCTTCACCATGGACATCCAATCCCTCTACACCTCCATCCCCCACCAGGATGGTCTGAGGGCCCTTAGCTTCTTCCTCGAACAGAGGCCCGAACAATCCCCATCCACCACTACTTTCCTCCGTCTGGCTGAACTTGTTCTCACGCTGAACAATTTCTCCTTCAACTCCTCTCACTTCCTCCAAATAAAAGGTGTGGCTATGGGTACCCGCATGGGCCCCAGCTATGCCTGTCTCTTTATGGGGTATGTGGAACATTCCTTGTTGCAGCCCTACTCCGGCCCCCTTCCACAAATCTTTCTCCGGTACATCGATGATTACTTCGGTGCCGCTTCATGCTCTCGTCGGGACTTGGAAAAATTTATTAATTGTGCTTCCAATCTCCACCCCTCCATCATTTTCACGTGGTCCATCTCTGACACTTCCCTTCCCTTCCTTGACCTCTCTGTCTCAATCTCTGGTGATAGACTGTCCACCAATATCCATTACAAACCCACCGACTCCCACAGCTATCTCGACTACAGCTCATCACACCCCGCTTCCTGTAAGGACTCCATCCCATTCTCTCAGTTCCTTCGCCTCCGTTGCATCTGTTCCGATGATGCTACCTTCAAAAACAGTTCCTCTGACATGTCCTCCTTCTTCCTTAACCGAGGTTTTCCACCCACGGTCGTTGACAGGGCCCTCAACCGTGTCCGGCCCATCTCCCGCACATCCGCCCTCACGCCTTCTCCCTCCCTCCCAGAAACATGATAGGGTCCCCCTTGTCCTCACTTATCACCCCACCAGCCTCTGCATTCAAAGGATCATCCTCCGCCATTTCCACCAACTCCAGCATGATGCCACCACCAAACACATCTTCCCTTCACCCCCCTTATCGGCATTCCGTAGGGATCGCTCCCTCCGGGACACCCTGGTCCACTCCTCCATCACCCCCTACTCCTCAACCCCCTCCTATGGCACCACCCCATGCCCACGCAAAAGATGCAACACCTGCCCCTTCACTTCCTCTCTCCTCACCGTCCAAGGACCCAAACACTCCTTTCCAGTGAAGCAGCATTTCACTTGCATTTCCCCCAACTTAGTCTACTGCATTCGTTGCTCCCAATGTGGTCTCCTCTACATTGGAGAGACCAAACGTAAACTGGGCGACCGCTTTGCAGAACACCTGCGTTCTGTCCGCAAGAATGACCCAAACCTCCCTGTCGCTTGCCATTTTAACACTCCACCCTGCTCTCTTGCCCACATGTCTGTCCTTGGCTTGCTGCATTGTTCCAGTGAAGCCCAACGCAAACTGGAGGAATAGAACCTCATCTTCCAACTAGGGACTTTACAGCCTTCCGGACTGAATATTGAATTCAACAACTTTAGGTCGTGAGCTCCCTCCCCCATCTCCACCCCCTTTCTGTTTTCCCCTTCCTTTTTTTCCAATAAATTATAAAGATTTTCCTTTTCCCACCTATTTCCATTATAAAAAAAAACACCCCCACTAGAGCTATACCTTGAGTGCCCTACCATCCATTCTTAATTAGCACATTCGTTTAGATAATATCACCAACTTTAACTTTAACACCTATGTGTTCTATTGTACTATTGTCGTTGACATCTTTTGATGATCTGCTTCTATCACTGCTTGTTTGTCCATACAACCACACCCCCCCCCTCCACCTCTCTCTCTCTCTCTCTCTCTCTCTCTCTATCTCTCCGCCCCCCCCACACACACACCTTAAACCAGCTTATATTTCAGCTCTTTCTTGGACTCGAACTCAAGTTCTGTCGAAGGGTCATGAGGACTCGAAACGTCAACTCTTTTCTTCTCCGCCGATGCTGCCAGACCTGCTGAGTTTTTCCAGGTAATTCTGTTTTTGTAGTGCTCAGGTAATGGTTTAATGCGTTTAACCTTGTGGTCCAGTCGTTCCAATCAGCCTTCTTGAAGTTGAAGCGCCTTTAGAATGGTACGACGGTTGGTAACACTGCTGCATTTACCTGGATACCAGTAGGACGGTGTTGTGTCTTTGGTTTTGGGTCTGTGACAAGCTTCTTACAGAGGCCAGCGATGGCGTTGCTGACACTGGCAAGATCTGAGTTATAACTACATTTCCAGCGGGCACTGTGGAAGGAGGCTGGCACTTTAGGATCGTGGATGAGTCTAAGCTGGTTAGCGTCCATCCATTCTTCGACTGCTTCTCCATCGTTGTTAGACTCCTTGTACCCCCATTGGGTACTGTGGCTATTAAGGTCTCCAATGATGATCTGTGGTTTACTGTACAGGGTTAGAGAAGCTGAAACCTGTGCCAGTGGCTTGTACACTGAGGTCACTACTACTTTGCTCAGCTCTACAGTTAGAATTTCAACGTTGTCCTCCTCTGTTTTAGAAGTGGCTTCTACAACTGAACCAGCTCTAACAAATACAGCACTGCCATATTGTCGATGAGGTCTTTCAATAACCAGGAACATTCCTGGTATTTTTGGGCGGTTGTTCTCACTTTCACTGTGTCTCCTGCAGGCAGAGGACATCACACTGCAACTCATCGCATAATGTAGCGAGGATGTTTGTTTAGCTACAGAGAACCCTTCAACAGCAGATTTAACAGTCAATGCCGGTCTTGAAAAAGATCCGTGTTTCTGACATTGATGACTTCTTTTTTCAGGCATGATGTTAGCACTTGATCAAATCAGCGGTACGAAAATGTTGTATACACTACTTGCTGTGCTTGGTGGTGGTAGAATTGGTTGAAACAGGGCAACGACGTGAACGCTTCTACCTTGGCCCCTCTGGGATAGTGAATTCCAAAGATTAACAATCCTCTGAATGAAAAAATCCCTCCTCATTTCTGTCTTAAATAGGAGACCCTGTATTTTTAAACTGTGCCCCTAGTTCTAGACTCCTCCACGAAGGGAAACAAACATCCTCTCAACACCTACCCTGTCGAGGGTTTGTGAAGTGGGAAAAAATTACTTTTGTTTTCCATTTCCATTTTATACCTAGGATGAGCTGATACATTGATGTTGCTTCAACCAGGAGATTTTAGCAGGAAGGTCCTTGTATTTTTTTTAATTTTTGAAGACCAGCACTGAATCCTGAATTTGGAGCTGCTTGTGGATTAGAGGAGAAATGTGGAAATTCCAGACTTTTCCTTCCTCTAAAATAAATTGCGTATGCATTGGTGAAAAAATTGACTTCTGATTTATTTGGTGTTACTTTTCCAGGCAGTACTGTTGAATCATCATGTGAGTGATATGAGTATAAAAGACTGGTACTATTGAGTGATCGTATGAGTGATGTGCGGCATTACCCGTTAGTTGTACAGTGTGTGTGTATAAGTAGTACATTAGATGCACGGTTGAGCAGTTATGTATTTAAAAACTCAATGCTGAAATTGAGGCACTCTCTTCGTGTTCTTGTTATATGGGTACCGACATTTCTTAGATGCCTTATTCAAGTGACTATTCCTTGTGTGGAATCTTAGCAAGATACTCAATTATGAGTGGCATTAAAGCTGAGTCAGAACTTGTTCTCAACATCAACAACTTGCATAAATGCAGCACTTCAATGTACTAAAACATTCTCAGGTCCTTCACCAGAATATAATTGCATGCCTTTTAAAGCTAAGACAAAGGAGGCAATATTAGGGCAGGTGGCTCAGTTTAAAATACACCACAAAGGTGAAGAGAGAGGTGGAGAAATAAAGGGAGGAAATTCTGAAGCTCGTACCCTGCTGAAGGCACAATACCAATGATGGGACATGGGAAGTGGCGGATATGCAAGGGCAGAGTTGGAAGAATGTGGAGTTCCTGGAAGGTTGTCTGACTGGTGGAGATTAAGGATGAGGCCATGGAGAGATTTGTTAACAGAAATGATCATTTTAAAATTGAAGCATTGGTGGCCAGAGTTCTTTGCAGGGCAGTGAGTACTGGAGTGATGTGTGAATGGGACTTTGCATGTTAGAATTTTAAAAAATTATTTATTCATGGGAAGTGGATGTCACTGGCTATGCCAGCATTTATTGCTCATCCCTAATTGCCTTTGAGAAGGCGGTGGTGAGCTGCCTTCTTGAACTGCTGCAGTCCATGTTGTGTCGGAGTCCATGTTTTGTAGGTGCTGTTAAGGAGTGAGCTCCAGGATTTTGACCCAGCGATAGGGAAGGAATGGTGATATATTTCCAAGTCAGGACAGTGAGTGACTTGGAGGGGAACTTCCAGGCAATGGTGATCCCATGTGTCTGCTTTCTTTGTCCTTCTAGATGGTAGCAGTTGTGGGTTTGGAACATGCTGTCTAAGGACCCTTGGTGAGTTCCTGCAGTGCATCTTGTAGATGCTACAAACTGCTTTTACTGTGTGTCGGTGGTGGAGGGAGTGAATGTTTGTGGATGTGGTGCCAATCAAGCGGGCTGCTTTGTCCTGGATGGTGTCAAGCTTCTTGTGTTGTTGGAGCTGCACTCATCCAGGCAAGGGGAGAGTATTCCATCACACTTCTGACTTGCAGGAGGTGAATTACTCACCACAGGATACTGAGCCTCTGACCTCCTTTTGTCGCCACAGTATTTATATGGCTAGTCCAGTTCAGTTTCTGGTCAATGGATGTTGATAGGGGATTCAGTAATGGTAATGTCATTGAATGTCAAGAGCTGATGTTTAGACTCTCTCTTGTTGGAGATGGTCATTGCCTGGAGCCTGTATGGTGCGAATGCTACTTGCTACTTGTCAGCCTAAGCCTGGATATTGTCCAAGCCTTGCAGCATTTGGACATGGACTGCTTCAGTATCTGAGGAGTATTGCAAATAGTGCTTTACATTGTGCAATCATCAGCGAACATCCCCATTTCTGACCTTATGATGGAAGAAAGGTCATATGGGTAAAGGCCTTTTGGATGGGCTCAAATTTATTGAAAAATGCAGGCTTGGTAGGAGAGCACTGGAATAGTGGAGTATGGAGTTGATGAAAGCATGGATGATCAACCAAGTTCTGTATACAAACACATATTTTAGCTGGAATTGTTGTATAGAATTTCAGACTGGGACCCTGTTGCATTTAGAACCATAGCAAAGTTACAACACAGAAGGAGGCTATTCTGCCCATCTTGTCCATGCCAGCCCGAGGACACCCAGGTGCCCTTTCTAATCCCACCTTCCTGTTTAATTGAACAACTTCCTAAAGGAATGCTGGAACTTGATCATTGTTAACTGAAGTTTTGTTGTTAGGACATAGGTATGATGTACTTTAAAAGAGGTCTTTATGTTGAGATTCCTTCCTCATAGAATTGCAGTTTTCTCATTCAAGCAATCTAAGCATAAATCCCACCTTTTATTCAGGTGAAAAAGAAAGGAAGCACTGCATTCCCTTTCTATTTCAGTTTCCCTACTGTGACCCCCAATCAACTTGTAATTTTTGAATCTATATGCGTTTGTAAAGATACAGCTGCACATTCTATAAAAGCTGCACTTTTGCCAGATTCCAGGTAATGTGTGCACAGACACAAATGTGTTTACCCGATTGGACCATCGTGCTCGTCTATATCTTTGTTGCAAGAATAAAGAGGAGACTTGGGTTGGAGAATCCATCATTCAGATTTATTTATCAAATGTGTGCTTGTATCCTGAAAACATACCCTTAGGAACGATAAATATTAGACAGTTTCCAGCTGTTGTGGTTCCACTTTCCTTTTGACGTGAAAAAAAAGACTATTTTAAGATTGAAATTAATGTCATTGGACCACAAAGATTGGGTGCTTTTATGAACTTTATATAGTGCTTCTAATTTAATGAAATTCCCAAAGGCGCTTCACAGGCGCATTATGAAACAAAGTATGGCTGAACCACAAAAGGAGATTTTAGGTCAACTGACCAAAAGCTTGATCAAAGGGAATGGTTAAAATTTTAGTTCTGCGGCATTCAGTTAATCTAATGTATTATCTATGCATTAAATTAGTGTTCATGTCCCTCAGTTGGCAGTACTCTCACTTCTGAGTCAGATGGTTGATTCCAACTGCTTAGATTTGAAGACCAAAATCTAGGATGATGCTCCAGTGTAGTATTGAGGGAGTGCTGCACTGTCAGAGGTGTTACCTTTTGGATGACGTGTTAAACAAAGGTCCTCTCTTCTGAGTTCCAAAGAAGAGTCATATTGGACACAAAATGTTCACGCTGTTTCTCTCTCCACAAATGCTGCCAGATCTGCTGAGTTTTCCTGGCGTTTTCTGTTTCTACTCTTGTCTGCTCCCTCATGTGTAAAAGAACACATGACACTGTTTCAAAGAAGAGCTGGGGATTTATCCTAGGTGTGCTGGCCAATATATTTCCCTCAGTCAACATCAGGAAAATAGATGATCTGGCATAATCATATTGCTGTTTGTGGGAGTAGGCTGTGTGTAAATTGGTTGCCATATTTCCTACATTACCATAGTGACTTCAGAAGCACCTCATTGGCTAGAAAGCACTTTGAGATATCTTGAAATTGTGAAAAGCGCAAAATAAATGCAAATCCTTTTTATTTAAGCTTATTATGCAATAAAGATATTGAGTAATTCCTAAGATTGCTATAAATGATTTGTTTTTATTTGATGACAACATTGTTCATGAGTTATATTGACACATTCAATCTGTGCTGAAGTGCAAGTAGTGCCCTGCAAAGAACGGAGCATTTCCTTGTATACTGATAACATAAGATGAAGTTCTACCAGTAGCAATATGAAATGGAATCAGTCTCATCACCTTGGCAACCATTTTACCAATTAGGTACCCACTCTGGAGTGGTTTGCAGTTTTACATTTAACATATTACACCTGCTTACTGTGAATGTATGAAACAACAATTTGCACATGCATTATGTTGTAAGCATGTTTTAAAATGTACCAAGGTGTTGCAGGGGCAGGTTGGGAATGTAATTAGACTAGGAGTTGGGAAAGAGTAAAGTGACTAAAGGTGGGAGTGAATCAGCAGGGAAGGAAAATGGAACAAAGAGCTAGCTGAACAGGATCTCTTTGGTTTTGACAATGTTAAACTGCAGAAAGTCTGTAACAATCATGACAGTACATTGGACTGGCAGTCGAACAATGAAATATCACAATATCATAAGATAATTATGGATGTAAAAGATCATTTGGCCTACATTAGATCATTCATTCTGAAACATTTTGCAGTCCTCCGTCTTTGCCATCCAATGAGTCCTCGTTTAAAGTTGTGGTTGCATGTCTGCAAATCACTCCTTTAAGTGAAATGTCTTAGAGTGAAACATTAGTTCCCATAGGAATCAATGTTAAAACTGTAGTTAGGTTCTGTTGGACCTTCCTTACCAGCAAAAAAACAAATGTTAAAACATTATACCCTCTAAGTTGCAATATCTTAGACTGCTAAATTCCTACATTGGTAAATGAAATAACTTTTATATTTTTAAAATTAAAATTTTCTTTAAAAATATAGCAACTTTCTACTTAGTGCTTCCTGCTCGCTGCCATTCCTGCTTCATGAACCTCTTGGTTCCTGCAGATCCCCCTCCTCCCCGACACGCCAAGTTGCGGCATCTCCTCCTCCCCAACCCTCCGAGTTGTGGCCTCTTCTCGCTCCTCGATGCACTCTCCTTCCATACCTCTCACTCCCTGACTCACCCTTTCGTTGCTTCCCTCACCTGGACTTGCATTACCATTCCAGATCTGATCCGACGTTGTGATAGTGCTGAGCTGGGGCTGTTACAGTTCATGCTTTTTTTTTTCAAATGACTGTTGAAGCTGCTCCAGCATCACTGCTCTTCTCCTGGGCCCTTGCTCACAGCGAGGGTTCAGGAGAGGGCACCAGCTAGCAGGAGCATTTTTTGAAAAAAGACATAGATTATAGCAGCCCCAGCCCCTGTATTATTGGCACTTGCATTTCCACAACATCAGAGCTCTGGCTTCGGATTGGATCCAGATCATGACCGGTAATGCAAGACCAAGAGAGGGAAGCAGTGAAAGGGTGAGTCAGGAAGTAGGACCTTCGATGAGAGGGTGGGTCAGGAAGCAAGGGAAGGTCAGTCCAGAATGGCACCAATTGGGTCACTTGGGAAACAATGTTAAAACGAATCTCGTGATGCTCAATGAGATTACAGGTCCCATTAATTTAGATTAAAATGAAACAATGATAAAAACAAAAAACTGCGGATGCTGGAAATCCGAAACAAAAACAGAATTACCTGGAAAAACTCAGCAGATCTGGCAGCATCGGCGGAGAAGAAAAGAGTTGACGTTTCGAGTCCTCATGACTCTTCAACAGAACAAGCTGAATCCAAGGAGAGGGGTGAAATATAAGCTGGTTTAAGGTGGGGGGGGGGTTGTTGGGGGTTGGGTTGGGGGAGAGAAGTGGAGGGGGGGTTATAGTTGTAGGGACAAGCAAGTAGTATAGGAGCAGATAATCAAAAGATGTCACAGACAAAAGAACACAGAGGTGTTGAAGTTGGTGATATTATCTAAACGAATGTGCTAATTAAGAATGGATGGTAGGGCACTCAAGGTACAGCTATAGTGGGGTTGGGGGGGCATAAAAGATTTAAAAATAATGGAAATAGGTGGGAAAAGAAAAATCTATATAAATTATTGGAAAAAACAAAAGGAAGGGGGAAGAAACAGAAAGGAGGTGGGGATGGAGGAGGGAGCTCAAGACCT
This sequence comes from Carcharodon carcharias, assembly GCF_017639515.1. Lineage (NCBI taxonomy): Eukaryota > Metazoa > Chordata > Chondrichthyes > Lamniformes > Lamnidae > Carcharodon > Carcharodon carcharias. The sequence goes on along the minus strand of NC_054467.1, from coordinate 214,361,352 downwards.
AAAGTTGTTGAATTTAATATTCAGTACGGAAGGCTGTAAAGTGCCTAGTCGGAAGATGAGGTTCTATTCCTCCAGTTTGCGTTGGGCTTCACTGGAACAATGCAGCAAGCCAAGGACAGACATGTGGGCAAGAGAGCAGGGTGGAGTGTTAAAATGGCAAGCGACAGGGAGGTTTGGGTCATTCTTGCGGACAGACCGCAGGTGTTCTGCAAAGCGGTCGCCCAGTTTACATTTGGTCTCTCCAATGTAGAGGAAACCGCATTGGGAGCAACGAATGCAGTAGACTAAGTTGGGGGAAATGCAAGTGAAATGCTGCTTCACTTGAAAGGAGTGTCTGGGCCCTTGGACAGTGAGGAGAGAGGAAGTGAAGGGGCATGTGTTGCATCTTTTGCGTGGGCATGGGGTGGTGCCATATGTGGGGGTTGAGGAGTAGGGGGTGATGGAGAAGTGGACCAGGGTGTCCTGGAGGGAACGATCCCTACACAATGCTGACAGTGGGGGGGGGGGGTGAAGGGAAGATGTGTTTGGTGGTGGCATCATGGTGGAGTTGGCGGAAATGGCGGAGGATGATCCTTTGAATGCGGAGGCTGGTGGGGTGATAAGTGAAGACAAGGGGGACCCTATCATGTTTCTGGGAGGGAGAAAAGGCGTGAGGGCAGATGCGCGGGAGATGGGCCGGACACGGTTGAGGGCCCTGTCAACGACCGTGTGTGGAAAGCCTCAGTTAAGGAAGAAGGAGGACATGTCAGAGGAACTGTTTTTGAAGGTAGCATCATCAGGACAGATGCAACGGAGGCGAAGGAACTGAGAGAATGGGATGGAGTCCTTTCAGGAAGCGGGTGTGAGGAGCTGTAGTCGAGGCAGCTGTGGGAGTCGGTGGGTTTGTAATGGATATTGGTGGACAGTCTATCACCAGAGATTGAGACAGAGAGGTCAAGGAAGGGAAGGGAAGTGTCAGAGATGGACCACGTGAAAATGATGGAGGGGTGGAGATTGGAAGCAAAATTAATAAATTTTACCCACCTCCAATATTCTCCTTCCACCTGGACCCCTCCCTCTGGATTCTTTCCTTCTCTTGATCTTTTCATTGAGAACTGTCGGTGCGACATTAGTCGTCTCAATTTCTCTGCTGCTCTCACCCATTCTAATCTCTCTCTCCCTGAACTTACTGCACTCCGTTCTCTCAGGTCCAACCCTGACATTGTCATCAAACCCGCTGACAAGGGTGGTGCTGTTGTTGTCTGGTGCACTGACCTCTACCTAGTGGAGGCAGAGCGTCAACTTGCAGACACTTCCTCCTACCTCTCCCTGGACCATGACTCCACCATTGAACATCAAGCCATTGTTTCCAGGACTGTCAATGACCTCATCTCCTCTGGGGATCTCCCTCCCACAGCTTCCAACCTGATAGTCGCCCAACCTCGGAAGGCCCGCTTTTTCCTCCTAACCAAAATCCACAAACAGAACTGTCCCGGTAGACCGATCATGTCAGCTTGCTCCTGCGCCACGGAGCTCATTTCTCCTTATCTTGACTCCTTTCTCTCTCCCCTTGTCCAGTCCCTTCCCACCTACATCCGTGATTCCTCTGACACCTTACGTCACATCAACAATTTCCAATTCCCTGGCCCCAACCGCTTCCTCTTCACCATGGACATCCAATCCCTCTACGCCATCCCCCACCAGGATGGTCTGAGGGCCCTTAGCTTCTTCCTCGAACAGAGGCTCGAACAATCCCCATCCACCACTACTCTCCTCCGTCTGGCTGAACTTGTTCTCACACTGAACAATTTCTCCTTCAACTCCTCTCACTTCCTCCAAATAAAAGGTGTGGCTCTGGGTACCTGCATGGGCCCCAGCTATGCCTGTCTCTTTATGGGGTATGTGGAACATTCCTTGTTCCAGTCCTATTGCGGCCCTCTTCCACAACTCTTTCTCCGGTATATCGATGATTACTTCGGTGCTGCTTCATGCTCTCGTCGGGACTTGGAAAAATTTATTAATTTTGCTTCCAATCGCCACCCCTCCATCATTTTCACATGGTCCATCTCTGACACTTCCCTTCCCTTCCTTGACCTCTCTGTCTCAATCTCTGGTGATAGATTGTCCACCAATATCTATTACAAGCTTACCGACTCCCACAGCTACCTCGACTACAGCTCATCACACCCCACTTCCTGTAAGGACTCCATCCCATTCTCTCAGTTCCTTCGCCTCTGTTGCATCTGTCCTGATGATGCTACCTTCAAAAACAGTTCCTCTGACACGTCCTTCTTCCTTAACCGAGGTTTTCCACACACGGTCGTTGACAGGGCCCTCAACCGTGTCCGGCCCATCTCCCGCGCATCCGCCCTCACGCCTTCTCCTCCCTCCCAGAAACATGATAGGGTCCCCCTTGTCTTCACTTATCACCCCACCAGCCTCCGCATTCAAAGGATCATCCTCCGCCATTTCCACCAACTCCACCATGATGCCACCACCAAACACATCTTCCCTTCACCCCCCCCCTGTTGGCATTCAGTAGGGATTGTTCTGTCCAGGACACCCTGGTCCACTCCTCCATCACCCCCTACTCCTCAACCCCCACCTATGGCACCTCCCCATGCCCACGCAAAAGATGTAACACCTGCCCCTTCACTTCCTCTCTCCTCACTGTCCAAGGGCCCAGACACTCCTTTCAAGTGAAGCAGCATTTCACTTGCATTTCCCCCAACTTAGTCTACTGCATTCGTTGCTCCCAATGTAGTCTCCTCTACATTGGAGAGACCAAATGTAAACTGGGCGACCGCTTTGCAGAACACCTGCGGTCTGTCCGCAAGAATGACCTAAACCTCCCTGTCGCTTGCCATTTTAACACTCCACCCTGCTTTCTTGCCCGCATGTCTGTCCTTGGCTTGCTGCATTGTTCCAGTGAAGCCCAACACAAACTGGAGGAACAGCACCTCATCTTCCGACTAGGCACTTTACAGCCTTCCGCACTGAATATTGAATTCAACAACTTTAGGTCTTGAACTCCCTCCTCCATCCCCACCCGCTTTCTGTTTCTTCCCCCTTCCTTTTATTTTTTCCAATAATTTATATAGATTTTTCTTTTCCCACCTATTTCCATTATTTTTAAATCTTTTATGCCCCCCCAACCCCCACTAGAGCTGTACCTTGAGTGCCTACCATCCATTCCTAATTAGCACATTCGTTTAGATAATATCACCAATTTCAACACCTCTGTTCTTTTGTTCTTTTGTCTGTGACATCTTTTGATTATCTGCTCCTATCACTACTTGCTTGTCCCTACAACCACACCCCCCTCCACTTCTCTCCCCCCACCCAACCCCCAACCCCTCCCCATCCCTTAAACCAACTTATATTTCACCCCTCTCCTTGGATTCAGCTTGTTCTGTTGAAGAGTCATGAGGACTCGAAACGTCAACTCTTCTTCTCCGCCGATGCTGCCAGACCTGCTTAATTTTTCCAGGTAATTCTGTTTTTGTTTAAAATGAAACAATGTTAGACGGGGCGACGTTAAACGAATACTTTAGTTGTTTCTTAAGCACATTTGGGATTTTTACCTTCCCTATTCTTCCTGGTAGCCTGTTTCCTGTGTGGATTGCGTTGATTCATTTCCTGATATTGGTTCTAAAGCTGGGAGTGGATGCAGACTGTGTTTCCTATAAAAACTGTAATTTTGTAGAGTGCATGCTGTAATGCAGTGTGAGGTTATCGATTGAGTTAAAATGTTAATAAAGGCAATCTTTTCTATTAGTTGCCTGCTAGGTAATGTTTAGTCTAAGTTGCTTTTCATTTGTTTGTTACAGTAAAGTTTTAACTTGAAATCTTGTCATGCAATTCCTTTATATTGGTCACTGGGAATTCAAATGTATTTTTAAAAGTTATTGGTCTCTATGAGGATCATAACATTTATATGTAGCCTAAGTTTGTTCCAGTAAACAATTTTATATAGCCACCTTCTATGTTTCTTTGGGAGCAGGAAACTTTACCTCACCTCGTAATGGTTAGCTTTTGTATATCTTTTTGACATGATGTTCCTGTTATCTGAGAAATTAAACAAGATATTTGTTAAGTTAGAAACTGAGGCAAAATTACCAGCAGTTTATTGGTTCAGTGGTGGTTTTAAACTTGTTTTTAGGCTGTGGATAACACTGGGAAGGCCACACTTGATGCCCATTCCAAGTTGTCCTGAAAAGGACTGTTGTTGTACTTATATGATGATGCAGTAGTCAACACCAGAATATTGATTGAGTGATGAAAGAACAGCATTACACGCTCAAAACAGCGTAATTTGGAGGTGATAGTGTTTTTAAGATAGTCTTGAGCTCATCTAAAACTGCTAATTCACTTGAATCCTGTTTAGCCATTACCCATGTGCTTTCTGACCTGCACTGGCTCCTTTTCTTCCAATGCCTTGTTTTTACTCTTGCTTTCAAATCCCTATGTCTGTAACCTTCTGCAACCCGACCAACTTCACCTGTGCCCATCTTCCCTCGAGCTCCATATCTGAATCACTCCAATCTGTTTTTTGTCACTACCACAGTACTGAAATGGCTCCTATCAAAGTCACAAATGACATCTTATATGAAGGTGGCAAATGTAAAAACTACCTACCCTTCTTTGCCCTTCTTAACCTGTCTGCAGCCTTTGACATAGTTGACCACATAATCCTCCTGCAACACCTCCACATTCATCAAGCTGGATGGGACTGCAGTTGCCTGGTTCCAAAGTTATTTATCCAGTTGTTGCCAGCAGCTCACCTGCAATGACTTCTTTATCCAATGCTGTACCATTACCTCTGGCATTTCACTTGTCCACCTCCTATTTCCCACGACTCACCACCACCCCTTTCAAAAAAAATCTGAATATTACTTTCAAATTAGCTTTTCTATGAAACACTGGGGAAGCCAAATCAATCCATGCAGTTTTTTAATAGAGGGCGTTTTACGCATTGCATCTCTGGGCTTGCCATTAAGGTTTGATGCTTCCAGAATGAATCAAAGCTGACAATGCAGCCAACTCTGATAGCTTCAACTGTTCCATTGTGCCTGACTTTGCTGAAAAGGCACACCATTGCTGTGGTGCATTTATGGCAGACAACATCGTGTTGAACCTGGAGGGAATGATATTGTGAGTAACTTGTACCATTATGAGCACCATAATTTCATTGGGCTTCTTACATGCTTCACAGAGTCTCTGTGGACAAGTTTGAGCTAATTATTCCAAGTCATACCCCCCCGACTCTCTCTCCCCCCACCCCTCCCTCAAATTCTGTGGTGAGATTGCCATAGTCGCTAAATCTTAATCAGAATGTACAGAGGGTTCTTGACATTCAAGCACTCAGCAGATTGCTTGCGGGTAGTACTTGTTCCAGAAATTTGTTGAAACCTTCATTCTCAATTCATTAATCAAATGTTTGTTTTGACCATCAAGCCAGATTTTTTTTCCTCCTGTCTGATATTTATTGAGCTTGCTTGAGAATGATGGATGGAAATTGGTTTTGGAATATGGCAAGGGGTCTCGCAATCGTATGGAAATGTGTTTCTTCTGAATTATGATTTACGTGTTAATATTGATTCAGGGAAAATTCTTAAATCAGAGTAAACCTGATCTGAATATTCTGCCTGTGCCATGCTGTGATCCATTCCCACATTATTGAATCTGAACCATTGCTGTAAAACGCATCCTTGTTAACTAACAGGTTCCTTTTCCTGCCCTGCTGCACTTTGGATTAGTGTCAGACCTTGGTTGTGCTGCTCTATATCAAGCCTTATGTTTACTGTTGTCTTTGCTAATTATTTTTCCAATAAACTATAATGTGTATTTGCAATTGGAGAATTGAAGTTTAACTTGCTGGGTTTGCCTCCAGTATCACTATTGCAGTAAATTCCTGATGCTCATCTGACTTTGAGTAATTTCAAGTTTCTGTTATGACTTAGGAATTCATCAGTTAATTTTGAAGTTTTAAAGATATTGAGACCATTCAAATATGAAGTATGGCTGTGGTTGTTTTTGTGGGACCAAACAGTTGGCAGCTTGATTCTCACACACATGTAAACTGACAAATAACATGGATCAATATGAGATCAACACAAACGTTTGCAATATGCAACCTAATTAAAGCCTGCTCGCTGTCTCCTCACCCACTGTTGCTCAACTATGCTATTTACTTACCTATGTTACAAGTACATTAATCAACAATCTACAGTTTTGCACATGTGCTACACTGAATGGATCAGCGTGAGACTACCCTACGCTGCCAAGTGTGAGTAACCCACTGAAACCACATTCGTGCTGGGGAATGGGAAATGACTGAGTTCAAAAGGGAGAGAGAGAGGGGACCCAGAGTTCAAAAGCGGCACAATGTTTATTAGGAGTGGTAAGGTTTACTAATTGTTAATCAAGAAGAAAATGAATTGACACATTCTAAACATGGCAGGACAGATATAGTGTTGCAGCTGCTACATGTGGGAGCTGATGGATGCTAGTGTGATCCAAGGCATCCACATCTGAAATAAGTATCTGTGGCTCGAGGAGTTTCGGCTCGGTGACAATGAGCAGGAGGCCAAGCTACAGACATTGCGGTGCATCAGGGAGGGGGAAAGTTACCTGGGCACTTTGTTCCAGAAGGTAGTCACACCCCTTTGGATGGGGTCATCTGATTTAGTCCATGGTCAGGGATAGGAGAGTGTGATTATGAGTGAGGCAGGTAAGGGGATTGAGAAGGTACAGGTGGAGGAACCTCAGCCCCTGCAATCTTCCAACAGGTTTGAGGTTCCTGAAACTTGTTTGAATGAGAGCAGGGCCTGTAAGGTGGATGAACGAACTGATCCTGGTAACTTCATACAGGAAGCTATTCAGAGCTAGAAAGATGTAGAAATGTGATGGGCTTTATACTGTTGAAGAGAGATGGAGTAGGTGGAGCAAAATAGAAGGTCAGGGATCGGTGGGAGCTCAGGAGAGATTTGACAAAGATGCCATGGACACAAGACAAAGGGAGTGTTGATGGTAGTGTTAAAGACTAAAGAAGTTGCTGATAGTGGCATAAAGGTAAGATAGCAGAATGTGGTAATCGCACATGAAGGGTCAGTTCTCTGTGAAAGCAAAACATAAGAGCAAGTGACATATGGCCCTGTGGGGAGGGGGTTAGTGTTGTTGCGGGGGGGAGGGGGAATTAAAAAAGGGGGTCAGAAAAGTATATTAAATAAAACTAGGGAAGTTTTACTGCAGTTGGAGTACTGTGGCAATTTTGGTCTCCTTATTTGAAAAAAGGTATAATTTCATTACAAGCCGTTCAGAGAAAGTTGACAACTTATTCCTGGGATGAAGCAGAAATGAAGAAAGGTTTAACAGATTGGGCCCTCATCCATTGGAGTTTAGAAGAATGAGAAGTGATCCTATTGAAGCACTTAAGATCCTGAGGGGACTTGATAGGGTGGAGACTGGGAGGATGTTTCATTTTGTGGGGGAAGATAGCACTAGGGGACACCATTTAAGAATATGAGGTCTCCCTTTTAAGATGGAGCAGAGAAGAAATTTTTTCTCAGAGGGTCCTTAGTCTGTGGAATTCACTTCCCAAGAAAGCAGTGGCAGCTGAGTCATTGAATTTATTTGAGGCTGAAATTTTTGATAGACAAGGGAGTCATGGTTTATGAGGGGTGGACAGGAAAGTGGAGTTGAGACCACATCAGCCATGATCTTATCGACTGATAGAGTAGGCTTGATGGGCTGAATGTCCTCTGGTCCTATGTTCAACCACAAAGTCTTCGCTTAGTTTCTTTTTAAAGACGTACTAGATTTAAGGCTTCCTTTAAATTTGGCTTGGAGAATGCATACAATTCTTTGCAAGTTCTTTCTAGCTTTTGTCTTGTAATGCACAGCATGATGACCAGCTCAATATCTGTCCGATCTATATTTATACAGTTTGAAATATGAAGCAATTCCATCATATAGATTTTAATCACTGCACGTTAATAAAACATTAAGGTACTTCCTATCTAGACTCTTAATCATCCTCAATTTAAATTGCTCTCCCATTGGCAGCAGTGCCTTCAGCAAGCTCTGGAATTCCCTTCCTAAACCCTTTTGCCACTCTACCTCTTTCGCCTCCTTTAAGAAGCTCTTTAAAACCTATACACTTGACCAATCTTGAGGTTATCTGACCAAATACCTCCTTATATGGTTCAGTGTCAATTTTTTTTTTTGATTAGCAGCCTTGTGAAGTGCCTTTGGATCTTCTGTTTTGTTAAAGGTGCCGTATAATTACAAATTCTGGGAGTGAGTGAACAGCAATTCTAGCTTTACAGTGCAAAAGTTAAAATGTGATTTTAAAAAACTTTATATTTGATTTTATATGTGGCCATCAACTTAGTTCCCATAGGATTCAATGTATAATGTTCTAGTTGAAAATTATGAAGTAACAAATCTCAATGCTATTCAACAAATACAGACCAGTGACAGAGCCTAAGATTGCAACTATAAATCTCAAACTTGAAAATCTATGTGAATTGAACCGGTGCTTAAATCCAAGGTTTCTACAATTTTCGTGCAGTGCTTTGTAATTAATTAATTGCAGCCAGCAGTGCTTTATATTTGTTTGCAGTTGACTGATTCATTGTAGATTCTGGTAGTCATCATATCAAGTAGTTAGGTGAAGTTATTTTGCAGCTACTAGATCAGGGCAATAAAGATGATTGGGGTTATATCCGTAAGATGTTTCAGATGAATGTTTAAAGCAAATGGATCAGGAAATTAGTAGTTGCCTGAATGTGAAAAGTAGTCAATTTCAGTGGTATATTTGGAAAAGTTGTATTATATATGAATTTTATTTTTTGAAAATGTGCTTTTTAAATTCACATTGAGGGTACCATCCACCGTGTTGTGTGGCACTGCCATCATACTAAATGGGATAGGTTTCAAATAGATCTTGCAACTCAAGACTGGGCAACCATGAGGCGCTGTGGGCCATCAGCAGCAGCAGAATTGTACTCAACCACAATCTGTAACCTCATGGTCCGATAGATCCACCACTCTATCATTATCATCAAGCCAGGTGATCAACCCTGGTTCAGTGAAGAGTGCAGGAGCGCATGATAGGAGCAGCACCAGGCATACATAAAAATGAGGTGTCAACCTGGTGAAGCTACAACACAGGACTACTTGCTGCTTATGCTGTTTGGCGTGTGAGTGATAAACAAAGCTAAGCGATTCCACAACCAATGGATCAGATCTAAGCTCTGCAGTTCTGCCACATCCAGTAGTGAATGGTGGTGGACAATTAAACAACTCACTGGAGGAGGTGGCTCCATAAATATCCCCATCCTCAATGATGGAGGAGCCCGGCACAGCAGTGCAAAAGATGAGGCTGAAGCATTCACGACAATCTTAAACCAGAAGTGCTGAGTGGATGATCCATCTCAGCCTCCTCTGGAGGTCCTGAGCATCACTGATGCCAATCTTCAGCCAATTTGATTCACTCCACATGATATCAAGAAATGGCTGAAGACACTGGATAGTGCAAAGACTATGGGTCCTGACAATATTCCGGCAATAGTACTGAAGACTTGTGCTCCAAAACTTGCCACGCCTCTAGCCAAGTTGTTCCAGTACAGCTACAACACTGGCATCTACCCAGCAATGTGGAAAATTGCCTAGGTATGCTCTATACACACAAAATAGAACAAATCCTACTTGGCCAATTGCCACCTCATCAGTTTACTCTCCATGGTCATTAAAGTGATGGAAGGGGTCATCAACAGTGCAATCAAGCGGCATTTGCTTAGCAATAACCTACTCACTGACGCTCAGTTTGGGTTTTGCCAGGGCCACTCAGCTCCTGACCTCATTACAACCTTAGTTCAAACATGGACAAAACAGCTGTATGCCTAAGGTGTGGTGAGAGTGACATCAAGGAGCTCGAGCAAAACTGGAGTCAGTGGGAATAGGGGAAAATTCTCCACTGGCTGGAGTTATGCCTCAAATGAAGGAAGATGGTTGCGGTTGTTGGAGGTTAATTATCTCAGTTCCAGGACATCGCTGTAGGAGTTCCTTAGGGTAGTGTCCTAGGCCCAGCTATCTTCTGCTTCATTCAGCGACTTTCCTTCCTTCATAAGGTCAGAAGTGGGGATGTTCGCTGATGATTGCACAATCTTTACCATTTGCGATGACTCAGATACTGAAGCAGTCCATGTCCAAATGCAGCAAGACCTGGATAATATCCCAGCTTGAGCTGAAAAGTGGCAAGTAACATCATGCCACCCAAGTGTCAGGCAATGATCATCTCCAACAAGAGAGAATCACCTCATAGTTCAATGGCATTACCATCACTGAATCCCCCACTATCAATATCCTGGGGGTTACCGTTGACTAGAAACTGAACTGGACTAGCCTTGCAAGAGCAGATCAGAGACTAGGAATCCTGCGGTGAGTATCTCACCTCCTGACTCCCCAAAGCCTGTCCACCAACTACAAGACACAAGTCAGGAGTGTGATGGAATACTCTCCCCTTGCCTGGATGAGTGCAGCTCCAACAACACTCAAGAAGCTTGACACCATCCAGGACAAAGCAGCCCACTTGATTGGCACCCCATTAACAAACATTCACTCCGTCCACCACCAACACACAGTAACGGCAGTGTGTACCATCTACAAGATGCACCGCAGGCATTCACCAAACCTCCTTAGACAGCATCTTCCAAACCCACTACCAGTACCATCTAGAAGGACAAAAGGCAGCAGATGCATGGGAGTTCCTTCACCAGTCTGACTTGGAAATATATCACCGTTTCTTTACTGTCGCTGGGTCCAAATCCTGGAACTCCCTTCCTAAAAGCATTGTGGGTATAGCTAATCCACATGGTCTGCAGTGGTTCAAGAAGGCAATTCACCACCACCACCTGAAGGGCAATTGTGGGTGGGCAATAAATGCTGGCCTAGCCAGCATGTTCACATCCCATGAATTACTTAAAAAAAAAATTCCCGGGATGTGGGTGGTCCTGGCAAACTGGTATTGATTATCCATTCCTGTTTGCACTTAATAAGGTTGTGTCTTCGCAAACTGATGCAATCCTTGTGGTGAAGGTGCTCCTCAAAGTAGTGAGCTTCCAGGATTTTGACCCAGTGGCAATGAGGGATTAGGCGAACCATGCCAAAGCTAAGATGGTTTGTCACTTGCACATGGTGGCGTTCCTTGCATCTTGCTGCCCCTTGTTCTTCTCGGTGGTGGAGGTTGCAGGTTTGGGAGGTTTTGTCGAAATCTTATTGATTTTGTTATAGTGCATCCCGTAGAGAGTAGAGACTTTGGCCACTGGCATGCTAGAGGTGGTGTTTAGCTGTGTGATGCCAATCGAATAGAATGTTTTTACCTGGATTGCATTAAGCAACTTGAGTATTATTACAGTTGTTTTTATCCAGGAGAGCATTCCATCACACTCCTGACTTGTGCCATGTACGTGGTCGAAACACTTTTTGAGCAGCCAGGAGATAAACTAATTGTCATAGACCTGCTCTATAACCATTTAATTGGTGGGTCCAGTTTCTGGTCAGTAGTGACCCCTAGGTTGTTAATGGTTGGGGATTCAACAATAATAATAATATGATCATGAGGTTATCCAGGTTTTGCTGCATGGAAACAGGAGTTGATTCATTGAGTATTCATCAGCAAACAGCCCTAGTCCTGATCTTATGATGGAAGGAAGGTCATTAAAGAAGCAGTCGAGATATTTTATTTGTATGAGAACAGCTTAGCTAGGGACACAACTAGTTCTGGAGCACAGACCTTCACTATGCTTGGATGTTAGTAGAGCCTATAACCATGGACTGAATGGTCTCCTGTTCTCTGTGATTCTAGTAGTCTTCCAACTGTTCAAGTCTCGTTGCTGACACTAAGTACTTCAGCCCTTGACCTGTCGGAAGTCCTTGATGCTTGACGCTCATTGGATAACTATGTGAGATTCTGAAAGTCAGATCTGAGTTTTGAAGCATCTTATCCTAGCATCCTTGAACTGGTTAGAAAGAGAGGCATTCCAAGGTAGTATTTTAACTCAACCTTATGAAAAAAAACATGAGCATTCTATTTGGATAAATATTTGAAGAGAACAAAAGAAGAACTTTGACCGACTACTGCTTTAACGGTGAGTGCAAAGTTCTGATTTAGTCTGTCCTATCTTAAAGTTGAATTGTAAAAGCTTGTTGGCAACTCTGTTCAGTTCCTGTTCCTGACTGAAATTCCTGTACTTCTGTACTCTTAATTGGACTGTTATTTGCATTGGACTATAAATAGTGCATTACTGGTTTTTGTGCAGGTCCTCAGATGAGATGTCCTCAGATCTTTGTATAGTGAAACTCAGATTGGCCTTATGTGAAGTTAATTGCTAGCTGAACAAATGCATCACCTAAATTTCTACCCTGTACTACCTGACCAACATTAGCTTCTGGTCAAGCCATGTCTTGATTTTAAAATTCTTATTCTTGTTTTAAAATCCCTCCATGGCTTCACCCCTCCCTATCGCTATAATTTTCTCCAGCTCTACAACCATATGAGATATGTGCTTGTCTAATTCTGTCCCCTTGAGCACCCCTGATTTTAATTGTTCCACCATTGGAGGTTATGCCTTAAGTTGCCGAAGCCCTAATCTCTTGATAAAAGCAAAATACTGAGGATGCTGGAAATCTAGAACAAGAACAAAAATACCTGGAAAATCTCAGCAGGTCTGACAGCATCTGCGGAGAGGGATACAGTTCACGTTTCGAGTCTGTATGATTCTTCATCAGAACTAAGGAAATAGAGAAATGAGGTGAAATATAAGCTGGTAGAGGGGGGTGGGACAGGTTGAGCTCGATGAGGGGCCAGTGGTAGGTGGAGGCCAAGAATGGACTGCCAAAGATGTCATTGATAAAAGGACAAAAGGGTGTTTGACGGTGGTGATATTATCTAAAGGATGTGCTAATTAAGGGTAGCAAGCAGGACAAGCTAGTGGCAGGTGGCCCTAGTGGGGGTTGGGTCGGGGGGAAGGGATCGAAATGGGCTAAAAGGTGGAGATGAAGTGATAGATCAAAATAAATTTAAAAATAGGAGGGAAAAGAAAAATATGTTTGTATAAAAAATTATAAATCATTGGAAAAAAGGGGATCGGAAAGGGGATGGAGATGGAGGAGAGAGTTCATGATCTAAAATTGTTGAACTCAGTATTCAGTCCGGAAGGCCGTAAAGTGCCTAGTTGGAAGATGAGGTGCTGTTCCTCCAGTTTGCGTTGAGCTTCACTGGAACATTGCAGCAGGCCCAGGAAAGACGTGGGCATGAGAGCAGGGTGGAGTGTTGAAATGGCAAGTGACAGAAAGGTCTGGGTCATGCTTGGAGATAGACCGAAGGTGTTCCGCAAAGCGATCACTCAGACTGCTTTTGGCCTCTCCAATGTAGAGGAGACCGCATTGGGAGCAACGAATGAAGTAGACTAAGTTGAGGGAAGTGCAAGTGAAGTGCTGCTTCACTAAAAAGGAGTGTTTGTGCCCTTGGACGGTGAGGAGGGGGAAATCTCTGGAATTGCCTCCTGAAACCTCTGCCTTCCACCTCGCTTTCCTCCTTTAAAACACTCCTTAAAATTTAGGTTTTTGACCAAGCTTTTGGTCATCTGACATTTCTCCTTATGTAGGTAGGTGTCATATTTTGTTTTGTAATGCCTTGTGAAGCACTTTGCCTCATCAAACCTGCCCAATCTCCACCAATCTAAGACTTGGGTAACCATTACCGCAAGTCTTTCAGCAAGACTTAACTGTGTTAAATGACAGGTTTTGTGCATGGACAGGCATTGTTTGGAATTGAATTAATCATACGGAGGCTACATGATTAGAAATGTTTTTAATTGCTATTTAGTTGGGCTTGATTTATGCATGTTTATGAAGACAACATAATTAAAAAAAGAACTGCAGGTGGTGAATTGCTTTCTTGGCGAATATGTTTTGTCTGATAAAGAATTTCCTAAGTGATTCTTCTAATAGCTACCTTCTTTGCTATCCCACCATCTCCAGTTTCAGGTCAAATAAGACCGATTTCTTCTACCTAGGGACTAGTACCAATATTAAGGTTGGGATTGAATTCTTGCCTTTATTACTGTGTTAAGCTGGTCGATTTTCTTTTTTTGATTTGTGATGTGACTTTTATGGTGTTGAGTCAGTTATACTGACTGCACATTCAGGGCTCTTCATTTTTGCTGCTGTTGCTCGCAAAATCACTGTTTTTATGCTTGTACACTTTTTTTTCTCCACCTATTATTATTTTTTGAACCTGCTCACTATGTTGAAGAGCATCCAGATCAAAGCAGGAAGGAGACCTAACTCTGGGGATATAACCTGCTCCGGGCTTGGACTGAAATGGCCACAGCTTGCGGAGTGTGCATGGCTATATTGCTGGGCAGTAATAGTGTTAATTGTATACCTGAAGGCCTGCTAAGTTTCCTATTGCATGTCCAGCTATGGCCACTCTACCTCTCAGTGCAATGGTATTAGTTGAGCTAAATGCAAGACTCCAAGCTTCCAGGTCAATCATGACTGGCTGTTAACATCGAGCGGGTCTTTCTCATGAATCATGAAGAGTGCCTTAGAGTACTATGGAGCTAAAAACAAAAAACTGCGGATGCTGGAAATCCAAAACAAAAACAGAATTACCTGGAAAAACTCAGCAGGTCTGGCAGCATCGGTGGAGAAGAAAAGAGTTGACGTTTCGAGTTCTCATGATCCTTCAACAGTGGAGCTGCCTGGCTTTGTTGCTAGGTTAACAAGTTGGCTGGGGGTTGGCTGGCTAGATTCTTGATTCTGTATTTTTTTTTGGAGTCAACTGAATGTTAAAATCGATTTGATTACATCCTTTTGTGTTTTATTTTTAAGCAAGATGTCCAGCCATTTTTGTAGAAGAAAAACAGAATATGTTGGTAATATGCAGGGTATTGGACAGCATTTGTGAAGATAAGAAAAATGTTAATGTTTCAGGTATAACCCTTTGTCAGAACTCTGAATGAGAGGATGACATGGAACTGGGGACTAGATCTACCCTCAAACAGTGTTGCCGAAGGGCAGCAATCAGAACATGAATTCATGGAAATTTATTTTGGCAGTGGACAAACTTTCAAGCTCTGAATTACTTAACTTATCTTGGACCCTTGATTTTGAGTTTCTCTAACTTATCATTTCTGCTCTCATCAACCTCCACTGATCCTTGTTTCCCAATGTGTTTATTTCAAAATTAATTGTAAATATGTCTCTGACCTTTGTGCTGTCTATCCCTACAACTTCTACAATGTCATATGTTGCACCACTAGTCATCTGATTGGCCTGGTAGTTTTACATCCTGCCCTCGACTCCTCCCATCATTGTGGAGCCTTCAGTATTCAAAGCCTTCAGCCTGTACTCTTCCACCTCGCTATATCATTCCGTATTTTCAAAAACCTCAAATCTTACCCACAATATTTGATCCAGTTTTTTGTATCCACCCCAATTCCTCTTTGTCCCTCCTGCCTTCACTTGTGAAATCCTTTGGGACATATTGGTACGTTTAAAGGCACAATGAAAGTTGCTCATTTTTCCAGCTCTGCAAACCGAGTTCCTGGTCGGTGGGGTGCAGCTTCCACCTTGCAGCCAATGATGAGCCTCTTAAATGCACCATCTGTATTGACATTAGGGTTTAGTTTTATTTTCCTTCTGCAGACATGGGTCACCATGTTAAACCAACAGAATTAACATAGATCTCCCGTGAATGCACATTGTAGTTAATTCCAACATACATTCACATCACGACAACAATTGTAATATTGAAGGATATGAAGGTGAAACTTTCCCTCTGGCAGAATTTGGCACCGGTGAAAGTGTTTGTTTCTGTTCTGGTTTCCTTTGTTGACCCATTGTCAGCTTGGCTCAAGTAGTGGCACAGCAACCACATAGTTCACAGTCATATAGGATTATTTTGTTTGTGGCGTTCATGATGCACATCATCTTGGAGTACTGCCCTGTCCAATAAATAATAAGTTCACAGTGGCGTAATGCCTAAATATAGCTTATTAAATGATTGGAAAAACAAACCCAAATTAACTCATGTTTATTCTCAATGTAAAGGTGGGCATTTATTTAAAGTGTGTGTAAAGTCTTCATCAAGGACTTTGTTCAAAATTTCAGCTTGTTTTGGTTCTGTCACTGATATACATTGAGCATATTACATGTGATACTATAGTGATGTGTGAGTTTGACTGTGTCGATGACCCTGGGGATTAAACCTTGTTGTGCTGCCTTTGCGTGCCAGCTGTTGGTGATTGAGAAGTTCTATCTTGATACAAATGATTTGAATTTGTACAGTATCTTTAATGCAGCGGTGGGCAGCCTGCGGTTCGGGGGTGGGCAGCCTGCGGTTCGGGGGTGGGCAACCTGCGGTTTGGGGTGGGCAGCCTGTGGTTTGCGGGCTGCAAGCAGCCCTGCAGGGTTCTGAGTGCAAGACGTTTTGTTGACCATTGCCCATGCGCAGAGTAGCCAGATTCTGCTGATTTCCATCCACGTAGTTTTTTTCGTACTGGTATTACTGAAGCGATACGCACGTAAAGCAAGGGCACATGAAGCGAGGTGCCTGCTTATTAAACACAACACTGACTGTAAGAGCCATGCACTCCCTCTGTATCCAACCAAAGTGCTGCATGCGAGCAGATGTTTCCTGCTATGGGGCACATTAAATGCAAGAAGTGCAACAGACCAACGGATTGAAATCTCAGTGCTGAATTGCAAAGCTTCTGCACATCCTGAGTCCTAATTGAAGAAAACTTGTGGAGGACAGATCCAACCAGAAGCTGCACTGAATATGATGTAAGTAAGGTAAGCGTTAGTATTTCTTTTGTTTTTACCATTTGAAGTTGATGACCATTCTATTCATATGAATGATTAAGCATTTTCTATAACTTGAGAAACGTTCGATGTGTATTAAATGTATTTAATCTTATTCATGGAGTCATGTTTAGTGCACCTGTGGTTGTTGCGAGATGGGCCGAACATGGTTGAGGGCCCTGTCAGCCGCCTGTGGTTGTCAATCAACAGTGGTTGACACGGCCCTCAACCGTGTCCGGCCCATCTCCTGCGCATCTGCCCTCACACTTTCCTCTCCCTCCCAGAACCATGATAGGGTCCCCCTTGTCCTCACTTATCGCCACACCAGCCTCTGTGTTCAAAGGATCATCCTCCGCCATTTCCTCCAACTCCAGCATGATGCTACCACCAAACGCATCTTCCCTTCACCCCCCCCCCCCCCCCCCCCCCCACCCCGGCGACTTTCCGCAGGGATCGATCCCTCTGGGACACCCTGGTCCACTCCTCCATCACCCCCTACAGCTCAACCCCCTCCCACGGCACCTTCCCATGCAACCGCAGAAGGTGCAACACCTGCCCCTTTACTTCCCCTCTCCTCACCGTCCAAGGGCCCAATCACTCCTTTCAAGTGAAGCAGTGCTTCACTTGCACTTCCCTCAATTTAGCCTACTGCATTCGTTGCTCCTAATGCGGTCTCCTCTACATTGGAGAGACCAAACGCATACTGGGTGACTGCTTTGCGGAACACTTTCGGTCTGTCTGCAAGCATGACCCAGACCTTCCTGTCGCTTGCCATTTCAACACACCACCCTGCTCTCATGCCCACATGTCTGTCCTGGGCCTGCTGCAATGTTCCAGTGAAGCTCAACGCAAACTGGAGGAACAGCACCTCATCTTCCGATTAGGCACTTTACAGCCTTCCGAACTTAATATTGAGTTCAACAATTTCAGACCATGAACTCTCTCCTCGATCTCCACCCCCTTTCTGATTCCCCTTTTTCCAATAATTTATAATTTAAAAAAAAAATTTCTTTTTCTATCTATTTTTAATATTTATTTTGATCCATTGTTTTATCTCCACCTTTTAGCCCTTTTTGATCCCTTCCCCCCACTAGGGCCATCTGCCACTAGCTTGGCCTGCTTTCCCATTAGCACATACCTTAGATAATATCACCACCGTCAACACCTCTTTGTCCTTTTGTCAATGACACCTTTGACAATCTCTTCTTTGCCTCCATCTATCACTGGCCCCCCATTGAGCTCAATCTGTCCCACTCCCCTCTACCAGCTTATATTTCACCTCATTTCTCTATTTCCTTAGTTCTGATGAAGAGTCATACAGACTCAAAACGTCAACTGTATTCCTCTCCGCAGATGCTGTCAGACCTGCTAAGTTTTTCCAGGTATTTTTGTTATGTGACATGAAAAAGTTAACCAACATTTGGTTGCAAATGTGTAGACTTGTTTTTTATCTGCTACCCAGAGCAGTTTGAGCAGATATTTACTTATCCTTTTGACTTTTCTAAAATGATTAGTGTACAGTAACTCTTCACTTTTTCATTATCAATCAGGAATATGAAAGGGTTTAAAAAAATATTCAACAGCTTTAACCAGGAGATGCATGTTTTTGCTTTTAATCTTTTCAAAAATATGTTGAGAACATAAATTAACAATTGACTGTTACCTAGTTTTGTGGCTGAGGAGGGATGTCAACCAGTATTGGTCTATATAAGTGACTGACAAGGGGAAAAGGTTGTCAGCCAGGATGGTTTATGTGCTGTTTGACCAACAAATGGCTTGAATGTGCCTGTGCTCTCATTCATGATTTGTATTGGGCTTTCAGTGGGAGAACGCTGCTGTTTAGATAATGGCAGGTTACATTGTGACTTTGTTAGTTGTGTTAGTTGCCTGTTTAACCTAAGGAACAGCATTTTGGGCAGAGCTAGTAAAATTATTAATATGATTTATTAATGCTCAGATTAAAGAGACTGGTCTGGGGACCCAGGTTCAAATCCCACCATGGCAGATGGTGAAATTTGAATTCAGTAAAAATCTGGAATTAAAAGTCTGATGATGACCATGAAAGCATTGCCGATTGTTGTAAAAGAAAAAAACCCACCTGGTTCACTAAGGAAATCTGCAGTCTTTAGTTGGTCTGGCCTTCATGTGACTCCAGGTCCACAGCAAAAAATCTTGATTGCCCTCTGAACAAGGGCAATTAGGGATTGGCAATAAATGCTGGCCTCGCTAGCGACATCCTAGGAGCGAATAAAAAAGTGTAGAGGTTGAGGCCTTCAAAGAGAAAATAAGTGAGTAAATTTCAACACATTCTTGTGAAATAGTTAATTTTTTTTGGTTACCTTTTTCGGATACTGGAAATTTTATCATATCACCCTGTCATTGCAGTGTGATAACCGTAACATCGAGTTTTTCAATGATTCACATGTTTAAGCTTTTAGTGAAAGCTATGCTCACAAAAACCACTGAATTCAAAGCATTGTTTTATATAACTTTCATATCCATAACAAATACTGGAACCTTCAATATTTAAAACTACCAAAAGGTTGTGTTTTTAAAGCAGCACATGAATAATAGCTTTTGTATGAGTTATGGCATGTTTTCCATCACCACATTTTGCATTTTCTCTGATTTATTTTAGTTATTTATGACTTGCAATATCATGTTGTTATCTTGCATGCATATGGAAAGCATCAATAACATCGTGTTATGCGAATGTGTATCAACACACTGTAACTAAGCTTCATCGCTGCAGTGTGGCCAACTATATGAAATGTTGTAATCCATCACTAACAATTGTGTTAAGAGCAGAAACTTGGAGAGTGTTGGTGTTGTCAGTTGTGCATGACTCTGAATGAACTTGGGTTGAAGCTGGTGTTACTGTTTATTCTTTTGTTTCCAACATTTCCTCATGTTCTTGACTAGAGCACAGATTTATAAGCAACAGATATCTCTTATGTACCGAAATCTGCATCTTCTATTTTTATTGTATGGATTGAGGTTTACTATGAACCTGTCATTGTGGTGAAATGCTTACTTGAAAATGTATGGGATGCCCAGCTAGGTTCTCTCTCTACCTCAGAAGCTGGTAAATAATAGATTTTCAGAAAACTGTTTGGGAAGGTTTATATACGGCAAATTGTGTACAGGAGCCATAAAAAAGATAATAGTATAGAACAGTGACAACACTTCGCCTAAAAATTGTTTGTCCATTTTAAAAACCAGATTATGCATAATGTTAGATCTATTTCACGTTTTGCAGCAAGATTACAATTTTTTGCTAAGAAACTATGTGCAATGGATTTCATATGGAGACTTTGTCCTTGTTGCTGAAAATGATATGGAAAATTAAGGACGAATGACTCCAAAAATGTTTCATTTGTTTGCCTGGTGTGATGGATTCTGCCCACTTTTTGAGCAGAGACCAAAGATTTCTAAACCACAATTGAAGGAGATGGACCATGGTGCGTCAGCACCTTATCAGCCGTGGAGCTGCCCAGCTTGAAGTGGCTGGTGGCTGATTAGTGGGACATGGCAATCCCTCCCACTGTTGGTGACAGCCCGTAGCACCCAGTTTCTACACTAAACTAGAGTTGACTTTATCACTCATGACTGCTGTCTCTGGTGTTGGCGTTGATGATCTGTAGTGGATCTGGAGTGTCCTCTTCAGGAAGCAAGCCTGGGCAACATTTATGGAGACCCTGGGCTGCCCAAACATCAGAGGTTCTCCCGCGAACATGTTCCTTTGTACCTCTGACTCCTCTTTGACATTCAACAAACTCTCAATCAATATAAAAATGCAAATGTTAGATCTAACTTATTTACTTGTACCTCAAACTTAACACCTCCATCCTTTTCATGTTTAAAACACCCCAGATGACCTGAATCCTTTCAATCTCTTGGCCAGCTTAATTAAATCTCTCTCCCTCTCACCCCCACCCCCTCCCCGGCCTCACACACACACTCTTCTTTACAGAATAGCACAATATTCCCCAAAAATATAAAAAAAATCCATTCTCATACAGTATACAGCTTCTTCATCAGCAAGCCGTCAAATGTTCCTCCTTGAGATGGCGCACAGAAACTGGGTCCCTCATGGCCCCATCCTTAAGTTTTAAAGGAACATTGAAAAGATTTGGTCCCCAGACATGCAGTGTGCAGGCTCATTGGCATGTGGACATGCCCTGACACTTATGAATCAAACGCCCAGCTATGGGCAAATAGCTCACTTGCCTTGTGGACACCTCAGGAGAATTGAAGGCTAAGGGAGTAAACTCTGACAAAAGTCTGGAGTGGAGCCCAAAGTCAAACATACTGACAACTCCTTCAACCAAATTGGTACCAAATGTAATATTAAGCATTTGTATAGTTAATTGCCTTACTATGTGTTGATATCAAGGAGGTTGGAGGTGGTTTTTAAATGCACATATAGTTATAGTTTGGAGCTCTGCTAAATATAATAATCTTTCAAATTCATAATTTTAAAAACCTTTTATTACCTCAATGTGTTTGTTTCACTGTCCTATGAATCAGGGTTATTGTGTAGACATATATATTGAAATTATATAGATTTTAAGTGTAGAACTTCTACTGTATGGAATCAAAGAAATTTAAAGCATAAATCCTTTTTCTATAAATGTTGGATCTAAGTTGATAGTTCTAGAAGTGGGTGCTTGCTTATGAATGCGGTATATCCCAAACAACAAACCATTTCTTTATATTTTTAAAAATTTGCTCATTGGATGTGGGCATTGCTGGTTAGGCCAGCATGTGTTGCCCATCCCTAATTGCCTTTGAGAAGGTGGTGGTGAGCTGCCTTGAACTGCTGTAGGTCTATGTGGTGCAGGAACATCCACAGTGCTGTTAGGGAGTGGGGCGGGGTGGGGGGGTGGGTCCAGGGTTTTGACCCAGCAACAATGAAGGAACGGCGATATTGTTCCACATCAGGATGTTGTGTGGCTTGGATGGGAACTTCCATGTGGCTTGGATGGGAACTTCCAAGTGGTGGTGTTCCCATGAATCTGCTGCCCTTGTCCTTCTAGATGGTAGTGGCTGTGGGTTTGGAAGGTGCTGCCTAAGGAGCCTTGGTAAGTTCCTGTAGTGCATCTTGTAGATGGTACACACTGCTACTACTATGCATCGGTGGTAGAGGGAATGAATGCTTGTGGATGTGGTGCCAGTCAAGCAGACTGCTTTGAGCTGGATGGTGTCAAGCTTCTTGAATATTGTGGGAGCTGCACTCATCCAGGCAAGTGGGAGAATTGCATCACACTCCTGACTTATGCCTTGTAAGATGATGGACAGGCTTTGGGGAGTCAGGAAGTGAGTTATTCGTAGCAGGATTCCTAGCCTCTATTTCGAGTTGTCTTCTGAAGAATCATATTTACTTTGAAACGTTATTTCTTTCTCCCTCCACAGATGCTGCATGCCCTGCTGAGCATTTCCAGCACTTTCTGTACTTAAATTGGAGAATGCTTTTTGTTTTGAAAGGAATGATCCCCACAGAAAAGATAATTTCGTGAAAAGTGCACAGGCTGTTTGTCCTGGCTTCTTTAAGAAGTACATTGTTTCTTTCTTGGAATGCATTCAAGGCACATGAATAGAACAGCAAATGTTTATAATGTTTAAAATGTTTTGATGTTCTTTAACCCTCAGTTTATTGATTGTTAACTTCAAAGGGCACCATATTCATCAGTGCGTTGATATAGGCTTTTTGTTTAAAAATAAAAACAAAGAAAGAAGCTAAAGCTTATTTTCATGCTGTGCCTTGTATGTCCTCGGAATGAGACTGCTTTGAGACATCATCTGATTTATTATTCAAGTGCAGTGATTGTTATTTTTCAAGCAAATATGACACCCATTTTCCCATAGCAATGTTTCACATGCTCAATGAGACAAATGCCCAGTCCGTTTGTTTTGCTGGTGTTGGTTTCAAAAAAAATTATATAAAAACTGTATTTTGTCAGACAAAAACAAAAATACCTGGAAAAACTCAACAGATCTGGCAGCATCTGCGGAGAGGAGCACAGTTAACGTTTTGAGTCTGTATAACTCTTCAACAGAACTAAGGAAAAATAGAAAAGAGATGAAATACAAGCTGGTTTGGGGGGGAGGGGGGGGGGTGGGACAAGTAGAGCTGTAGAAGGCCAGTGATGGGTGGAGATAACCAAATGATGTCATAGACAAAAGGACAAAGAGGTGTTGAAACTGGTGATATTATCTCAGGAATGTGATAATAAAGTTACAAATAGCCCTAGTGGGGGTGGGGTGGGGGAAAGGGATCGAAATAGGTTAAAAGGCAAAGATAAAACAATGGATGGAAATACATTTAAAAATAATGGAAATAGGTGGGAAAAGAAAAATCTATATAAATTATTGGAAAAAAGGGAGTGGGGATGGAGGAAAGAGTTAATTGTGAAGGATTTGAAAATGACGTATGAGTCTTCATGTAACAATTTGTTACACTGTTTTATTTGTAAATTCATTTTTAAAAAAATCTCTAACAACTAAAAACTGGAGGAATGAGACTCCAAATTTAATAAAGTTCAGTGCCAGCAAAGCTGTTTGGCATGATTAATATTTAGCATGCTGTTAAAAAGGGTACTGTTGAAATGGTCAACCATAGGATCAGTGCTAGAACCTCAATTATTTACTATCTATATTAATGACTTGGAGGAGGGGGCAGAGTGTAATGTATCCAAATTTGCTGTTGATACAAAAATGGGTAGGAGGGCATGCGATGAAGGTATCTGAAAGGGGGTATAGGCTGGTTGAATGAGTGGACAAAAACTTGGCAGATGGAGTTTAATGCAGGAAAGTGTGAGGTTATGCACTTTGGTAGGAAAAATCAAAAGGCAGACTATTATTTAAATGGAGAGAAACTCCAAAAAAGTGCAGTATGGAGGGATCTGGGTCGTCTTGTGCATGAAACAAGTTGGAGGTTCAGCAAGTAACTAAGAATTTTGGCCTGTATTGCTAGTGGGTTGGAATTTAAAAATAGATAAGTCTTGTTAGAACTGTACAGGGTGTTGGTGAGGCTGCACCTGGAGTACTATGTACAGTTATGGTTCCTGCATTTAAGAAAGGATATACTGGCATTAGAGGCAGTTCAAAAGATTTTCACTAGGCTGCTTCCCGGGATGAAAGGGTTGACTTATCAAGAACGGCTAAACAGGTTAAGCCTTTATTTATTAGAGTTTATAAGAATGAGGGGTGATCTTATTGAAACGTACAAGATTCTGAGGGGGCTCAATAGGGTAGATGTTGAGAAGATGTTTCCACTAGTGTGGGAATCTCAAACTAGTGGGCATAGTTACAGAATAAGGAGACACTCATTTAAAACTGAGATGCAAAGGAATTTTTTCTGAGGGTAGGTAATGTCTGGAATTCCCTACCCCAGACAGTTGTGGAGGCTTGATCACTGAAAGTATTTAAAGAGGAGGTGAATAGATAGATTTTTGAAATATCGGGGAGTTGAGTGTTATGAGGAGCTGGCACGAAAGAAGAGTTGAGGCATGGGGCAGATCAGCCATGATCTTATTGAATGGCAGGGCAGGCTTGAGGGGCCTGTAGCTTTCTATGATGCGTTAAGTCTGTACCTTTAATGCAAGTACAGGAGCTCCAACCTGTTCCGTGTATTTGAATGGGAGACAGATAATGAGATGCCATTTTTGCACAAAGGAGCAGTGAGACATGGACAACGACATCACGATTTTGATGTTTAACAGTGCATGTATAGTTAGAAGAACTCATCATATGCCACTGTCTAATTTGCACAAATAATGATGCCATTAACCTAACTATTGTTTTTACAGTAAACTCTACCCCAGTGTACCTGCTTTAGTGTTTTTTGTATGAGAGTGGTTGCGCCAGAGCAGACACCTATAAATCGTAGTGCTTAGAATGATACAGCACAGAAAAGGCCATTCATCAAACTGTCAACATTTGATAGGTCTTTGGTAGAACTCTTCAATTAATCCCAATCCCCTGCTTTATCTCCGTAATACTATAGATCTTATCCATTCAAGAATTTATCCACCTCCTTTTGGTTCAGGTCTGGAATGCACTGCTTGGAAGTGTGGTGGAGGCAGGTTCATTTGAGACTTTCAAGAGGGCACCAGACTAATTTTTGAATAGACACAATGTGCAGGGGTGTGGGAAAAAGGCAGGGCAATGACACTAGGTCATATTGCTCATTTAGAGAGCTGGTGCAGACACAATGGGTCGAATGACCTCCTTCTATGCTGTTAACATTCTGTGATTCTGTGAATGTTACTGTTGGCTCTGCTTCCACCACCCTTTCAGGCAATACATCTAGATCAAACTCACTGTATGGAAGTTTTATTCCTTCTGGTTTCTTTGCCAGTTTCCTTAACTTTTTATCCTCTGCTTAGTGACCCTTCTGCCACAGAACATCAGAATTGTTATGGTGCAGAAGGAGGCTATTCAACCCTTCATACCTGCATCGGCTGTCTGAGCATTATGACTCAAGTGTCATTCTTCTGCCTTTTCTGTTTAAACCACTGGCTGTGTGAATAAGTTCTTTATCGCATTGCATTTGCTTCTTTTGCAAATCACTTTAAATTTGTGCCCTCTTGTTCTTGACCCTTTTATGACCCTTTTATAGGTAGTTTCTCCCTATCTACTCTGTCCAGCCCCTTCATGATTTTCAACGCCTCTTTCAGATCTCTTCTGAACCTTCTGTACTTTGAGAACAACTACAACTTCTGTAATTTCTAAACGGAGCTGAAGTCTTTCATCCCTTGCACCATTCTAGTAAAATGCTTGTGCACCTTCTCTAAGGCCTTGACATCCTTTCTAAAGTGTGCTTGCAATAATTGGACATAATACTGCAGTCAAAGTTGATGTCTTATAACCCTCCAGGTCTTTCTGTTCCAGCACCCCCTGCAAAACTACAACCCTTAGTTAATCAGAGCAGTAACAGTTATCTTGATCAATACTGCCAACTTTTTTTTTCCTTCCTTATCTTTCCTAAGTAGCTTGAAATGATGAATATTAAGTTCGCAATCCACCTCTCGAGCCAGATCTCTTATCGCTATATTCTAGATCCAGGTGGAATGCAGCTCATGAACTTTAGTTAACCCCAATCTGTGCATGTACATCAGTGTACTCCAGACTATGATGACCTTTGATCTGGAAGCATATAGTAAGTAAAATGTGTAATTTATTTAAAAGGCCCGTGGAATCTAATTGTTTTTAAGAATGTTTGAAACAGATTTTTAATACTTGTAATTTTCTTGGATAACAAGTAGCACTGGTTCATGTGACCTGGCAGCCCTTGGATGTGGAAGCAGTACCAATAGGAAGGAAGTTAGGACCAGAAGCCGTGTGGCTGGCAGACACAAAGGAGTGCTGCATGTACAAAGGAGAGCTAGAAGCAGGGGAGCTGGAAGTTGAAGGCAATCAGTGCACAGATGCAGACACAAAGTAGACAGAGACAAAAAGAAGAGCACCAAACTCATGAGGGGAAGAAGCAAATTGCCCAGGAAGAGGCCAGTTTTTCTGTTTGACAGAAAAGAAGACAGGAGCTCTTGGAGATTCCGTGCAAGCAGGCTAAAAATGCTTAAAACCTGAAAATCTGTGTGAATAGCTTGGGGATGCTGAAGAGCCGGCTGCTTTCCCAGAAGTGGCCGAACTGGGTGTTTGTTGGTTGAAAAGGATCACTGGAAAGCGACACTGTCAGGACTGTCATGACCTGGGGCAGAAAGGATTCGTAGAAGTGGGCCTTGCTGCTGATAATCTAACTGTGAAACTCAGAGGTAAAAACTGTTGCCAGATAGGACTCTCGACCTATCCTTTGTGAATAAAGAATAGCATATTGTGCAACTATGAGCTACGTAGTGCCACATTTGTGCTGGGAGTGATGTGAATGCTACTGGTTATCTAAGACATACTTTTGATGTATTGACTGTTTAAAGTGAAATTGACCTTTTTTATTTGAAGTGTCATTTGCCTGTTAATTCATGTTTAATTTGCATTGGTTCTGATTTGTGTCCAAGTAAGAGCTACAAAAAGTGGAATCTTGTTGATAATTTCTTCATTTGGGGGTCGTTCAGTAAATTTGTTTATTTTGATTAATGATTTCCCCATGGGGATTGTAACAAAAACCATCTTTGACTAGTTTGCATTTGCTCCCTTTCTGATCCCTCCTATTTCTGAACTATAGAATCATAGAATGGTTACAGCACAGAAAGAGGCCGTTCAGCCCATTGTGTTTGGACTGCCTCTCTGCAAGAGCAATTCACTTCGTGCCAATCTCTCCCGCCACCCCTCCCCAATCTTTTCCCCATAGCCTGCATTTTTCTGCTCTTCAGATAAGACCATAAGACATAGGAGCAGAAGTTAGGTCATTCGGTCCATCGAGTCTGCCCCGCCATTCAATCATGGCTGATAAGTTTCTCAACCCCATTCTCCCGCCTTCTCCCCGTAACCTTTGATCCCCTTACCAATCAAGAACCTATCTATCTTGGTCTTAAACACACTCAATGACCTGGCCTCCACATCCTTCTGTGGCAATGATTTCCATAGATTCACCACTCTCTGGCTAAAGAAGTTTCTCCTCATCTCTGTTCTAAAAGGTGTTCCCTTTACTCTGAGGCTGTGCCCTCATGTCCTAGTCTCTCCTACTAATGGAAACATCTTCCCCACGTCCACTCTCTCCAGGCCTTTCAGTATTCTAAGTTTCAATCAGATACACCCTCATTCTTCTAAACTCCATCGAGTATGGACCCAGAGTACTCAACCATTCCTCATATGTTAAGCCCTTCATTCCTGGGATTGTTCTCGTGAACCTCCTCTGGACCCTCTCCAGGGGCAGAACATCTTTATTGAGATACGGGGCCCAAAATTGCTCACAATATTCTAAATGTGGTCTGACCAGAGCCTTATAAAGCCTCAGCAGCACATCCCTGCTTTTATATTCTAGTCCTCTCCAAATAAATGCCAACATTGCATTTGCCTTCCTAACTACCGACTCAGCCTGCAAGTTAACCTGAAGAGAATCCTGAACTAGGACTCCCAAGTCCCCTTGCACTCCAGATTTCTGAATTCTCTCCCCATTTAAAAAATAGTCTATGGCTCTATTCTTCCTACCAAAGTGCATGACCTCACACTTGCCCACGTATTACACTTGCCCACGTATTCCACCTGCCACTTCTTTGCCCATTCTCTTAACCTGTCCAAATCCTTCTGCAGCCTCCCTGCCTCCTCAATACTACCTGTCCCTCCACCTATCTTTGTATCATCTGCAAACTTAGCCAGGATGCCCTCAGTTCCTTCATCTAGATCATTAATATATAAAGTGAAAAGTTATGGTCCCAACACTGACCCCTGTGGAACTCCACTAAGTCATTGGCCGCCATCCTGAGAAGGACCCCCTTATCCCCACCCTCTGCCTCCTGCCAGACAGCCAAGAAGATGATCCAATTCCCATGAAGGCTTTTCTCATTGATCTTCACTCAAGTCCTGCTTGTCTCTTCTAATCCTTTGTGCAGCTTGTTTCATCTCGCTTTTGTTGACCATCTCTCTGCCAAATTAGCTTATTCCCCTGTTCCTATTCCTCTTTCCCCTACCTCTCCCCCATCACCAGTTAAATTTCTAGTATAGTTGGTGCTAGCTCTATTAAGGTGAAACCTGCCCACCTAGGACAGGCTCCTTCTGCCCCATTAGTAGCCCTAATGCCCTGGAAACCTCTAGCCCACCTTTTTTCATCATGTTTCCAGCCACTAGTTAATCTGATTTGTATAGCTCTGATTAAAACATCATCAGCATGAAACATGACTTCTGTTTCTCTCCACAGCCTCTGCCAGTCTGGCTCAGTATTTCCAGCATTATCTGTTTTTATTTCTGATTTCTAGCATCCGCATCATTTAAATTTTGTATTGAGTCATTGAAAGTTGTGATGCAAATCTGGAGAGCAGTGAGAAAACTGTGGTCTGCATCTGATCTTGTGTTTCTCATTGGCAGAGAGAAGGCAATAGGATCCATGAGCTTCTGCCAATAAATTAAGAGTCTCAGCAGCCTTGGATACACAGGAATAGCTTGAATTGGGGAGAGAATAAATCATTTTGGACTTGTCTTCCATCATGCACAATGTAATTTAGCTGTCCTTCTGGATGCTGTGCCCTTGTTGTCATGTAAAATCCTTCCTGCTTGCAATAGCCTATTGAGACTCTAATTTTTGACCATCTCCTCTCTTTGTTTTCCTTTCTCCCCTCTTGGTGTCTAATTTCTGTCCAGCATGTAAAGCATTCTGACACTTTATGACCGATGCAGTTGGTAAAAGGGTAGAGTTGGTAGGGGACACGGTGGCATCGTGGATTTGTCACCAGGCTAGTAATCCAAAGACCCAGGGTAATGATCTGGGGACTTGGGTTCAAATTCCACCATGCCAGATGGTGAAATTTGAATTTATCCGATCAAGAAGTAGTTAGATATAGCTCTTGGGGGCGAAAGGAATCATAGGGCATGCGGAGAAAGCTGGAGCAGGCTACTGAGTTGGATGATCAACCATGATTATAATGAATGGCGGAGCAGGCTCAAAGGGCCAAATGGCCTACTCCTGCTCCTAGTTTCTATGTTTCTAAAACGGAGTCTTTTAAAACTCCCAGAGGGAAACTTTAAACAACTGTCATAACCTTTTATTTTACGTGTTCTGTTTGAGGTGTGACTCTAAATTTAGGAATCAGACCACTCAAGGCTTTACATTACACTAAATGAAACATTTTATTAATTTACAAAGGTTAAAATATATATGCACATGGCTACAAATTATTATCATCATAGCTTTTAATAAATTCCCAAACTAATCTCAATTAAGGTAGCAGCAACCCATAGGCTTAACCAAACACGAGACAAAGCATTTTCACCTTACGAGTCTCAAAATGAGATTTTCCGGGACACCCTGGTCCACTCCTCCATCACCCCCTACTCCTCAACCCCCTCCTATGGCACAACCCCTTGCCCACGCAAAAGATGCAACACCTGCCCCTTCACTTCCTCTCTCCTCACCGTCCAAGGACCCAAACACTCCTTTCAAGTGAAGCAGCATTTCACTTGCATTTCCCCCAACTTAGTCTACTGCATTCGTTGCTCCCAATGTGGTCTCCTCTACATTGGAGAGACCAAACGTAAACTGGGCGACCGCTTTGCAGAACACCTGCGGTCTGTCCGCAAGAATGACCCAAACCTCCCTGTCGCTTGCCATTTTAACACTCCACCCTGCTCTCTTGCCCACATGTCTGTCCTTGGCTTGCTGCATTGTTCCAGTGAAGCCCAACGCAAACTGGAGGAACAACACCTCATCTTCCGACTAGGGACTTTACAGCCTTCCGGACTGAATATTGAATTCAACAACTTTAGGTCGTGAGTCCCCTCCCCCATCCTCACCCCCTTTCTGTTTCCCCCTTCTCTTTTTTTTTCCCAATAAATTATAAAGATTTTCCTTTTCCCACCTATTTCCATTATATAAAAAAAAACCCACTAGAGCTATACCTTGAGTGCCCTACCATCCATTCTTAATTAGCACATTCGTTTAGATAATATCACCAACTTTATCTTTAACACCTATGTGTTCTATTGTACTATTGTTGTTGACATCTTTTGATATTCTGCTTCTATCACTGCTTGTTTGTCGCTACAACCACACCAACCCCCTCCACCTCTCTGTCTCTCTATCCCTCCGCCCCCCACACACACACCTTAAACCAGCTTATATTTCAGCTCTTTCCTGGACTCGAACTCAAGTTCTGTCGAAGGGTCATGAGGACTCGAAACGTCAACTCTTTTCTTCTCCGCCGATGCTGCCAGACCTGCTGAGTTTTTCCAGGTAATTCTGTTTTTGTTTTCTTTTCACTTTGGTTGCTGAGGAGTCAGTTGGAGGCTTAAAGCTACCTTTTGAGCTCACATTGCCTCTGCCCTGCCTCTGCACACCCGAAAACTGAAGTTAGACCTACCACTCCCATTGAATGTTAATTCTCATTGTATCAACAGCCTCTGAACTAAACCTCTCTTACATTAAAACCCCTTTCATAGTTCTAATTTTATTAGTAATATAAACATATGGCATGGTATCTGCTAGGTAGTTATCATTTTTCACCCCACTTCTTGAATGTTCTGTTCAAACACACTGCCTTTCTTACATATCAAAACCAGTACACATCAAAACCCCCAGACTTGCTGGCTTTTATCCAATTAAGGCACACCCACAGACTAAATCTCTATTTCAAAAGAAAAATCTTTTCCAGTAATATTGTATACATTAACAGCTCCGTGACATACTCGTGTCTGGCGGAGGAGTGCTATTGAAATGCAACCCATTCAGTTTATGAAGTTAACAGGGAAAGAAAATCTTCCTGTTTAAAAAAAAAACTGGGGATTTGAAACCATCAGTACATTCAAACATACAAATTAGGAGCAGGAGTAGGTCATTTGGCCCTCGAGCTTGCTCCGCCATTTGATGAGATCGTGGCTAATCTGTTTGTGGCCTCAACTTCACTTTCCTGTCTATCCTTTGACTCCCTTGTCAATCGAGAATCTGTCTAAATCAGCTTTAAAAATATTCAATGACCTTGTCTCCACTGCTCTCTGGAGAAGAGAATTCCACAGACCAACCAATGACCCTCTTGAGCGGAAAAGAAATTCTTTTCATCTCTGTCTTAAATGGGAGACCCCTTATTTTTAAACTCTGTTCCTTAGTTCTAGTCTCTCCCACAATGGGAAACATGATCTCAACATCCACCCTGTCAATTCCACTCAAGATCTTGTATATTTCAATAAGATTGCCTCTCATTCTTCAAAACTCCAGTGGACACAGGCCCAACCTGTCCAACCTTCCCTCATAAGATGACTCCTTCATCCCAGGCTTTGGGTTAAGAATAAAAGATGTAAGCAAAATTTAGAACTCCTACTTTTTTGGCTATAACAATTGATTTGTCAGAAATGTTAAGTAATTTCTCCTGTCTCTCCAAAATTCATACAACTGCAGTATTATTATCGGACAAAATTTCAAAATTTGGCACAAATTGAAGAATGATTTAAGGGATTAAATTTGCAAGTATTCAGATGGAGTTTGTTCACCTTTCTTCAAACAAAATGGATGCTAAGAAACTTTTTTTTCACATGATCAAAAGAAATGTGCTACTATTAACGTGTCCTGCTACCAAGGGAACGTACGAGTAACTTATTGGAGCAAAAAATGCAAGGTTGTCTGTACACCATGATATATCCTTTTGCTGACTCTTCTGAGAAAATGCCTGCATGTGAAATACCAACATTTTGTGGAGGTTCATGAGTGGTTTAACATTGATAAATCTTGCGTTTTGGTTCCTTAGCTTTATGGTTCTTAAGTTTTAATTACAATCAATAGTTAAGTGACTACAAAAGCAATAATGCAATTTCTAATGTCATCCTGCCCTTGAGCTAAAGTAGGAGTTTGGATATTGTCTCCTGATATTTGTACGAAATGTAGGTTTATTTTGATGATGGCTTGGCGAATCTAAAAATGTAATAACTACAAATTATGCCTCGCTCTTACTTTCCAATAAAGCAGTTGTTCAGACCAACTCTGGATGATGGTGGATTGGGAGACAGAAATGTTTTCTGATATAGCAAGTTTCATGGTAACCTGAGACAGGCTGTGTGCAAAATATTTTGCTGCTTGATCAAGTTGGTAAGATAACCTGGTTGGATCCACATCTGTGGTATTTGCTGCTGTAGACCGTAGACATGAATAGCTGTTTCTTATTAAATAAAAATACAAAATGCTGGGAAGACTCAACCATGTGGCAGCATCTGTGGACAGGGTAATAGAGTTAACACTTCAAGCCAGTTACGACCGTTCCCTCTGAGACACCGGTCCATCATCCCCAACACCTCATCCCCATCCCACAACATTTTCTCATGCAAACGCAGAAGGTGCAACATCTTCCTCTTTACCTCCTCCCTCCTCACCATCCAAGGGCCCAAACACTCTTTCAGGTGAAGCAGCGCTTCAGTAGCATCTCCTTCAATTTGGCCTACTGCATTCGCTGCCCCCAATGCGGTCTCCTCCACATTGGGGAGACCAAACGCAGACTGGGTGACCGCTTTGCAGAACACCTCCAGTCTGTCCGCAAGCATGACCCAAACCTCCCTGTCACTTGGCATTTCAACACTCCACCCTGCTCTCTTGCCCACATGTCCGTCCTTGGCTTGCTGCAATGTTCCAGTGAAGCCCAACACAAACTGGAGGAACAGCACCTCATCTTCCATTTGGGCACTTTACAGCCTTCTGGACTTAACTTTAAGTTCAACGACTTCAGACCATGAACTCGCTCGTCTATCCTCACCCCTTTTTACCCCCTTTTTTCAATATTTATTTTAATTTTTAATTTTTTTTGTTCACTTTTTATTTTCACTTTTATTCATTTATTCATTGTTTTATCCCCACCATTTATCCTATTTTTGATCTTTTTTCTCCATCACCGCCCCCTCCCCCAACCCCACCCCAACAAGGGCCATCTGTCACTTGTTAATGTTGTTCTTTCCAGAGTGCTTACCGTTGTCCTGCTATTATCACTTTCTGCTTTCTTACCTTAATGCCACTATCAGCACCTCCTTTATCCCTTACCACTATCATTAACACCCCCTTTGTCCTTTTTTTTAATGACATTTTTGTTAATCTCTCCTTTGACCCCACCTATCGCTGGCCTTCTATCCAGCTTCATTTGTTGCATCCCCTTAAACAGTATAAATTCCATCATATTTGCACTTCTCTTTAGCTCTGAAGAAGAGTCATATGGACTCAAAATGTTAACTCTGTTTTTCTCTCCACGGATTCTGTTAGACCTGAGTTTTTCCGGCATTTCCTGTTTTTGTTTTACTTTTCTCCAGTACTTCTCTGTTCAATACCCAAGCCAGAAATGTAAGCACAGAATTGGAGCTTCTCTCTATTGGATAGAATCATGAACCTGAGGTATCATTTACACTCTCAGGTGGTGAAGATTCCTGATGCTACTAAAGTAGCTCGAGATTGATCCACCCCATTAACATCACTGAAACAAGTTTTCTTATTTCTTGTTGCTGTATGTGGGACTTTGTTTCTCTACAAGGCAAGTAATATGACAGCTTCTTGTGAAAGATGGTTATAAATGCAAGATCTTATTTTCCTTTCCCTTTTATTATTTTCCCTTTTTTTGGTTTCCTCCTCTTTTTTTCTTCACATTTCTTCCCATGTATTTTTGTTCCCTCAAGTTCTGAAAATCTCATAGCACTGCTCACAATATTTGAGAATATTTGCTTTTCATAAAGATAGGAGATACATTCCATTATGTAATGGAGGAGTCTGTAATAATATGGTTGAATGCAACTTTGTATGTCTGTTTGAAGCCATTATGTAACTATTATGTGGGTCAGAGCAGCTTAAGGCTAATTAGTCTTAATATGTTCAACTGAATGAGACCAGGCTGTCTTAAAAAATGTACAATGATGGTTTAAGCATGACAGAATGACTCGTGCTGCAAGAAGACCTGGCATGGACAGTTAGGGAGGGGATGTTTCTGGAGGCTCCACCTCCGTTTAATTGTTCACCACCATTCATGACTGGATGTGGCAGAACTGCGGAGTTTTGGTCCGATCCTTGGTTGTGGGAGCATATAGCTCTGTGTTGTAACTTCACCAGATTCATACCTCATTTTTAGGTATTTCACTCCTCATTGAACCAGATTTGGCCTCATAGTTTGATGGTAATGGTGGAGTGAAGGATATGCCAGGCCATGAGGTTATAATTTGTGATTGAGTATTGTTTTGCTGCTGTTGTCGGACCCCAGCATCGCATGGATGTCCAGTTTTGAGTTGCTAGATCTGTTATGAATCTCTCCCATTTAGCATGGTGGTAGTGCCAAACAACACAATGGAGGGTGTTCTGTTATGATGGAAATTCGTCTTCATGAGGACAATGGAGTTGATCACTCCGACTGGTACAGTCATGGACCCATTTATCTGTGACAGGTAGATTGAGGACAAAGCCTCTTGTTGGTGCTCTCACCACTTGGCACAGGCCCTGACAGCTATCCCCTTTAGGACTTGGCCAACCTGGTTAATAGAAATGCTACCAAATTGCTCTTTAAGTTCCCTACCTATATTCTGTGTCTTTGCTACCCTTAGTGATTATTCCAAGTGGTGTTCAACACAATTCATCTACTGGTAATGAGCAGGAGGTTTCTTGCCCATGTTTGACATGAAGGCATGACACTTCATGGGATCTGGAGTCAGTGTTGAAGACCTCCAAGGGACACACCCTCCCTCCTGTATACCACTGTGTTGCCACCTCCTTTCTGCCAGTGAGACTGGGATACCTAGGGGTGTTGGGGTGTGCACGTGGGGGATGTGCGTATGGGGTGTATGCGTGCATGTGGTTGGGGGGGTGGCGTGACATGATCATCAGTAAAGTAATGGAAGAGGTCATCAACAGTGCTGTAAAGCAACACTTGCTTAACAATAAGTTGCTCACTGATGCTCAGTTTGGGTTCCGCCAGGGCCACTCAGTTCCTAACCTCATTATAGCCTTGGTTCAAACATGGACTCAAGAGCTGGACTCCCGAGGTGAGGTGAAAGTGATTGCCCTTGACATCAAGGCAGAATTTGACAGAGTGTGGCATCGAGGAGTCCTAGCAAAACTGGAGTCAATGGGAATCAGG
This sequence comes from Carcharodon carcharias, assembly GCF_017639515.1. Classification (NCBI taxonomy): domain Eukaryota; kingdom Metazoa; phylum Chordata; class Chondrichthyes; order Lamniformes; family Lamnidae; genus Carcharodon; species Carcharodon carcharias. Next base: position 214,325,803 of record NC_054467.1, on the reverse strand, counting down.
GGGGAAACACCCCACTGGTTGGAGTCATAGCTAGCGCAAAGGAAGATGGTTGTGGTTGTTGGAGGTCAGTCATCTCAGCTCCAGGATATCACTGTAAGAGTATCTCAGGATAGGGTCCTAGGCTCAACTATCTTCAGCTGCTACTTCAATGACTTCCCATCCATCATAAGGTCAGAAGTGGGGATGTTCACTGATGATTGTACAATGTTCACCATTCGCGACTCCTCCGATACTGAAGCAGTCCATGCCCAAATGTAGCAAGACCTGGACAAAATCCAGACTTGCGCTGACAAGTGACAAGTAATATTCGTGCCATGCAAGTGCCAGGCAATGATCATCTCCAACAAGAGAGAATCCCACCATCATCCCTTGATGTTCAATGGCATTACTCCATCACTGAATCCCCCACTATCAACATCCTGGGGGTTACCATTAACCTGAAACTGAACTGGACTAACCATATAAATACTGTGGCTACAAGAGCAGGTCAGAGGCTAGGAATCCTGTGATGAGTAACTCCTGACTCCTGAAAGCCTATCCACAAGGCACAAGTCAGCAGTGTGATGGAATACTTCCTAATTGCTTGGATGAGTGCAGCTCCCACAACACTGAAGAAGCTGGACACCATCCAGGACAAAACAATCCGCTTGATTGACACCAACATCCACAGACATTCACTGCCTCCACCACCGACGCACAGTAGCAGCAGTGTGTACCATCTACAAGGCACGCTGCAAGAATTCACCAAGGCTCCTTAGACAGCACCTTCCAAACCCACGACCACTACCATCTAGAAGGACAAGAACAGCAGATAGATGGGAACACCACCACCTGGATGTTCCCCTCCAAGTCACTCACCACCCTGACTTGGAACTATATCGCCATTTCTTCACTGTCACTGGGTCAAAATCCTGGAACTCCCTTCCTAACAGCATTGTGGGTGTACCTACACCACATGAACTTCAGCGGTTCAAGAAGGCAGCTCACAACCTTCTCAAAGGCAACTGGAATGGCTAGTAACTGCTGGCCCAGCCTATCCCGTGAATGAATAAAAAAAGTAAAATTTCCCTAGCTGCTATGTTGGGATTTGAACTTATGACTTGATAGACTTTGGCCCTCTTGCTTGTTAGTCCAGTAACATGACCATTATACTGTTCCCCATCTTGTGCAATAGTGTTTTGTGTGGCTCCTTATCCTGATTTGAAAAGCCATATATACAACATTCAATGTTTCCCCTTTATCTACCTCATTCGTTGTTTCCTCAAAAAAGCATTGAAGTGATTTGTCAGAAACAATTTCTCTTTCATAAAACGACATTGACCCTGCCTAGTCACATTATGATTTTCAAAGTACCTTGTTGCCACTTGTTGAATAATGGATTGCACCACTTTGTGCAGTGACTGATGTCAAACTAACTTGCCTCCTGTTTCCCTGTTTTCTCTCCCACCTTTCTTGAATAATGGGATTATATTTTCTACCTTTTAATTTGCTGGGACCATTTTAGAAATTATGGAATTTTGTATGATCACATCCAGAATTCACTGCTGCATCTCTTCTTGATCTCTCGGTTTGCAGGCCATCAGGTCCAGGGGATTTGTCTGTTTTCAATCCTATTAATTTCTCCACTCCTTTTCTCTTTAATTTTTATTTTAAGTTACTCACTCTCAGGTTCGAGCGACCTTATGACTTGCTGTCATTTGACTTTGGTGACACCACAACCGGAATTCTGTTTACAGTTTTGGTCTCTTTATCGAAGGAAACTTGCCTGAGAGGAAATGCACCACAGGTTCACTTGACCGATACCTGGGGTGAGGTGATTGCCCTTAACAGAAAGATTGAGTTGATGAGGCCTGTGTTCTCTAGAGTTTAGAAGAATGAGAGGCGATATCATTGAAACACATACAATTCTGAGAGGGGTAGGCAGGGTAAATGCTAAGAGGTTTTTCCTCCATTGAGAGTTTATAACTAGGGGTCATCGGCCTTAGAATAAGGAGTTGGCCATCTAAGAATGAGTTGAGGAAGAATTTCTTCACTCAGTATTGTGAACCTTTGGAATGGTTGTGTCAGAGAGCTGTGTATTTCCATTGGTTTGTATACTCAAGTCTGAGTAGGAAAGTTTTTTTTGAATAATTGGAATCAAGACGTGGGGATTAGGCGGGAAAATTGAGTTGAGCTGAAAAGTCATCGATAACCTTATTGAATGGTGGAGCAGACTTGAGGGGCCTTATGGTCTACTGCTGCTATTTTGTGAGCTCGCTACCCTCGAGGTCTGTGGATGCTTAGTTGATGAAGCTGAGAGAACAGACACAGCCTCTGTTTAATGTCCCATGTGAAAAATAGCACCTCTGGCAGCACAGCACTCCTTCAGTACTACATTGGAGTGTCAGCCTAAATTTTAGTGCTCAGGTTTCTGAAGTGGACTTGAACTTATGACCTTCTGATGCAGTCCGGACTGTGACCTCTGAGCCACTTTTGGAAGGTGAACTGGATGGACTGTGGTTTGTCTTTCTTCTAGTAATCTCTATGTTCTGTAAGAATCAAGTGATAAGTGTGGGATCGTGCATCTTGGAACACTCTAATCTTTTTGAACTTGAGTAGTAAACTGTTTTATTGTTTCCCATTGATCCCTGCTGGTATTTTGTCATAATCTGCAATCAGTTTTGTTTCTTGATATTTTCAGTAATGTGCTTCATTTTATTTTGGCCCTAGACTTGTCACTTGTATTTTAGTCTTAGTTCAAATTTCATTTCTTAAATTCTAGCTTTAGTTGAATTTCCCTTTTTGGTTAATAGTGTGAATATTTCAGTTTGTTTGGAGGTTCTCTACTGTTAGTCTGCTACCATTACTTTTTCTCCACAGTTCACGTGGGCTGTTTCCCTTTGCTGTTGAAATTTGGTGACATATTTTGAAATTTGGTGACAAAGTTCCCATTCTAGAAGGCTGACAAATACCTTGAGTCACACTGATATGAGAGCCACTTGAGTGAGTCAAAACATGCATTTCAAGGAAGGCATTGTTGTGATTGAACAAATGGTAATGTCTTGGTATTATTGGCTGAAATAATGCATGGCGTGACTCCATGCTAGTGCTGTAATTTAGCTTACAGTAAATACTAGACAATATTATGCCAACAAACTATGGAAGCGTTGCCTGCAATTAGTTGAGGGTTAAGATTTTGTACGCTCCTTTAAACGTGACCAAGTGTCATTATATACGGAGAGGATTTCAACATAATTAAATTCAATCATTTTGATGAGAACTTTGTATGCCAAGACCATAGGCAGGAGTTTTCTTCAGAAATGCTTTTGTCCCTTCCCTCAGTATGGGTGAATAAGCCTCCATGTCACTGGGTTAAGAATAGGCACATCAGGTAAGGCTGCCAGTTCTGTGAGCTGTTCAGCGATCCCTGCTGGAATTGTGCATTTGTGAGTATCAAATAAAGACGACACAAGTTTCTGCAGGCATCTAAAACTTGAGGAATTGACCAATTGATTGATGTACTGTAGCAATTGTATCCTAAGGAATTGTCAATTCTTTGACGAAGAGGGAGAAATGTGGGGAAAACAGGAGAAAAATACTTTTGTTCTGTGAGGAAAATAATGCAAATATTGGAAATCCAGCAAAATTAGAAGGTCAGTTAGAATCTGTGGTGAGAACAGTTAATTTTTATAGAACTGAAAATTGAAAGATGGAGGAGCATTGTAAGAACTTTAATTTTGAATAAAGTGTGGTGTTGGGGAGCTGGAGGGAAAAACAATTGAAGTTAAAAAGGTAAGCAAAATGGGCTTGTTGGTTTATGATCACCTTCCAGGAGAGGAGACAGCCGGACCTGCAAGGGACAACTCTACTCAGGCAGCAGGCTGAGTTCGAAAATAAAATCCAAGAGTGACATCACAGGAAAACTAAGTTCATTGGTTGGTGAGAAACTGCTTTTAGGGAGTGTTTAAATAGCACAAAACTAGATAAATGTATAATTTATAAAGATGTAGCTACTTGGACTTCAGTCAGGAACACTAGCTATATGGAAATAAAGTTAAATTGAGTCAAAGCGAAATAAAGTGATCAAGTAAACCAAAGTAAGGTAAAGTTAGCACAAGTGCAGTAAAGTTAAGTTACTTGTAATTTATCTGACTCATTCTACTCACTCTAAGCATACTCCTGTATGCTTCGGAGACTTGGACAAGCTACACCAGGCATCTCAAAGCCTTTGCAAGATTCTCCAAATCCAGTAGCAAGAAAGGTGACCTAGAAGCAACTTGGGCTCTTTCCCAGTAATTAGCTTTTAGAGTTATGGGATGGCAGGTCAGCTCGGCCAAGCGGAGTGTACATCCTGCAGTATGTGTGAAGTCGTAGACGCACCTTATGTTCCTGAGAAACACATCTGTAGGAAGTGTCACCAGCTGTACAAGCTTGAGCTCTGGATTTCGGAACTTGAGTGGAAGCTGAAGTCAGGTCCATGAGGCAGAGGGCCCCGTAAATACCATGTTTAAGGTGATGTTCAAACCGCAGGTCAGAAGCATACAGCCAGAGAGGGAATGGGTGACTGCCAAGCAGTCTAAAAGAACCAGGCAGGTAATGCAGCTGTCCCCTGAGCCTATCCTGCTTAGCTGTATGATTGGGAGTGGGGGTGTGGTTTGGGGGATGGGGAAGAACAGGTCAACAGGGAGAGTGCAGCCCTTCACCTGCCCTGTGCTCTGAAATTGTTTCTCCCATTATCCAAAATGGCAACTTAACTTTCCTTATACCCCCTTCTTGAGTCACTAATATGTCCACTCCTGCTTCACCTTCAGCTCCATAATGTTACTGACTATATAGGGGAAAGTTTCAGCAATTTTTGAAGGTTGCAGTTAGGTTCATTTCAACCAAGGGCAGAGGTTGGAGTGGGAACAGGAGAGGCAATTACTCTGGCATGGTCCCGGAGGTTGGACCGCACTTGTGGATGCAAGTGTTATGGTCTCTAGTGCAGAGCATGCACTGTGTATAGCAAATACAGTTTAGTAGAGGAAATACATACAAATTGAATCAGTAGAAAGAACCTGTTACAGGTCTTCAATACCTTAGCTGAAAGAAGGCACCTCAGACAATATAGTGCATACTTTGTGATATGCAAAGTGTCAAAGTAGTGCAAAATGTTAGAATGTAGTCTGTGCTGAATTTTGGAGTGGTGCTTGATGTGAAACTCTGATCCAGAGGCCTGACGTGAATCATGCTGAAGTGGAAAATGTTGATCAATCACACAATGGGTTCATCAGTGTCTGAATAGGAAAGATAGGTTAGTCTTATTATTGGGACCCTTAAGCAGGGGAGTTCAGAGCTAAAGCTTTAATCTACATTGCTCTTTCAAGTTCTGAATAATCTGCTGGCTTTGTAATATTTTCTGTTTTATTTCAGATTTTCAACATTTGTGGTTTTGTGACACCTTCTGTAAAGTACATTTTTAAGAAGGGCTCAAACAATTGTTCTGCAGCAGACTGGACTTTAGATTTGAAATATTATTTATACCTCCATTTTTTTAAAGTGTTTGCAACCTTTCCATTTGTGTATGTTGAGAGAATACTGTATACTCTTATCATATTTTTGTTGAATTTGCTTTAGAAATCCATCTTTCTTTTATTTCCAGCATTGTGGTAATGTTAACTTTGGAGCCTGCTCTTGACAAAGGCATACATAGATGATGAAATTCATCATCGCTTTCAATATGTCAGCTCAGCTTTTGGCTGAATGAGATCAAGAATATTTGAGGACCATGATCTCATACCCAAGACTAAGGTCATGGTTTACCAGACAGCAATGAGCCCTGTACTCCTGTATGCTTCGGAGACTTGGATAAGCTACACCAGGCACCTCAAAACCTTTGCAAGACCCTCCATATGCAGTAGCAAGAAAGGTGATCCAAAAGTAACTTGGGCCCTTTCCCAAGTCAATATGTCCAGTATTGAGGTGTTAATCACTCAAAACCAGTTCCGCTGGGCAGGACATATTGTTTGCATGCTTGACACCAGATTCCCGACACGACTGCTCTACTCCCAGGTGGACAGTGGAAATGCTTTTGATATATCCTAAAAGCATCCCTGAATAGGTTAAACATCCCTGCCGACTTGTGGGAGTCTCTGGCTTGTGACTGATCAAAATGGAGAAGGCTCATTTGAGTTGGCAGCAAACTCACCAGAAGACTTCAATGGGAACATGCAGAAGTGAAGTCGGGTCATCTGAGAAGGTGCATAAAACTCCCAACGACTCATTGGCTCGATCATCCAAGGATCACCTACCCTGAATGTGGCAGAGTCTGTGAATTGCACATTCAGTTCTGAAGAAGAGTCATATTCGCCTTGAAATGTTAACTCTTTCTGTCTCCGCAGATATTGCCTGGGCTGGAGAGTTTTAGTTATGAGGAGAGATTGGATAGACTGGGGCTATTTTTCTTGGAGCTGAGGAGATTGAGGGAGGGACATGATTGAGGTGTATAAAATTATAAAATTATAAAAATAGATAGGAAGGCACTTTTCCCCTTGGAGGGATCATTAACCAGGGGGCATAAATTTAAGGTAAGGGGCGGGAGGTTTAGAGGGGATGTGAGGAGGAATTTTTTCACCCAGAGGGTGGTGGGAATCAGGAACTCATTGCCAAAAGGGTGGTAGAGGCAGAAACCCTCATAACATTTAAGAAGTATTTGGATGTGCACTTGCGATGCCATGGCATACAAGGCTATGGGCCTAGTGCTGGAAAATGTGATTAGAATAGTTAGGTACTTGTTTGACTGGTGCAGACTCGATGGGCTGAAGGGCCTTTTTCTGTGCTGTAGACCTCTGACTCTGTTGCTGACCTGCTGAGTTTTCCCAGCACTTGGTTTTTATTTCAGATTTCTAGCATCCGTTGTATTTTCCTTTTACTTTCATGTTTAAGATGTCCGCATTAATCTGTAAGATGTGTTATAGTCAAGAATGATGTTTTTTTCCCCATGTGCTGCAATTTGAAGTTTAAGCATTTAAACCATGCCAGGGAATGGTTAAGCTGAGATCAAGGAGATTGTCCAAATTGCTGGGACCAAACCATATTTCCTACTAAGGTTCAGAGATGCCACCAAAAGTTAGATTAGCTCATAAACTACATTTCTGTCTTTTAGGATCTCACTTGAATGCTTCCCCTCAGTTGGAAGGAGGGATACATTTTGTAGTCATTGATCCGAGTAATACTCAGTCATCAAACGTGTTTCCAGCAAGGTGCCTCAATTAGCAATCATGTGATGTCCTGGTAAAGATCTAACCAAATATATTTGGTATATTAGGACTGAACAGACGTGGTATGTGTTTTTTTTTATATATAGGATGGGTTTGAAGAGAGAATATCTGTTGCTACTAATTTGCGAAGTAACACTTCACCATTTAAAATGATCTTTTGAGATAATTGAAGTTTTTACTGACAAAGTACTTTTGTGCCATTTGAATTGTTTACCCTAACTGCTAGTCATATAAATCTGTTCCTTCAGATGCTTTATGATAGCAACATTATGTCCAAATTATTGTGCCTTGAAAGGGTAATGTCTTTGGAAATGGATTTGAATAATTACATTTCTGTTGACAACAGAATGATGAGCCCTGTTTTTAATATGAAAAGAGTGCTCGCAATAGTGGTTTTGTTGAATAGAGGATTGGAATATACTTGTAATCTTCCTTTGTCTTCTCTTCTTAACATTGTCCAAGTTTCTGCACTGTATAACAAGGCTTGTCTCAATTGTCTAGTAAATACTTACATTTAATTTTCAGCGATACTTTTCTGTCACAAAGTTCCACTGCACTTATTCCAATTCTTCAACCAGAGCTAATCCATTGCTTAATTTTCATTTCCATGTTTCCATCTTTGTCGTAGGTGCTTGAAACTACTCTCTTTCTCCACGTCTTCATCCATAAACTTTACGCTTTCATTCTGATCTTTTTCCCAAGGCTCAAACTGATAGTACATAGATTGGGTCTTTGGTCTCCTGATCTTCATCACCCTGTTCTTTTCTCCAGTTCTGCAGTTACTGAGTAATGTTCTCATTATCCCCACCACTTAGCTCAATGTCATCTGCAAACATCATTGACCATGACACTTCTCTTCTTAGTTGCTCATTTAGAACACCCCTGGCTATCAATAAGAGGAGGGGGCTGACCCTTGGTGTAATCCAACTGTGACTTCAAAACTCCTCTTTTCCCCCTGCCCACCCACACTGCACTGCTTCTTCCTCTTGTCTGATGCTCCTTTGTACATGCTCTGTGATAGTTCTACCTACTTCTCAGGGGCTTCATGAATTTGAGCACATCTCCAGATTCCCTCCCCAAGGCACCTGGTCACAAGCCTTATCTAGTTGGTTGAATTTGGTCTTCCTGTTGCATTGGCCTTCCTGATATTTCTCCATCATTTATCTCAAAACAAAAATGGTCTCGGTGGTGCTTCTTCCGGGCCTGAATCCAAACTGACCGTCATGGATTACCACTATTTTTCTCAATCCCTAATCCATTTTCTGTATCTTGAAGGTATGAGGTAGGAGATTAATTCTTTCATAATTTTTGCAATCTTGAATTGGAATGTACTTGAAATATTTAGTCTCTTTTGAGACTTTCTGGGATTGATACCTTTCTTCAGCTGGGAGAGCTTCAGCTAATTGGTACACCAAATATGCATTTTAGAGGAATATACAGTTGCTAACTTTCAAAAGCAACTAAACCTTGCTAGCTTAAGATCTGTATAATTAAGAATTATTACTGTCTGAAAATCAAATTAACTTGACAGAGGTTAAGCTATTACTGGTGCGGTGATATAAATCAATGTTGACCTTTTTATCCTTTTTATGAGGTGTAGGCTTTGCTGGCTAGGCCAACGTTTATTGCCCACCCCTAATTGCCCTTGAAAAGGTGATGGTGAGCCACCGCTTGGAACAGCTGCAGTCCATGTGCTGCAGGTACACCTGCAGTGCTGTTGGGGAGGGAATTCCAGGATTTTTGACCCAGTGACAGTGAAAGGAATGGTGATATAACCCCAAGTTAGAGTGATGTGTGGCTTGGAGGGGAACTTAGAGGTGTTGGTGTTCCCATGCATTTGTGGCCCTAGTCCTTCTAGGTCGTGGGTTTGGAAGGTGCTGTCGAAGGAGCCTTGATGAGTTGCTGCAGTCATCCTGTAGATGGTGCACACTGCTGCTACTGTGTGACGGTGGTGGAGGGCGTGAATGTTGAATAGGGTGGATGGAGTGCCAATCAAGTGGGCTGCTTTGTCAAGCTTCTTGAGTGTTGTTGGAGCTGCACTCATCCAGGCAAGTGGGGAGTATTCCATCACACTCGTGCCTTGTAAGATGGCAGTCAGGCATTTGGGAGTCAGGAGGTGAGTTATTTGACACACAACTCCCACACCGTGACCTGCTCTTGTAGCCACAGTATTCATATGGCTGGTCCAGTCTGGTTTCTGGTCAATGGTAACCCCCAGGCTGCTGTTAGGACCGGACGTTGACAGGATTCCTAATGAACATATTTGTTGCTACATCTTTAGAGATTGCAATGGTTTGATTCTGATTGTTGAAATATCTAGTTTTATGTTTAAAAGTGCCTAATGTTGAGCATGCACTTTTTGTCTATTATTCCACATTGTGAAGTGGAGCTGATTATTTTAATTTAGAGTAGGTGGGCTTTGTCCTGTAGCCTTGACTGGAGTTGTTCTGAGTTCAGTGACCGCAGTGAGAATGTGGCTGAGTTGACAGAATTCTTGCCTCTGAGTAAGCTTGTGGGTTCAAATACTGCTCTATAGATTTAAGGACAAAATCTGTTTTACTGTCCAGTGCTGTATTGAGTGAGTGATGCATTGGCAAAGGTGCTGTCTTTGTGATGAGATGTTAAACTGTTCTCTCAGATGAATGTAAAAGATTCCACGGCACTTGCTTCCCTCATGAGCACAGAAGTTCTCCATGGTGACCTGGTTAATATTTATAACGGGTGAGGCGAAGCAGGGGTTTGAAAACAAGGATGAGAATTTTAAAATTGAGGCATTTCGTAATTGGGAGCTAGTATAGGTCAGCAAACACTGAAGTGAAGGGTAAACAGGTGTGAGTTAGGATAGAGGCAGTAGAGCAGTTGATGACCTTAAGTTTACATACTGTAGAATGTGCATTTGAATAGTTAGTTCGAGACCGAACAAAGGTATGAGTGAGGGTGTCAGCGTCAAATGTTGTGAGAATGGGCTGATTTGGGCAATGTCGTGAGGGTAGAAATAAAGGCCCGTAACTTATGCGCTTCCCAGTGTTGGATTTGGAGGGTACCCCAAAGATGCGCTGGGGCATCCCTTTGCCAAGTTCCCAGGTAAGGGTTTGCATGGCAATTGCCCAGAAGTACACACTTCCACTGGGCAATTGCGCTGGGCTGGAAGCCTCAAATTGTGATTTTTAAATTGCAAACTTCAGATAGTTCCGCTGGGGTTATACCAACAGTTACCCAGAAAAGGTTAGTCCACATCAGTCCATATTACATTACCTTCAATGCCCTGGGCTTTCATATTTGTTAATTATCTATTATGTAGAATACTATAAAATTCTTTCTGAAAGTCCATTTAGATGACATCTTAGACACTCCCCTTTCAGTAATATTGTCAGAAAAAAATCAACCAGACTACACAGAAATCACCTTTTCATAAATCCATGCATTGTCTCCTTTTATCAGTTGATATTTAACCAATTTCCTCAACAATCGGTTTTAAAGTTTGTACGAGAAAAATATTATTGGTACACCTACTGACCGTTCATTACCTTAGAACTGGCTTCAAGCTATTTCAAGATTGCTGAGTGGTTCTATGGTTGAGATGTTTTTGTGAATGATGTTCCCATGGGAAGATGTCTCGATCACTTAATGCATGTAGATTTGGTAGTCATGAAATAAGTACACTAAATGTCTTTAATAGTGAAACCACTTGAGCTAAACATTTGATGGGAGGAATATTTGATTGGCACACTTGCACCAAAAATACTGGCTCATCCCAGATGACTCATTTCTTCACAGTTCTGCACTGCCCACTCCCTATCATCTCTGTTTAACTTCATCCAGTGTGTCCAAACACCACAACCCTCCACCTAGACCAGAAAGCCCTCCCCTCAATTCTTCGTTATGCTGTTTTTGTCATCTTGGTGCCCTTACCACCCAAGGCCTCCACTTCATATTTGTTGTGCTGCAGTGACCTTGATGCGCGACTCGCATACTCTCAACATGCCACTCAAAAATCCGAGACCACCTTCCTCCAATACTACCAGACCCCAACACCCCCTGATCTTTCTGTACCCCAATACTCTTCCAACGCCACTAAATAATATCAGGGGGAACACTCTCTGCTGGTTGGAGTCATAGATAGCACAAAGGGAGCTGATTGTGGTTGTTGGAGGTTAGTCACCTCCGCTCCATGGCATGCCTGCAGGAGTTCCTCAGGGTAGTGTGCTCGGCCCAACCATCTTCAGCTCCTTCATCAATGACCTTCCTTCCACCATAAGGTCAGAAGTGATGTTCACTGATGATTGCATAATATTCAGCACCATGAGCAACTCCTCAGATACTGAAGCAGCCCATGTCCAAATGCAGCGAGACTTGGACAGTATCCAGGCTTGGACTGACAAGTGGTAAGTAACATTTGCGCTACACAAGTGTCAGGTAATGACCATCTGCAACAAGAGAGAATCTAACCATCACCCCTTGATGTTCAATGGCATTACCATCACTGAATCCCCCACCATCAATATTCTCGGGGCTACCATTGACCAGAAACTGAATTGGACTAGCCAAATAAATACTGTGGCTAAAAGAGCAGGTCAGAGGCTATGAATTATGCGACAAACCACTCACCTCCTGACTCCCCAAAGCCTATTCACCATCTACAAGGCACAAGTCAGGAGTGTGATGGAATACTCCCTGCTTGCCTGAATGAGTGCAGCTCCCACAATGCTCAAGAAGCTTGACACCATCCAGGACAAAGCAGTCAGCTTGATTGGCACCACATCTACAAACATTCACTCCCTCCACCATCGACGCACTATAGCAACAGTGTGTACCATCTACAAGATGCACTGCAGGAATTCACCAAGGCTCCTTAGACAGCACCTTCCAAACCCACGACCACTACCATTTAGAAGGACCAGGGCAGCAGACAGATGGAAACACCACCACCTAGAAGTTCCCCTCCAAGTCACTCACCATCCTGACTTGGAAATGTATCGCCGTTTCTTCACTGTCGCTGAGTCAAAATCCTGGAACTCTCTTCATAACAGCACTGGATGTACCCACACCACATGGACTGCAGCGGTTCAGGAAGGCAGCTAACCACCACCTCCTCTGGGGCAAGTAGGGGTGGGCAATAAATGCTGGCCCAGCCAGTGAAGCCCACACCCTGTAAAGTGAATTTTAAAAGATGCTTTATACAAAAGGCAATGTTTTATCTGGATTATTGTTAGATGTGTGTGCCAATCTGAGCAGATATAAAACTCAAGAGTTTTACTGTGCTATATCCTGTCGTAGTAGTTTTTTTATTCATTCATGGGATGTAGGTGTTGTTGGCTAGGCGGGCATTTATTGCCCATGCCTAATTGCCCTTGAGAAAGTGGTGCTGAGATAAAACATATATCTGATATACATCTGTTCTTGTTTACAAAAGGGCTCAGGATTCCAAATAATGGCATAAATAAAAAATAGTGTAAGATGCTGAAACGTTGAGTAGCTACCACTATCTAGCTACTGCTGTCGGGAAACATCAACAAATTAAATTAAGGTACTTGCTGGTTTTGAATTGGCATTACTGCACGTTTCAGAGCTGATTGCCTACCTGGCCAATGATTAGGTGGGATGCAGAGAGTTTGAAGCAAGATTTAGGTAATAGAATGGATTTCAAATAAAATATGATCCAAAACAACTTTTGTGGTATTTGGATGGGGTAGGAGAGCACTTGGAATGAATTGCATAAACTATCAGACACTAATTAAAATCACGTTTTCCGGTCTAGCTCTTGCTGAAAAGTCCAAAATTACTGCTTTCTTTTTAATAATTTTGCCTTTTAAAGGACGTAATTAATGACTGTGGAGAGTTTAAGATCAACCAGCAGCAGCTGCAGCCATCCTGACCAGGAAAAAAAATCAATAAAATTCAGATGTGTATATCAACACATTTTCTCTTTGCAGGGCAATGAAATACTTATAATTTGGCAGTGATGAAAACCCTCGAGAATTGTTTTGCTTTTCCTCCAGAAGAAACCATGTGTCGATGGTCACTTGCAAGGTTAAAATTCCTACATATGTGGGCATTTGGACCTCACAGTTGCCTATGGGTTCTTGTTATTTTGCCTGCAATAGGGGAAAAAAAATCCATCTCGAAGAAGTTTCAGCTGAGAACAGTGCGGCAGCATCAGGCAGATCTTCAGTATGAAAACCAATAGATATGTAGAATCAATTAGTTGTACCAAGAAATGATTCTGCTGTCAAAACAAAAACATTGTGGCTTTTGTAATGATTAAAACATAACCAAATGTAGACTTTAGCACTGATCTTTAACTACGACACTCCATGGTTAATGCACCACCCTCAGCTTTTAATTTTGGGCAGGAAAACCCTATGCAAAATGATAACCACCCTGAATTTTTTTTAGAACCATAGAAAAGTTACAGCACAGAAGGAGGCCATTCAGCCCATTTTGTCCATGCCAGCCTGAGGACACCCAGGTGCCCTTTCTAATCCCACCTTCCTGCACCCGGCCCATAGCCCTGCAGCTTACAACACTTAAGGTGCAGATCCAGGTACTTTTATATCAATTATCTTCAGTCTTTGCTTTGGTTACCACCCCTGTTGTCAGTGGAAGCAATTTCTCCCTCTGTCAAAACCCTTCATAATTTTGAACATATCTATTTAATCTTCTCTGGACATTGCTCTAAGGCTGATTCCAGCTTCCCTAACCTCTCCGCATAGCTCATTCCTCATCCTGATACCATCCTAGTAACTCTCCTTTGCACCCTCTTCAAGGTCTCAAACAAGGGAGTTCAGATTACATAGTACTTTCACTTTGAGGCTGAGAAGATCCATCATGGACTCTCTCTGACAGTCGTATATCTCAAAGTACATTATCCACGTTGGTGAAAGATTTCACGACAGCAAGGAAATGTTGCTTCTTCTGCCAGAATAAATGCAACCCTGTTTTCCATTTAAGCAAAGGTTTTGAGTATGTCTTTGAAGATGGGGAGATGCCTAAAGAGTTATATTGATTTGTTGAAGGTTTTGCCAGTGAATGGAGTCCAGGAGAAATGCATAGTAGGTTGAAGTTGGCAGAATAAAGAGCACGTGTCTCAATCAGCTCAACCATGCCCTTTAATCACCTCCCCTAGCTTTTGCTCATTGTCTTTTATACCTCCATAGAGCTAATAGAAGAAAGCACACTAAGATGTTGCATAAGTTGTCACATAACGATGAGATGACGATATAGGCAATTGATAACTTACAATGAGGTTTTGGAAACACACATTATGAGAGATGGGGAGAGTTTGAAGTTTGGTGAGAGTGGGGTAAATAATGAACTAGACTGCATATTGCATGGGATAAGGGAATTGAATTGGAACTTGTTTCACAAGGTCAGAAAAGTGCTCGAGATGACAGAGGATTGGATGAGAACTGAAGTGGCAATGGGAGTGCAGTAGGGATGTTAGTAGTTGAATTTAGAATGGCCACTGGATGTGGTAGGACTGCAGAGCTTGGATCTGATTCATTCGTTGTGGAATTGCTTAGCTTGGTCGATCAATTGCTGCTTCTACTATTAGACATGCAAGTAGTCCTGTTTTGTAGCTTAACCAGGTTGACACCTCATTTTTAGGTATGCCTGTGCTGCTTCTGGCACTCTTCATTGAACCAGGGCTGACCCCCCCAGCTTGATGGTAATGGTAGAATGGGGGTTATGCTGAGCCCTGTGCTTACAGATTGTGGTTTTATACAGTTCTGTTGCTGCGGATGGCCCACAGCGCCTCATAGATGCCCAATCTTGAGTTGCTAGATCTGCTCGAAATTTATCCTATCTAGCATGGTGGTAATGCCACACAACAAAATGGAGGGTATCCTCGATGTGAAAGCAGATTTAGTCTCCACATGAATTGTGCAGCGGTCACTCCTGCCAATACAGTAATGAACAGATGCGTCTACGACAGTTAGATTTGTGAAGACGAGTAGATTTTCCCCTCTTGTTGGTTCCCTCATCACCTGCCGCAGACCCAGTTCCAGCAGCTATGTCCTTTAGGACTCAGTCAGCTCGGTCAATAGTGGTGCTACATAAACTTTTTGTTTATTGTTCATTACCCAAACAGACCTTAAAACATGCAAATTACAGGAAACTTTCTTTGATGTTTGATCTATCAAATGTCAAACTGCTTTGCATGCAATGGATTACTTGGAAATGCCACGCTCATTCACACCGAGCAAAATCAAGTCACAAACAGCAAGATGGATAAGCAGCTCCTCTGTTTGTCATGACATTTAATGAAAGAAATGCTGACCAAGATAGGAAGAGAATGTCCTTCTCTTCAGATGATGCGCCGGGACCTTGAAAGTCCACCTGAGCCATTCAGATCTACAGGCAATTTAACATACCTGAACACTGTCACCTCAAACATTGTAGCAATCCTTTAGGGTACCAATGTATTTGCTCAAAAGTGAGGTACTGGTCTTGAAATGATCATTAATAAAAATCACATGGCTCGGCGTAACCTCCATTCTACCATTACCATCAAGCTGGGGGGGCGGTGGTCAGCCCTGGTTCAATGAACAGTGCCAGAAGTAGCACAGGCGTACCTAAAAATGAGGTGTCAACCTGGTTAAGCTACAAAACAGGACTAACATTGGTGGGATGTTATTTGGAACCATTGTCAGAGACATAATAAACTTAAATTGGATTGGCATGAGTTTATATAAGGCCAGAGGAAGCTGCAGTGTGTTAAGATTAGGCTGTGGAGGGATTTAAAGAGGAGGAATTTACATATTAGTTCTTTGAAGTCTGTGGACCCATGTGAGAGTGAGTTCAGATGCACATAGTGTGGAACAAATAGTGAACAACAGCATTTTGAATAGTTGGAATTTATGGAGTTTTTTAAAAACTCTTTCATGGGATGTGGGCTTTGCCGGCAAGGCCAGCATTTGTTGCCCATCCCTGATTGTCCTTGGGGCCATTTCAGAGGGCAGTTAAGAGTCAACCACGTTGCTGTGGGTCTAGAGTCACATGTAAGAGACCAGGTAAGGATGGCAGATTTCCTTCCCTAAAGGACATTAGTAATTTTGTCGAGAGGTGACTGAGGTATGGTTAACTTTCAGTGAAAGCGAGGCTGATGTATTGGAATAGTGTTAGGTCATGCTGTGCTGTTGTAGGTAGGAGATGTTGCTGATCAAGTTTGTGATTACTAATAACAACAACTTGACTTTATTTAGTATCTTTAAGGTCAAAAAACATACCAAGCTTCAAAAAGTGCAATCTTACAAAATAGACACTGAGCCTTAGAAAAATGCTTGGTCAATGAGAGGTTTGAGGGAGAATCTTGAAAGAAGAGAGTGAAGTGGCGAGATTTTGGAATAATTTTCCAGAAGTACTGGATCTGAAGGCACAGATGTCAAAGAGAAAGGAAAATAATATTTCTGCTGGAAATAAGGAACAAAAGCAGAAATGCAGGAAGAAAAGTAGGAAATCTGTGTGGACAGAAACAGTTTCAGTTTGCCGATCTTTGGTTAGAACCTGAAAAAGTTAGAGATGTAACAGCATTTTTGAACAAGTACAGAAGCACTGAAAATGTAGATGTGTGAATGGAAAGTGAGGAAGGAACAAATGGGAAGATCTATGATTGGCTGGAAGGGTGAAGAGATTAAATGATGACAAAAGGGATGATGATGCAAGGTAAAAGGTGAGGACAAAGGGGAAGCCTATCACGGTTCTGGGAGTGAGGGGAAAGGGGAAGAGCAGAAAGACGAGAATGGGAAGAAAATGTTTGAGGGCACTGTCAGCCATGGTGGAGGGAAATCCTGGCTGAGGAAGAAAGAATACGTACTCTGAGCACTGCAATGGAAGGTGACACAGTCAGAAGGACAGTGAAACTTAGTGAATGTAATAGTCCTCAAAGGAAGTGGGGTGAGAGGGAGTGTCATCAAGGTAGCTGTGGATGTCAGTGGGCTTATAGTGGGTATTGAATGGCAGTTTTTTTCCAGAAATGGAGACAGAGAGGTTGAGAAAGGAAAGAGGGCAAAGTGAAAATTGGAAGCAAAGTCGATCGAATTTTCTAGTTTGGGGCGAGAGCAGAAAACATGTCCATATGTAGGAGAACGAGTTGAGGGAGGGAACAGGTGTTGGATAGGGTAGATGAATGTTCCTCATAACCTAAGAAATGTCAGGAGTAGCTAGGCTACAAAAGGTAGGCCAAAGGGAGGGGGTATAGTACAGGAGGCTAGAGACCAAGGAATCTGAGCCCAAGGTAGTTGTCTATAACTTCCTCTGGCTCCTCAGAGGGCAAGTTGAAGCCAGGAAGCGATTTTATGTAGGATATAAATGGATAGAATGTGGATAGTAACACAAGAATGATGCAGCAAGGGTCCATTAAGTGTACAAAAGTTTCTTTTGGGGTTAGTCAGGGGAGGCAGTGGCATAGTGGTATTGTCACTGGGCTGGTATTCCAGAGACCCAGGGAAATGCTCTGGGGACCCATGTTCGAACCCCACCACGGCAGATTTGAACTCAGTTAAAAAAAAAATCTGGAATTAAAAGTCTGATGATGACCATGAAACCATTGTCAATTGTTGTCAAATCCATCTGGTTCACTGGGAAGGAAATCTTCCTTATCTGGTCTGGCCTACATATGACTCCAGACCCACAGCAATGTGGTTGACTCTTAAAATGCCTTCCGAACAAGGGGATGGGCAATAAATGCTGGCCTAGCCAGCGACACCCACATCCCATGAACGAATAAAAAATAGTTTGCCCTGCAGAACTGGCCTTAGCCCTTGACTGTTGAACCAACAACTGAAACATCCAAACACGAAGCCTTAACTCCTGTTGAAAATTCTACAATTCCTCAAGGAATTTGGCACTGAAATGGATAGCTGAATGTTGTTAATGTTGGACTTCATCTATGCCTGGAAATAGCGCCCATGCTTTGTCTGTCGTGCAGTTTGTTGGGGCTAACAGTCGAGTGGTGCAATCAGTCTGACTCTGTATGTGCTGATATGTGATATGATTCTCAGTGACAATGTTCAAATTGCTGTTAAATTGCATTAAATATTAAGCATGAAATAATCACCTGCATAATACCCATCACATTACATAATATGTGGTAATTGTTACATTACCTGGATATTATGGTGCAATGTCAATAGTGTGTGCCGTATAGCATTTCTTATTTATCAGCCAATATTTACAGAACTCTGGCATATTGTGTTTCCTAGTCGAAATTGTGATAGAAAAGCCTGCCTTGTTTGGTTTAAAAATTATGCGCAGAAAACAGGAACAAAATACAATTGAACGAATAGGGAGCCGACCAATGAACAGATAGTATCACGATTTACCAAAACAAAAACAGAATTACCTGGAAAAACTCAGCAGGTCTGGCAGCATCGGCGGAGAAGAAAAGAGTTGATGTTTCGAGTCCTCATGACCCTTCGACAGAACTAAGTAGAAATAGGAAAGGGGTGAAATTTCACCCCTTTCCTATTTCTACTTAGTTCTGTCGAAGGGTCATGAGGACTCGAAATGTCAACTCTTTTCTTCTCCGCCGATGCTGCCAGATCTGCTGAGTTTTTCCAGGTAATTCTGTTTTTTTTTTGGATTTCCAGCATCCGCAGTTTTTTGTTTTTATCACGATTTACCAGGGTAGTTCCTGCTGAATTGTTTTTTTCCTGACCTTGTTAATTGTGTCTCAGAGAGGAGGAACTGGGAATTACAAGCAATAGGCAAGCTATGGGCAAACTTAATTGCATTAGCAATTGATTTCAGCATGTGTCTTTTTATTCATTTGTGGGATATGGGCTTTGCTGGCAAGGCCGGCATTTGTTTCCCATCCCTAATTTCCCTCGAAG
The DNA here is from genome assembly GCF_017639515.1 of Carcharodon carcharias. Taxonomy (NCBI): domain Eukaryota; kingdom Metazoa; phylum Chordata; class Chondrichthyes; order Lamniformes; family Lamnidae; genus Carcharodon; species Carcharodon carcharias. Next base: position 214,306,731 of record NC_054467.1, on the reverse strand, counting down.
GTGGTGGCAAGCTGCCTTCTTGAACTGCTGCAGTCCATCTAATGTTGATTCACCCACAGCTTTGCCAGAGAGTGAAATCCAGAATTTCAACTGAGCAACAATGAAGGAATAGGGCTATTTTATCGGGTCAGGATGGTGTGTGACTGGCAAGGGATGGTGTTCTCATGCACCTGCTGCACTTGTTCTTGATGGTAGAGATTGCATGTTTGGAAGGTGATGTTTGAAGGAAGCTTGGCAAGTTGCTGTGGTGCTTTTGAATGATGGTACACATTCTTGCCACTGTGTGCCAGTGGTCGAGGGTGTGAATGTTTTTAAGATGATGGAAAGAGTGCTGATTGAGCAGGTTGCTTTGTCCTGGATGGTGTCGAGCTTCTTGAATGTTGTTGGAGTCACACCTATCCAGATAATTGGGGAATATTCCATCACATTCCCGATTTTTGCCTTGTCAATGGTAGACAGGCTTTGGGGAATCAGGAGGTGAATTTGAGTTACTTGCCTCAGAATTCTCAGGCTCTATTCTGCTGTTGTAACCAAGACTATGTGGCTCGTCCAGTTCAGTTTCAAGTCAACAATAAGCCGCAGGATGTTGATATTCAGTGATGGTAATGCCATTGAATGTCAAAAGGAGGTGTTTGGATTCTTGCCGGTTGGAGATCTTCATTCTCTGGCACTTGAGTGATACAAGTGTTGCTCATCACTTATCAGCCGAAGCCTGAATGTTGTCTATGATTGGCTGCATGTGGGCACAGATGGCTTTATCTGAGGAGTTGCGAACAGTGCTGCACTTTGTCCAATCATCAGCAAACATCCCCACTTCTGACGTTGTAATGGAGGGAATGCCATTGATGAAGCAGCTGAAGAAGGTTGAGACTAGAAACCTACCCTGTGGAACTCCTGCAATGATATCCTGGCACTGAGATGATTGGCCTCCAACCACAACCGTCTTCTTTTGTGCTAAGTGTGACTTCAGCCAGCGGAAGTCCCCCAAGCCCCTTATCCCATTGACTTCAATTTTGCTAGAGCTCCTTGATGTCACAGCGTTACATTAATCATGCTATATTGATGCAGAGGCAGTCACTCTCACCTTACCTTAATCTTAAAAGGAATTGACCTTTGTGGCCTTAAATGGTCAGCCAATATAAATGTCATTCATCTTTATGATATAATGTAGCACTCTTTTCTCTTAGAATAAGCAGTGTCAAGGTGAATTTACGTATCTGTGACATCATGTTGCTTATACAAGGACCGATTTATGCCTCTCATCTGTATTAACAGCAGAATTTGATCACAGTGACATAGACAAAGGTTGCCTCACTGTCTGTCTCCTGTTTTCCTTTTCGGTCTCTTGCATCCAAAGATCATTGACCTGAAACACTAACTTTTTTTCTGTTTGCTTACCTGAATATTTCCAGCATTTTATGAGTATATAAAGCTGGCTCACTGCTGGGAGCATGTGGTTATGGGGTGCCGCAGTGGGGCTGGTGTCAGAAGAGGTGTGTGTGCATGTTACAAAGAAAGGGGTTGTAAGGGAGAGGTGAAGGGAGGAGAGGAACAATATGTGTAGATATAACAGCTGATCTCGCCTTAATGGTGCTGCAATAAAGGTTGAACAGACATAGGAGCTGGAGTAGCTTGTTCAAATTCTCGAGCCTGTTCGACCGTTCAGTTAAATTAACACCCATCTGTATCTTGATTCCATTTATTTGCCTTTGCTCCATATCCTAACTCTCCTAATGAAACAAAAATCAACCTCTGTCCTGAAAAGATCGGTTGATCCAACAATAGCTGTGCTATTGTTTTTTTGATTTGTAGTTACTCTGTCATGTTAAAAATGCAGCACAGCTGTTTTTCAGTAAATCCAGATTGTTTTTAGTACTGCTTTGAGTGCATCTGTTTTCTACAGGAGCCATGTGTTATGTTTGTGCTTTTATGGACAGCTCTTCTGTTTAAACCCTTGCTCCCAATGTTTCTTATTTTGTTCTCAATCTGAGTGTGCATCCTCCACTTGTATTGCCACAGGGAGAAGCAGTGCTTTGATCGACAGTTGATGTTACTTTAATCTTCAACTTGCAAGGCAACAAAACAGAGAGGAAGAGAAAAGTTTGGGAAGCACCAGTGTAGGGGAAGATTCTGTCTGCAATAACCCGAGAGGGCGTGGTGGCATATTGGTATTTTCACTGGACCAGTAATCCACCATGGTTGGCTTATCCTTCTAGGAAAGAGATAAACCAACCATGGCTTACCAAAGAAGTTAAGGATAGTATCAGATTGAAAGAACAAACATACAATGTGGCAAGGATTAGTGGTACGACAGAGGATTGGGAAAGTTTTAAAAATCAACAAAAGATCAACAAAAGGTAGTAATCTTCTAAGAATCCTTAGATTTTGGAAAAGTCTCAGAGGATTGGAAAACTGCCAATGTAACGCCCTTATTCAAGAAGGGAGGGAGATTTAAAAAAAAAACTGGGACTATAGGCCATTTAGCTTAACATTCATCATTGGGAAAATGTTAGTCTATTACCAAGGATGTAATAGCAGAGCATTTAGAGATACATAATCTAATCAAGCAGAGTCAGCATGGCTTCATGAAGGGGAAATCATGTCTGACAAATTTATTAGATTTCGTTGAGGAGGTAACAAGCAGGATAGATAAAGGGGAACCAGCAGATGTAATATATTTAGATTTCCAAAAGGCATTTGATAAGCTACGGCTCAAAAGGCGACTAAATAAGATAAGAGCTCATGGTGTTCGGGAGAGTATATTAGCATTGATAAAGGATTGGTTAACTAATAGAAGACAGAGTTGGGATAAGGGGGGCATTTTCAGGATGGCAACCTGTAACTAGTGGAGTGTCACAGGGATCACTGCTGGGGTCACAATTATTTAAAATATATATCAATGACTTGGACGGGGGAAGTGAATGTACCAGCACCAAGTTTGCAGATGATGCAAAAATAGGTGAGCAGGCAAGTGGTGAGGATGACAGAGACTACAGAGGAGAGAGACAGGTTAAGTGAGTGGGCAAAAACTTGGCAGATGGAATATAATGTTGGAAATTGTGAGGTTATGCATTTGGGCAGGAAGAATAGAGGAGCTGAATATTATTTAAATAGAGAAAGACTGCAGAAAGCTATGGCACAGAAGGATTTGGGAATCCTCGTGCATGAATCCCAAAAAGGTAACATACAAGTTTAGCAGGTAATAGGGAAAACAAATGGATGTTTCCCTTTATTTCAAAGGGAACGGAAGATAAAAATAGCGAAGTCTTGCTAAAACTATGCAAGGCACTAGTTAGACCATCCCTAGAATATTGTGAACAGTTTTGGTCCCCTGATTGGCATTGGAGGCAGTCCAGAGAAGGTCCACTAGGTTGATCACAGGTATGGAGGGATTCTCTTATGAGGAAAGGTTGAGTAGGTTGAGCCTGTACTCATTGGAGTTTAGAAGAATGAGAGCCAACCTTATTGAAAGATATAAGATTCTTAGGGGGATTAACAGGGTAGATGCTGAGAGGTTGTTTCGTCTTGTGGGAGAGTCAAGGACCAGAGGGCATAATGTCAGAGTAAAGAGTTGCCCTTACTCTGGGCAAGGAGATGGCATAGTGGTATTGTCGATGAGTAATCCAGAGACACAGGGTAATGCTCTGGGGATCTGGGTTCGAATCCCACCACAGCAGATGGTTGAATTTGAATTTAATAAAAATCTGGAATTAAAAGTCTAACGATGACCATGGAGCCATTGTCGATGGTTGTAAAAACCCATCTGGTTCACTAATGTCCTTTAGGGAAGGAAATCTGTTGGCCTTACCTGGTCTGGCCTACATGTAACTCCAGATCCACAGTAATGTGGTTGACTCTTACACACCCTCTGAAATGGCCTACTAAGCTACTCAGTTGTATCAAACCGCTACAAAGTCACAAAAAAAGCAATGAAACCAGACAGACCATCCGGCATTGACCTAGGCACTGGAAACTACAACGGCAATCTCAGCCCTGTTAACCCTGCAAAGTCCTCCTTTCTAACTTCTGGGGCGGTTTTGCCAAAATTGGGAGAGCTGCCTCACAGACTAGTCGAGCAACAGCCTGACATATTCATCCTACAGAATCATACCTTACAGATAATGTCCCAGATAATATCCCACCGGCAGCACAGGCCCAGCAGACGTGATGGCACAGTGGCATCCAGTTGGGAGGAATTTGCAGTGGGAGTCCTCAACATTGACTCTGGACCCCATGAAGTTTCATGGCATCAGGTCAAACATGGGCAAGGAAACCTTCTGCTGATTACCACATACCGCCCCCCCACTCAGCTGATGAATTAGTGCTCCTCCATGTTGAACACTACTTGGAGGAAGCACTGAGGGTGGCAAAGGCGTAGAATGTACTCTGGGTGGTGCCTTAAATGTCCATCACCAAGAGTGGCTCGGTAGCACCAGTATTGGCCGAGCCCTAAATGACATAGGTGCTACATTGCGTCTGCGGATGGTGGTGAGGGAACCAATGAGGGAAAAACATACTTGACCTCACTAACCTGCCTGCTGTAGATGCACCTGTCCATGACAGTATCGGTAGGAGTGACCACTGCGCAGGCATTGTGGAGTCGAAGTCCCACCTTCATGTTGAGGACACCCTCCATCGTGTTGTGTAGCACTACCATCATGCTAAATGGGATAGCACTTCAAGACTGGGCAACCATGAGGCGCTGTGGCCATCAGCAGCAACAGAGTTATACTCGACCACAACCTGTAACCTTTAAGGCTCCAGCATATCCTCCACTCTACCATTACCATCAAGCCAGGGGAGCAAACCCTGGTTCACTGAGGAGTGCAGGAGGGCATGCCAGGTGCAGCACCAGGCATTCCTAAAAATGAGGTGCCAACCTGGTGAAGCTATAACACTGGATCACATGCATGCCAAACAACATAAGCAGCAACTGATAGAGCTATGTGATTCCACAATGAGCAGATCAGATCCAAGCTCTGCAATCTTGCCACATCCAGTTGTGAATGGTGGTGGACAATGAAACAACTCACTGGAGGAGGATGCTCCACAAATATCCCCATCCTAATTGATAGGGGAGCCCAGCATGTCTGTGCAAGAGATAAGGCTGAAGTGTTTGCTTCAATCTTCAGCCAGAAGTACCGAGTGGATGATCCATCTCAGCCTCCTCCAGAGGTCCCCAGAATCACAGATGCCAGTCTTCAGCCAATTTGATTCATTCCACGTGATATCAAGAAATGGCTGAAGGCACTCTATAGTTCAAAGGCTAATGGCCCTGACAATATTCCAGCAGTAGTATTGAAGACTTGTGCTCCAGAACTTACCATTCCCCAAGCCAAGTTGTTCCAGCACAGCTGCAACACTGGCAGCTACCTGGCAATGTGGAAAATTGTGTACAGGTATGTCCTGTACACAAAAAGCAGGACAAATCCAACTTAGCTAATTACCACCTCATCAGTCTTCACACTATCATCAGTAAAGTGATGGAAGGAGTCATCAATAGTGCTATCAAGTGGCACTCGCTTCTCAATAATCTATGCTTAGTTTGGGTTCCCTCAGGCTATTCAGCTCCTGACCTCATTCCAACATTGCTTCAAGCATGGACAAAAGAGTTGAACTCCAGAGCTGAGATTAACATTCCTTGATATCAAGACAGCATTTGACCAAGTGTGGCCTCAAGGAGCTCTAGCAAAACTGGGGTTGATGTGAATAAGGGGGAAAAAAAACTGTTTGTAGTCATGCCTAGCACAAAGGAAGATGGTTGTGGTTGTTGGAGGTCAATCATCTCAGCTCCCAGACATCACTGCAGGAGTTCCTCAGGGTTATGTCCTCGACCCAACCATCTTCAGCTGCTTCATCAATGACCTACTTTCCATCGTAAGGTCAGAAGTGGAGACCGTTCACTGATGATGGCACAATGTTCAGCACCATTCGCGACTCCTGAAATACTGAAGCAGTCTGTGTCCAAATACAGCAAGACCTGGACAGTATCCAGGCTTGGTCTGACAAGAGGCAAGTGCCATTTGTGCCACACAAGTGTCAGGCAATGACCATCTCCAACAAGAGAGACTCTAACCATTACCCCTTGCCTTTCAAGGGCATTACCATCACTGAATCCTCCCTATCAACTCCCTGGGGTTACCATTGACCAGAACCAGAACTGGACTATTGCATAAATACTGTGGCAACAAGAGCAGTCAACAAAATTTAGAGCTAATTTGAAGCTATTGTTAATGAAACATTTTGTAAAAATCATGACTGCATCGAATAAATGAGTTCTTTACACACAGGAAATAATTTTTTTTTAATCAATTGTTAATTGTTTGACAAAATGCATTGATTTGCATTAAATATTACTGTGGTGAGAACATTCCTGTTTTTCCATTTCATTGACACTGAATATTTCCATTCTTTAAGCACAATGAGTTCTTAATGTCAACTTCTTCATCTCGTACCACTGAACTTTCAACCCACCATATGAGCTGACTTCATGATCCAATATGATCTCTTGATAAATCTTTAAAAGCAAAGAATGCATGAAATGAATTTAGAAAAAAAAACCCCTTTATGGTTGCAAAAAGTGTTTTCACATATGCTCTCTTATTAAAGTTGGTTGTTCATGTGTTATTTCATCTCTTTTTTTATTTATTTGCATGATGTGGGCTTCGCTGTCTAGGCCAGCATTTATTGCCCACCCCTAGTTGCCCTAGAGAAGGTGGTGGTGAGTTGCCTTCTTGAACCACTCCAGTCCATGTGGTGTAGATACACCCAGTGCTTGAGGAGGGATTTCCAGGATTTTGGCCCAGTGACAATGAAGAAACGACGATATATTTCCAAGTCAAGATGGTGGGTGACTTGGAGGGGAACTTGCAGGTGGTGGTGTCCCCATATACCTGCTGCCCTTGTCCTTTGAGATGGCAGTGGTCCAGTGTTTGGAAAGTCAATTGAAGGAGACTTGGTGAATTCCTGCAGTGCATCTTGTAGATGGTACACACTGCTGCTATTGTGGGTCCGTCATGGGGGACTGAATGTCTGTGGATGTGGTGCCAACCACACGGGCTGCTCTGTCCTAGACAGTGTCAAGCTTATTGAGTGTTGCGGGACCACTCTTCCAAGCAAGTGGGGAGTATTCCATCACACTCCTGACTTGTGCCTTGTAGATGGTGGACAGGCCTTGAATCAGGAGGTGAGTTACTCATCGCCTGGTTCCTAGCCTCTGACCTGCTCTTGTAGCCACAGTATTTATATGGCTGGTCCAGTTCAGTTTCTGGTCAGTGATAACCCTCAGAGTGTTGATAGTGGGGATTCAGTGATATTAATGCCATTGAACATCAAGGGGTGATGGTTGAATTCTCTTTTGTTGGAGATGGTCATTGCCTGATGCTTGTGTGGCACAAATGTTACTTGCCACTTATCAGCCCAAGCCTGGTTATTGTCCAGGTCTTGCTGCATTTGGATATAGACTGCTTCAGTATCTGAGGAGTCACAAATGATGCTGAACAACATCCCCGTTTCTGACCTTACGATGGAAGGAAGGTTATTGATGAAGCAGCTGAAGATGGTTGGGCCAAGGACAGTACCCTGTGGAACTCTTGCAGTGATGCCCTGGAGCTGAGATGACTGATCTCCAACAACCACAACCACTTTCCTTTTGTGCTAGGTGTGACTCCAACCCTGACTCCCATTGCCTCCAGTTTTGCTAGGGCTTCTTGATGCCACACTCTATCAAATGCTGCCTTGATGATTTGCTATGTAACATGATCCATTTTCAGTTTTGGAAATATTTTGGAAATTGTTTAGCATGTTTACAGGTTGCGTGTAATGATGCAGGGTCTTTTGACAGAATTCTGTAGCAGAATTTAATACACTGTAATCTCTCCAATCGGAATATTAATTGTTTGGAAACACCAGTTGTCGGGAAAAGTTTTTGAGCATACCTGACAACTCTAACTCACCACTTGAATGGTGAAGCTTCATTTTGATAGTGGGAATATGGAAGATCAAGTGTTTGGATAAGTTAAGCAATATTTCATGACTGCTTTATCATGTTTTGTCACTGTTTTATGTTTCAGGTAAATATTTATATCAACGGTGTTTTCTGATTCTTTTATTTTATTGTTTATTGTTCGGCATTCTATCATCTAGAAAATTCCGAAATCCAGAAATTAATTTGACCCAAGCATTCCGGACAGGAGAGATAAACATGTAGTGTACTGGAGTTTTTGTTCTCTGGGTTCATGAAGAAACTCATGAACAATCAACTTTAATAAGAGACTATGGGCGGGATTTTCTGCATCTGCCCGCCGCCTGGATGTTCAGGTCCCGCTGCATGTCAATGGACTTCTGGCTGAGGTGCCTTGCCTGCGGCGGGTCCCGGACAATCCCGGCCTGTATGTGGAAGCACTTCTTGTCAACATAAAAGGCTTCCATTTTCTAAATTCATATCATGTATTCTTTACTTGTAAAGATTTAATACCATCACATCATATTGAAACATGATCTTCAAGCTATAAAGAAGAGCTGACTTGTCAAATGTGACGTTGATTCTGGATCCATTCTGTAACCATTGGCTGTCGTAGAGTGGGAAACGGGTCGATGAAGCAAGGGGAAGAAAATGACATTCAGAATTCGCTGTGCTTAAAGAATGAAAATATTCAGTGTCCAATCACTGCTAAATATTTCCAGTTGGCGATCTTCCACTGCTTCAAGTCAAACTATTGGAACCTGCTGTTGGCGGACCTCAACCTGTTGGAACTGTCGCCCTGCAACCCCCCGCCCCCAAGCTCTGAACTGTTCCTACAAACCTTGCATCTGCAAATCAAATTTCAGGCTCATTATTGAATCTCAAGTCCGATTTAATAAAGAGGAAACTATTTACTGCCTTTCACATTCTGGGGTGTGTCTAAGTGTTTTACAGCAAATGCATTACTTTAACAATGTGATCACTGTTTAATAGGCAATTGAAAAGCCAATTTGCACACTGAAAAGTGCCGCAGACAACAGAGTAATGATACAATAATCAGATTTTTGGTTGGTAGAGGGAGTAGTGTGAGCCAGAATACTGTGTTAATCCTTCTGCTCTTCAAGTCATTTGTGATCATTTGCGCCCACCTGAAAGGGTAGACAGGATGTTGGTTTAATGTCGTATTGAAAGATTGCTTGTCTAACGTTGCTGTACTTAGAGCACTTATTCAGTGCTGCATTCAAATGTCAGTGCTGCATAAGTAATTCTGAAACTGCAGTCTCTGGACAGTCGAAAATAAGCAGTCTAATTTCTTGTTATTTCTCTGCAAGTGCTTAGTGTAACATGGAGGCCAGCTTGCCCTGGATCAATTTTTTTAAGGCATTGGTTTGTACTCATTTTGTACTCACTTAGAGAAACCTTAATCCTCATTTGTGTATTTTGTTTTGCTTTTAATCTTCCATAAACTGTTCGTGAATTCATTTCTCTATCTCTCCCTCTTTCCTTCCCCCTCTCTCTAGCCCCACAATTCCATTGTGTTGCTATACCTTTTTAAAAATGATCTTGACTACTGAGCAATTTTTTGTGTTGCTCTTTGAGACATTGTGCCCTTGTACTGATAAAAAATGTCTCTCTCTCCCACATTTTTAATTGTTTTAGGGGAAGTGCATTTTACTAATATTATATTGCATAGTTTAATTGGAGTGCTTAATTGGCTGTTAAGTATAAAAGCTTTATTTCTTCAGTAATTAAATCAATCCTTGGCTATAGCTTGTTTTTGTGAGTGGTTTTATTTTCTTGTTTTAAAGTGGCCATTTTTCATTGTTCCCAAGGTGGCAGAATTCAGTGAGCTAAAGAGCTGATCTCAACTACCGTGTTGATTTACCTCCGTCGAAATTGGAGCTTGTTTCTTTTTTGTGATTTGAGTACTGCAACTGTAATGTACTCAGAAGTAATAAATCAGAGTTTCATGTCACATTTTGAGAGGGAAAAGAGAATAGGTTATCTTGTATGGATAATAACTGATTTGACTCACAAGTGGCTACATATAACTTCAATAGCACAGTAAACTGCAGAAACAGACTTGCATTTATATAATGCTTTTCACTGGGTGCCTCTAAAGCTTTAGAGTGAAATAAGTGCTTTGAAGTGTAGTTGTTGCTCTAATGAATGAAATGCAACAGTTGATTCGTACACTGCAAGCTCCCTCATATAGCAATGTGATAATGACTAGATTATTTTTGTGATGTTGATGTAAAAATATTGGCCAGGACACCAGGGATAACAGCCCCTGACAACCTCCAAAATAATGTCACGGAGTATTTTACATCCACCTCAGAGGACAGGTGGGTGCCTCCGTTTAACTTCTCATCTGAAAAGTGGCATTATAACAATGCAGCACTTCCTCAGTACTGCACTGGAGTCCTGTAGGTAGGCCTGAGACACTGGGGAGGGAGTTTCCGAAGGTGCATCTTGAGACAGGCATTTCTTGTTGGCAAATTGAATGGCTTTAAGTGCTGGTACAGAGCAAAATTCATTTATTGACGAAAAGCTTGAACGCTGTTTGGTTTCAAGAATGATTTTAAAAGAAAAAGAGGTGAAATGTAGTGCATTACAACCTTTATTAATATTTGAAGTTTATTCAAGGTCTGATGTACCTTCTGTTTAATTCCCCTAAACTTCAGTCAGAGGGAGTTAGACCCAAGGACACATAATTGGCTTATGAGTACTGCTCAACCTCTGAACGAAGGATTGAAATCAACAGAATTATTACTTTCTACTTGAAAGACTTTTTACAATTATTTCTTTAATAGATTGTAATTTCCTGAATATTTTCAGCGTCCAGGTGGAGCTCCTCAGTAAATGTTCTCTCACCACAAGAGAACTGAAGTGACTGTTCACGAGTCATTGATACAGAAGTCTAAATGAGATAATTGCAGTTTTAAGCACACACAAAGCTATTATAAAAAAAAGCATGCAATTGTGATTGTTGTAGAAAAAGTATAAATCGCAAGCTAGTTAAATTCTGAAAAACAGAGATAGCTAGATCTTTGTTTTTGTATAAGAAAATTCTAGGTTTTGACATTATTTGTTACAGATACAGCATTTCAAAAAGTAAGGATACCCATCAAGTATTAGAGTAATGTTACCTTAACCCTTAAATATGAGAGATTCACTTGGTTCAGAACAAGTCTGAAGTCAATCTACGAGAATCTAACAAACCTGAAAATTTGCGTTTGATTTAAGATATTTATAATGAATTTTGGGTTTGGGTAATTAATTTATACGTAAAAGATGTTCATTTGATCAATAATAGACCACACCTAATTAGTATCCTATATTTGAAAGGACCACCAATTATCATGAGGATGCTGGTTCAATTTCTAGGAGATGTTATTTTGAATTTATTCCTGAAAACTGGACTTTACTTAACAGTCATGTTGGTCAATGTTGCTCAGTTAAGGTATAGTGTCCAGTAAGATATTAAGACTTGAGGCCAAGCATTCTTTTAGCTGATTGCAGTTTTATTTATCAGGGATGACATTTTATATGCTAAAATGATACCAAGAACCATAGAATACCTTTTTTTTCAGTGTGTGTCCTTCTTATTGGCAAATTCACATTGTTATGAAGGGAGTTAACCTTGCTGTTTTTGCAAGCTAGCTTTGACTCCTGTTAAAATTTGTTTTACTGTGAGTTTACCCAAAGTAACTTTTAACCTAATATTCCATTATTAATTGTATATTATTTGATCCTTATTCCTGCACAGGCTGATAGAGACAGGCTTATGGAGCATGATGGTTGAAGGCACAGCTGTCAATGGTAGGGTGAAGAAAAGGAAAGCACAGGAGGCCACACAGTAAAAGAAAGTTCATGAAGCTTGTATGGATGGAGGAGATTGGAGGTCGGGAGGTCAAAATCGGGATAGTATTTTGGCAGGAGAATGTTCAAAACTTTGAGGGAGTCGGAGCCAGTGTAGATTAGCAATGGTGGAGGTGATGGGTGGCAAATATAGGATATGGATATCTGAGACTCGTGTTTGTAGTCTGGAAAAATTCTTAGGAAAGTGAGAATTTTTAATGGCCAGTTTTAAAAAATAGTATTCGGTTGCAACATTTGTATGGTTAAAAAGGAAAAATAAGTGTTTGCGTTTATATAGCTCTTTCCACTAGCACTTGATGTTTCAAGTGCTTTAAAGGCAATGAAGTACCTTTGAAAGTGTAATTACTGTTGTAATGTGGAAAGCGCAGCAGCCAATATGCTCACAGCAAACTTGCACAAATAACCATGTGATAATGATCAGGTAATATGTTCTTTGGTAATGTTGATCGAAGGGTAGATATTGGCTAGTGCACCAGGGATAATTTGCCTCTTAACAGAATCAGAGAATTGTCACAGTGCAGAATGAGGCCATTCAGCCCATCATGCCTGGATAGGATCGCCAAATGAGCAATTCATCTAGTGCCATTCCTCCACCTCCTCTCTGTAACCCTGCACATTCTTCCTTTTCAGATAACAGTCTAATTCCCTTTTGAATGCTTAGATTGAACCTGCCTCTACCACACTCTCAAGGAGTGCATTCCAGACATGAAGCACTCACTGTGTGAAAAAGATTTTCCTTGTTGTTTTGCTTCTTTTGCCAATAACCTTAAATCTGTACCCTTTTATTCTTGATCCATTCGTGAGTTGAAACAGTTTTTCGCTATATTTTGTCCAGACCGCTCATGCTTTTGAATACTTCTATCAAATCTCCTCTCAGTCTTCTTTCCTGCAAGGAAAATAGTCCTAACTTGTCCAATCTATTTTCATAGCTAAAGTTCCTCATCCCTGGGATTATTCTCTTTAATCTTTTCTGTGCTCTCCAGTGCTTTCACACTCCTAAAGTGCGGTGCCCAGAGCTGGACCCAATACTCCAGCTGAGGCTGAACTAATGTTTTATTAAAGTTCAATATAACCTCCTTGCTTTATGCTGTGTGCTTTATTAACCGCTGTCGCAACCTGTCCTGCTACCTTCAATGACTTAGGCATATAGCCACCCAGGTTCCTCTACCATGGGGTTTTTTGCATCCACACCAGCCAGCAGATGGGGGCCTCGGTTTAACATTTCATCCGAAAGACGGTAGCTCCAACAGTGCAGCACTCCCAGAGCTCTCTGGAGTGGCAGCATTATTTTTTGTGCTTAAGCCCAGGACTGGGAATTGAATCTGAATTCCTGTGACTTGAGATGAGAGTGCTACCACTGAGCCACGTCTGACAATGCCTGTGATGAGTTTGAAATTTGTATTGGGTTGAGAGGGGGAGTTGAATGTTTGGTTACGAAACCAGTTGGCGTGCTGCTTATATATGCAATTGTATTTTGCAAGAAGTATCCATATTTTATGTATTTCCGTCATGCTGCGATTTGCTTGAGGTTATGCTTTGCCATCAGAGTCATACAGCCTGTTGTGATTGGTGCTTGTTCTAAATTGTCCCTCAGATTTTATTGGAAATGCATGCCTCTGGGGAATTAATAATTGAGGCATTCCTATGCTTCTGCAAGAGTGCAAGATCTTGAATCACATCCCTGTTCTGTGTAGGGTTCATGATAGAACTATTTGACTTTCTGGATGAGAAGGGGAGAAGCCTATTGAAGAAATAAACTTGTGGAAGGAAAGATGATCGTCTCAGAAACATTTACATTCAGTGAGTTCAGATCTTGGTCTCCTTGACTGGCTGTGTCATGTGGAATGAAGGAGGTTCTGGCTGTGCACATGAGCTAACAGTGATTAAAAGGAATCTTAACACTTAGGAGTACCTATTCTGAAAGAATTGACCTACTGTGTCCCTGTTGAAGGCTAGTAATTAAATGAACAATTTTAATTTTGTGAAAATGAGGCAGTTTTCTTACTGGCGGGGTGCTGCTCCATAATGCAATGTGCAGCAGTGCAGATTTCCATGATTTTTTTTAGACTTGAGGCAGTTGCCTTGTTATTGGCTAAATAAATGACATGCTCAAGTGAGGTGAGGTGAAAATGACTGCCCCATTCGTGACTCCTCAGATACTAAAGTAGTCTTTCTCCAAATGCAGCAAGACCTGGACAATATCCAGGCTTGGGCTGATGAGTGGCAGGCAATGACCACCTCCGACAAGAGAGAACCCAACCATCGCTCCTTGATGTTCAATGGCATTGCCATCACTGAATCACCCACTATCGACATCCTCGGGGTTAACATTGACCAGAAACTGAAGCTAGGAATCGTGTGACGAGTAACTCACCTCCTGACTCCCCAAGGCCTGTCCACCATCTACAAGGCATAAGTCAGGAGTGTGATGGAATACTCCCCACTTGCTTGTCTGAGTACAGCTCCCAGAACATTCAGGAAGCTTGACATCATCCAGGACAAAGCAGCCCGCTTGGTTGACACCACATCCACAAACACTCACCCCATCCACCACCGACGCACAGTAGGAACAGTGTGTACCATCTGCAAAATACACTGCCGGAATTCACCAAGGCTCCTAGGAAAGCACCTTCTGAACCCAAGACCATTAGCATCTTTAACAGGCCCTCTGGGTCCATCGGAGGCCCCCCCCACCAAGGTGTAAAGCACAAGATTCCTGTCCCCACCATCCTTCCCTAGGCTTTCCAACCCACTTGCAAATGCCTGCCAGCTTGGCACCCAGGGAGACCCTTTACTCATTTACAATCGTGGATCCAGTGTAGCTCGCCTCCTCGAGCCCTGAGTGCAATATCAGCAATGGCAAGCAAACTTGGCGGCATTGTCAGTACTGAAGAGCTGGCCTCTGGTTGGACAGCAGCTCTGAGATATAACTTCCTGTTCCTAAGAGTTGGAAATCCTGCCTCACCTCCCTTGATTTGTAACCGAATGTTTAGTGGCTGTGGGGCATTCTGCTGGGTGAGCTTCCCCTACTTTTTAGCTGAGGGTGCAATTAGCATGGTGCCTGGTAAAATCCAGCCCTTGGCGTATTCTGTATTAGATTGGGAATGGATGCATAATGATTATGTCACAGGACTTGGGATCAGGATACATGAGTTGAAAAGGGGAATTTAGCTCAGTCAAAATTAATTAACAATTTAAATTCCCCATTTAAATTTTATTATAAAAATTGGAATAAAAAAACAATCATTGTAATAGTGACCATGTAACTCTTGGATTGTTATATATAAAAAAAAAACTTCACTAATGTCCTCTGGGAAGGAAATCTGTCCCCACCTGGCTTGGCTGAGAATGTGACTTCAGTCTCACAGCTATATGATTGATTCTGAACTGGCCTTTGAAGTGGCCTTGCCACCTATCCATTTGCACCAGTTGAAGGGCATTTTGGGGTGGGCAATGTATGCTGGTCTTGCCAAAGATGTCACATTCCATGAATGAATAGAAAATTGGGTAGATGAAATTGAATACTAACCGTAGTAAATGGGAAAATGGCTATATGTGTCACCAACATTAGTTTGCACTTATCTCTTTAATGTCGAAAATTGTCCTAAAACAATTTAGAGGTAGAATAAAAAAATTGGGCAGAAGAACAAAAGTGTAGGAGGAGTGATTAGAAGCTTCATCAAAGAGATGAGATCTTGGAAATGGAGCGGTGTATTGAGACGATTTCAGAATGTGAAATCCATGCTGGGGCTTTGTGGTATGCTGACCTTATTGCGTCGGTGATTTTATTGAACTCCTAACTTTGGAATTTGGATTTCAGAACCTTTATAACAGTGAGAAGACTTAGCAATGCTAAAATGACAGTCATTGGAATGTGTTTTTTTTCTCTCCTGAATTAGAGTTTTGTTTCCTCCTCTGGGGTATGAGCCTTCACAGCAACTTCTGCTTTCCTGATCAAGGCTTTCCACAAGTTTATTTCGGTTGTTGGATGAAACATTTAAGTTATGAAGAGAGGTTTGATAGACTTCGGTTGTTTTCGTTGGAGCAGAGAAGACTGAGGGGTGACCTGATTGAGGTGTACAAGATTATGAGGGGCATGGACAGGGTGGATAGGGAGCAGCTCTTCCCCTTAGTTGAGGGTCAGTCACGAGGGGACATAAGCTCAAGGTGAGGGGCAGGAGGTTTAGGGGGAATGTGAGGAAAAACTTTTTTTTACCCAGAAGGTGGTGACGGTTTGGAATGCGCTGCCAGGGTGGGTGGTTGAGGTGGGTTGCCTCACATCCTTTAAAAAGTACCTGGATGAGCATTTGGCACCTCATAACATTCAAGACTATGGGACAAGTGCTGGTAAATGGAATTAGGTAGGTAGGTCAGGTGTCAATGCAGACTCGATGGGCCGAAGGTGGTCTTCTGCACTGTGATTCTGAGATTCTGATTCTGTTCTTGCCATCGCCAGCAGTCCAACAGTACAGAAGGGTAGTACTCTTGTTGTTGGTGGTGCTCCAAAATCTGAAAGAGATGGATGTTCCATCTCAAACCCAACCATTTGTGGATCTCAGGAGTGGAGGTTCAAAATGTACATCTTATTCTTTTGACCTTTCCATGGGGCTGGAAGCACAGATATATTTTGAGTGGAGAGTAGTGCTTGGATATCTGCTCTTGAACTCTGCTTCCCTAAAGCTTGCGAATCAGCATGAAAGTGGCTTTGATGTGAGGCAGGTGCATTTTAACAGGATTATTGCTACTAAGTGCATTTATGCTTTGTGTTGGGACTTGCCTTTTCTAGTACAGATTTATTGTGGAACTGGTCCATGGAGCAATTCTACAACATCACTTGTAGGTTCTGGGTACTGTGTCCTCCCAAACTAGTTGCACCTGGAGATTGTGTTTTTACCCATTGAGGATGAGGCGGTGTTCATTGCTCACCTGTCTTTGGCAATGATGGGAATAATTTGAAATCATAAGCGATGCATTCCACGATGTATTTATGTCAGTGTGAAGCAGCTTCGCCCAGACAATAAACTTGGAAAGTACACTAAATGGTGAGGCCTGAAATAACCTTGGTGTGAAGTGGATGGAGACTGACTGCTTCCTCCAAGGACTCTTGTGCAGTATGGTTCTGGCCTTAGGTTTGTTACTTTGATTCAGAGAGCATGGAGTATAGTAAATAAGATTGGGGAGTTACAGGTGCCGATTCCCATGTGAAAATATGATGTTGTGGCGCTATCAGAGACCTGGCTCAAGGAAGGGCAGAACTGAGTGTTAAATATTCCCGGGTACAAGGTGTTCAGAAGAGATGGGAAAGGAAGGAAAGGAGGAGGGGTGGCGGTATTGGTCATGGAGAGCATTGCAGTGCTGGAAAAGAGGATGTCCCAGAGGGTTCAGGGACCCAATCAATTTGGCTGGAGCTAAAAATTGCTCGGTGTAGTCTACAGACCACTATAGACCATCGAGTAGTGGGAAGGACGCAGGAGTTCAAATCTGCAGGGAAATTACAGAGAGATGCAGGCATTATAGAGTAGATATAATGGGGGACCTTAATTACCCGAATGTAGACTGGGACTGTGGTAGTGTAAAGGCCGGAGAGGGGCTTAAGTTCTTAGATTTTGTTCAGAGGAATTTTCTAAAGCAGTACGTGTCCAACCAAAAAAAAAAGGCGTACTGTTGGATCTAATTCTTAGAAATGAGGCGGGTCAAGTATCATTGGGGAAACGTTTAGGAGACAGTGATCATTGTATTGTATGTCCTAGAATGATGATAGAGAAGGACGATAAGCAATCCAGAGTAAAAATAATTAACTGGACAAGAGCCAACTTCGATGGGGCAAGAATGGAGCTGGGCCAGATAGACTGGAATGAATGATTGGCAGGAAAAACTACAATGGGTTATCTTCAAAAAAGAATTGGCTTAGACATAGTCAAAGGTATATTCCATTGCAAGGGAAAGATAGGGCAAACAAATCCAGAGCTCCACTGGATGAAAAGGGAGATAGAAATTAAGATAAAGAAGAAAAAGTGTGCTTTTGGCAGGTGTCAGGTAGCAAATACAATTAAGAACCAAGAGAAATACAGAAGCTTCAGAGGGGAGGTGAAAAAGCATATTAGAGAAGCAAAGGGGGATTATGAGAAAAAACTGGCAGCCAACATAAAGGGGAATCCCAAAATCTTCTATAGGCATATAAATAGTAAAAAGGTGGTAAAAGGACGAGTAGGGCCGGTTAGGGACCTAAAAGAGAATTTACACAAAAGTACAAATGGGCCATGGCTGAGGTATTAAATGAAAACTTTGCATCCGTCTTGACCAAGGAGGTAGATGCTACCCAGGCCATGGTGACATGAGGAAACTCTGTCATGAGAAGGGTTCAGAATTGATAAGGAGGAAGTGTTGAATAGACTGTCGGTACTTTAAATTGACAAAGAACTGGACCAGATGAAATGAATCCAAGGATATTGAAGGAAGTGTGAGTGGAAATTGCAGGGGCAATGGCCATAATTTTTCAGTTTTCTCTGGACTCAGTGAGTGCCAGAGGACTGGAGAATTGGAAACATTGCGCCCTTGTTCAAAAAAGGTTGTAAGGATAAGCCCAGCAATTACTGACCAGTCAGCTGAACTTCAGTGGTGGACAAGATTCTAGAAACAATTATTCAGGATAGAATTAGCAATCACATGGAAAAGTATGGGTTGATGAGGAAGAGCCAGCATGGATTTCTTAAGGGGAAATTGTGCTTAACTAACTTGCTGGAGTTTTTTGAAAAGGTAACAGAAAAGGTCGATGAGGGTAATGCTATTGGTATGGTGTACATGGACTTTCAAAAGGCTTTTGACACCGTGCCACACAATTGACTTGTGAGAAAAGAAAGGGACAATAGCTATATGGATACAAAATTGGCTGAAAAAAAGGAAACAGAGTCATGGTCAATAGATATTTTTTGGGCTGGAGGAAGGTTTGTAGTGGAGGGGCTGGTATTGGAACCCTTGCTTTTCCTGATATATATTAATGATCTAGATCTTGGTGTGCAGGGGACAATTTAAAAGTTTGTGGATGATACGAAACTTGGGAGTGTTGTGAACTGTGAGGAGGATGTTGTGGAATTTCAGGAGGACATAGACAAGTTAGTGGAGTGGGCAGATAGGTGGCAGTTGAAGTTCAATGTGGAGAAGTGTGATGCATTTTGGTAGGAAGAACATGGACAAACAAAATAAAATAAGGGGTGAAATTTTGAAGGGGTTGCAGGAGCAGAAAGACTTGGGTGTACATGTGCTTAGATCATTGGTGGCAGGACAGTTAGAGCAGTTAATAAAGCATATGAAATCCTGGGCTTTATTAATAGGGGCAAGAATACGAGAGCAGGGAGGTTATGCTGCATTTATATAAAAAGCACTCATTAGACCTCAGCTGGAATATTGTGTAGAGTTCTGGGCACCATATTATAGGAAGGGTGTGAACACATTGGAGAGAGTGCAGAAGAGGTTTATGAGAATGTTTCCAGGGATGAGAAACTTCAGCTATGAGGATAGATTGCTGAGGTTGGGACTGTTCTCTTTGGAGTGAAGGTGGCTCAGAGGAGATTTGATAGAGATGTTCAAAATCATGAGGGGGCTGGACAGATTAGATAGGGAGAAGGTGCTCCCACTCGTAAAATGATCAAGAATGAGAGGGCATAAATTTAAAGTGACTTGCAAAAGAAGTAAGTGTGATGTGAGAAAAAATTTTTTCACACAAGGAGTGCTTCGGGCCTGGAATGCACTGCCCGGAAGTGTGGTGGAGGCAGGTTGAATTGAGGCATTCAAGAGGGCATTAGATGATTATTTGAATAGAAACAAGGTGCAGGAGTATGGGGGAAAAGGCAGGGCAATGGTACTAGGTCATAATGCTCATTTGGAGAGCTGGTGCAGACATGATGGGCTGAATGGCCTCCTTCTGTGCTGTTAAGATTCTGTGATTCTAAGATTTTGTGATTTAATTCTAGCATTAGTCCTAATCCAACTGCTTTGCTTGGTCACTACAGCTGTTGTGGGAATGCACCCAGAGACTCATAAACATTAGTACCTTTGAATGTTGGGTAATATACTTAGCAGTACTGTTGCTTGTGGAAAGTCACCTTTGTAGAGGTGCAACTGTCAGTGACTGCAATGAGGTAATGCTGCTAGTTCACAAACTGGAGCATGATTGGAGAAGTAAATTTTGATATTGATTGCCTTTCTGTAATTTTTTGTTAGCAAAGTGATGATTTTGATGGCATTGGCATCGAGTAGCTTTGAAGGTGCTTGTTCACATTTTATTACGTTCTTTACAACTGCAGTCTGTTTTATAGAGTCACATAAAAAAATACCATCGAAGGTGTTAGAGTATAAAGTATCAACAGTTGAAAGGCGCAGGTGTCAGCAGTATGTACTTAAGCAAGCTTAGCACTCCAGGTTTATCTGTAAATAAATATACTGTATCAGCTTGTTTGATCAGCTTAGTGTGTTGTAGGATGTGAATCTAAGCTTACAGGCATTTGTAGTGTACAAAGTGACTTGAACTCTCCTAACAGCATATTTCTCCCTTTCCAATCATTAAGTAACCCTTTGGGATTCGGGTATAAACCAAAATACTGGGACTATGTAGCTTGGCACTCTGCATCTGCAAAGAGAAATGGAAAGTTATGATATTTTGGGTATGACATTCCTAATCAGTCAAGACAGCTTTGGGATTAAGGTCCAAACCAAAATACTGTAAATTTCCAGCTGGTCAGCCGGCATCTATAAAGAGAAATGGAAGGTATTGACATCAGTCTGATTAAATGGACACTTCTGTATAAGGCTGAAACATTTGCTACAATCTTCAGTCAGAAGTGCCGAGTGGGTGATCTATCTCTGCCTCCTCCAAAGGTCCCCAGCGTCACAGATGCCACTCTTCAGCCATTTAGATACACTCCACATGATGTCAAGAAACGGCATACTACAAAGATTATGGGTCCTGGCAATAGTACTGAAGACTTGTGCTCCAGAACTTGCTGTGCCCCTAGCTGAGTTGTTCCAGTACAGCGACAACAATAGCGTCTACCCGGCGATGTGGAAAATTGCCTAGGTATGTCCTGTAGACAAAAAGCAGGATAAATCCAACCTAGCCAATTACAGACCGATCGGTCTACTCTCCATCATCAGTAAAGTAATGGAAGGAGTCATCAACAGTGCTTGGCCATAACATGCTCCCTGATGCCCAGTTTGGGTTCCGTCAGGGCCACTCAGCTCTTGACCTCATTACAGCCTTAGTTCAAACAGTTCTTGGACTAAAGAACTGAACTCCTGAGGTGAGGTGTGAGTGACTGGTCTTGATATCAAGGCAGCATTTGACCAAGTGTGGCATCAAGGAGCCCTAGCAAAACTGGAGTTGATGGGAATTGGGGGGTAATCTCTTCGCTGGTCATACCTAGATCAAGAAAGATGGTTATGGTTGTTGGAGATCAGTCATCTCAGTTCCAGGAGATCACTGCAGGAGTTCCTCGGGGCAGTGCCCTCGGCCCAACCATCTTCAGATGCTTTGTGAATGACCTTCCTTCCATCATAAGGTCAGAAATAGGGATGTTCGCTGATTGCACAATGTTCAGCACCATTAGCGACTTCTCAGACACTAAAGCAGTCCATATCCAAATGCAGCAAGACCTGGACAATATCCAGGCTTGGGCTGACAAATGGCAAGTAACACTCGTGCCACACAAGTGTCAGGCAATGACCATCTCCAATAAAAGAGAATCTAAACATTGCCCCTTGATGTTCAATTACCATCACTGAATCCCCCACTATCAACATCCTGGGGGTAACCATTGACCAGAAACTGAACTGGACTAGCCATATGAATACTGTGGCTACAAGAGCAGGCCAGGAGCTAGGAATCCTCTGACGAGCAACTCGCCTCCTGACTCCCCAAAGCCTGTCCACCATCTACAAGGCACAAGTCGCGAGTGTGATGGAATACTCCCCATTTGCCTGGATGAGTGCAGCTCCAACAACACTGAAGAAGCTTGACACCATCCAGGAAAATGCAGCCTGGTGATTGCCACCACATCCACAAACATTCACTCCCTCCATCATGGATGCGCAGTAACAGCAGTGTGTACCCTCTACAAGATGCACTGCAGGAATTCACCAAGGCAGCACAGTCCAAACCCATGACCACTACCATCTAGAAGGACAAGGGCAACAGACAGATGGGGATACAACACCTAGAAGGTCCCCTCCAAGCCACTCACCATCCTGACTTGGAAATATAACACCGTTCCTTCACTGTCATTGGGCCAAAATCCTTGAGCTCCCTTCCTAACAGCACTGTCGGAATACATACACTACATGGACTGGAGCGGTTTAAGAATGCAGTTCATCACCATCTTCTCAAGGGCAACTAGTGATGGGCAATAAATGCTGGCCCAGCCAGCGAAGCCCACATCCCATGAATGAATAAACAAAAATCTGTCTTTAATCTTTAAAGATGCTGATTTGTATTTTCTGGCATTTTCTGTTTATATTTGACTTGAACCATTTATAATTTTAACTTTTTTTATTTGGCTCTATGGGAGTTAGATTTATTATGGTGAGGGCTCCTTTTGACTTGTGTTGTGAAATAGAAGCATATGAATCATAGCTATCCCATTGTGCAGAATATGCCGTTGATTCCAGGCATGCCACTGCTAATTATTTAAGATACTAATTGTCCTCTAACCATTAATTTGATAGGGGAAGTGGAGTTTAACCAAATTGGAGCAATTATTTCTGCCTTAGTTAACATCAATGGGTATGTGCTGAATAGCGTTGTGTGTTGTGATTCCAAAATGTGTCCCATTGCACTGAAATATACAATAAAACTGCAAAATCCATTAATTTCATCAGAGTTGATCATTTTCCATTTTCTTTCCATTTTCATTGCTCTGTTTTTTTTATTGCAAATGAAAGGTGAAATACCAGACTTAGTACACTGCTGCAATTAATTTTGTGCTGGAATACTCTGGTTTGAATCTTGGCAACTCGGATTTGTTTGCCCTTGAGCTCCCTACATTTGTGAATCTTGGCCAGACCATCTGGTGGAAGTGAGGAGGACAATTCAGGCGGAAGAGATTGCATTGTACAACATGGATGAAAAGAAAATGTTTTTGGAAGATAGGTTCCAGAAGATGGACAGTCCATAGATGGAGGAGGACGTTGGGACTCGCACTTAAGTGTAAAAAGGGGTAGACTGGGAAAGTCTTGCAAGTCCTATCTTGCCCTCAACTGAATTTCCTATTCTTAATGCAAAAGTGGACAAGCTCACAGTTTCCCACATTTTACCCCATCTGTCAACTTTTTGTCCACTCACTTAACCTAATACATGTGTGCAGATCCTTTGTGTCCTCCTGACAACTTGCTTTCCTACCTATCATTGTATCATGAACAAATTTGGCTACAGTACAGCTGGTCCCTTCACCCAAGTCATTGATATAGATGGTAAATAGCTGAGGCCCAAGCACTGATCCCTGTGGCACTCTAATAGTTACACCTTGCCAATCTGCAAATGATCCATTTATTCTGACTCTTAACTGTTTGTTAGTTTATTCTCTATCCAAGCTAATATATTTTCCCCAACCCGTGGGCTGTTAGCTTGCGCAGTAGCATTTTTGTGTAGCACCTTATCAAATGCTTTTTTGAAATCCAAATACACTATATCTACTGGTACCCTTTTTATTGACACTGCTTGTCAGGTCCTCAAAGAAACCACCTCATGAACCCATGACATACCACCTAGCAAGGCCAGGGTAGCAAGTGATTCAGAGAAGCATCAGCTTTAAGGTTCTTTCCAAGTCTCTCTCCATCCTGATTTGGACATACGTTGCTATTCTTTAATTATCATGGAGTCAATATTCTGCAATCCCCTAACAGTACTGGCTGTAGCATTTTAAGAAGGTGGTACAGCACCAACCAATCACCATGTTTTGAAGAGTAAATAAGGATGGAAAAATTTTTTATCCTTGCTCCTGATCCTGTCCTAATATCCTTTGTATCAGTTTTGTCAGGAGGATTGTCAACATATTGCAGTCATTGTGCAGGGGCATAAGTGACCCATCAGACACATGTTAGTAAATGAAAAGTTAGCCTGAAACTGAAAGAATTCAATATCAACAAAGCTCCTTCACTGGATGAAACAATCCCAAAATTGAAAATATCGAACAGTGATTGAATTGGTTGATATTTTTCGATCTTTTGCAATTACTGAATTCATTCCTGAGGACAAGAGATGACATCCATAGTTCCATAATCAAAAAAATTTATATCTTGTCAAGCTTGGAAAGATGACTTGAATATTTGTCCCCTGAATGTGAACGTATGATGGCATAGTTTACAGCTATATACATTGATCGGTCTACATGGGAGCATAACGAAGTATGGGACCAGGAGTCTGAATCAGTCCCCGTTGCCAATGTGAAAAACAAATAATTGCCATTTGCCCACTTCCTCAAAAAGCTGTCTAATTCTTCCTAAATTTTCAACACTATCTGTCTCCAAAGTCAATTCCAGAGATTCACCACACTCTGTAAAGTTGTTAAATCTAAATTTTATGTGCACCTTTCCCATTCTAAGCCCGAGCCCATGTCTCCTGGTTATAGACTTAATGGGATTCACAAAAACTAGGAAGGATCTGTGATTCCTCACTCCACTGTGAATCTTGCATACTAGGATTATCACACCCTGAGCCTTCTCTCAGAATAAACAGTTACAAGATGTTGAATTTTGTTAATAATTTGGATGGATTAACCTGATCTTAAAATCAGTTTATGGCACCGCACTTCCTTAATTCTCCAAAGGGATGACAAATCTTGTGTTATTGACCTCTCCACATCAGTTGGACGCACATCATGTGATGGAAAGAACAAACAGGATGCAGACTGGCTCCTCTGCATTTGGTTGGGGTTAGTTGGATGTCTCCAAAGCCTTGCAGATACTACATTTGGTGATCATAGACAATTACCTTATTTGTGACAGCTGCTAAGAAGTCGATCTGAATGCAGATGTTAATTCAATAGCTGCCACTTGGACTGCAGCAAGAAGTCGGCTTTCTCATGCATATTCTCAGCAGCACTAATCCAGGGCCTGACAAATTTTGCCCATCACTTTAACATATAAATTGGTAATCTGTTTGATGCATAACTTAATCTCATTGGAGAGCAGGATTTGAAGCCATCATAACCTCCTTCCTTCTTTGAGTCAATGAAGGCATTTAATTAGCTTTAACTTGGATTCATGATTTTGTTTCTACTGCTTCATATCAATGTCCAGTCCATGTATTGTTATGAACAGTTAGCTTTTTCAGAATTTGTTCATGGGATGTGGGTGTCACTGGCCAAGCCAGTATCTTTATTGCCAATCCCTAATTGCCCTTGAGAAGGTGGTGGTGAGCTGCTGCCTTGAACTGCTGCATATGTACACCCATAATGCTGTTAGTGAGGGAGTTCCAGGATTTTGACCTAGCAACAGTGAAGGGATAGTGATATATTTTCAAGTCAGGATGGTGAGTGATTTGGAGGGGAATTTCCGGTTGTTGGTGTTCCCATCTATTTTCTGCCCTTGTCCTTCTAGATGGTAGTGGCTGTGGGTTTGGAAGGTGCTCTCTATGGAGGCTTGGTGAGTTCCTGCAGTGTATCTTGTAGGTGATGCTACTGTGCTTCGGTGGTGGAAGGGTGAATGTTTGTCTAAGGGGTGCCAATCAAGCAGGCAGGCTGGTTTTATTTTTTTTTTATTCGTTCATAGGGCATTTAAGAGTGAACCATATTGCTGTCTGGAGTCACATGTAGGTCAGACTAAGTAAGGATGGTAAATTTCCTTCCCTAAATGACACTCGTGAACCAGATAGTTTGTTAAACCAATTGGAAATAGTTTCATGGTCATCTTCAGACTTGTATTCAATAAAAATTTGGGCTTGAAAAGTTCAAAGTCTGCCATGGTGTGATTTGAACCCAGGTCCTCAGAGCATTATGCTGGGTCTCTGGAATAATCCAGTGACAAAACCACTATGCCATGGCTGCCTTCTTGAGTGTTGTTGGAACTGCACTCATCCAGGCAAGTGGAGAGCATTCCATCACACTCCTGACTTGTGCCTTGTAGATGGTGGACAGGCTTTGGAGAGTCAGGAAGTGAATTACTGATTGCACGATTCCTAGCCTCTGACCTCGTGTAGCCACGGTACTTATATGGCTAGTTCAGTTCAGTTTCTGGTCAATAGTGGATGATTCAGCGATGGTAATGCCATTGAATGTCAAGGGGCAATGGTTAGATTCTCTCTTCTTGGAGATGGTCATTGCCTGGCAGTTATGTGGTGTGAATGTTACTTGCCACTTGTCGGGCCATGCCTAGATATTGTTCAGGTCTTGCTGAATTTGGACATGGACTGCTACGGTATCTGAGGAGTCCCGAAGGTGCTGAACATTGTGCAATCATCAGCGAACATCCCCTTATGATGGAAGAAAGGTAATTGATAAAGCAGCTGAAGCTGTCTGGGCCTAGGATACTACTCTAACTCCTGCAGAGATGCCCTGGAATTGAGATGATTGATCTCCAACAACCACAACTATCTTGTTTTGTGCTGCGTATGACTCCAACCATTGGAGACTTTCCCTCCTGATTCCCATTGACTCCAGTTTTGCCGGGGCTCCTTGATGCCACACTCTGGCAAGTGCTGTCTTCATGCAAAGAGCAGTTACTCTCACCTCTGGAGCTCTTTTGTCCATATTTGAACCAAGTTTGTAATGAGGTAAGGAGCCGAGTGTCCTTGGCGGAACCCAAACTGAGCGTCAGTGAGCAGGTTATTGCTATGCAAGTGCTGCTTGAAAGCAATTTTGCATCCACCCATCCAAGCTTTCCTTCCATCACTTTGCTGATAATGGAGAGTAGACTGATAGGGCGGTAATTGGCTGGGTTGGATTTGTCCTGTTTTTTGTGTATAGGACGTACCTGGGCAATTTTCCATATTGCCTGTGTTGTAGCTGTACTGGAATGGCTTGGCTAGGGGCGCGGCACGTTCTGGAGCACGTGTTGCCGGAATATTGTCAGGGCCCCCAGCCTTTGCAATATCGAGTGCTCTCAGCTGTTTCTTGACATCATTTGGAGTGAATTGAATTGGTTGAAGACTGACACCTATGATGCTGGGGACCTCTGGAGGAGGCCGAGACAGATCGTGCACTCAGCATTTCTGGCTGAAGATTGTTGCAAATGCTTCAGCCTTATCTTTTACGCTGATGTGCTGAGGTCCCTCATCA
Source organism: Carcharodon carcharias (assembly GCF_017639515.1). NCBI lineage: Eukaryota > Metazoa > Chordata > Chondrichthyes > Lamniformes > Lamnidae > Carcharodon > Carcharodon carcharias. Next base: position 214,279,623 of record NC_054467.1, on the reverse strand, counting down.
TTGAACATGGGATATTTGTGGAGCTGCCTCCTGCAGTGAATTATTTAATTGTCGTCCACCATTCACGACTGGTTGTGGCAGGGCTGCAGAGCTTAAATCTGATCCGTTGGTTGTGAAATGGCTTAGCTCTGTCTATCACTTGCTGCTTATGCTGTTTAACACTTATGCTGTTGTCGCTCCACCAGGATTGATGCCTCATTTTTTGATATGCACTCCTGCACTCTTCATTGAACCAGGGTTGATCCCCTGCCTTGTTGGTAATAGTACGGAATGTGTCCAGCCATGAGGTTACAGATTGTGGTGGAGTATAGTTCGGTTGCTGCTGATGGCCCACGGCACTACATGGATGCCCAGAGTTGCTAGATCTGTTCGAAATTTAGCATGGTGGTAGTGTTACACAACATGAAGGTAATCTCAATGTGTAGAAGGGATGTTGTCTCCACAAGGACTGTGCAGTGGTCACTCCTGCCGATACTGTCATGGAAAGATGCATCTGCGACAGGATTGGTGAGGATGAGGTCAAGTTTTTTTTTCTCTTGTTGCTGGTTCCCTCACCACCTGCTGCAGGTCCAGTCTAGCAGCTATGTCCTTTAGGATTCAGCCAGCTCAGTCTGCACTGGTATGACCGAATCACTCTTGGTGATGGACATTGAAGTCCCCCACTCAGTGTACATTCTGTGGCCTTGCCACCCTCGGGGCTTCATCCAAGTGGTGATCAACCTGGAGGGGCACTGATTCATCAGCTGTGCAGGGACAGTATGTGGAAATCAGCAGGAGGTTTGCCTTGCCCATGTTTGACCTGATGCCATGAGACTTTGTGGGGTCCGGAGTCGATTTGAGGAGTCCCAGGGCAACTCCCTGCCGACTGTATACCATTGTATGTATGGTCCATCCCTTTTCATTCCTTTCAGGGTTTTGATGGATTGATTCAACTGAGTCACTTGCTAGGCCATTTTAGAGGGCATTTAATTGTCTGCCACATGTGGCCAGACCAGTTAAGGTTGTCAGGTAAACCAGATTTTTATTGGATTCAAATTCCACGACATGCTGTGTTGGGATTCGATCCTGGGTCCCCAGAGCATTACCCTGGGTCTTCGGATTACCAGTGCAGTGACAATAGCGCTATGCCACTGAGCTGATATTGGCTTTAGATTTCTCTTTTACTTGTTTCGATCACTTCCTTAATCAATTTAATTTCTGGTAATGACTTTTTATACTATCCCACAACCTGTAGGGTTCACTTTTCATGACTGTTAAAACCCAGGTTTTTCCAATTTACCTTCATACTCAAACCTTCAATGCAGTGTCATCCTTTTTGCACTCCTCTGCAGTGTCTCCAATATATCCACGCCTCGATTATTCTTTTGATTCACTCACAGGATGTCGGCAGCACTGGCTGGGCCAGAATTTGTTGCCCATCCCTAACTGCCCTTGTGAAGTTGGTGGTGAGCTGCCTTCTTGAACCGCTGCTGTTCATATTGTGTAGGTACACCCACAATGCCGTTAGGGCGGGAGTTCCAGAATTTTCACCCAGTGATAGGGAAGGAATGTTGATATAGTTCCAAGTTGGGATGGTGTGGCTTGGAGGGGATCTTGCAGATGATAGTGTTCCCATGTACCTGCTGCCCTTGTGCTTCTGGGTGGTAGAGGTTGTGTGTTTGCAAGTTGTCGAAGGAGGACTTGGTGTGTTGCTGCAGTGCATCTTGTAGATGGTACACAGTGCTGCCATTGTCTGTTGGTGGTGGAGGAAATGAATGTTGAAAGTGGTGGTGGATGGGGTGTCAATGAAGCGGGCTTTATTCTGGTTGGTGTTGAGCTTCTTGAATGTTGTTGGAGCTGCAGTCATCCAGGTAAGTGGAGAGTATTCCATCATACTCCTGACTTGTGCCTTGTAGATAGTGGGCAGGCTTTGGGGAGACAGGTGGTGAGTCAGTTGCTACATGATTCCTGGGCTTTGACCTGTTCTTGTCGCCACAGTATTTATATGGCTAGCCCAGTTCAGTTTCTGGTCAATGGTAACCCCCAAGATGTTTATAGTGGGGGAATTCAGCAGTAGTAATGCCATTGAATGTCAAGGGGAGATGGTTAGATTCTCTCTTGTTTGAAATGGCCGTTGCCTCGCACTTGTGTGGTGTGAATGTTATTTGCCACTTATCAGCCCAAGCCTGAATGTTGACCAGGTCTTGCTGTGTATGGACATGGACTGCTTCAGCATCTGAGTCGTCGTGAATGGTGTTGACCGTTGTGCAATATCATCAGCTAATTTCGCCACTTTTGACCTTCTGATGGAGGGAAGGTCAGTGATGAAGTAGCTGAAGGTAATGTTTCCCCCCAAGGCTATAATGTCAGGAGCTGAGTTCCCCTGGTGGAACCCAAAATAAGCATGAGTGAGCAGGTTATTGCTGTTCAAGTGCAGCTTGATAGCACTGTCGATGACGCTTTTATCACTTTGCTAATGATATCAGACTGGACAAAGTTGTTTTCTGACAAGATTGTATAGTTTGACCATCACTTTTTTTCACTTGCACATTACTGGTTAGACAATGGAGTAAAAGTTTCTGTTAGTTGTTGCTCTGAATTAGTTGAAGAAAACCTGCATTTGCATAAAGCTTTTAACAACATTAAATTTCCCAAGACATTTCATGTGAGTGTTGCCAAACAAAATTTAACATCAAGCCACTATGGTAATATTAGGACAGGTAGATTTTAAGGAACATCTTGAAGGAGGAGAGAAGTACATAGCCAGAGGAAGGTAGAGCTTAGGGTCGATGTGGTTGAATCCTGAGCTGCCAGTGACGGAGTGATGAAAATCATGAGTACGCAAGAGACCTGGAGTGGTGATATCTCGGAGGATTGAAGGTCTAGAGGAGGTGGTAGAGCATTGGATTTTATTCAAGTTTTTGGTTCATGTTACATGTTGTTATTTCAGTAGCATTTATGGAATGTGTGTTGCTTATTTTTCTTTGTCAGATGCAGTACTTTACTGCTATCCAAACAAACTGGGGAATGTAGTGGAATCAGAAGAGAGAGCTCTGAAATTACAAAATGAGTTTGGAAAAATATGCAAGTAGGCAGACAATGGAAGGTGAAATTCTGTGTTTAATAGGTGCCACCCCTCAGATGAGACATAAACCAAAGTCTCTGTCCGCTCATGTCAACACATAGTGGTGTTTAAGTGGGCTCACCCCGGTGTCCCATACTACATTTGTGCCTTAACTATCATCACTAAAGCACATTATCGAGTTAGCAACTTAATTGTGCTTTGTTGAACTTTGGTCTGTGAGAATTGGCTGCTATGTTTCTCTGCATTAAAGAGTGACGACACTGCAAAAGTTATTCATTGGCTGTGAAGGATATAGGATGTCCTGAGGTTGTCTTTTTTTAAAATCACCAATTTGCTTTCTATTTCTGAATCTGTTATTTATGAAAATTAGATGCAGAAACAATCTCATTCCAGGCACATGAGTATGTAGAACAAAAACAGAATTAACCTGGAAAAACTCAGCAGGTCTGGCAGCATCGGCGGAGAAGAAAAGAGTTGACGTTTCGAGTCCTCATGACCCTTCGACAGAACTTGAGTGAATCCAAGAAAGAGTTGAAATATAAGCTGGTTTAAGGTGTGTGTGTGTGTGTGTGTGTGTGCGCGCGCGCGTGTGGGGGGGCGGGGGGGGTGGAGAGAGAGAGAGAAGTGGAGGGGTTTGGTGTGGTTGTAGGGACAAACAAGTAGTGATAGAAGCAAAAATAAAAACAAAAAAACTGCGGATGCTGGAAATCCAAAACAAAAACAGAATTACCTGGAAAAACTCAGCAGGTCTGGCAGCATCGGCAGAGAAGAAAAGAGTTGACGTTTCGAGTCCTCATGACCCTTCGACAGAACTTCGACAGTTCTGTCGAAGGGTCATGAGGACTCGAAACGTCAACTCTTTTCTTCTCCGCCGATGCTGCCAGACCTGCTGAGTTTTCCCAGTGATAGAAGCAGATCATCAAAAGATGTCAACAACAATAGAACAAAAGAACACATAGGTGTTAAAGTTGGTGATATTATCTAAACGAATGTGCTAATTAAGAATGGATGGTAGGGCACTCAAGGTATAGCTCTTGTGGGGGTGGGGAGAGCATAAAAGATTTAAAAATATTTAAAAATAATGGAAATAGGTGGGAAAAGAACAATCTATATAATTTATTGGAAAAAAAAGTAAGGGGGAAACAGAAAGGGGGTGGGGATGGGGGAGGGAGCTCTAGACCTAAAGTTGTTGAATTCAATATTCAGTCCGGAAGGCTGTAAAGTGCCTAGTCGGAAGATGAGGTGTTGTTACTCCAGTTTGCGTTGGGCTTCACTGGAACAATGCAGCAAGCCAAGGACAGACATGTGGGCAAGAGAGCAGGGTGGAGTGTTAAAATGGCAAGCGACAGGGAGGTTTGGGTCATTCTTGCGGACAGAACGCAGGTGTTCTGCAAAGCGGTCGCCCAGTTTACGTTTGGTCTCTCCAATGTAGATGAGACCACATTGGGAGCAACGAATGCAGTAGACTAAGTTGGGGGAAATGCAAGTGAAATGCTGCTTCACTTGAAAGGAGTGTTTGGGTCCTTGGACGGTGAGGAGAGAGGAAGTGAAGGGGCAGGTGTTGCATCTTTTGCGTGGGCATGGGGTGGTGCCATAAGAGAGGGTTGAGGAGTAGGAGGTGATGGAGGAGTGGACCAGGGTGTCCCGGAGGGAGCGATCCCTACGGAATGCCGATAGGGTGGGTGAAGGGAAGAAGTGTTTGGTGGTGGCATCATGCTGGAGTTGGCAGAAATGGCGGAGGCTGGTGGGGTGATAAGTGAGCACAAGGGGGACCCTATCATGTTTCTGGGAGGAAGGAGAAGGCGTGAGGGCGGATGCGCGGGAGATGGGCCGGACACGGTTGAGGGCCCTGTCAACGACCGTGTATGGAAAACCTCGGTTAAGGAAGAAGGAGGACGTGTCAGAGGAACTGTTTTTGAAGGTAGCATCATCAGAACAGATGCGACGGAGGCGAAGGAACTGAGAGAATGGGATGGAGTCCTTACAGGAAGTGGGGTGTGATGAGCTGTAGTCGAGGTAGCTGTGGGAGTCGGTGGGTTTGTAATGGATATTGGTGGACAGTCTATCACCAGAGATTGAGACAGAGAGGTCAAGGAAGGGAAGGGAAGTGTCAGAGACGGACCACGTGAAAATGATGGAGGGGTGGAGATTGGAAGCAAAATTAATAAATTTTTCCAAGTCCCGACGAGAGCATGAAGCAGCACCGAAGTAATCATCGATGTACCGGAGAAAGAGTTGTGGAAGGGGGCCGGAGTAGGACTGGAACAAGGAATGTTCCACATACCCCATAAAGAGACAGGCATAGCTGGGGCCCTTAGCCACACCTTTTATTTGGAGGAAGTGAGAGGAGTTGAAGGAGAAATTGTTCAGCGTGAGAACAAGTTTTGTTTTGTTTTGGATTTCCAGCATCCGCAGTTTTTTTGTTTTTATATACATGAGTATGTAGTCTTGGTCTGCTCATATTTTTTTCCCCTTCCCTCTCCCCATGACCTAATCTCTCTAATGTGCATTTTTTTTCTACTCCTAAATTCCATATCAGTTCTCAAGACTTGCTGAATTTCCACAGCTTTGAGTTCAACTCCTAGCCTTTCCTGTGGAGCTTTGTAAAATGCCTTTTGGTAGTCGTGGCACAATAGATTGGGTATCCACAGTCCCCTTCAGATTGTGATTGCTTCAAAGAAGTGAATAACTAATCAGACAGCATCTATCCCTTCTGAATCCATGTTGACTGCTGGTAACTAAAGGATTACTTGTGCAATAATAGTCAAGATTACATCCACTAGCTCCACTGTGCTTGTTTAATTTAGGATGGTCCTGTCAGAGGAGACTTGTCGCTTTAAAATGATTGTGCTTCTTGAGTACGTTAGCTTATTGCCATAGCATAGAACACCGGAGACGACCAGCTGACTGTTTCTTATTACCCAGGGCTTTGAGTATTTAAAAAGTTGTAATATTTTCCAGTTATCAGTTACAAGGTGCTGCCTTCAGTGGTAAAAATTTATCTTTTGGTTTGTAATTTTTGTTATTGCTGTTCATCTAGCAGAATATAAATTTAAATGGTGCTTTAATTTAAGTCCAGCATGTAAATTAATATATTCATTTCCAGTACAATATATTTTGTGCATTTGTACTGTGTTTGTATAGATGTTTTCTCTGTTGGTTCAGTGGTAGCACTCTTGACTCTGTGAGAGAGTTGTGGGTTCAAGGCATCCTAGCCAATATTTATCCCTCAACCAAAATCACTATAACAGATTCTAATCTTGATCACTTTTATTGCTGTTTGGGGGAATATACTGTGTGCAAAATGATCTATTGCATTTCCCTTTGTTATTAGAAAAGGGACTATACTTCAAAATACAAAAATACATTGCTGCAAAGTGTTTATCATGACCTTGACCCAGAAGCAGTACAGTAAGGAAAGTTCGGAATTTCTTTAAAATGTCTTTTTAATTCCTCTCTGGCCATGGGGGAGGTGCCAGAGGACTAGAGAACAGCTAATGTGGTTCTGCTATTTAAGAAGGGTTGTAGAGATAAGCCAGGGAACTGCAGACCAGTGAGACTCACGTCAGTGGTAGGGAAACTGTTGGAGAAAATTCTGAAGGAGAGAATCTATCTCCACTTGGAGAGGCAAGGTTTGATCAGGGATAGTCAGCATGGCTTTGTCAGAGGGAGGTCATGCCTAACAAATTTGATTGAATTTTTTGAGGAGGTGACCAGGTGTGTAGATGAGGGTAGTGCAGTTGTAGTTGAAATGGATTTAAGTAAAGCCTTTGATAAGGTCCCACATGGGAGACTTAAAACGAAGGCAAATGCACATGGGATATGGGGTAATTTGATAAGATCGATTCAAAATTGGTTTAGTTGTAGGAGGCAGAGAGTGATGACAGAAGGCTGCTTTAGTGACTGGAAGCCAGTGTCCAGTGGGGTATCACAGGAATCTGTGCTCAGTCCCCTATTATTCATCATTTATATAAGCGACATATACCCCCCCACTATGTGGGGGGTAGGATTAGCAAGTTTGCAGATGATACAAAGATTGGCTGGGTGGTTAACAGTGAGGTTGAGTGTCTTGGGCTACAGGGAGATATAGACGGGATGGTCAAATGGGCAGATAAGTGGCAGATGAAATTTAACCCTGAAAAGTGTGAGGTGATACACTTTGGAAGGAGTAATTTGACACGGAAGTATTCAATGAACGGCATGGCACTAGGAAGTTCAGAGGAGCAAAAGGACATTGGCGTGTGTGTCCATAGATCTCTGAAGGCAGAGGGGCATGTTAGTGGGGTGGTGAAAAAGGCATTTGGGACGCTTGCCTTTATCAATCGAGGCGTAGATTACAAAAGTAGGGAGGTCATGTTGGAGTTGTATAGAACCTTGGTGAGGCCACAGCTGGAGTACTGTGTGCAGTTCTGGTCGCCACATTATAGGAAAGATGCGATTGCATTGGAGGGGGTGCAGAGGATATTCACCAGGATAAAACCAAAAAACTGCAGATGCTGGAAATCCAAAATAAAAACAGAATTACCTGGAAAAACTCAGCAGGTCTGGCAGCATCGGCGGAGAAGAAAAGAGTTGACGTTTTGAGTCCTCATGACCCTTCAACAGAACTGATTTTTCTTTACAAGGAGAGGGGTGAAATATAAGCTGGTTTAAGGTGGGGGGTGGGCGGGGCAAGTGGAGGGGGGTGTTGTTGTAGGGACAAGCAAGCAGTGATAGGAGCAGATCATCAAAAGATGTCACAGACAAAAGAACACAGAGGTGTTGAAGTTGGTGATATTATCTAAATGAATGTGCTAATTAAGAATGGATGGTAGGGCACTCAAGGTATAGCTCTAGTAGGGGTTGGAGGGCATAAAAGATTTAAAAATAATGGAAATAGGTGGGAAAAGAAAAATCTATATAAATTATTGGAAAAAAACAAAAGGAAGGGGGAAGAAACAGAAAGGGTCCATCCCCACCCCCTTTCTGTTTCTTCCCCCTTCCTTTTGTTTTTTTTTCCAATAATTTATATAGATTTTTCTTTTCCCACCTATTTCCATTATTTTTAAATCTTTTATGCCCCCCCAACCCCACTATAGCTGTACCTTGAGTGCCCTACCATCCATTCTTAATTAGCACATTCGTTTAGATAATATCACCAACTTCATCACCTCTGTGTTCTTTTGTCTGTGACATCTTTTGATGATCTGCTCCTATCACTGCTTGCTTGTCCCTACAACAACACCCCCCCCCCACCCACCGACGCCCACCTTAAACCAGCTTATATTTCACCCCGCTCCTTGTAAAGAAAGATCAGTTCTGTTGAAGGGTCATGAGGACTCGAAACGTCAACTCTTTTCTTCTCTGCCGATGCTGCCAGACCTGTTGAGTTTTTCCAGGTAATTATATTCACCAAGATGTTGCCTGGGATGAAACATTTAAGTTATGAAGAGAGGCTGGATGGATTTGGGTTGTTTTCGTTGGAGCAGAGAAGACTGAGGGGCGACCTGATCGAGGTGTACAAGATTATGAGGGGCATGGACAGGGTGGATAGGGAGCAGCTGTTCACCTTAGTTGAAGGATCAGTCATGAGGCGACACAAGCTCAAGGTGAGGGGCAGGAGGTTTAGGAGGATATGAGGAAAAATTTTTTTACCCAGAGGGTGGTGACAGTCTGGAATGCACTGCCTGGGAGGGTGGTGGAGGCGGGTTGCCTCACAACTTTTAAAAAGTACTTGGATGAGCACTTGGCACATCATAACATTCAAGTCTATGGGCCAAGTGCTGGTAAATGGGATCAGGTAGGTAGGTCAGGTGTTTTTCAATGTCGGTGCAGACTCGATGGGCCGAAGGGCCTCTTCTGCACTGATATTCTGTGATTCTGTCTGTGGAACCTGTAACTGGTTTTAAGAATGTGTGAAAATGGCCTTCAAGAGTCTGCATGAAATGGAAAGGGATCAATTGTAATTTTCTTGAATCGTACTAAATGCTGGTTCATGTGACCTCATGATCCTTGACCTGCAGTACCAATATTTTGGAAGTTAAGATACTGATGAAATGTGGCCAGAGACAATAAGCTGCAGCAGGGCAAGAACAGAGAAGGCACACTTACAAGAAACTGTGGTATGTGATACAGTTAAAAAGGACAGAAAGCTGATGACCGGGTTAGATCAGGGATTGTGAATTGGAGAATTCCACTGCTATGCTTCAGTTTTGCCAGAGTTGACCAGACCATTTAATGAGGTTCATTGAAGGAGTCAGCTGAACGAGTCTCTGGGGAATCTGTGCCATCAAGACTGTCATGAACAAGCCACGGGGGTTCTACAGTTGTGTGCTTTTGCATGATAACATTCTCTGGGGACTTGAAGAGAGTAAAACGACTGTTGTAGGTGATTTGAGGTGAAGAGATCCAGCGTATCTGAGGCCGAGTTGGAAAGGCTGTGAGGTTGCATGTGGTGCCACTTTTGTACGGGGAGTGATGAGCACGCTTGTCTTTCTTCTATCTGCTGTTCCTTGTTTAATTTATAGTTCCTACCAACCGTAGTTTGACTCTTAACTCATGTTTAATTTATGTTAATTCTGAATTGCGTTGAAGTAAAAGTTACAAAAAGTGAAATCCTGTTGGTAATTTCTTCATCTGGGATCATTTGGTAAATTTGGATATGTTGGTTTTATGATTGTTTCCTCACTGGCATCATAACATGCCTTAGGATATTCTGAGATACTTTCTTACACTTGGACTGCATGAGTTTAGAAGGCTAAAAAAAAACAAAAAACTACAGATGCTGGAATTCCAAAACAAAAACAGAATTACCTGGAAAAACTCAGCAGGTCTGGCAGCATCAGCGGAGAAGAAAAGAGTTGACGTTTCGAGTCCTCATGACCCTTCAACAACTTCTCCGCTGATGCTGCCAGACCTGCTGAGTTTTTCCAGGTAATTCTGTTCTTGAGTTTAGAAGGCTGTTTTTTTTAAAAGGAGGACCCTTGGGGAATTTTGGCTTGATAAATAGTGGAATAATATATAAAAGCTAGGAAGTTAGGTTAAAGCTTCGTGTGTCAAAGCTGAGCCTCGGCTTGAGTAGCATCCAGTTGCCCATCCCACACTTTTTAAAGAATGATGTCAAGGCCTTAGTGAAGACAAGATATGTTAGTATCTCTCGCTCCTCCCTCCCACTGTATCACAAAACGTCCAATTTCTTCATTTCTGCTGCCAACCTTTCCTCTGCCTCTAATTGGTTAAAACATCACTAACCTTTTGCAGTTCTGATGTAAGATCATTGACCTGAAACATCAACTCTATTTCTCTTTCTACAAATGCACCTGACTTGCAGAGTATTCTGAGCATATTCCCTTTTAACGTTTCCAGTGTCCACAGAATTTTGCTTCTGTGTTTTTATGTTGGAGTAGTAGCAGAGATGTTCGACTTCTGTTATGTGCAGACTCTAGAGAATCTGGGGTTGCTCTCCTTATAGGAGAGGAAGTTAAAAGGGGTTTTAATCATGAGTTTTGTTGGGGTAAATGAGGAGGAACTGTTGTCAGTGGCTGATGGGGCACTAACCAGAAGACGCAAATTTGAGGAAGTTGGCAAAAGGTGGGTGAAATGATGGGGGAAAGAAAGTTGAGTTAATTAATGATCTAGAAAGTGCTGCATGAAATAGTAATGGAAGCAAGTTCAATAATAAATTTCAAAAGGGAATAGGATGAATGCTTTAAAGTTGGAAATTCCAGGGCTTAAAGTTACAAGCAGGGGAGTGAGGCGAAGTGGATAGCTTTCATTCTATGATTCTGTGACAGGGCTGGCAGGACAGTATGTTGTGAGGTGCAGTTGGTGTGTATCCCTTTGGCCACTCTATTCAGCTACTCCGTCCATACATTCTGCTAATATTGAAAGGTGGAGAATAACAAATGATGTGATCAATCACAGTCAACCAAACAGCCTTGCTTATTTTGGAATTCGACCATTGCGTTTGAAAATCATTTTGATATATTGACTATTCACTACTGGATGTGAACTCTGCCTTCCACCATTTGATCATAATATGAAAGGGAAGATGGGGATCCAAAATTTGGTTTCCTTTTCTTAAAAGTGAATGACAATTTTTTTTTTGGAAACAGAATGCATGCACAGCTGCATCAGTTCAACTTTATGCTTAAATTTACAAGTATTTCTAATGTGACACTTAAAATTTTTGCTTCAGTGTTGGCAGACATGAACTTATAGCATCAAACATTTATAATCTTAAAGTTCTTTTAAGTTTTATCATCCAGTATGAATCAGTTAGTTATCCTTTCCCCCCCCATTATATCCATTGAAAGTTACTGAGCTTTACTGTTGAATATCAAGCATTATCTTGGGTTCTGCCTTGTGGGCTGGAATCCAGAATATCTAAGGATTTAGGAGGTAAAAACATGTTCTTGGCCTTTTGGAGAGGCAAGGGAGGTTGAAGATGAAGCAGTAATTTTCAAGGACAGGGGACCTGTGTTTTGTTGGAGTTGGGGTGGTGATAGCAGGTTTTGAAGGGTGGAGGCAGCACCAGAAGAGAAAGAGAACCATTCACAATATTGGCTAACATGACACTTATGAAGGAAAGTTTCTTGAGGATCATGTCAAGAAAAAGATAAGATAAGAATAGACTTGGAGGCAGACAGGAGAGAAACTAGAATTGAGGGCTAGGACGGGAAGGAAACCTAGGAAATTTGACTTGGTGAACTTGGAAAAGGGAAGGAAGTGGCAGAGACAACTGAGTAGGTGGTCTTAATTTCAGTGACACAAGCACAAAAACTCTCACAGTTGCTGGAGTTGGAGATGACAGGGAAGAGGGGCTTCAAAAAGCAGTTGATAGTTGACAGGATGATCTTGGAGTAGCTAGCATTTTTTTTGAGAGGACAGTCTGACTCTATAGTGGTTTAGGTGATCCTGCCAGATCTGGCGATGAGTGACTTAGCCAGCTGTGTGCTAGAAACACTCAAGCCTGCATCCCTTATTCTTAAGGGAGTGGAGATGGGGTTTGTACTGGGGGAATGAGAGGGTTGAGAGGGGCTCCGGGTTTTTCTTGGGACAGAGGTATCAAAGAGGGAGGCGAGGTGTGTTTTGAGCAAATTAATAGCTGCAGAAATTTTGCAGCCACTGTAAGTGTCTTGCAGAGATGTTTTTTCCAGGGATTGTCAACAAAGGGAATGGGATTGGGGTGGGAAAGTGCATAAAACAAAAGTTTGGGGCACAAGTTTTACTGTGACAGTAACAGTGAGGCTTTTGGTGCTTGATTTTATTACAGGGCAAGTCTAACAGCAATATCTGGCATTCATGATGCGCACTTAAATGCTGAAATCCAGGAGTTGCTGTCAACGAAACCCTGTTCTTCACTGATAGATTCGACATGGAAATCACTGTAATAGTGGGAACTTAACTCCTAGGTACACACTAAAGACAGCCAAAAACTTTGGGGCCTGTGCACTTGGGAGTAAGTGAATTTTTAACAGTAGAATAAATAACAGCTGAACAATCCTTGCCCTTTTAAAAAAAAAGTGTGAAGTCTCATCCCCGAGAAGAAAATTAATGTTGCAGATTGAAACAAATGACAAGTCGGTTTTACTGTTTGTCTTGTTCATCTCTTTCCTCCCCAGCTGCTCCAAATCTGTTTCCCAGTTGTTATTTTGCTTAATGTACATGATGTAAATGTGCTTTATATTTTCTGTTTTTTAAAACATTTGTTGGTTTGTCGTCTGCATGTCTGTGAGGCAACTTCTTTCTGATTGAAGAGCAACTATATGTGAGGAAAACGGCAACAGCCATTCATTTGCCTTTGGGAACAAAATTCAGTCTAAGTTGTTAAAATATGACATTAAATAGGTCAGCAATTTGTTTGGAAAATAATGTGGACAAATGTGTGTTTGTGAAAGAAACCTGCGTCTCCAAACTTTGGATGTATGAGATAAAGAGTATTGGATTAGGGTAAAAAGATGAAGAACAGTGCTAATAAGAGGGAAGGCAAATTAAAATGCCTGGAATGAGTGACGTGAATAAGCAGAGATGGAATGAAAGAAAGGTATAAAGTAAAAGAGAGACTAAATATCCAGAGATGTAATAGGAAATGCAGAAGAGGGAATAAGTATTCCGGTTATTAAAACGTGAGAAATAGAAGAAATAGGCTGAGAAAGAATGAATATGAGACTGCAGTACAGTCCAAATTAGAAGTAAATGGGACAAATATCTGACTGTAAAAGGTATCAAAATTAGTTTGATGGAATATTTTTGTTCGGGTAATGTTATGATCTCAGTAGAGACCAATAACTTTTTTTTGGAAATTCAAAAACCCAGTTATTTATTGAAAAAACAAAGCCCCAAGATTCACTGATTAAAATAAAGCAATTTTACTATGCAAAAAATTTCTTAAACTTAGCAATTTAAGACAAAGTGTAGTTATTATTCATGTTATTTTAAAGTACAATTAACACAAGTTACTTGTACTCTAACCAAACTTCTTAACTCAGATTTCCTCTGCTCCCATTTGACTTTTTTATTCATTCACGGGATGTGGGCTTCGCTGGCTGGGCCAGCATTTATTGTCCATCCCTTGTTACCCTTGAGAAGGTGGTGGTGAGCTGCCTTCTTGAACCGCTGCAAGTCCATGTGGTGTAGGTACACCCACAGTGCTGTTAGGGAGGGAGTTCCAGGATTTTGATCCAGCAATAGTGAAGGAACGGTGATATGTTTCCAAGTCAGGATGGTGAGTGACTTGGAGGGGAACTTCCAGGTGGTGGTGTTAGATCCCAAGAAACTCAAGTCAGATCCTTAGTAGAAATTGGAAGATTAACCACTTGGTTTGAGTATTGTTTCAAAAATTCGTAAAAGGGTTGAAATTTCTTAGGCCCTCCGCTTACTTCCAGCAAGGTTGTCCCTTCAAATCTCCTCCACCCATCCCATATTTGTAGCCTCCCTGTTCAACACTAATATCTTAAGTGCAGCCACCTTGGATCAGAACTCTCCCGGTTCTAATGTTTTTTAACACTGGAATCTTGTATCTGGAACACTCTTCTCAGCTTTGTTATCCCAGAAATCCAATTTACTGTTCATAGGGGCTTTCAGTTATCAAGGGTTCAAGCTCTTTTAGCCAGCGCACAGAACTTCAACTGAATTCTCCTCGCAAGAAATATTCCTTGCAGTTGGCTTGTACTAAACTACACTGGAATGTACTCCCCTATAATTACCTTGTTTTCAGTATTGTTTATCTCCCAGGCAGATTGGTCACATATGATAGTTACTGGAAGAAAGTTGCCTTTTACAAGAAATTATCTTCCAGAGTAATCGAACCCTCAAAGGGATCACCACCCCAGCATAAACTATGGGTTTCCCTCCAAAAGCACATGGGCCATCATAGTAAGAATATCTGGGCATACTGTTTAAAGCACACTCTTTTGTTGCTACACAATTTTTTTACTGCTTCTTCATCCTTGAAATATTGGTTACTGCTGCATTAGAACTTTGTGCTTCACTTTTTTTTAGCTCTGTACCAATTGTTATACTTA